>NC_091813.1:14692065-15317065 GCF_041296235.1 Equus asinus
TAGACATCTGGTGCTGAGACAGTGCTCTTGACAAATAGCTCACATTTTAAATAAAGGAAAATAGTACTTCAGGGGATTCCACCTATTTCTCAAAAACAAATGGCACTGAGGGCACAGCGTGTCATTGTTAAAAAGTCCTGTGGACTCGAGGGAGGAGGTAGTAATGAGAATTTTGAAATTTCTCCAAATTTTTAGGCTCTAATTTAAAGAGCATTCCCGGACAGACCCATCTCCTTGCTTCCTGCAAAGGGGGAGAAATGCATCCAGTGACTATTTGGCAATCAGTTAATGATGTCCACCTGCTTTCTACAAACACAGCTGTTTTCTTTCATTCCAGGAGAGCTGGGCATAGAGTGTCTCACCACTGTCAGCACTTGGCTTCTTAACATGCCCAGAATCCAGACCGACATAAACTTCCAGGCATCTCCTAATGAAATGCAGCCTTACAGTCCATCACTGATGTACAGGGTCCTGGCCAAAAATGGGCCTCATGCAATTCACCCCAGAAGAAATGGGGATAGGATTTTCCCACTTCTGTCCTCAGGGCCATTTGTAACCCATCACTGAGTATTTTGGTTAATAAAATGATTAACTAAACTCCTAGTTAGAAGGGAAACACCTTGGGAAAAACAAGAGTCCGTTTTTGTGTTTTTTATTTAAAGGAAAATACCACTTGACAGTTATTGCCAAAGTAGGCGTGAAGAAGAACTGAGCATTGCAAGTGGGTGAGGCATTGGGTACAATGCTGAATGAGACACAAGCATGGAGAAGATCTGGTCCCTGTCAACAGGAAATTTGCAGTGTAGGTGGGGCCTCCCTACCGTTGGCCACTGGCTGGATATTAGGACACAATCCCCTTGACAGGCTATTGACCCCCATGTACCCCACAGGCTTCAGTGGAGACCCTTCATGTACATCCTGTGCCTCAGTCTCCCTGACACCCACCAATCCAGCTGTTCAAGTGTTTGCAACCTTCTTTATTGAAGGGTCCAGGCAATTTAAAAAAAGAGAATTTAAACAAAGGAAGGGGAAAGTAAAATAATGTACTTAGGAAGGCTTTCTCTAAGTTCAAATGGCAAGTAGTTAAGAAAAAAGTAAAGCCCTTCTTCCCAAGAAGGCTTGGAGCACAAGTCTCTTGTGGGTCCAGGAGGTGCGGGGGCCCCTTTCCAGCCTTGTATGCATTGTGATAGACGGTATGATATCGACCCTAATATCAGTTTCCCCACACTAAACCCAGCATATATGGGGTTAAAACCAAAACACTCATTCCCTGCTTACTCTCTGGCTTCCTGGCTCCAGAATCCACTATGCTCCATGGAGACAGACACCGTCAAGGACAAGCACCTGGACTATCTCCTCCCCACAAAGAGATACAGACTGGTGGGAAAGCTTCTGACCAGCAAGGTCATGAGCTCCCTCCTCTCTGCAAGTGTCTCAAGGCCAAAGACAGGCTGGTGGGAAAGCTCCGACCAGCAAGGCCATATGCTCCCCCTCCCCTACCTAAAACCCCAAATGAAAACCCTTCCTTTTAGCTTTTTCGGGGAGTTCGGGATTTCACTGTTAGCTGCCCTCTCTCCTTGCTCAGCGCTGTGCAAAAATAAAGTTCCTACTTTCTTCCACCACCCCCGGTGTCAGAGATTGGCTTGCTGCGCAACGGGTGAGCGAACTCACTTCAGGTTCGGTAACAGGTATGTGAGCTGCAGGCTGATTTCCTCACCATTACTCCTGTGAAACCCAGCGAATACTCACGTATCTTCTAAGGTCAAGCTTTAATTCTCAGGCACTGGATAGTCTAAACACCTAAAGAAGACAAGATTGTTTTCTTGTCTTATAATTTGCAAACTGTTTCTCTCTTTCTGTGCAGGATACTATTCTTTCTGTGCCTGTTTCCAGTCATGCACTTTAGGCCTTGCAGGAATAGGAAAGGATCTACTTTCTCTTTTTTGTCTCTTTCTTTGCAAATATGAAAGCAATCTGTGAGATGACAGTTCTAGCAAAGATTTTTCATAGTCAAGGAATTTATTCTCCTCTGTTTTCATCTGGAGGAAGGCAAGAGGAAGGCCACTGGTCCAGTCACATCATCTCTAATCTTGTCAATAAACCTAAATATCTTCATTATTTAATTAGCGCTTTTCTGTTTACTAAGGAAACTGAACGCTTTTCCATGCATTTGTCCACCCTTTTGTATATCTTTAAAAAATTGCTTGTTTGCGCCCCTTCCCATTTTCCCATAGGCATGTCATATTTTCCTTATTGATTTGTAAGAGTCTAAACACCAAATTTGATAGTGCATGCTGTCTTGCAAAATTAATGTGTTTTTTCCTCTCTAATGTTTAGTAACTATTGTGTTCTCAGAAGCGTATGCCAGATAAAGCCTTCCAGCTCTGGTTGTGGTAGAATGTCTCAATGTGAAGGAACAGGATGGAGGATCTCTATTGGATAAGAAGTACGATACCTTATTTATGTATTGTTTTACAATTTAAAAAGATTTTTTTGTACACACATCGCATTTGGAACCAAATGAGGTCTTCTCTGAGTTCTTAAACCTAATGGAATGAAGTCTCTTCGTATGTCTCACAAGGATTTGAGCTGTACCAGCTCACTATTGTTTATATTTCATGGGACTTTGGCCTGTTTGGCACTGGGCCTTGTGTAAGGGCTATGTGCTAGAACTTGACCCCTTGTTAGTGCTAAGTGGTCAAGAGAATGGAGCCCATTCTTCACTCTGATGTTCAATTTGGCAGATTCAGGATTGGGCTGGGATTCAATGTATCTCAATTGGAGGCACTATTGCATTTTTTAAAAATTATTTTTAATTGTGGTAAAATACACATAACATAAATTTACCATTTTAACCATTTCTAACTGTACAGCTCAGTGATATTAAATACATTCACATTGTTGTGTAGCCATCACCCCATTGTCCATCTCCAGCGCTCTTCATCTTGCAAAACTGAAACTCTGTGCCTGTTAAATAATAACTCCCTATTCTTACTCCTTGGCAACCACCATTCTACTTTCTGTTTCTATGAATTTAACTACTCTAGGTACCTCATATAAGTGGAATCATAAGTATTTGTCTTTTTGTGGCTGGTTTATTTTACTTAGGCCATTGGCATTTGGGGCAGGGCTATTCTTGGTTGTGTGCACCTGTCCCTCACATGATATTTGGCTTCTTGAGTGACCCTCAGACACTAGATGTAGACGGACACACCGCTGCCTTGTGACAATCAAAACTGGAGGATGGTAGTGCTCCTTTGGCTGGGTCTCCAAAAAGTCACTTGAAACCATCTGAAGTTGATTCTTTCAAAAGCAAATATGCATTTGAAATGTAAATAGCTTCTCATCCCAATCTGTGTAAACAAGCCCCAGACGCCACTCTCTTAGACCTGAGAAAGCCACTCCAAGTTTCATCAAAGGCTCTTTCAAAGTTCAGTTCCTTACCAGGCATTTGTAAACAAGTTTGAATGCTCTGCTTGGAGTGCGCAGTTTGTATCCGAGTTGTTAGAATCCAGAACCTTTGACTTCTTCTGGCGGAGCAGACTACACAGCCAGCTTCTCTTCCTCAAATCCCTCCCAAAGCAACCGCTTTTGATAGTTCCACTTAATGCTCTCGGTGTAAACAGTTTACCACCATGTTTATTACTTATTGCACTTTTGGATTTATTTATTTTAGAAGAAATACCTCAGATATCTTTGAAATGCTGCAAGTAGTGAGCTTGTCTTAAATACCAGAGTGGAAGTCTGACTTAAGGTGAACAGTCTTCCTGGTAGAAATGGGCACCTCTGGTGACTCTGGGCTTTCATGAGGCTTAGATGGCAGGTAATCTTGAGGGTCTTACCATTATTGCCACACATACTCATCAACTAAGCGTTTATTTTTAAAAACATGTTTATATAATGAAAGTAGTAAATGCATATTATTAAAAAATTATGAAAAGAAAGAATAAGAAAGAGAAGGAAAAGTAGATCATGTGTAATCCCAGCATCTACAAGTACTTATGGCTCACCTATTGGTTTACTGACTTCTGGGACGTTGAATGCATTTAAAAAACACAGTTTCCACCAATTTTCCACCTTCCTTTTCAAAGGGAACATTCTTGCATTCAGTTGTGCTAAACTGATTGATGGGGCAATTGTGGAGCTAAAATTGAATTCAGGGGTCAGTCAGTCTACCTGGCTCATTCTGTAATGAAACTCTTTGGAGGCAGTTAAGTGTCTTGCTAATGGTCACACTACTTTCTGTAGCTGTGTTTGGTAACCTTCAAAATTGGCGTAGTTGGTAATTTCAAAGCTACTTTAAAGTAAGCTGGAAAATTATAAAATCTGCCTCTTCAGGCTGTGTTATGACATGTGTCATCTGCTGTCTGCCAGTCTTTGTGCTTCTGACTCTCTGCCTCTAATGCTTCATCCTAATTCTTCTTGGTTAGATCTTATAATGCATTTTTCCCTACTCACCCTTACCAACTGCCTTTTAAGGTTATCTCCATGTTATACCAATGCTGCATATATTATGCCTAGAAAGATAAGTTGCAATAAGTCGTGCTTCAATTCAGTATAAAAAACAAACTCCAGAACAAGAAGGCTCAAGTCCGCTTTTACTTTGAGCAGTCACAGGATTTCTATAAGCCTCAGTTTCCCTTTCTGTAAAATAGTATAATAATGACTACGTATGAGTTTCTGTAAGGATTAATGAGGAAATTATATGAGTACTTTGTAAACAAATGCTCGTGCGAATGATTATGCCCAAAGCTGTTGTTCCTTCTTTCCTGTTATTTAAGATCAAGTATGAGTCTTACGTAAAACTGGTGAAATTATGGATAATCTGTTATAATAGCAAGTTAGTCTTACTCAAAATTATTTAGTTAATAAGAAACAAGAACCTCAAGGATGTTGAAAATGCTAAGAGGGACTTAAAGTTATACAGAAATATTAGATGTGATTCTCATCTTTGAGAAAAGAAAAACCCATGGTCAAAATAATGTGTTGAGGTTAATACAGCCATTAGCTACCCATGGTGATGTTTCCTTTTCAGGAACTCCTATTAATGTTACTTAACCATGGGGTTGGTCTTTACCACATGGTTAATGCACATCTTCCTGAGGATTCTTGGATGGTTATTTGTGCCTTGATTCTTCCTAACCGGACTATACATATCTTGAGAGCTCGACCTATAACATATTTTCCATATCTGCCTTGTAACATACAGCACAGATTGGGTATATGCAGGGACATACCTGCATGGGTTCATGTAGCCCTGCAGTGGGGTTTTCAGTGGAATAGTTTAAAAAGCACTGCATCATAATGTCACACTGCATGCAGGGCTAGCTTGGTGGTAGAAAGAAGAAGATAATGAGTGATTTGGGGATACAAGCTTAGGTATCAATAAAGAATAGAGAAGTAACAAAGGGGTGAGTAGAAAGAGTTCAGGCTCCCAGGACAAATTTCGCCTACATCCAATTTTGCCCAGAAGCAAGCGTGGAGGTAGAGTTTGCCTCGCGTCTGACCGTTTGAAGAAGAGCTACTTTGAGAGAAGGACAAGTGTGCCACCTCACAGGTCATGCCCTGCCCTGCTAACTCTGCTGGAATGCTTGTCTTGCCTCATCTTGTCATTCAGAGCTGGGCTCAAATATCATTTTTCCAAAGAGCTTTCTCTGTCTACTCAGTCTAAGGTTATCCTGTCTTCCACATTCTTGAAGTAATCACTTTCTTCTTCATCACTAATTTATATCTATGTCATCCTTATCATAAGTTGAAATGATACAAATTCCTTTATAAATTTACCTAAGATGTCAGTGATTTACTCTCTTGTTCATGGTAAAGGTGCCAACTCCTAGAAGAGTGCCCAGTACTCAAAAACTGGTAGTTGAATGAATAAACAGATGAATTACATGCAATCACAATTAGTTATAAGGAGACAGCCAAATATTTTGTTGACTTAAAATTTTATCAAATATTTCTTTAAAATTGGACCATTTGGATAGGAGTTGGAACTGCTTAAGTACAATTTTTTGTAGGATAGTGAAATCTAAACTATGTTTATAGTACCTATTATGTTACTGCGGGATGACCACAAATTATTGTGGTTAGTAATGAGGATGAGTAAAAGCAATACAATCTTGGGGAACAAGAAATGGACAGGCATAAGGCTCTCTTTATCTCAGTTTTCTCATCTCTCAGGTGGCATAGTTGGAGTCCTGATGGCCTCAAGGGGCTTCTTTAATTCTGTGAGCTTTTTGTAAGAGGAAATAAGAAGGAGCAGAGAGTCTTTAATATGTGCATGAAAAGAGACATGTTAAAACGTTTCTTTAGAAGAAAATAGGACATCCTTTTATGCCATTGTGAAGCACGTCAGTTGATGAACTGATTAGGGCTCAGTCATTTATAGGAAGAGCATAGAGGGAATATGAGATAGGAAACCATTTCCAATAGCTTTCATTACTGAACAGACAGCTGTCTAATCAGTACAGGAATTTTCCTTTAATTTAGACCCTAGTTGATGACATAATTTGGCTAGTCCAAGCATACTGGGAAATTTGTAGCCAAACTTGAAGATTTTTTTAATCATTTATTTTAATCAGAACTCACGCCTCTAAGTCAAAGAATAAGTTGCTTCTGCTCTCCTCCCCAGCCGCAGGCCACTGCTTTCCATTTTATCTGATGATCATTTTGGCACTGACACCAGATTTGGTATGAGTGCCAACAGAAGAATTTGAAGTAGAAGAGTAAAGGCCAATGCTTCATTAATAGATGTGGACAATTTGGACCCTTTCTTGCCTTTTTAAATCCACCACAAATGAATAAACAAAATAATGGCAATGCTTTATGAATGGAGTAGTTGGAAAGCCATGTACAGCAGAGTTGTGGACTGTGATGGAGATTGACAAATGAAGACTTGATACGATATTTAACTTAGATGGAAGGTCTCTGGGCAGGTGTGACTCACTTTTATTAGATACTAGTTCATTTTTACTTTCTCTGTAACATATATTCATGATTAAAAAAATGAATTTTCATCTTTCTTATGTTTCTAAATGTTAATAAACATCAAGGTGATTTTTCTCCAAATAAACAAAAAACATTTGCTTGTACAGTACAAATCCCAGGCAGGGAATTCTGATGTTATTTGTCATTTATTCCTACTGTGTTTGTTTAAGGAAATCTGTAAATATCATTGGTAGTTGTATAGGGAGACACAGATGTATTCCGATTGTTCAGCAAAATTATTTAGTTGTGAATTAAAACAAGATGGCTTTAATAAGATTTCTTTTAAAAATTTATCTTCAGGAGTACGTATATGCATCATTCCCTGGAAAGTGACTTGTAGAGCGGAAAGGACTCTGGACTGTGGTCAGAGCATGTGGGCTCAATTCGTGGCTCCACCCCACAAACCAGGGGGATTTCTGAGTCTTTCTGCAGCTTCCTTATTTATAAAATGGCCTGATCTGGACCTCTTCCTGTCATACAACCCTATGGATTTTAAGATTTATATAAAAATTATATTGATCTTTGTAAAAACAAATTTGAGGAAATGAGAATGAAAGTGGTATTAAATGGTTTTAATATTGCCATTGATTCTTTTTATTAGGATTTCCTAATTCTCACCCCATCTTTTTGCAAAGGAACACAACTCCCTAATAAGCTTTAGGGTAAAGACATTTTTCTACCCAGGCGAGGGGTAAATTTGATTCATCCTGGAAACAGTGCTCCTGATCAGAAACATCATTCAAGTGAATATCACTCTTCCTTTGGCCTCCACCTGAAAGGCAGAAAGAAACTGGAGAATAAACCATAAAATTTTGAGATGTGGTTTGGCAACCCAAACCTCGGTGCCTTCTGGACTCTGTGCTGTGTGGCTTGGAGGTTGCGCCAGGAGCATGCTCTGGTACAGCCTCCTTGGTCTGATGTGTGTGTGTGTGTGTGTGTGTGTGTGAGTGTGTGTGTATAGGGTGGATGGAAGGGGGTGGAGCAATTCATCTTTCTGTGTGTGTGTAGAAATTCATCTTTGTGTGTTGTGTGTGTGTGTGTCTGGAGGGTAGGTAGAAGGGCTGATGGAATTCATCTTTGTGTGTATGTGTGTGTAAACAGTATATGGAAGGGCTGGGGGAATTCATCTTTGTGTGTGTGTGTGTGTTTGTGTGTGTAGAGGGTGGATGGAAGGGCTGGGGGAATTCATCTTTATGTGTGTGTGTGTGTGTGTGTGTGTGTGTGTATAGACGGTGGATGATCTTTGTCTGCTTGGCAGGATAGATTGGTTTTGGCTTTCTTTCTTGAAGAATTGGCTTCATTAAATTTTTTAAGGAATTACTCCTAAGAAAGGACAAATGCCCAGTCATTTGCAGAGTGTCTCTGTGGAGCCAGCGCTCAGACACTGCTCCACACGCCTCCCCTGACACAGGAGGGGTCTGACAGTTCACCTGAGTATATGCCCACTTTTTTCTGGATGCAGGGAAGGGACTGTCATTGCTTCTTAGTTATCGAATGACTTCTTAGGAAACTGCTTTCTGTCCTCTTAAAAACTAGAATTTCTCAGATAAAGATGAAAAAAATCAATGCTGCTGTTTAAGCACTCGCGGGCCCCAGCAACAATTTGGCAGGAGCTGAAAACGTGTCGTAGCGGTTTCGTATTTCTGGAATGTGCGCAGCGTCCATCTACAGTTGGGGCAGCAGAGTTGTCATTGGGACCTTGCACCAGCTGGCCTGCCGACCTGGCTGCAGCATCCTGTCTTGCTGGGAGCATAGCCTATACCTATCAACTGCCCTTCAATATTTCATTTCCTCAAATCCTACCCCAATGAAAATGGCTGGTATTGGGATAAGTGAAATGAGTGGTATAAACCAATCTTTTCATTCATACATGTTAGCCATATGTCATGCTTCTATGTAATAAAGTGCCTTGTCAGTTGTTGCACTTAGCTAGAGTTTCAAAATTGATGAGGAGGTATTTCTTATATAAGGTCATTTGAATGCCCATCAAGTCAAAGCAATATAGTTGTATTATTTGCCTACAGATGTGAATGGCTATTGATATTTTCATTAATTTGCTGACAAATTAACAAAACAGAACACCAGTGAAGTGGCAGAATGGGTAGTCCCCAACTTCTCTCTCCCTCACAGAAAGACCAACAAGCAACTATCTATAGACATGACACTTTTGTGAGAATCCCAGAACTGGGGGTGAGGCTGAAGTAACCCATGCACCACAGAGACCAGGAAGCACTGCATTAGAAGGATAAGAGGAGCATTTTCACTTTGCATTGTCTCTTCCCCAGGACAGCACTGCTCCACACTGAGAAGCCCTCCCTGGGCCTATGGTTTCTCTAGGGGGCAAAAGAGAGCACAAGGGGATATCCAGTTTTCCCTGCATGCTTCCTAGGAAGAGGGATCACTGGGGGAATCTGTGGGACTGGATGCCCGGGGATCAGACAGGGATGAGGAGGGGCTTACAGCAATCAGCCTAAAGATCTTGGCCAAGAATGACCACATTCTTGCTGGTGGTGGTTACTGAGCAGAGATCCCAGCCAGTGGCTCTGCCCATTTGCAGAGTGGAGCTGGTGGCCCCATCTGGCGAGGGAACCCAGTCACCAGTTCTGCCTGTTTTGGGTCCCCAGACCATGGGCAATACCAGCTGTGGAGTCCATTCTATGCCCCTACCTGGACAGGGAAGCAAGTCAGCAGCCCCGCCCACCTGCTGAGGAGAGTCTCCAATCCTGCTCCACCAGGAAGGTTGGCCAGAGATTCTGGGCAACCATAGAGCCCATCCTACAGCCCCACTCAGGCAGAAAACCATGTCAGCAACTCTGCCCAATGGAAGAGCATAAACTCCTGCCTTGCCTGACCAGGAAAATTGAACAGTGACCTCAGGCAGCCTTGGAACAAAGCCTACAGTACTGCCTGGCTGTGGGTCCCAGCCTACAGCCCTGCTCAGCAACAAAGCCTAGCCTATGGTTCTGCCTGATTGCTGAACACAGCCTGCGGCCTCATTCAGAGACAGAGACCAACCAGTGACTATGGCCAATTGCAGACCATACCCTGTTGCCCTAGCTGACCAGGGAGCCTGGACAGTGACCCCGCTCGATCATGGAGCATGGCCTCCAGCCCCATCCAACTGAGGGGTATAGCTGGAGGCCCACCTGACCAGGGAGCCTGGCCAACAACCTTTCCCGTAGTGGAGCACAGCCAGCAGATGATTCCAAACTATAGTACAAAACTATAGTAATTAAAACAATATGGTACTGCCATAAAAACAGACACATAAACCAATGGAATAGAACAGAGATCCCAGAAATAAACCCCTGCATAAGGGAGCCAGGAACACTCAGTGGAGAAAGGATGGTCTCTTCAATAAATGATGTTGGAAAAACTGGATGACCACATACAGAAAAATGAAATTGGACCCCTATCTTACACTATTCACAAAAATTAACTTTAAATGGATTAAGGACTTAAACATAAAACCTCATGCTGTAAAACTCCTGGAAGAAAATAGGAAAGAAGCTGCTTTAATTTGGTCTTTGCAATGATTTTTTTGGATATGACACCAAAAAGCATCTAAAGCAAAAATAAATGGAGCTACATCAATCTAAATCACTTCAACACAGCAAAAGAAACAATAAAGAAAATGAAAAGACAACCTTTGGAATGGGAGAAAATATTTGCAAACTGTATATCTGATAAAAGGTTAATACACAAAATATATAGAGAACTAGAGCTCAACAGAAAACAAACAATCCGATTAAAAAATGGGAAGAGACTCTGAATAGATATTTTTCCAAAGAAGACATACAAATAACCAATAGGTACATGAAAAGGTGATCAACACCACTAATCATCAGGGAAATGCAAGTCAAAATCACAGTGCGCTATCACCTCACACCTGTTAGAATGGCTGTCATCAACAAGACAAGACACAACAAGTGTTGGTGAGGCTGTGGAGAAAAGGGAACACTTGTGCACTGTTGGCGGGAGTGTAAATTGGTGCAGCCACTATGGAAAATAGTATGGAGATTCCTCAAAAAATAAAATAAACTACCAATCCCACTTTGGGCTATATATCTGGAGGAGATGAAAACAGGCTCTTGAAAAGATACATGCACCCCCATGTTCATTGCAGCATTATTTACAATGGCCAAGACATGTAAGAAACCTAACTGTTCATCAGCTGATGACTGGATAAAGATGTGGTGTATATACAGATACAGTGGGATATTATTCAGCCATGAGGAAGAAGGAAATCCTGCTGTTTGCAACAACATGGATCGACCTTGAGGACATCATGGTAAGTGAAATAAGTCAGACATAGAAGGACAGATACTGTATGATATCACTATATCTGGATTCAAAAAAGCTGAACTCATAGAAACAGTAAAATGGTCATTGCCAGGGGCTGGGGTTGGGGGAATTGGGGAGATGTTGTTTAAGGGTACAAACTTACAACTTGTGGGTAAATAAGTTCTGGAGATGTAATGCAAAGCATAGTGATTATAGTCAACATTATTATAAGCATCAAGTTACTAAAAGACTAGATCTTAATTGTTCTCACCATAAGAGAGAATGATAATTATGTAATGTGTTGTAGGTGTTAGCTGATGCTGTGGTGGTAATCACATTGCAATACATAAATGTGTCAAATTAACACATTGTGCACTTTTAACTTACACAATGTTATATGTCACTTACATCTCAATTAAAAAAATATTTCTGTATCTTAAAAATATTCTGTCATACAAGCCTGAAAAACTTTTCAGCCCAACTATCCCTATTGCACACCTTTTTAGAAGAAGTTCTCAAGTGAAAGAGGATAAAAATACAAGAGATGCTACAAGAAATATAGGAATAAAGAGTTATTTAATAAAAAAAATCTAAAACCAAGAAAAGAAAAAGAGAAACTGTATTCATTAAAACAGGGAACTAAAATTCTGGAAGATATTAACATTTGGAGAAAGAGAAGAAAAAGATTGAAAACCAAATGGACCTGGGTGCACGAATACTTAAGTGATGGGGCAAGATAAACATAGTGACGAGGTGAAGAAACCAACAGAAATGAATAAACATGAGGATGAGTCTTATGTTAAGGAAAATCACTACCAGAATGAAAAATACATATATAATTTTTAAACTAGAAGGAGAAGACTTGATCGATCTGATTGAAAACAGGAAAAGAGAGAAAAAAAAGAGAAAACTCTGTGGAAGAAAAGTAAGTGGAAAATATGAGATCAGATAACAGAAAAAAGGCCTAATATAATAAGCAATTACAATACATTCAAATGATTAAACTTACCAAATAAAAAGGCAGGACTCTTAGTTTGAATTTTTTTAATACTATATTTTTGTCTATAAGAAGTATATGAAAAACAATAAGATGCAGAAAAATTGAAAAAAATGAGAAAGATATGCAGATAAACATGATATAAGAAAGAGGGAATGACAAACATAGCATCTAAAAAATTAAAATGTAGGATAAAAACTATCATAAAAGGATAAAGAAGAATTTTACTTACAAAAAAACCCAGAAATAATTGAGAAATATATCAATCAACAAATGAGTGTATTGTAAGGAGAAATAGATAAATCAATAATTTTAACTGTAGACTTTAACACATCTTCGCAGAAGCTAATGTATCAAGCAGGGAAAAAATATGCAGTAATATCTATGACCTAAACAATATAAATAATAAGCTCCAACTATTAGATATAGAAAGAACTTTTCATCTAACAGAGAATACTCAATCTTTACAAGCATAGTATAAACATTAAAAAAATTAAATCTTATATTGGGGCGTAGGGAATATTCAATACATTCTACAGTATCAAAATTCTACATACTGCATCTTCTAGCATAATACAATAAAATTAGAGAGGAAAACAAATAGATACTTTAAAAAACTCATCTGTTTGGAAATATATGTTACCAAATTATCTTCATTTTAAAGAGGAAATCAAGAAATATTTAGAGCTGACATAATGAAAACCCTATTTTTCAAACTCTGGGATGTGGCTAACAACCTACTTGAGGGAAATTGAAATACATTTATCAAGAAACAAGAAAGATTAGAACAAGCTAATTATTCAACGCAAGACATTGGGGAAAGAACTACAGAGTAAAGGAGCAAGCAAGAAATACTAAAGACAGTGAGAAAACTCAGTAAATAGAGGACAAATATTAAATAATGAGAAAAGTAATAAAAGCAAAATTTGGTTCTTTGAACAGATTAATAAGATCAACTTCTGGCAAGACTTGAGAAAAAGAGATAAGCAAATAAAATGCAAGATGAAAAATGGAGACTAACAGAAATTTTGGAAATTTAAAAAATAAAATATTTTTAGTGAACAATTATATGTTAGAATTTTTGAAAACGTAGATGAAAGGTTAAATTACTAGAAAATTTTAAAACGTCAAAATAGGTGCAAGAAGAAATAGATAACTGGAACAAACCAAATAGTATTAAAGAATCTGAAAAGGTAGTTAAAGATGTTCTCTTTACTACAAAAAAAAGGAAAAAAGGAAAAGAAAAACAAACCCAAATAGTTTTGTATGTGTTATACCAAACTTTCAGTGAATTATTAAATTCGTTACATTACATTAATGCAAGCTGTTCTAGAAAACAGTAAAAGAATGTAAGCCTATCCAATCAGACCATTTTTTTAATCCGAAACTAGGTAAGGACAGTGCAAGAAAAGAAATACACAGCCACATGTCACTTAAAACATAGTTATAGCCTACAGAAATAACTGCAAAAATATAGGGGGGTAAAACACTGCCCTAGAAATTTTAAAGGCCCCAGAAAAGCTTTCATTTAATGATTTTGGGTTTTTCCCCCAGCTTTATCAAGATAATGACATATATCATTGCGGAAGTTTAAAAGTAAAACACGATGATGTGATACACATATATATTGGATGATTACCACAATAAGGTTAGTTAACACATCTATCACCTGACATAGTTACGTTTTTGTGTGTGTGTGTTGAGCACATTGAAGATTGACTCTCTTAGCAACTTTCAAGCATGAAATACTTATCGTATTGTTAATGATAGTCACCATGCTGTACTAATAATAGATTCCGGAACTTACTCATCTTATAAATGGAAGTTTCTACCCTTTGACCAACATCTCCTCATTTCCCTTAACCCCAGCAGGGAAAATTACAAACCACATTTTCTTCATCCTTTCATCTGTTGATGGACGCAGGTTGTTTCCATATGGTGGCTATTGGGAATAATGCCACAATAAACATGTGAGTCCAGATATCTCTTCAAGATGGTATTTTCATTTTATTTAGATGTATGTCCAGAAGTGGGATTGCTGGATCATATGGTAGGTTAGTTCTAAATTTTTGAGGAACATCCACACTGTTTTCCATAATGGCGGTTCCAATTTATATTCCCACCAACAGTTCACCAGGTTTCCTTTGATTCTCCATAGGCTCACCAAAACTTGTCTTTTGTCTTTTTGATAATAGCCATCTTGACAGTGAGGCAATATCTCATTGTGGTTTTGATTTGCATTTCCCTGATGATTAGTCATGTTGAGCATTTTTTCATGTACCTGGTGCTCATTTTTATTTTTTCTTTGGAGAAATGTTTATTCAAGTCCTTAGCCCATTTAATCACGTTATTTATTTTTTTATTGAGCTGCAGTTCTTTATATGTTCTGTATATTAATCCCTTAAATATAAAGTTGGAAATATTTTTCTCCCCTTCTGTAGGTAGCCTTTTCATTTTTTTGGATTGTTTCTTTTGTTGTGAGGAAGTTTTTTAGTTTGATGTAGTTCCATTTGTTTATTTTTTCTTTTGTTGCCTGGGTTTTTTTGAGTCTTATTAAAAAAAAAATTGCCAAGACCAATGTCAAGGAACATTTTCTCTATGTTTTGTTGTAGGAATTTTATGGTTTAAAGCCCTGTGTTTAAGTCTTTAAATCATTTCAAATTAATTTTTGTAAGGTTGGGGTTCAATTTCATTCTTCTGTATGTGTTTTAAGGATATCATTTATTGAAGAGACTATTCTTTCCCCATTGATTGTTTTTGGCTCCCTTGTCAAATATTAATTGATCATAGAAGCAAGAGTATTTCTGAGCTCTCAGTTCTCTTCCATTGGTCTACATGTCTGTTTTTATGCCAATACAACACTGTTTTGGTCACTATAGCTCTGGAATAATAGTTTCAAATCTGAACGTGTGATGCCTCCAGTTTTATTCATTTTTCTCAGGATTGCTTTGATTATTCATGTTCTTTTGTGCTTCCATACAAACTTTAGGATTGTTTTTCTTATTTCATGAAAAATGTCATTGAAATTTTGATAGGGGTTGCATTGAATCTATAGATGGCTTTGTGTGGTATGGCCATTTTAACAATATTAACTCTTCTGATTCATGAACATGGATTATTTTTCCATTTATTAGTGTCTTCTTCAATTTCTTTCATCAGTGTCTTGTAGGATTCAGTGTACTGATCTTTTATCTCCTTGGTTAATTTTATTCCTAGAATTATATATTTTTTGATACTACTGTAAATGGGACTATTTTCTTTATGTCTTATTCAGACAGTTCGTTGTTAGTGTATAGTAACGCAACTGATTTCTGTATGTTGATTCTGTATCCTGCAACTTTGCTGAATTTGTTTGTTAGTTCTACCAGTTTATTGGTAGAGTCGTTAAGGTTTTCTCTATATAAGATTGTCGTCTGCAAAGAGACAATTTCATTTCTTCTTTTCCGACTTGGATGTCTTTTATTATATTTTCCTTGCCTGATTGCTCTGGCTAGGACTTCCAGTATGATGTTGAATAAGAGTGGTGGGAGTGGGCACCCTCATCTTGTTCTTGGTCTTAGAGGAAAAGCTTTTGAGGTATGTTCTTTCTACATCCAATTTGTGGAGGTTTTTTTTTTTTTTTTTTGTCGTGAAAGGATGTTAAATTTTGTCAAATGCTTTTTTGGCATCTCTTGAGATGATCCTATGACTTATCTTTCATTTTCTTAATATTTTGTATCACATTTATTGATTTGTGAATGGTGAACCATCCTTGCATCCAAGGAATAAATCCCTGTTGATTCTAGTGTATGGTCCTTTCGATATGCTGCTGAATTTGTTTGCTAGTATCTTGTTAAGAATTTTTGCATCTATATTCATCAAGGTTACTGGTCTATAGTTTTCTTATCTTATGGTGTCCTTAACTGGCTTTGTTACAGGATAATGCTGGTCTCAGAAAATGAATTTTGGAGTGTTCCTTCCTGCTAATTTTTTGGAAGAGTTTGAGAAGGATTGGTGTTAATTCCTTACATGTTTGGTACAATTCACCAGTGAAGCCATGGGTCCTGGCCTTTTCTGTGTTGGAGGTTATACAATTACTGATTCAATCTCCTTAATTGTCATTGGTCTGTTCAGATTTTTTATTTCTTTGTGATTTAGTCTTGGTAAGTTGTACGTTTCCAGGAACTTACCCATTTCTTTTAGGTTATCCAATTTATTGGCATATAATTGTGATCCTATGTATTTCTGTCATATCAGTTGTAATATCTCCTCTTTCATTTCTAATTTATTTATTTCAGTCTTTTCTATTTTTTCTTAGTCTAGCTAAAGTTTTGTCAATTTTGTTTATCTTTTCAAATAAACAGCTCTTGGTTATGTTGAATTTTTCTATTGTTTTTCTGGTTTCTATTTTATAAATTTCTGCTCTGATATATGTTAATTTCTTCCTTCTGCTAACTTTGGTCTTCTTTTTTTCTTCTTTTTCTAGTCCCTTGAGTGTAAAGTTAAATTGTTTATTTGAGTGCTATTTCTTAATATATATATTTATCACTGTCAACGTCCCTTTAAGAACTGCTTTTTCAACAATCCATAGGTTTTGGTGTGTTGTGTTTCCATTTTCATTGGTCTTGAGATATTTTTGATTTCCCTTTTGATTTCTACTTTCACTCATTGGTTTTTCAGGAGCGTGTGGTTTAGTTTTCACATGTTTGAAAATTTTCCAACTTTCCTCTTTTGTTGATTTCTAGTTTCATACCATTGTGGTTGGAAAAGATACTTGGTATGATTTCAATCTTCCTGAATTTGTAAAGACTTGTTTTGTAGCCTATCATATGATATAACCTGGAGAATGTCTGGGTGCACTTAACAAGGATGTATATTCTTCTGCTGTTGGATGGAATATTCTACAAATGTCTGTTTGGTCCATTTGGTCTAATGTATGATTTAAGTCCAATTTTTCCTTGTTGATTTTATGTCTTAATGATCTATCTATTGCTGAAAGTGAGGTGCTGAAGTCTCCTACTGTTATTGTATTGCTGTCTATTTCTCCCTTCAGGTCTGTTAGTATTTATCTAATATTTTTAGGTGCTCCAATGTTGGGTGGGTATATATTTACCATTATTTTATTTTCTTTATGAATTGACCCCTTTATCATTACATACTGACTTTCTTTGTCTCTTGTTCCTATTTTTTTGTTTAACATGTGTTTTGTCTGATTTAATTATAGCTACCCCTGCTTTCTTATAGTTTCCACTTGCATGAAATATCTTTTTCTACTCTTTCACTTTATGCCTATGTAAGGCCTTAAAGCTGAAGTGAGTCTCTTCTAGGCAGCATATAATTGGATCTTGTGTTTTTATCCATTGAGCCACTCTGTGCCTTTTGGTTGGTGAATTCAATCTATTTACATGTAAAGTAATTATTGATTTGTAAGGGCTTACTAATGCCATCTAACTGATTGATTTCTGGCTATTCTGTAGTTTTATTGTTTCTTGTTTCTCCCTACCTTTGTGAATTGATGATTGTCATCGTGGTATGCTTTGATTCCTCTCTCTCTATCTTTTGTGAATCTACTATAGGTTGTTTTTTTTTTTTTCAGGAAGATCAGCTGTGAGCTAACTGCTGCCAATCCTCCTATTTTTGCTGAGGAAGACTGGCCCTGAACTAAAATCTGTGCCCATCTTCCTCCATTTTGTATGTGGGATGACTACTACAGCATGGCTTGCCAAGCTGTGCCATGTCCACACCTGGGATCCGAACTGGCGAACCCTGGGCTACCGAAGTGGAATGTGTGCACTTAACTGCTTTGCCACCAGGCTGGCCCCTACTATAGGTTTTTGACTTGTGGCTTACATAAAAATTCTTATAGATAAAACAATCCCTTTTAAGCTGAAAGCAACTTAACTTTAATCCCATGCTAAAGCTCTACCTTTTTACTCCTCCCTTTTCATGTTTTTGATGTTTACCACTTTTTATACTGTTTATTTGGTAACAAATTATAGTAGTTATAGATATTTTTAATAATCTTTTCCTTTAACATTTATAGTATGGTTAAATGTTAACCAATCATCATGTTACAGAATTAGAGTTTTTGAAATCTAACTGTATATTTACCTTTACTAATGTGTGGTATATTTTTGTATGTTTTCATGATACTAATTAGCATCTTTTTATTTCCACTTAAAGAAGTCTTTTCAGCATTTCTTCCAAGGCATGTCTTGTGGTGATGAACTCCTTCAGCTTTCATTTGTCTGAGAAATTCTTTATTTCTCCTTCACATTTGAAGGTTAACTTTGCCAGCTAGAGTATTCTTGGTTGGCATTTTTTTTCTTTCAACACTTTGATATGTCATTTCACTTTTTCCTAGCCTGTACATTTTCTGCTGAGAAACCCACTAATAGCCTAATGGGGGTTTCTTTGTAGGTTACAATCTTTTTTTTCTCTTGCTGATTTTAGGATTCTCTTGTCTTTGATTTTTGACAGTTTCATTATGATACATTTTGGAGAAAGTAATTTTGTATTGAGATAATAGGGCAATCTACTAACTCCATGAACTTTGATATCCATATCACTCTCCAGGTTTGGGAGGTTCTCAGGTATTATTATATCTTTAAAAAGACTTACTGCCCCCTTCTCCCTCTCTTCTTATTGTGGAATTACAATTATTCTAATATTTGAAACTTTGATAGTGCCTCATAGATCACACTGGCTTTCTTTTCTCTATTTCATTCTTTATTCTTCTCTGCCTGGGTTATTTCAAAGTTCCTATCCTCTAGTTAACTGATTCTGTCTTCTGTTTGGTTGATTCTACTGTAGATTCTCTCTATTGCATTCTTCATTTCATTCATTGAATTCTTCAGCTGAAGAATTTGTGTTTGGTTCTCTCTCTCTCTTTTTAAAAAATGATTTCTATCGGTTTGTTAAATTTCTCATTTTGTTCAAGAATTGTTATCCTGATTTCTTTGACTTGTCTTTCTATGTTTCCTCATAGTTTGTTAAGTTTCCTTGAAATAGCTATTTTGAATTCTTTATCAGCTAAATCACAAAATTCTGTCTTTGAATCCAGTTACTGGGGGATTATTATTTTTTGGTGATTTTTTTTTTGTTTCTTTATGTTCCTTGGAGTTTTCTCATTTAAAGTAGCAGATACCTCCTCAAGTATTTACTTGTTGCCTTTGGTGGGAGACATTTTTCATTGGTCCTGCCTATATCTGGGACTTTCTCCAACCTTGTATGGATACACCTGCTCTGCACTTCTCTCTCTTGTGGCAGAATTCTTAAGCTTGTATGTCTTCTCTCATCCTTACAAACCACCAGGCAGGTGCTGGAAATGGAAACCTCTCTTGTTGTCCTCCATCGTGGATTTCCCACTTCTATACTCTAGATGCTGTGGGAGAGAAATGGGTTTTTCCAGCAGTGTTCCACACAGTAGAGGTAGCTGGGAACTCTCTCACAACTCTCCCTTTCCCCTCTGGGATAGGGTGCTTCTGGCTAGTTCATCCCTGCACTGTGCTGCCTTGGGAGAGGAACAGTGTTGGCAAAGTTCTTTTCTCCCTCTCCAATGAATCAAACTCATATTTTTTTTTTCCCAACAGAATGCTGTTATCTCTCCTCTGGAAGGCTGGACTTCTCAAAGGCTCTCTTTTCTGTGGATGTCTACCCAAATAACCACTCTCCTGGTTTTCCCTGATCCCAGCTGAGAGGGGCTGTGGCCAGTTTGCAAGCTTCTGCTTATTCCACAGCCCACAGTGAGGTCTATTTCTCTATTACCTAAAGCACAGTGGGTAAGACTCCTCTGAAGGTCCCTTGGCATATGATACTAGACCCCACAACTACTACAGAGGTACTTTTGCTTATGGAGGGGGATGCAGAATTAGTTGTTAAAAAGCAGGACAGGAAGGAGGGACATCTTATACCACTGTGATGCTGATGTTGAAGAAGGAACACCTGTACTAAGATATTCTGAGTGACATTTTGACTGGATATAAAATTCCAGATACAAATCTTTTGCGCCAATACTCTAAGAAATAACTTTATTATTATTATTATTTTCATCTAATTCTGCTGTTGAGAAGTCTGAGGTCAATATGATTCTTATTTCTTTGTAGGTGATCTGCTCTTTCTGGAATCTTTAAAAGTTTTGTCTGTTTTCAATATTCTAATTTCACTTTAAGATTTCAATGTGTGGTTTTCTGATTTATTCTCTTTGGCACAGAATTGACCCTTTCAATATGAGGTCCTTCATCTGTGTTTAATACTAAAACATTTATCTCTGTTACTTTTTCCAATGTTTCTCCACTTTTGTATTTTATCTCCTTTTAAGACTCTTGTTAATGGATGTTACTACTTCTACTTTTGCTCTCCATATCTCTAACTATTCCTCATTTTATCCTCCTTGCTGCTTTCTAGGGGACCTCCTCAAACCAGTCTCCTTATAATTCATCTTTAAATTAGCTGCCTCTCATTACCCGAATCCACCATGTTGTTTATTTTGACTACTTGATTTTCATACCTAATATTTCCAGTGGGCTGTGAATTTTTTATTTTTTGCATTTTTTATTGCAATAACATTGGTTAGTAACATTATATAACTTTCAGGTGTACATCGTAATACATTTTGAATCCTGTGTAGATTACCTCATGTTCACCACCCAAAGACTAATTGCAATCTATCACCACACACATGTGCCTAATCACCGCTTTTGCCCTCCCCCCTCCCCCTTCCCCTATGGTAACCACCAGTCCAATCTATGTTGCTATGTGTTTGTTTGTCATTGTTTTTATATTCTACTTATGAGTGAGATCATAAGGTATTTGACTTTCTTCCTCTGACTTCTTTCACTTAGCATAATACCCTCAAGGTTCATCCATGTTGTCACAAATGGCCGGATTTCATTGTTTCTTATGGCTGAGTAGTATTGCATTGTGTATATATACAACATCTTCTTTATCCGTTCGTTCCTTGATGGGCACCTAGGTTGCTTCCAAGTCTTGGCTATTGTGAATAATGCTGTGATGAACATAGGGGTGCATGTA
Source organism: Equus asinus (assembly GCF_041296235.1). NCBI lineage: Eukaryota > Metazoa > Chordata > Mammalia > Perissodactyla > Equidae > Equus > Equus asinus. Next base: position 14,713,346 of record NC_091813.1, read on the forward strand.
TCTTTATGCATTTGTGTTTTCAAGTTCTTTGGGTAAATACCCAGAAGAGGAATGGCTGGATCATATGGTAGATCTACTATTAATTTTCTGAGGAAACCCCATACTGTTTTCCATAGTGGCTGCACCAGTTTGCACTCCCATCAGCAGTATATGAGGGTTCCCTTCTCTCCACATCCTCTCCAACACTTGTTGTTTCCCGTCTTGTTAATTATAGCCATTCTGACAGAAGTGAGGTGATACTTCATTGTAGTTTTGATTTGCATTTCCCTGATAGTTAATGATGTTGAACATCTTTTCATATGCCTGGTGGTCATCTGTATATCTTCTTTGGACAAATCTATGTTCAGATCTTTTGCCCATTTTTTAATTGGGTTTTGTTTTTTTTCTTGTTGAGATGTATGCATTCTTTGTATATTTTGGATATTCACCCCTCCTCTCGTATATGGATTGCAAATATCTTCTCCCAATTGTTAGATCATCTTTTTGTTTTGTTGATGGTTTTCTTTGCTGTGCAGAAGCTTTTCAGTTTGATGTAGTCTCATTTGTTTATTTTTTCTATTGTTTCTCTTGCCCAGTCAGACATGATATTTGAAAAAGTGCTGCTAATACTGATGTCGAAGAGCGTACTGCCTATGTTTTCTTCTAGAAGTATCATGGTTTTGGGTCTTATTGATTAAGTCTTTAATCCATTTTGAGTTGATTTTTGTGCATGGTGAAGATAATGATCTACTTTCTTCCTTTTGCATGTGGCTGTCCAGTTTTCCCAACACCATTTATTGAAGACTCTCCTTTCTCAATTGTATGCTCTTTGCTCCCTTGTAGAATATTAGTTGTCCATGTATGTGTGGGTTTCTTTCTGGGCTCTCAATTCTGTTCCATTGATCAATGTGTCTGTTCTTGTGCCAGTATCATGCTGTTTTGGTTACTATGGTTTTGTAGTATACTTTGAAATCAGGGAATGTGATACCTCCAGCTTTGTTCTTTTTTCTCAGGAATCCTTTGGCTATTTGGGGTCTTTTGTTGTTCCATATAAATGTTAGGATTTTTTGTTCTATTTCTGTGAAAAATGTTGATGGAAGTTTGATAGGGATTGCGTTGAATCTATAGATTGCTTTAGGAAGTATGGACATTTTAACTATGTTAATTCTTCCAATCCAAGAGCACAGGATATCTTTCCACTTCTTTCTTTCTCTTCAATCTTTCAACAATGTTTTATAGTTTTCAGTGTACAAGTCTTTGTCTTCTTTGGTTAAATTTATTCTGAGGTATTTTATTCTTTTTGTTGCAATTGCACATAGGATTGTTGTCTTAATTTCTCTTTCTGCTACTTTGTTGTTGGTGTATAGAAGCACAACTGACTTCTCTATGTTGATTTTGTATCCTGCACTTGACTGTGTTCCTCTATTATTTCTAAGAGTTTTTAGTGGGTTCTTTAGGATTTTCTATATATAATCAGGTCATGTGCAAATAGTGACAGTTTCACTTCTTTCTTCCCAATTTGGATCCCTTTTATTTCTTTCTCTTGCCTGCTTACTCTAGCTAAAACGTCCAATACTATGTTAAATAAGAGTGGTGAAAATGGGCATCCTCGTCTTGTTCCTGTTCTTTGATGGATAGATTTCAGTTTTTCTCCATTGAGAATAGTAGCTGGTGAGGTATCTTCCTACTATACTCATTTTATTCAGCGTGTTTATAATAAATGGATGCTGTATCATGTCAAGTGCTTTCTCTGCATCTATTGAGATGATAATGTAATTTTTATTCTTCATTTTGTTAATGTGATATATCATGTTGATTGATTTGCGGATCTTGAACCATCCTTGCATCGCTGCAATAAATTCCACTGGATCATGGTGTATGATCTTTTTAAAGTATTGTTGTATTCTATTTGCTAGTATTTTGTTCAGGATATTTGCATTGATGTTCCTCAGTGATATTGGCTGGTAATTTTCTTTTTTTGTATTGCCCTTCTCTGGTTTTGGTATCAGGATAATTTTGGCTTTGTAGGGTGGTTTAGGAAGCTTCCCCTCATCTTCAATTTTTTGGAAGAGTTTGAGAAGGATAGATAATAAGTCTTCTTTGAATGTTTGGTAGAATTCACCAGAGAAGCTGTTTGGTCCTGGACTTTTATTTTTTAGGAGGTTTTTAATTACTCTTTCAATCTCTTTACTGATGATTGGTCTATTCAAATTCTCTACTTCTTCTTGATTCAGTTTTAGAAAGTTGTTTGATTCTAAGAATTTATGCATTTCTTCTAGATTATCCAATTTAATGTCGTAAAGCTCTTCATAGTATTCTTTTATAATCTTTTGTATTTCTGAGGTGTCCATTGTAATTTTTCCTCTTTCATTTCTGATTTTATTTATCCGAGCCTTCTCTATTTTTTTCTTGGTAGTCTAGCTAAGGGTTTGTCAATTTTGTTTATCTTTTCAAAGAACCAGCTCTTGGTTTCATTAATTTTTTCTATTTTTTCATCTATATTTCATTTATTTCTGCTCTGATTTTTATTTTTTCCTTCCTTCTGCTGATTTTGGGCTTTGTTTGTTCTTCTTTTTCCATTTCCTTAGGTATGCTGTTAGACTTTTTATTTGGTATTTTTCTTGTTTGTTGAGGTAGGCCTGAATTACTATAAACCTCCCTCTTAGAACCACTTTTGCTGTACCCCATAAATTTTGACATGTATTTTCATTTTCACTTGTCTCCCGGTATTTTTCATTTCTCCTTTGATTGCTTCACTGATCCAACCATTGTTCAGTAGCATTTTGTTTAATTTCCACATATTTGTGGCTTTTCTGATTTTCTTCCTGTAGTCAATTTCTAGTTTCATACCATTGTGGTCAGAAAAGATGCATGGTATTATTTGATCTTCTTAAATTTATTGAGACTTGTTTTGTGGCCTAATATGTGATCAATCTTGGAGAATGTTCCATGAGCATTTGAAAAGAATGTGTATTCTGTGGTTTTTGGATAGAATGTTCTTTGTATATCTACTAAGTCCATCTGGTCTAACGTGTCACTCAAGGTCCAGGTTTTCATACTGATCTCCAGTTTGGATGATCTACCCATTGGTGTAAGTGGAGTGTTAACGTCCCCTACTATTATTGTGTGAGTGTCTATTTCTCATTTTATGTCTGTTCATAATCAGTGTATGTATTCAGGTGCTCCTATGTTGTATGCATAGCTATTTACAAGTGTCTTATCCTCTTGTTGGATTGTTCCCTTTATCATTATGTGGTGCCCTTCTTTGTCTGTTACCGTTTTTGTTTTAATGTCTATTTTGTCTGATATAGTATTTCTATGCCAGCTTTCTTTTCTTTGAAACTTGCATGGAGCATCTTTTTCCATCCCTTCACTTTCAGTTTGAGAGTATCTTTAGGTCTGAGGTGTGTCTCTTGTATGCAGCATAAATGTAAGTTTTGTTTTTTATATAATTGGCCATCCTACACTTTTTGATTGGAGCACTTAGTCCATTGACATTTAAAGTAGCTGTTGATAAAAATGTACTTATTGCTATTGTGTTGCTTTTTTCTGGGTGTTTTAGTAGTTCTTCTCTGTTCCTTCTTTCTTCTCTTGCTCTCTTCCCTTGTGGTTTGGTGGCTTGCTTTAGTATTATGTTTGGGTTCCTTTCTCTCAATTATTTGCATATGTACTGTAGGGTTCTGGTTTGTGATTACCATCAGGTTCATATTTAATAATCTATGTATATAGCAATCTATATGGAGTTGATGATCTCTTTAATTTGACCTCTTCCTAAAACCTCTACTCTTTTACTCTTCTCCTCCCATATTTTGTGTTTTTGATATCTTACCTAACCTCCCAGTTTTTTTTGTGTGTGTCCATTACCCTCTTATCATTGAAATATGTAATTTTAGTACTTTTTAGTACTAATTTTTAGTACTTTTGTTCATATTATCTTAATCAGTGTTTGATCTGCTACCTTTACTGTAATTCTGACTTCACTAGTGATTTTATTGCTTTTTAAAATTTTTATCTTTCTAGGTCCTATTTGTGGTCTTCTCTTTCCCACTTAAATAAGTCCCTTTAGTATCTCTTTAAAACTGGTTTCTTGGTGATAAACTCCTTTAATTTTTCCTTGTCTGGGAAGCTCTTTATCTCTCCTTGCATTCTGAATGATAACCTTGCCGGGTAGAGCATTCTTGGCTGTAGTTTTTTTCCTTTCACCTCTTTGAATATATTGTGCCACTCCCTTCTGTCCTGTAAGGTTTCTGCTGAGAAGTCAGCTGATAGCTTTGTGGGGTTTCCTTTGTGTGTCTTTTGTTGCCTATCTCTTGCAGCTTTTAGGATTCTTTCTTTATCTTCAATTTTGCACATTTGAATCATAATGTGTCTTGATGTAGGCCTCTTTGGGTTTCTCTTGTTTGGTGCTCTTTGTGATTCCTGTACTTGGATGTCTATTTCCTTCCTTAGCTTAGGAAAGTTTTCAGCTATTATTTCTTCAGATAGATTCTTTGCCCCTTTGTCTCTCTCTTCTCCTTCTGAGACACCTATAATATGAATGTTAGTGCACTTGATATTGTCCTAGAGTTCCCTTAGCCTGTTTTTGTTATTTTAAATTCTTTTTTCTTTTATCTGCTCAACTTGGGTGTTTTCCTCTACTCTTTTGTCCATCTCACTGGTATGTTCTTCTGTATCTTCTACTCTGCTTTTGATTACCTCTAGTGAATTTTTCATTTACAGTATTTTATTCTTCGTTTTGGCTTGGTTATTTTTCCCCCCTCCCATTGTTTGTTGGTGTTCTCACTGTGTTCATCTACTCTTCTCCCAAGATCAGTGACCATCCTTATGACTTTTTGTTTGAACTCTTTGTCCAGTAGATAGCTTATTTCTGGTTTATTTACTTCTTTTTCAGGGGTTTTGTCCTGTTCCCTCACTTAGAATGTATTCCTTTGTCTCCTCATTTTACCTCTTTCTCTTTTCTTATATCTATATATTAGGTGAGTCAGCTATGTCTCCTGGTCTTGGAGAAGCAACCTTATGTAAGAGATGCTTTTTGAGGCTCAGCAGTGTGCTTCTTTCTTGTCAACAGTCCAAATGTTCCAGGAGTGACCCATCTGTGTGCTACTTATGTCCTTCTGCTGTGGCAGGGTTGCTCTTGCTGTAGGTATCCAGAGAGTCTAGGCTTTCCCTCCCTGGCTGGCTGTTTGTAAATTGGGTTTGGGGAGCCCCAGCACACTTGGCTGTAAGATCTAATACCACACTCCTGTTGCAGTTTTCTGTTAAGTGTGTAGGCACCCAGTGTGGCTGGTTGCTAGGCTCAGGGGTTTACAGTTGCTGTAGGCCTCAGGCCTACAAGGCTGTTATCAGATCTCTTAGACTGGGGCTGGCCCCAGGCATTGGAGCACTGGATTGTTTCAGGCTTTGGAAGGTGGGGCTAATCATCTTTGTGGCTATTTGTGAAGCACAGGTCTTCTGCCACTGATAAGTCCCACCCCCCAGAGGTCCACACACACCATGAACACAGTCCTGGCCAGTGCACACTTCCTGATCCCTTGGAGTGTACCCCAATGCCACACTGCAGAGGCCCCTACCTCTCCACCAATGCCACCAACAGTTCACCTGGCCCTCACACAGGCCCTGCCCCACAGAGGCGGACACACTCGCTTGTTTGGAGAGGGTCAAGGCACCCAGTCTATGCAGGCCCACAATTAACCTGACAGCTTGTTGTTGGGTGGGGCAGGTCCATAGGGTGGGCTTCCTGCCCTGGCTGAACTGGATTAAATCTGTGCTCTAGTGGGTGTGTCAGACCCCTGAGCTAACAGGCCAGGGGAAGAACTCCAATGGCATCTGCCAGTGTCTGTGTCAGCACACCTGTACTAGGTCACAGTAATGGCTGCTGCCAATGTCTCAGTCTCTGGATAGGTCTCACCTCTCACCAAGATGTACCCAGAGCCTATATCAGGTGAGTCTCTTTTCACCAAGGGATGGTACACCTTTCTTTCTGGTGATTTTAGGTTGCTGTCTGAGACAGGTAAATTTGTGTATAGGCCCTTTAAGAGCCGGCTTTATTCCCCTATGTCAATAGCTTTTCTTGGGGTATTCCTCATTGCAGTTAATAGCCAGCAAAGCCAGATATTATGGGACTCGTCTCAGTTGTGCTGAGTCTGAAGGACAATTATAGCAGTAATGTGTTCCTGCTCAGGTCCCTGCTCCTCCAGGGAAGGCTGTGTACCTTAGGGTGGCTCCTGCCCAGCCAGCTGTGAAGGCCCGTGGCTCAGGAAGGTGACTTTTTTCTCTCCAGAAGGAATTTCTGCATCAGTCAGGACTGTCCCTTGTTGTTGGGGTTCTTTTTATCCAGTTTTCAGTTCTCTCTCTGGGATAATTATTCCAATAGTAGTTGTAACCTGGTTGTGTTCATGGGTGGAGGTGAGTTCAGAGTCCATCTATGCTGCCATCTTGATGAGATACTGGGCTTTTTTTCCCCTTAAAATTGCCTCGCCTTTTATCATTTTATTCTCCCCTTGATTTGTCTGTTCTAATAATCCTACTTGGAATGAGATATGTTTTACAGTTTGTTCACTTTTCAAAAAACAGGTGTTATACTCCTCATATGTCTTATTTGCTACTTGAGCCTATGAGTTCTTGTTCATCTGGGACAACCTGCTATTCTGTGGCAATGGATGTTGGAAAGGGGGTGACGACCAATCCTTAGTCAGAGCCAGCACCAGCAAATTAGGGAGAGGGGAGGGGAGAAATTCAAGAGCCACAGAATCCTCATCGATAATTCCTGCTTGCTCCATTCCTCTCACCCACTGATCAGGGGCTTATCTTGAAGTCCTTGAGGAGAAGCAGTATTGGAGGGGACAGCCTCCTGGATTATAATTCATAGCCCTGGGGTCCAGAGAGTTGAGGATGGGTGGTCAGTCACTATCTGTTTTCAAAATCTCTTTACCACAGCTGGGTTTGTGCACTGTCCTGAGATTTTCTCTCCATGATCACAGCGATTGCTACTGATACTGGTGATACAGAGTCAGAGTCAGGAAACGAGTGTCTTAAGACAAAATAGGATGAGGCAAGCACTGAATTAAAAAGGTTTTCCTCCAGCCCATCCTCTCACTGCTGGCTTCTGGGCTTCAGCCACCCAAATCTCACACAAACCAGTTTATGACGGGGTTCAGTCTCTGGGGTTTTCTTATCTTTTTATTTTTTGCTAATCACCACAATCTGTGTTCCCCTCCAGCACGTATAATTTTTCTAGAGTTGTTTTCAAAGGAGGGAGCCAGAAGCTTGTCCTAGGCTGACTCTCAATAGGAACCAGAGTTGTCTTGCAATTTCTCCTCCCATCACGCTGCCTTCATTAAAAGCTGTTTACAGAACAGGAAGCACATATTTGGGATCAAATTTAAGAAGCCAATTTGTTTTGATTCCATGAAAAGTAAATCAGCCAGGCAGATGGGGACCTCCAATCTCTTAGTGGGAACACAGAGCCTCACTTTGGCTGTAGCATTTGGTAGCAAAACCTTCCCCATCCTACAAGATATCTAGGAAACACATTTAAAAATGGAGGAAAGTGAAGTGGCTTGGTTGGAGGTGGAATCAGTTTTTACCAATGAGAGGTAGGGGACACCTGCCGAGAGTTTCTGGGGGAGATCTTCTCTGATAAGAGCTCTGTGGGAGAGGGCCACTTTCCATCTGCTCTTTTCATCCTGATTGGGATTCTGAGAGGTGATACTCAGGTCTGTTGCAGCCACTCTGTAGTCAAGAGTGCAGGCACTGTTGTGGTGCTGAGGATGGCAGCCATGAAGAGCGAAAGGGCCTGGAGTATCAGTCAATGTAATTGACTTGCTAAATCCACCTTGAGACTTGAGACCACCTACCTCTGAACTTCTTGTCACATAAACAGTAAATATCATTATGGTTTAAGCCACCATTAATTGTGTATTCTGTTACCTATGACCAAATAGATCCAAGATTAAACAAAATCTATCTAAGAAGTAAATAAAGCATGTTTCCTCCAATTCCTATCTTGACTTAATATGCATAGTAAGTTTTTATGACAAATAAAACATCAGCTAGTCATCACAAATTCAAATGTATGAATGAATACCTTTTCACTATATTTTTCACTTCTCCCTTGGATACCCCACTGTGCTATAGATAGGACTGGTTTTGTGGGAAAATGCTTTGGGCAGTATTCTAGAACCTCTGTCTCAGAATGATAAAGTCAGAATGGTGTTCCAAAACCTTGTCTTTGTCATATAGCAATTGCGGATTTGAACAAAATATAATGTTTAAATACATAGTAAAACATATTGGTTTGTATCATTATCTTTTTGATAAGGAGAATCGTATTTTCCTCTGATGCATTTTCATAAGTTGGTGTGCAGCACCTACTGCTTTTTCTCAATCTGGTGTGAATGTTTGTTTCAAAATCCGCATTACACCTCTTGCCGTCATTGGTCTTGAGTTCTCGGATTGGTGAGCCTCCACTTTCAAATTTTGTGAACGTTGGGACTTTAGGTGGGGGAAAAGGGACTAAAGTCTGGAAGATAGAATTTTGAACTAGATGAATCAGAAGTGTGGTGAGTTGAGGACTTTGGTGGTGAGATTTCATGGAACAAGAGACAGTATAGATGCTTTCTGTTCATAACAAATGTTTATTCCTAGATATAATTAAATGTACTATAGATGATATATGTATGCAAAAAGGTGGTTTCTTTTCACTCTTAACTCTTTTTTTTATTACTCCAGGTGTTCTTAGTCTCAAGATGATTTGCTTTCTTCCATACTTAATTTTATGCAAAAGCTAAACTCAGTATTTTTAAAATTAAAATAAATGTACATTAATATTCTCCCTACTCCTCTCTCCCCTCATTTGCTGGGTTATATAACTTAACAGTGACAGAAACTATTTCTCTGGAAATATTTCCCCCAAATTATGTTTCAGACAAAGACCAGCAAAGGGAGCACCAGCCTTATGACAGATTTCCAGACAACTTTGAACAACTAAAATATGTTACTTTCTAGAAACATTTTAAAGATTTCCTTGCTGATGAATTTATGGCTTCTGATACCAATTTCACATTGTTCATACCTTCTTTTGGGGGGGCTCACTTCTTTTTTTCCAACTATTTTATTGAGATCATAATGGTTTATAACTGTGTAATTTCAGCTGTACATTATTATTTATCAATTTCTGTATAGACTGCATCGTGCTCACCACTAGTAGTCTAATTTTCATCCATCACCGTACATATATGCCTTTAATCCCTTTCACCCACCCCTGAGCCCCCTTCTCTCTAGTAACCACTAATCTGTTCTCTTTATCCATGAGTTTATCTTCCACATATGAGTGAAATCATGCAGTCTTTGTCTTTCTTTATCTGGCTTATTTTGCTTAACATCATACCCTCAAAGTTCATCCATGTTGTTGCAAATGGGATGATTTTGTTTGTTTTAATGGCTGAGTAGTATTCCATTGTATATATATATATATATACCACACTGTCTTTACCCAATCATCTGTAGAAGGGCACTTGGGTTGCTTCAACATCTTGGCTATTGTGAATAACGCTGCAATGAACATAGGGGTACATAAGTCTCTTTGGATTGTTGATTTCAAGTTCTTTGGATAAATACCTGGGAGTGGGATAGCTGGATTGTGTGGTATTTCTATTTTTAATTTTTTGAGAACTCTCCATACTGTGTTCCATGGTGGCTGCACCAGCTTGCATTCCTACAAGCAGTGTATGAGGGTTCCCTTTTCTCCATAACCTCTCCAACATTTGTTAATTTTTGTCTTGGTAATTATAGCCATTCTGACAGGTGTATGGTGATATCTCATTGTAGTTTTGATCTGCATTTCCCTGATGATTAGTGATGTTGAACATCTTCTCATGTGCCTGTTGGTCATCTGTATATCTTCTTTGAAAAAAAATATCTGCTCATATCCTTTGCTCATTTTTTGATGGGGCTGTTTGTTTTGTTGTTGTTGAGTTGTATGAATTCTTTATATATTTTGGAAATTAAACCCTTGTTGGATATATGATTTACAAATATTTTCTCCCGCTTGGTGGATTGTCTTTTCATTTTGTTTGTTTATAGTTTCCTTTGCCTTGCTTTCTAGTCTGATTTATTCCCATTTGTTAATTTTTTCTTTTGTTTCCCTTGCCTGAGTAGACATGGTATTTGAAAAGATGCTGCTAAGACTGATGTCAAAGAGTGCACTGCCTAAATTTTCTTGTAGGATTTTTATGGTTTCAGATCTTACATTCAAGTTTTTAATCCACTTTGAGTTAATTTTTGTGTATGGTGTAAGATAATGGTATACTTTCAGTTTTTTGCATGTGACTGTCCAGTTTTCCCAACACCATTTATTGAAGAGATTCTCCTTTCTCCATTGTATGTTCTTGGCTCCTTTGTCGAAGATTAACTGTCTGTAGATGTGTGGTTTTATTGCTGGGCTTTCAATTCTGTTCCATTAATCTGTGTGTCTGTTTTTGTGCCAGTACCGTGCTGTTTTTGTTGCTATACCTTTGTAGTACATTTTGAAATCAGGGATTGTGATGTCTCCAGCTTTGGTCTTTTTTCTCAGGATTGCCTTGGATATTTGAGGTCTTTTGTTGTTTCATGTAAATTTTAGGATTCTTTGTTCTATTTCTGTGAAGAATGTCATTGAGATTCTGATAGGTATTGCATTGAGTCTGTAGATTGCTTTAGGTAATACGGACATTTTAACTATGTTTATTCTTCCAATCCATAAGCATGGAATGTCTTTCCATTTCTTTATATCTTCAAGTTTTTCAATGAAATGTCATAGTTTTCAGTGTATAGGTCTTTCACCTCTTTGGTTAAATTTATTACTAGATATTTTATTCTTTTTGTTGCGATTGTAAATGAGATTGTATTCTTGACTTCTCTTTCTGCTAGTTCATCATTAGTGTATGGAAACGCAACTGATTTTTATAAGTTGATTTGTACCCTGCAACTTAGCTCTAGTTGCTGATTATTTCTAGCAGTTTTCCAATGGATTGTTGAGGTTTCTATATATAGAATCATGTCATCTGAAAGCAGCAAGAGTCTCATGTCTTCCTTTCCAATTTCGATTCCTTTTATTTCTTTTTCTTCCCTAATTGCTCTGGCCAAATCCTCTGGCACTATATTTAATAGGAGTGGCCAGAGTACGCATCCTTGTTTTGTTTCTGTTCTCAGAGGGATGCCTTTCAGTTTTTCACCTTTGAGTATGATGTTGGCTGTGGGTTTGTCATATATGGCCTTTGTTATTTTGAGGTACTTTCCTCCTATACCCATTTTATTGAGAGTTTTTATCATAATTGGATAGTGGATTGTGTCAAATGCTTTCTCTACATCTGTTGAGATGATCATGTGGTTTTTATTCCTCATTTTGTTAATGTGGTGTATCACATTGATTGATTTGTGGATGATGAACTATACTCGCCCCAGTATAAATCCCACTTGATCATGGTGTGTGATACTTTTAATGTATTGCTGTATTCATTTTGACAATATTTTGTTGAAGATTTTTGGATTTATGTTCATCAGCGATGTTGGCCCATAATTTTCCTTCTTTGTGCTGTCCTTGCCTTGTTTTGGTATCAGGGTGATGTTGGCCTCGTGGAATGAGTTAGGAAGAGTGCTGTGTTCCTCAATTTTCTGGAATAGTTTAAGAAGGATAGGTAATGTCTCCTCTGAATGTATGGTAGAATTCTCCAGAGAAGCCATCTGGTCCTGGACTTTTGTTTTTTGGGAGGTTTTTAATTAATGTTTTGATCTCTTTGCTTGTGATTGGCCTATTCAGATTCTCTGTTTCTTCTTGATTCATTTTTGAGAGGTTGTATGAGTCTAAGAATTTATTACCATTTCTAACCATTTCTTCTAGGTTATTCAATTTGTGGACATATAGTTTTTCATAGTATTCTCTTATAATCATTTGTATCTATGCTGTATCCATTGTAATTTCTCCTCTTTCATTTCCATTTTTATTTATTTGAGACTTCTCTCTTTTTCTCTTAGTGAGTCTTGCTAAAGGTTTGTCAGTTATGTTTATCTTCTCAAAGAACCAGCACTTAGTTCCATTAATCCTTTCTGCTGTTTTTTTGTCTCTATTTCATTTATTTCTGCTCTAAGTTTTATTATTTCCCTCCTGCTGACTTTGGGCTTTGTTTGCTCTTCTTTTTCTAGTTCTGTTAGGTAGAGTTTGAGATTACTTATTTGAGATTTTTCTTGTTTGTTAAGGTGGGCCTGTATTGCTATAAACTTCCCTCTTTGTACTGCTTTTGTTGTATCTCATAGATTTTTGTATGTTTTATTTTCATTTTCACTTGTTTCCAGGTATTTTTTGACTTCTCCTCTGATTTCTTTCTTGAATCAATAATTATTCAGTAGGATGTTGTTTAATGTCCAGATATTTGTGATTTTTCCAGTTTTCTTGTAGTTGATTTCTAGTTTCACACCATTATGGTCAAAAAGATATTTTATATTATTTCAGTGTTATTAAATTTATTAACACTTATTTTGTGGCCTAATTTGAATCTAATCTGGAGAATGTGCCATGTGCATTTGAAAAGAATGTGTGTTCTGCAGTTTTTGTATGGAATGCTCTGTATATGTCTATTAAGTCCATCTAGTCTGATGTGTCATTTAAGGCCAACCTTTCCTTATTGGTCTTCTGTTTGGATGATCTATCCCTTGATATAAGTGTATGTTAAAGTCATCTGCTATTATTGTGTTGCTGTCAGTTGCTCCTTTTCTGTCTGTTATTATTTGCTGTATATATTTAGGTGCTCCTATGTTGGGTGCATAGTTATTTACAAGCATTATATCCTCTTGTTGGATTGTTCCCTTTATCATTATGTAGTGCCCTTCTTTGTCTCTTCTTACAGTTGTGTTTTAAAGTCTTTTTCTGCTATAAGTATTGCTACCCCAGCTTTCTTTTCATTGTAATTTGCATGGAGTATCTTTCTCCTTCCCTTCACTTAAAGAGTGTCTTTAAGCCTGAAGTGTGTCTCTTATAGGCAGCATATACATAGTTCCTGTTTTTTAAATCCACTCAGCAATCCTATGTCTTTTGATTGGAGCATTAGGCCATTTACATTTAAAGTAATTACTGATAGATGTGTACTTATTGCTATTTTATTGCTTTTTTTCTGGATGTTTTTGTAGCTCTTCTCTCTTCCTTTCTTCTTCTCTTGCTCTTTTCCCTTGTGATTTGATGGCTTTCTTTTGTTTTATGTTTGAGTTTCTTTCTCTGTATTTTTTGTATATTTATTATAGGTTTTTGGTTTGTTATTACCAAGAGGTTTATATGTAATAACCTATGTACATAGAAATCTATATTAAGTTGATGGTTTCTTAAGTTCAACCTCATACTAAAAGGCTTACACTTTTACTGCCCCCCATTATATGTTTTTCATATCATATATCCCTTAACCTCTTATTGTAAATATAGGTGATTTTCATACTTTTGTCCTTTGTTCTTCATATTAACCTTAGAGGTGGTTGATCCACTACCTTTACTATACATTTGCCTTTACCAATGATGTTTTTCTTATTTATATTTGTGGTCTTTTCTTTTCCACTTAATGAAGTCCCTTTAACATTACTTGTAAGGCTGATTTTGTGATGATGAACTCCTTTAGTTATTGCTTGTCTGGAAAACTCTTTATCTCTCCTTCCATTCTAAATGATAATCTTGCCAGATAGAGCATTCTTCGTTGTAGGTTTTTTCCTTTCAGCAAGTTGAATATATTGTGCTACTCCCTTCTAGCTTCTAAAGTTTCTGCTGAAAGTCAGCTAATAGCATTATGGGATTTCCCTCATACATAACTTGTTGCTTTTTTCTTGCATCCTTTTTTTTTTTTGAAAATTTGGCCCTGAACTGACATCTGTTTCCAATCCTTTTTCCCTTATTTCTGCCAAATCCCCCCAGTAAATAGTTGTATATTCTAGTTGTAGTTCCTTATGGCTCTGTTATTTGGGATGCCACCTCAGCATGGCTTGGTGAGCAGTGCTAGGTCTGCACTCAGGATCTGAACTGGCAAAACCCTGGGCCACTGAAGTGGAGTGTGCATACTTAACCAGTCAGCCATGGCGCTGGCCCCTCTTGTAGCTTTTAAAATTCTCTCTTTATCTTTAATTCTTGACATTTTAATTATATGTGTCTCGATGTGGGTCAGTTTGAGTTCATCTTGTTTGGTACTCTCTGTGCTTCCTGTACTTGGATGTCTATTTTCTTTCTTAGGTTTGGGAAGATTTTAGCTATTATTTGTTCAAAAAAATTCTCTGCCCCTTTGTCTCTCTCTTCTCCTTCTGGGATACCAAAATGTGAATGTTAGTACTTTTGACATTGTCCCAGAAATCCCTTAAACTGTCCTTTGTTCTTTTTAATTACTTTTTTATGTTCAGCTTGGGTGATTTCCTCTACTCCATCATCCAGATCACTAATCTATCATTCTCTGTCATCTACTCTGTTTTTCATTCCCTCTAGGGAATTTTTAATTTCAATTATTGTATTCTTCAGCTATGATGGTTTCTTTTTAATGTTTTTAAATTGTTTATTGAAGTTCTTGCTGTGTTCATCTAGTCTTCTCCCAAGTTCAATGAGCATCCTTATGCCCACTAGTTTGTACTCTTTATCAGGTAGGTTGTTTATCTCTGTTTCATTTAGTTCTTTTCCTGAGGGTTTGTCCTGTTCTTTTATTTGCAACACATTCCTTTGTCTCCTGACTTTGCCTACTTCTCTGTGTGTATTTCTACATATTAGGTAGATCAGCTATGTCTCCTGAGATTGGAAATGTGGTCTTATGTAGGAGATGCCTTATGGGGTCCAGCAGCATGCTCCCTTCTCATCACTGGGGCCAAATGCTCCAGCAATGTCCTCTGTGTGGGCTACATGTGCCCTTCTCTTGTGGCAGGACCACTATTGCTGTGGGTGTGCAGGTAGGCTGGGCTGGCCCCTGGTGTGGCTGGGGTTACAGCCCAGTGATGCAGCTGTTGCTAGCTCATTTTTGGGTGGGGCAGGCCTCAGGCATGGCCTGGCTATGTGGCCAGGTGGTGCACAACTTCCTTTGGCACACTAATGGATGGGGCAGGCCCTCAGCACAAGCTGGCTGTGGGCCCAAGGGTGTGCAGCTGCTTCTCTTGGCAGCAAGGGTGTGCTGGTGGGTGGGACTGCCTTCGAGTGTGGCAGCACTCAACTGTTTCAGGTATGTTTGTGTGAGGCTCATCCCTAGGGTGGCCCCTGTCTGCACTGCTGGCTGTGCTCAATTGCCTCATATGCTGGGCACTAGCAGGCTAGAGGGAGGGTTCCAAATGGTACCTGCCAGTGTCTGTGTCAGCATGGCTGAACTAGGTCACAAAAATGACTGCCACCAGTGTCCCAGTCCCTTGGGAGGGGGTGCAAGCCACCTCTTGCCTCTCAGGGATGCACTCTGAGCTTAGTAAGTGAGTCTCTTTCCACCAATGGGCTATGCACTTTTCTATCTAGTATTTTTGTGCTGGTTTCTAGGTTGAGTGAGTCTGTGCATGGGCCCTTTAAGATCAGGTTTTCCTTTCCCTGAAGTTCTATAGTTTTTGTGGGCATATCCCATTGGTTTTCAAAGCCAGGTGTTTTTGGGTCCCTCCTCTCTTGTGCTGAGTCTAAGGGCTGGGGTACCTAATGTGGAGCTCAAATCCCCTGCCTCTTCAGGAAAAGCTCTGTACTTTTGAGATGCTCCTGACTGTGATGCATAGTGGCTAGGGTGTGTTATTTTCCTCAGCAGGATTGCATCTCTGCCTCTTCTACACCTCTCTGTGTTGTCCCTTGTTGTAGAGGTTCTTTTCATCCAGTTTCTAGATCTCTCTCAGAGCTGATTGTTCCACAGCTAGTTGTAGGTTTGTTGTGTCTGCGGGAGGAGATGGGCTCCAGATTCTGCTATGCTACCATCTTCCAAAAACTCTCTGTTCATACTTCTGAAATAAAGCACCACCAAGACCAGAAAACTGTCCTGGATCCCCAGAGACACCTTGAATGATGTAGTAGGCAGAATTCTAAGATGACCCTCACTCTTGTGTAGTCCGCTCCTCTTTGAGTGTGGGTGGAAACTATGACTGTGATGAGACATCACTCACATGATTATGTTTTGTGATATGGAAAAGGAAGATTATCCTGAATGGACCTGGCTTAATCACGTAAGTCCTTTGAAAGTAGAGGGTTTTTTTGGACTGGATAAAGGATAGGAAGTCAGAGACATGCTCTGGATGGCTTGGAAGAAAGTAAACATGTATGTTGTGAATGCCTATGGTGGCCACATGGTGAGGAGCTGGGAATGGTCCCTGACTGACAGCTATCAGGAAATTGGGGACCTCAGTCCTACAACTACAAGAAAATGAATTCTGCCAATAGCTAGTGAGCTTACAAGAGGCTCCTGTGCTCCAGGTGAGAACTGTAGCCCTGGCTGACACCTTGATTTAAACCTATTGAGACTCTGGGCAGAGAATACAGCTATGCTATGACCTAGAGAAACCGTGAGATAATAAATTTATCTTGTTTTAAGCCACTAAATTTGTGGTAATTTGTTATAGAAGTAGAAAACTAATACACATGGGAAAAGGGCATTCAGAGCAAAAGGGCAATGACAGTTCTGCATTTGCTCTTTGGTCGTAATACCTAGTGTGATGCTGTATCCTCACATGGTTCATTTCAGTGATGTTGGCTCTTGTAGGCTGGATGTCTACATCTTGTGACTAAGCCTAAAATCACAGGTTTAGAAAGCTGTTTGGAGTTTTCTGTTCTCTTTGGATCCTTATTGAGGCTTGGCAGCACAAACATCACACCTTACCCAAACATTCCCAATTGAATATAATTAAGAAGGTGGTTATATAGATGCATGGCAACAGCAAAGACATTCTATGCCATTTCTTGCCACTCCTTTTATGCCTCTTCAAAATTCCTAGGTGGGGAAAGTCAATATGGACAATATAAGGTGCTTTATTGCAAAGTGAACAAAAAGTTGGTAAATTTATTTGCTCTCACAATAAGTAGAATATAAGGTTTATAATATTCTGGATGAGAGTCCAAAGTTAGTAACTTGCAATGTAACTATATATAAATAGGTTAAGAAGACAACAAATTCCACAAGTAAAAGTGTAGAGGTCTTGGGAGACCCTTCCACAAGAAGATCTAAAACCTTTAGGACCAAGTTCTAGAGTTCTGATGTTACGGACTCAATTGTGTCCCCTTCAAAAGATGTATTGAGAGACTGGCCCAGTGGTATAGTCATTAAGTTCATGCAATCTTCTTTGGCAGTCAGAGGTTTCCAGGTTCGGATCCCAGGTGCAAACCTAGCACCATTTGTCAAGCCACCCTGTGCAGTGTCCCACATAAAATAGAGGAAGATTGGCACAGACGTTAGCTCAGTGACAATCTTCCTCAAACAAAAAGAGGAAGATTGGCAACAGATGTTAGCTCAGGGCCAATCTTACTCACATACACACACACAAAATATATTGAGGTCCTAACCTCTAGTACATCAGGATGTGAACTCATTAGAAATAAAATTTCTGCAAATATAGTTAGTTAAGATGAGGTCATACTAGAGTAGGATGGGTCCCTAATCCAATATGACTGATGCCCTCATAAGAAGATAGCTATGTGAAAATGGAGGATTGGAGTGATGGAGCTACAAGATAAGAAACCTTTACAATGTTCACGTGTATAGGGAATCTCTAAGGCACAGGATGGAGGTGGAGAGAGACTTACAGGGTCTCTCAAAGTTATTTACATGCTTACACTTTTTATTTTGAAGGAACATCCTGAGGGCCAATGTTCTCTGATGTATACTTTAGACATGCTGGCTGAATCAAGGATTTTTAGAGCTGGAATATAATCCAGAGGTGATTTATCCCAATCTTGAGATTTTAAGTTATCTAAAGTCACACAAATAATTAATAGACCTGGAACTCAAAGCTCAGGTCTTCTAAAGTTACTATCAACCATTTTGTAAAACTTACACTTAAAAATGTAGCTTTCAAAATAACATTTTATTTTGTTAAGACAAAAGAATTAAACCTGTATTTTTCAAGTTTAAATATAAAACTGATACTCTCATTTTCTTTATACTATCAGAATAACACTCTTTAGAATTGTTAGCATTTTCTTTTTGATCAGAACTATGCCTGCTTTTCATGAGAGAAAGTGTTGCCATTAGATTTTGGCATTGTCTCGCCATGCAGAAGGCAATTTGGAAACAGATGGGGACCAGAAGGCCTAAGGATGGGACTGAAGAGAACGGAGGAGTGGGAGACAGTGAGAGCTTTCCAAGTGACTGCTGTAGGAACAGCTGAGTCAAACCTGAGCTTCGTTAAAGTTTCCCATTTCTGTCCTGAAATTTGGAAATATTAGCATTCTGCCTTTCCCTGGGGGTTTATCCTTTCTTTTTCACAGACTGAGGAGGCAATGGCAAGCAGCCCTGCTCCATTGTCAGTCCCAGTGAGCCTGCATTTCCAGCACTCATGTGTGCCTGCCAGCAAGCTGATATCTCCAAGAAGCTGATCTTATCTCAGGCACTTGGGAAAGAGTGTGTGTCCTAGGACAGGGAAAATCTTTGTCAACTCAGTCTATTAAGAAACACCGAAGATAACCATGCCAGTCTTCTCAGAACATTTTCCTTCTGTCTCCTCTTCCTGACCTGATAGGATATGAGTATAAAACTTTATGATTAAATAGACCTTTGGAGATGTCTAGGATCTAGTCCACAGGCTCGAAACATCAGTCCATGGACCATTTGAAGGACCGTGAATGAGACTTCAGTGAGTCTGAGGATCCCTGAAGTGATATGCAAAACTTTGTGGCTATGTTCATTTTTCTGGGGAAGGTCCATAGCTTTCATCAGATTCTCAAATGATTGATATCCTCCAAAGTTTAAGAACCACTGATCTGGCCTAACTTGCCTAAGCTTACAGAGTTGAGGAAACCGAGTCTCTGAGAAGCTGAATGACTTTACTTAATAATAAAACCACACAATTTTTAGTGGAGGTTAGGCCTGTAGTACTCTTTCAATCCAATTTAAATTAATCATCTAGCATTAAATGAGTGACTTTAAAAAAATAGCATTTCTCTATATTTGGGCATTAAAATTTTGGAGAATCTGGGCTCCATATGGGGTTATTTATCCCATATGTGGTTCTTTTTATTTTTTTTTTGAGGAAGACTAGCCCTGAGCTAACTACTGCCAGTCCTCCTCTTTTTGCTGAGGAAGACTGGCCCTGAGCTAACATCCATGCCCATCTTCCTCTACTTTACATGTGAGATACCTACCACAGCATGGTGTGCCAAGCAGTGCCATGACCGCACCCGGGATCCGAACCGGCGAGCCCTGGGCTGCTGAAGCAGAATGTGCGCACTTAACTGCTGCACCACCAGGCAGTCCCCCCAGATGTGGGTCTTTATAATTGTTTTTAAGATGTTTAGAAGTGAAAAGATAGAGTTGCTTCCTCTGCTATTTTATCACTTATACTTTTTCCTTCACGCCTTTTCTCAGCATCTATTCTTTCCTAGTTACGTAAAAATAATCATAATGAGGAATAAAAATTGCAGGGTAGTCTCATTTTGTGTGTGGCTTAAGTTCTGTATCACTCAGAATCCAGCTAGGAAACAATATAATCACTGTAGGCTTTTCAGTAGAGGGAATTTAATAAAGGGAGTTGGTCGCACAGGTGATGAAAGAGCTCAGCAGCTAATCAGGGGATGGGGAGGTGATCCAGAGAATAGCAAGTGCAGCACACTGCTGTCTCCCACGTCAGAGGGACAGTGGGAGAAGTGGTGTCTTCAGATTCTAAAATCTGGGGCTCTCTTTAAGGATCTAGAACTATGGTGAGGACTGTCTAGTGGGAGCTGGAACCACACAGAAGACAGCCATTGCCAGTGGCACCACCAAAGAAAGAGAGAGAGAGACAGAGAAATACTCTGCTCTCTCCAGCACTCCGGTCTTCTGCCAGTGCCTCCCATTGGCCAGACCTACCTGGAAGGCTGAGGGCAACAGACTCTGGGAGCTGTAGTTCCCGGAAATACAGAGAACAGTAGGAGGTGGGGGTAGGAGGGATACAAAAGGGGGGCAAAAAGCATCTGGCATTGATTCTAAAACTAACAGGAAAAACTAGGCTGTGAAAAGTCAAAAGCTCTTAGGAAAATGTCACTTTGGAGATGAGCTCACGTCTCTTATGAAGTTTAGCACAGCCAGTTGTACCTCTGGTGTTGGAACAGAAAATTCTCCTTTTGATTGGGCAATAGATGACATCTTTGGCTTTGCTCTGGGGTCATCTTGTACGAACAATATGAATATTTCAATGCTAAAATCATTCAGCTCAGTGACATGCTCATAACTTGAGAAGTTGCCAGAAACTGAGAAGAAGAACCAGGGTAAAAGCAGTTTCACACCTCCCATTTCGTCCTTACTCAGAAATCTCAGTCTCTCTCTGTTTCTATCTCTGTCTCTCTCTCTTTCTCTTGATAGATGAGATAGATAGATAGATAGATAGATAGATAGATAGATAGATAGATATTGATATAGATATGTAGCAGAATGAGTGAAAGAATTACTTACACTATATTGTTGCTAATTCTCTCCTTTTCCTTTTTCTCTTTTTCCAGAGACCATTTGCTTGAAACTTGTGTAAGTTAAATGCTGCTATAATGCTGACCAATTCTGTTGAATTCTACTGTGTACTAAGTATTCTGCTTAGGGATAGAAATAAAAAATGAGTAGGACATGGTTCCTGAATTTAATAGGCTTGTTTGGAATCAGGAGAGTTTTATGCAGAATACAGAAAAAGAATTCAAGAAAAGAAGTGCAAGAAGCTAGTTTATTTTGTGTGGTATTTTTTTGGGGAAATATTTTAAGAAATTCATAATTTGAAATATGTTGATCCCTCATAACACAGACCAAATGACACATTAAGGAACCAAATACCATATATAAAGCAATATTCAGGTGAAGATTGATAATTTGGATGACCCCTTGCCCACACAAAAATTATTCTAAAAGAATGATATAATATGCTACTCATGAGTTATTCCTCATCGGTCTTACTCATCAGTTGGTAAAATAATGTATCAAGGGAGTGACAGTAAAGAAGCAAGAATCTTCATTACTGGTCTAGTGGGTAGTCTTCACTATTAACCAGTTAGTGTTAATCAGTCACTGATTGTTATTTAACATGGTGTACATTAAATAATACAGTGACATAATTTCCATTGATCATCGCCACAGGAATTCTAGGTGGGTATTTCCTATTTTCAGGTGAGAGAACCACGGCTCAAATGAATTGAACAATTTGCCAAGGACCATGCAATTATTTGTGGCAAAACAGGCTTAAACTTGTTTTCTGTTTCTACTGACCTTGTTCCATGAGAGCACATGGTTTCATGAAACCTATTTCTGGGGCATAGGCAAAGAGGGTTATAAATGCTAAAGCTTGATAATATAAATGATTTGATAAAAAGTGTTTGATAAAATATTTTTGTCAGATTCACCTGCTTTCGTGTAAGAAAATGACTGATGTGAATTTCAGCCATTAATTATTAAAATGAGAACATAGGGAGAATATGTATCATCCTTTATAAATCTTTTAACACAAATTTAAAAAGTATTTTGAAAAATCTTGCCCTCGGAACAACCAGAATGTAATTTTATCACAGGAAAGATTTGAACATGTGTTCGTCACACAAAAATTTCAGTGATTTCCATAAAGTGAATATAATACATACTACATTTTCTGAATATATGAAAGAAAGGTAAAAACTAATAAAGTAGTTTTCGACATTTGAATAGTTTTGTACATTTGAAAATTTATTCGTTTTTATCACCCAAAGTTCATAGTTTATTTAGGGTTCATTCTTGGTGTTGTACATTCTATGGATTTGGCCAAATGTGTTATGACTTATATTCATTATTTTAATATCATCAGCATATTTTCATGGTCCTAAAAATTCTGTGCTCTGCCTGTTCATCTCTTCCCTTGCCTGCCCCTACCCCAAACCTGCTCTTTTAACTGTCTCCACAGTTTGCCTTTTCCGGAATATCATAGGGTTGCAATCATACAGTATGTAGCCTTTTCAGATTGACTTATTTCACTTACTAATATGCATTTAAAGTTCCTCCACGTCTTTTCATGGCCTGCTAGCTCATTTCTTTTAAGCTCTGACCTGTTCATATTTTGAGAGAAACAAGGGGTTCAATGATTGTGACACCCCATGGGAAATGACAGGGAAGCGAACTCCTGTCAACCTGCCACCTTGCCGCCTGGCACAGTGCTTGCAGTTTGCATCTCATGTGTGGCGTATACCCCACTTCTGAGATGCGTTCTCTTCCAGGGTCAGCAGGCGGTGTCAGGCCTCTCACTTCCCCTTTGGTAAAAGTTCTAGCTAAGGTCTGGTTATCCTCCTCCTCCTCCTCTTCATCACGGCAATATAATTAATATATCATAACAGTATGCCTCTCATTAAGTGATCATATTCTGCTAAGCATTTTACATGATGATCTTACTTAATGCCCTGCTCAGCAACTCCATGAGGTAGACATTGTCATCATCCTCATTTTACAGATGTGGAAACTGGGGCTTAGGGTGAGAATTTGCCAAGGTCACACAGCTGGTAAGTGGCAGTGCCAGTATTTGAACTCAGGACCGGGGAGGTGGAGCTCTTAAGCCCTGGCCTGGACTGCTTCTCCTTCCGTTCTAAACGGCTTTAAGGGAAGGCTGTTGTCTTCACGGTCACTGTCTAACAGGCTGGACTACTATAAGCTGATCCACAGAAAGAGCAGATAGGGAATATATGTAGATTGAACTAAATCACTGAAAATAGAATATTTTGAAGTCTCAAATATATTTTCAGAAATATAAAATTATACCAAATAGTGTAAATGGGAAAATATAAACATGAAGTATCATTTATGTAAATAATGTGTGAGGAATTCTAAACCGTAAGCCAGAGTACTGAGAATAAGCTACATGCTTTTAGCAAAAACTTTAGATTTAAAAATGATAAAAGTTCATATTAATGTAGTATGTATACTGTTGACACCTATACAGTGATAACGTCATCATTTGCATCAGACTAGCATATTTGCAGAGTAAAGTTTTCTTTCTGTTTCCTGGGAAGATGTCCTGCTCCTTCTGTCAGTCATAGGCAGGGCTGGGAGAAGGGTATTCTTCTGGAATCTGAGCTCAGTCACCTCTTACCTCTCTCTGGGTACCCCCTTGTCTGTAGTGCCACATAGTCATTTAGTACAAATATGTCCTATCAGACAGCCAGCCCGCCCCTCTGGAACTGCTCACTGTCGAGATGGCCTTCTCAGTGGTGTCTGTTAAGACCCGCTGCCGCTCTGATCTGGATCTGCTGACAAGAGCCCACTAAATGCACAAGAGTCGTCTCTCTGGAATCCTGGCCGAATCAGAATCTCTCTTCTGGAGGTTTGGAATCAGGGTGTGGAGAAGCCCAGGCAGTTACCGGGAGATTGTTCTGCGCCTGGGGCAGAGCACACCAGAGGGGAGGAAGGCTGCGTGCAGGAAGGATTGGGAAGCCCCTTAGAAGAGGGGTGCTGAGGAGAGAAATGGAGAGCTGCTGGTTCACTGTGAACGGCTTCAAGTTGCTAATTCAGGGCAGTCTTGAGTTCCAGTTCTTTCTACTTCCTGCTGATTCCCTTTTTTTTTTTAAAACCTTCTCATTTCTTTAAATAAATTCCTGTATGTCAATTTGGTAATGTTTTGGTCACAACCAAATCAACTTTGGACAGTGTGACAAACTACAGAGGGCTAAGTATCTGCAGTTTGATAAATTTACAGATACGTAGTCTATTCACTGATTTTGACTTAACTCGGCTTAGTTTCTATTTCAGGGTATCTCCTGCGTGTTCTCCAGACTGGCTACTTCTTAGGCCTGTCTGTATGAAAATAGATCACGTGTGTCTGTCAACATGGTTTTAGGTAAAACTGGTCTTTTAAAGTCACCCAAACCTGAACCTGTTGCTGTATTCCCGTAACTTTATGATTAAAATTTCTTTAACTTTCTTCTTGAGTTTTGTCTTCTCAGACCAAGGTTTAAACCAGAGCTGCCTTTTCTGTCAACTCTCACATAACTTCTTTTTTCTGGGTCATGGTTTTCCGAGCTCTTGGTCTCCCGTCTGATATACCCATTTCATCCCCCACTGCATCTCCGCCTCTCCAGGGTGGTCCTCTGGTCTGCCATTCAGTGGGTCAGCTGGCATTTTAGGGTTCATTCCTACATCTGACATCCTTCTCCTCTACCTAGAGCAACTGTTCTGAAGCTTTATTACATTAGGACCCACTTTGAAAATTTTTTTTTTCACTTTTGTGTGTTTATTTATTTTTTTAATTGAGGTAACATTGGTTTATAACATTATATAAATTTCAGGTGTACGTCATTATATTACATCAGGTTTACCAGCCACCTAATTACCATCCATCACCACACACATGTGCCCAGTCATCCCTTTTGCCCTCTCCCCCCTTCCCCTCTGGTAACCACAAATCTAATCCTGTATCTATGTGTTTGTTGTCATTGTTTTTATCTTCTACTTATGAGTGAGATCGTATGGTATTTGGCGTCCCCCCTCTGACTTATTGCATTTAGCATAATACTCTCAAGGCCCATCCATGTTGTTGCAAATGGCAAGACTTCATCTTTTTTTATGGCTATGTAGTATTCCATTGTGCATATATAGCACATCTTCTTTATCTATTTGTCCCTTGATGGGCACCTAGGTTGTTTCCAAGTTTTGGCTATTGTGTATAATGCTGCAGTGAACACAGGGATACATGTATCTTTATGCATTTGTGTTTTCATGTTCTTTGTGTAAACACCCAGCAGTGGAATAGCTGAATCCTATGGTAGTTCTGTTCTTAATCTTTTGAGAAATCTCCATAATCTTTTCTATAGTAGCTGCACTAGTTTGCATTCTCATCAGTAGTGTATGAGAGTTACATTTTCTCCACATCCTCTCCAACATTTGTTATTTTTTGTCTTGCTAATTATGACTATTCTGATGGGTGTAAGGTGATACCTCATTCTAGTTTTTTGTTTGTTTGTTTTTTGTGAGGAAGATTTACCCTGAGCTAACAGCTGCTGCCAATCCTCCTCTTTTTTTTTTTTTTGCTTGAGGAAGATTGTCCCTGAGCTAATACCTGAGCCAATGTTTCTCTACTTTGTATGTGGGATACCTCCGCAGCATGGCTGATGAGTGGAGTAGGTCTGCACCTGAGATCTGAACCTGCAAACCTGGGCTGCCAAAGTGGAGCACATGGAACTTTAACCACTTAGCCATGGGGCAGGGCCCATCTCATTGTAGTTTTGGTGTGAGTCTCCTAATAATTAGTGATGAACATCTTTTCATGTGCCTGTTGGCCATCTGTATATTTTCTTTGGAAAAATGTTAAGATCTTTTGCCCATTTTTTAATTGGGTTGGTTGTTGTTTTGTCGTTGAAATGTATGAGTTCTTTAGATATTTTGGATGTTAACCCCTTGTCAGATATATGGTTTGCAAATATCTTCTCCCAGTTGTTAGGCTGTCTTTTTGTTTTGTTGATGGTTTCCTTTGCTGTGCAGCAGGTTTTAGTCTGATATAGTCCCATTTGTTTGTTTTTTCTCTGATTTCCCTTGCCCAGTCAGACATAGTATTTGAAAATATGCTACTAAGACTGATGGTGAGAGCATACTGCCTATGTTTTCTTCTAGAAGTTTTATGGTTTCAGGTCTTACGTTCAAGTCTTTAATCCGTTTTGAGTTGATTTTTGTGCATGGTGTAAGGGAATGGTCTGCTTTCATTCTTTTGCATGTGGCTGTCCAGTTTTCCCAACATCATTCATTGAAGAGACTCTCCTTTCTCCATCGTATGCTCTTGGCTCCCTTGTCAAATATTAGCTGTCCATAAATGTGTGGGTTTATTTCTGGGCTCTTGATTCTGTTCCATTGATCTGTGTGTCTGTTTTTGTGCCAGTACCATGCTGTTTTCATTACTATATGTTTGTAGTATATTTTGAAATCAGGAAGTGTATCACTCCTCCAGCTTTGTTCTTTTCCTCAGGATTGCTTTGGCTATTTGGGGTCTATTGATGTTCCCTATAAATTTTAGGATTCTTTTTTCTATTTCTGTGAAAAATGTTGTTGGAAGTTTGATAGGGATTGCATTGAATCTGTAGATTGCTTTAGGAAGTATGGACATTGTAACTATGTTACTTCTTCCAATCCAAGAGCACAGAATATCTTTCCACTTCTTTCTTTCTCTTCAATCTTTCAACAATGTTTTATAGTTTTCAGTGTACAAGTCTTTGATTTCTTTGGTTAAATTTATACCTAGGTATTTTATTCTTTTTCCTGCAATTGTAAATGGGATTGTATTCTTAATTTCTCTTTCTGCTACTTCGTTGTTAGTGTATAGAAGCCCAACTGATTTTTCTATGTTGATTTTGTATTCTGCAACTATATTATATTCATTTATTATTTGTAAAAGTTTTTTGGTGGATTCTTTAGGGTTTGCTATGTAAAATAACGTCATCTGCAAATAGTGATGATTTTACTTCTTCCTTTCAAATTTGGATCTGTTTTATTTCTTTTTCTTGCCTGATTGCTCTGGCTAAGACTTTTTTCCATTGAGAATGATATTAGCTGTGGGTTTGTCATTTATGGCCTCTATTTAATTCAGGTATTTTCCTTCTATACTCATTTTATTTAGAGTTTTTATCACAAATGGATGCTATATCTTATCAAATGCTATCTCTGCCTCTATGGAGATGATCATGTGATTTTTATTCTTTATTTTGTTAATATGGTGTATCATATTGATTGGTTTGCAGATGTTGAACCACCCCTGCATCCCTGGAATAAATCCCACTGGATCATGGTGTCTGATCTTTTTAATGTATTGTTGTATTCAATTTGCTAGTATTTTGTTGAGGATTTTTGCAACAATGTTCATCAGTGATATTTGTCTGTAATGCTCTTTTTTGGTGTTGTCCTTGTCTGGTTGTGGTATCAAGATAATGTCAGCTTTGTAGAATGAGTTAGGAAGCCTCCCCTCCACTTTAATTTTTTGGAAGAGTTTGAGAATGAGAGGTATTATGTCTTCTTTAAATGCTTGGTAGAATTCACCAGGGAAGCCATCTAGTCCTGGACTTTTATTTTTTGGGTGATTTTTGATACCTGTTTCAATCTCCTTACTGGTGATTGGTCTATTCAAATTCTCCATGTCTTCTTGATTCAGTTTTGAAAAGTTGTATGATTCTAAGAATTTATCCATTTCTTTTAGGTTATCCAATTTTTTGGCATAGAGTTTTTAAGATATTCTCTTATAATCTTTTGTATTTCTGAGGTGTCCATTGTAATTTCTCCTCTTTTCATTTCTGATTTTATTTATCTGAGCCTTCTCTCTTTTTTTCTTAGTGAGTCTAGCTAAAGGTTTGTCAATTTTGTTTTGTATTTTCAAAGAACCATCTCTTGGTTTCATTAATTTTTTCTACTCTTTTTTTTTAGTCTCTATTTCATTTATTTCTGCTGTGATTTTATTTTTTCCTTCCTTCTGCTGATTTTGAGCCTTATTTGTTCCTCTTTTTCTAGTTCCTTTAGGTGCACTGTTTGTTTATTTGGGATTTTTCTTATTTGTTGAGGTAGGGCTGAATTGCTATAAACTTCCCTCTTAGAACCACTTTTGCTGTATCCCATAGATTTTGACATGTTGCATTTTCATTTTCATTTGTCTCTTGGTATTTTTTGATTTCTCCTTTGATTTCTTCATTGACCCTGTAGTTGTTCAGTAGCATTTTGTTTAATCTGTACATATTTGTGGCTTTTCCAATTTCTTCCTGTAGTTGATTTCTAGTTTCAGAAGTTGTGGTCAGAAAAGATGCAGTATTATTTCAATCTTCTTAGGTTTATTGAGACTTGTTTTGTGGCCTAATATGTGCTCAATCTTGGAGAATGTTCTATGAGAATTTGAAAAGAATGTATATTCTGTGGGTTTTGCATGGAACTTTCTATGTATATCTACTAAGTCCATCTGGTGTAATCTGTCATTTAAGGCCAATATTTCCTTATTGCTCTCCTGTTTGGATGATCTATCCATTGGTGTAAGTGGAGTGTTACAGTCCCCTATTATAATTGTGTTACTGTCTATATCTCCTTTTATGTCTGTTAATAATTGCTTTATATATTTAGGTGCTCCTATGTTGGATGCATAGATATTTACAAGTGTGATATGTTCTTGTTGGATTGTTCCATTTATCATTATGTAGTGCCCTTCTTTGTCTCCTGTTAGTTTTTGTTTTAAAGTCTATTTTGTCTGATATAAGTATTGCTACCCTAGCTTTCTTTTCTTTGCCATTTGCATGGAGTATCTTTTTCCATCTCTTCACTTTCATTTTGTGAGTGTCTTTAGGTCTGCAGCATGTCTCTTGCATGCAGTATATATATGGGTCTTGTTTTTTTATCAAGTTAGTGGCCCTATGTCTTTTGATTGGAGTATTTAGTCTGTTGGTATTTAAAGTAACTATTGATAAGTATGTGCTTATTGTCAGTTTGTTCCTTTTTTTTCTGGGTGTTTAAGTAGTTCTTCTCTGTTTCTTTCTTCTTCTTTTGCTCTGTTCCCTTGTGGTTTAGTGGCTTCCTTTAGTATTATGTTTGGGTTCCTTTCTCTTAATTATTTGTTTATTTATTATAGGTTCCTGATTTGTGATTACAATGAGGTTCATACATAATAACCTAAGTATATAACAATCTATATTATGTTGATGGTCTCTTTAATTTGAGCTCTTGCTAAAAGCTCTACTCATTTACTCCCCTCCTCCCATATTTTGCTTTTGATATCATATTTAACCACTTTGTGTGTGTGTGTGTGTGTTTATCCATTAATGTCTTATCTTGGAAATGGATAATTTTAGTACTTGTGTCTTTTGCCCTTCATATTATCATCATAGGTGGTTGGTCTGCTAACATTTACTGTATATTTGCTTTTACCAGTGATTTTATTATTATTATTATTTCTCATAATTTTCTTATTACTATTTGTGGTTTTCTCTTTCCCACTTAAATAAGTCCTTCCAGCATTTCTTGTAGAATTGCTGTCTTGGTGATAAACTCATTTAATTTTTGCTTGTCTGGGAAGCTATCTTTCCTTCCATTCTGAATGATAACCTTGCTGGGTAGAGTATTCTTGGCTGTAGGTTTTTTCCTCTCAGCACTTTAAATATATCATACCACTCCCTTCTATCCTGTAAGGTTTCTACTGAGAAGTCAGCTGATAGCCTTATGGGGTTTCCTTTGTATATAACTTGTTGTCTTTCTCTTGAAGCATATAGGATTCTTTCTTTATCTTTGGTTCTGGGCATTTTAATTATAATGTGTCTTGGTGTGGGCATCTTTGGCTTTATCTTCTTCAGTGGTCTTTGTGCTTCCTATACCTGGATGTCTGTTTTCTTCTGTAGGTTAGGAAATTTTTCAGCTATTATTTCCTTGAATAGATTCTCTGCCCCTATGTCTCTCTCTTCTCCTTCTGGGCCACCTATATTACAGATGTTAGTGCACTTGATGTTGTACCAGCAGTCCTTTAGACTGTCCTTGTTCTTTTAATTCTTTTTTTTCTGTCCAGTTTGAGTGATTTCATCCAGCTTGCTGATCCATTTCTGTATCATCTACACTGCTGTTGATTCCCTCTGTTGAATTTTTCATTTCCATTATTGTATTCTTCATTTCTGATTGGTTCTTTTTTATATTTTCCAGTTCTTCATTGAAGTTCTCACTGTGTTCATCCATTCTTCTCCCAAGATCAATGAGAATCCTTATGACAGTTAGTGTGAACTTTTTATCAGGTTAATTGTTTATCTTGTTTATCTCTGTTTTGTTTAGTTCTTCTTCTGAGAACTTTTCCTGTTCCCTTATTTGAAACATATTCCTTTGTCTCTTCATTTTGCCTCTTTCTCTGTGCTTATATCTATGTATTAGATAGGTCAGCTACACCTCCTGATCTTGGAGAAGTGGCCTTATGTAAGAGATGCCTTCTGAGGCTCAGCAGTGTGTTTACTTCTTATCACTAGTTCCAAATCTTCCACTGGTATCCCCTGTGTGGCCTATGTGTGTCCATCTGTTGTGGTGGGGTTACTCTTACTGCAGGTTCCCAGGGAGGCTAGGCTGTCGCCATGGCCAGCTGGTTGTAATGCTCAGCTGTGTGTGGCTGCTGTCATCCCCTGAGTCACTTTATCAAGCATAGGGAGCCCCACAACAGTTGGCTGCAAGGTCTAGTATCACATTTCTACTGCAATTTTTCTGTTAAGTTAGTAGGCCCCCAGCATGGCTGCTTGCTAGGCTCAGGGGCTTACAATTGTTGTAGGCCTCCAGCATGCAAGGCTGTTGTCAGCTCTAACAGTAGTGCAACTGGCCCCAGGCATAGGAGCACCCACTAGTTTCAACATTAGAAGCGGGGGGTAAGATCCTTTACATGGCTGTTTGAGAAGCACAAGTCTGCTGCAACAGACAAGCCCAATGCCCTGAGGCCCACACACCCTGTTCATGCTGTCCTGCACCATGCACCTGCCCTACCCCACTCAAGTGGACCCACTCACCCCACTGCAGAGGTCCCACACACCCTGCCTATTTGGGCCCACAAGTTGCCTGCAGACTTGCTGCTGGTTGGGACCAGTCCCTAGGAGAGGCTGCCTGCCCTGGCTGAGCTGGATTAAATTGATGCTCTCATGGGTGGGGCAGACCCTAGGCTAACAGGCCAGGGGAAGTATTCCAATGACGTCTGCCAGTGTTCATGTGAGCACGCCTGTACTAAGTCACAATAATGGCTGCTGCCAATGTCTCAGTCCCTGTGGAACTGGTGCTAGCCACCTCCTGCCTCCCTGAGATGTGCCTAGAGATTATAAAGTGAGTCTCTTTTCACCAAAGGACTATTCACCTTTCTTTCTGGTGATTTTGTGTTGCTTTCCAAAACAGGTGAGTTTGTGCATGGGCTCCTTAAGAGCAGGCTTTTCCTTCTCTTATGTTAAATAGCTTTTCTGGGGTTATTCCCCATTGCTTTTAATAGTCAGCAAAACTAGATGTTATGACACTCATCTCAGTTGTGCTGAGTTTAAAAGCTGCTTATTGGGGCTAAGCTATCCCGCTCAGATCCCCCACTCTTCCAGGGAAGGCTTCGTACCTTAGGATTGCTCCTGGCCATGAAGCGCTGCAGCTAGAATGTGGCTTTGTTCTCTCCAGGAAGGAATTTCTGCCTCTTCCCCTTCAGTCAGCTGTGTCCCTTGTTGTGGGGGTTGTTTTTATCCAGTTTCCAGTCCTCTCTCAGGGGTCATTTTTCCAAGAGTAGTTGTAAATTTGTTGTGTCTGTTGGAGGAGGTGAGTTCAGAGTCCTCCTATGCCACCATCTTCCCAGCAATCTGAAAATTTAAAAATATGTCTCTTAAAGCCTTTGTACTATGGAGTTAAATAAAAATTAAAATAATTATCTGTTAGAAATAAATGAAAATTAAACCATTTAATACCACAAAAGGCCTATAAGATGCTGCCTAAATAGCACTAAATATTTTATTCTTAAAGGAATTTGTTAGGAAATGAGTATTTTTATAATTTTGGGATAAGGACAGATTATGAAAGCTAGATACCTGGAAGCCACAGAGAAAAATATTGACAGATTTAATTGCATAAAAATTAAAAATTTTAATATGGCAAATGGCATCATAACCAATGTTAAGAAATAATTGGCAGAGATTCAAGTTTGCATATTTGCAACATGTAAATCAAAGGCTTAATATGAAAAAAATATAAAGATGTCATAATCAAGAAAGAGGTTGTCAATGTAATTAAATATGGGTGAAAGATATGAACAGGCAGGTCAGATGAAATATGAATGACCAACAAAACTTGGAAAATATGTAAATTAAAAGAAAATGAGGTAATATTTTTTGCCTGTAAAATTGGCAAACATTTTAAAGATTGACAATAGTGATATGGAGTGAGCATATGGAGAAATATACACTCTTATAGACTGTTGGATGGTGAATAAATTAATGCAGCATTTTTGGTGGGCAAATTGGCAGTACCATTATTTATTAAAAATATGAATGCCCTTGAAACCAATAATTTCAATTTTAAAAATTTATCCTACTATATTTGTACAAGCCTGTTCATTTTAGCATTATTTGTAATTGAAAAGAAAATCTAAGAAATCCCTCTTATGAACATAAATTTAGAAGTTATTAAGTAAATATGATATATCTATTTTATAAAATGCCTTGTTAGAAAGAATGTGTAGATCTATGTACACTGAAATAAAGATGACCGTCTTCTACTTTTGAGAGATAAAGGAAGTGGCAAATGATGCTGTAATATGATTTTATCTAGGTTAACAAATATGTATAGATATCAAATTCCCACAGTTCTAAGATGTGCATTTCACTCTTCTTAATATATCTGCAATTGGGGTGCAATGTGGAAAAAGTCGTCTGCATGTATGGGAAAACCTATGGCCTAGTTGTCATTGTATGTGCAAGCACTGTACTATGCACAGATGCCATCCGTTCTGATTATTACCTCGGTGTAATTATACCATTGTTACCTCCACACATGGTTGAGTTTTAAATTTGGATCATTAATTGTTATGTAAAACATCTCCAAAAGAAAATCATATTATAGTGTAGCAGTAAAACAAAAAGTTGTTTCTGCCAAAGAATGTATGTCATTCTATGGGCAATGCAATGAGAAATAGTAGACATTGGCAAGTATCTCAGAATATATCATAGAATTTTCAAAGCTAGAAGAGGTTGCTATGCTCTTTTTATGTGTTATGAGGGATTATTGCACAGATAGGTAACACTTCTCTGTCAAAAGTTTGGCTTTCAGGAAAGATCATTTAGCATTACTTGATGTGAAAGTCATTAAGGGAAAAATAAATAGAAATAGAGATGTGCTTCAATGTACTTTGAGATTCTATTGTCAGTCCTAAAGATTCTAAAAAGTCAAAATTGTCATCTTGGGTAATAAAGAGCAGAAGTCACCCATGGTGCTATGCACAACTGTGATGGTCAGAAGCAATTCAGAAGAATCTTTAGACTTTATCTATGAAGAATCCTTGAACTAATACCTTAGTTGTGACTTGATTGACCTTGTGATTATGATTTCTGGAGAACAGAGTTTTAGTCAACAACCAAGTAAACTGTTGGAGCCACTTTCAGCAAATGAGCTACAGCACTAAACCCAAAATCTCATGTAGGTGTACTCAATAAATTTAGCTTGATCCAAGGTTATAGTCTTTTCTCTTTGGTCTCAGGTTTATATCTATGTATATTAGCAAAATTTTTCAATCTTTGAGTATATAAGCTATTTCCTCCTAGGTCAACAAGACATAGTTGGGGTGGGTCTTGGTAAGAATGGACACCCCTTGCAAGACATCTGCCCTAGATGAGGCATTACATGAGCTTCAAGCAAGGAGTGGCTAGTGCAGTGTCCTTGGGCCTGGGAGGGCAAGCTGCTTCCACTGGCAAGGACAGGTAGCCCTGCCTGGATGTTAACTACTCAAGTAGGGGTGTGGTGAGACTGAAGCTGACACAGGGTCATGTAACAAAATATTGACTATCATATGTGATAGAGGACAGTTTGTGGGTGAATTATACTTCAAAAGTCACGTTGTTGAACATACTTCATGCCATCTTTCTAAGAAAGATGATTGGAAAGATAGTGGAAAACCAAACCAAAACAAATAGAAAAATCCTGAGCTTAGGGTCACTTTCAAGATGACAAGTGCTGCACTATCCACTCAGCCTTGGTCCATTCAGCCTTAGGACTGCTTCTCTTGCTAGAATGCCATCTTTGGAATAGTTCAACCTGAATACTCATAGGGACCAGGTTCAAATACAAAAAGGATAACTTACGTTTATTTTACTGTATTCATTTGCACAACAGAACATTCACTTTCTGTTAAATCCACTTATCTAAGCAGTTATTGATAATAGAAACATCCCTTGATAATCCTTTTGTTTCCTACGTTCTTCATGGTTTAATCCTCCCCAAAACTTGCATCCCTCCTGTCTCCATCCTGGCTGAAATGTTAGCAGACAGAATGTCAACCAGAAATGCTTTTGGATATTTTCATTTTTTCTTTCTCAAGCAAAAAGAAATGAAAATAGTTATCACCTCTTGCCTTTTTATTGGAGTATAATTCTCCCTGTGTACATTTCAAATTCAGCTGCATTCTAATAGCATAGCAGTTACTTTCATTCTTCTTGCCTCCACTTTTTCTTTTTAAAAGTTCCTTTAAAAATGATTCACCCACTTTACAGATTCATCATTTTTGGACAAGGAAAAGACCCGCCTAGATTATGTGGCTTCATCCTCCCACCTAGTGCTGGAGGAGTTCCCATAATGCATTTGCCAGTGATAATCTTGCTTCACTTAAAAAGTTTCAAGCACTAGCATTTACAATATTCCCTTGGGGTATGATACACAGAGTAAGAGGCCTCATTTAGGAAAATTTTCTTCTTTTCCCATTAGGGATATACTAAACCCTCACAGAAAATTTAAGAATAGATGCACATGAGTAATATTTGACTTGGTTCCTATTTTAAGAATTTTCATCTTCTAGGACTTTAAATTAAATAAACTCCCTTCTATAAATTCTCTTGAAGTTAGAGCTTTTCTTCCTTACATGCAGCTAGCCCGTTTTATTCTCTTTCTTTCCTTTTTTCTTTTATTTTTTTATTTACCATCTGTAGAACCATGGTAGGTGCTAAAATGTCAAATATACCCAGTAGCATTTATTAGTTTTCATTTATTTAAATGAAAATTGCCCCACATGATAAAGTTAGAAACAGTGCGATGACATTCGTGATTTTAGCTTTCTCTGTAGCGTGTTGGCTGTTCCAGAACTGTCCTAAGCTTCTCCTGCAAGATTCAGCTTGCTCTCTGTATCCTTTATGAAGTTTACCTTGCTAATTAGACCTTATTAATCTCTCTCTTATCTGCATCTCTTACATCATTCTTACTTTGGCCAAATGTATCGGTATTTGCAATTTCCACGCATTCCTGTGTTTTAAAGTGGAATGTAACCTATGGAACTTAGGGACTTTGTCTTGTCCACCCCTGTCAATAGGCAATACAATAAACCAACACGATAAATGTGCTGGATGGCTAGGCAGATTAACGTCTTATTTTCCTTTCTTCTTACAATTTGATCACTTTTTCATGACTCTGGCTTAAAAATAATCTTAGTGATCTAATTTTTAATCTAATTTAACACATTTAGATTTATAGTAAAATACTTGAGGAGTTTGGACTTCATCATTTGAAATCCCATTAAAGTAGAGCCACAGGTTTTGATTTATCTCATTTTCCTCAGTAAGAGTTTTTAATTTGACATACGATTTTCTTATTTAATGGATACAAATTTAGTTGTGTGCTAGGTTAAACTTGAGCACAAAAGTTGTAGAATGTAATTATCTACATGCTGAACTATATTTCCACTAACTGTGGAAAACTTATTCAGACTTTTCCAAGAAAATCCAGTCCAATTCAGTGATTTATTATTTTTTTTGAGGAAGATTAGCCCTGAGATAACTTCTGCCAATTCTCCTCTTGTCGCTGAGGAAGACTGGCCCCGAGCTAACATCTGTGCCCATCTTCCTTTACTTTATATGTGGGACGCCTGCCACAGCATGGCTTGCCACACAGTGCCATGTCTGCACCCGGGATCCCAACTGGTGAACCCCGGGCCGCCGAAAAGCGGATCGTGCACACTTAACCGCTGCGCCACTGGGCCAGCCCCAATTCAGTGATTTTTTGATAGAAATTCAGGATTATTTTCTTATGTTACATTTCAATTTCATCCAATTTATTAGGCTGTTCTCTCTCTTCCTAGTCCTGCCTGCTGTCTGATGGAGATGTGTGTGTGTGTGTATTTCAGGTGTAGCTGTGTGTTTGTGGGGGTCCGTGTGTGAGAGTGTGTTGGTGGAAGAACGTACTTCCATGACTGGCCACACACTGGTGGTGCAGAGGGCTTGTTTTGTCTAGTCTCACAGGCTTGTCTCTTCCGTGTGGTGTCTGTGTTTGCTTTTCTGCTGTTGTCCACTGCTTGTGTCACCATCTGCTAGGATCCCTTGTGTGGGTGGTGGTGTTCAATGCAGGCTCCATTAAGTGGTCAGTAGGTGGTCTGTGGGTTTCCTCTGGGACCCCTGCATGGTTTCCTGATGTGTGTTAACGCCCACAGATGCAGCATTCCTGATCCCCCCCACCTTCAAAGGTAGACAATCCCTCACTCTGCTGAGGGGATCGCGGGTGTTTTGCCTCATTCTCTCGGTTAATTCTGGACCCACAAGAAGTGTACAGATTCCCCTACACGAAACTTAACTGTGGGGGAAAATGTAGGGGGTGTATTTTAGAGTAAACCTCCCATTTCTTGGAGCCCCAAACTCCACAGGAGAGACACTTGTACCTACTTCTTTTCTCTGAATCCCCCCACCTCCCACACAGCTTTAGAAGTGGGGAGAGAGATGATTAGTGGCGACAGGGACAAACCCTTCACATTTCTTCTGACTCTTCTAAAGTTTCCCTACCTCAGCTCCTATCTGTTTTCTATCTCCCTTTCTAAGAGCAGGGGAGAAAAAGCCCCATTTGATGGGTTTGCCTAACTATCTAGGTGCTTTTCTTGTCTCACACCTGTTATTGTGTCCTATGAATCCAGTATTTTAGAATCTACTAACTTTACCTTCAACGGCTTATGCAGGGTGTTTGCTGGGAAGGAAAATAGAAGACGTCATTTCAGGTATCAAATTTAGTGTGCTAAAAATGTCCTTCACATACCCTATTCCATTTGAATTTTGTAGCGGTTAGTCTTTAACAAGTGGCTGCTCAACCACTCTGAGCAGGTCAGGGCATGAGATTCCAGACGGGTGACTCTCCTCAGTGGAGTGAACACTATTCTCTAACAATCAAGTTTCCTGATGATATCCTGTTTCATGGAATTCTCCCTCTTCATTCCCTGACTCCCATTCTCTACTTCTTGAGGGCCATCATGGACAAGAACAACTACCAAGTCAGCCTAAAGGGGGTTTTCTAAAAGTTTTTGTGGAAATGAGTGTTGTACTATCCCCAAATAGCCCTATTTCTATCACCCTAAAGAGGTCCCAACTGCTCTCAAACTCTAGATTGCTTTCTCTTCCACCATCTTTGGAGTCTGAGGGAAAGGGGAGGCACAAGGATTTACCCTGGAAGCAACAAGCCCATGGGTGGTCTTGGCTGTGGCTGTTGAAGAAATTCATTCCATGCTGGGGACAATGAAAAACAACTAGTGGTGAGAAGGTGCTGGCAATTTTGAACAATAAAGTTTTACTCTACTTGCTTTCGATAATGAGTTTATTTATTCATCTATTAGTTTATTCATTTACTTATTAATTTGACCATTAAATATGTATTGAGCACCTGGCATAGGACTGGATTCTGGGGACGTAGAGGTAAGGAAGATTGAGGACTCTATGAAAACGTTAAAAGTGGTTTACCCTGTGTGATTGGTTATGAGTGATTTTTGTTTTCCCCTCTTTTTCAGATTTTCTAAAATGAAGACATTAGTTTTACTGTTAGGACAAAAATGCGATAAAGATTTTTTCTTGTTTCCTCTTTTAATAAACTTGTCTAAGAAGTGGAAAGAATAGATGGACAGTAGTTAGAGGGAGATTGAGAGTCAAGGGGAGGGACTTAAACTTCAATAGGCTTGCTCAAGGGTATAGGCTGAGAAAAAGAAGGCAGTGGTGAGGAAGAGGTCTAAGATTGTCCAAATGTGATAGGGTTCCTGAAGAAGAGGAAGGGGTTGGGTCACAGAATAGAGAAGAGGTATTCACTGAAAACAGAAGGAAAGACAATTGTTGTATAGAGATGAGAGGGAAAAATGGGAGGATAGATGTAGAGAGAAGAGTTGTACTTTCTCACCCCAAACACTGACCAGGCAGAGCAAGGTCAGAGACGAGGATGTTCCTCCAAGCTGCTCTTGACTGTGCATAGGCATTAATTCGGACAGAGTCAGAAAACCCACTGACATCAGCTTGTGTTAGTGACTTTTATTTTCTTTGTGAAGTAGGTAAGACCATCAACTAGGCAAGGAAGGGAGAAGTGGCAGGACTGAATACTTGATCAAACTGACAAAGACATGGAACAACCGCAAGAGGGAATATCAGAAGAAGCCTCTCAAGGACACAGAATTGTCTCGAAGCACTGAAAATCCAACTAAGGTTCTAGATCATAAATATATAGGTGTTCAAATTCTTTCATAGCTCATTTGTGAAATCTTTTTATCCAATGGCACTTAGCAAGTTGTATATGGAGGAAAGAAGATGAACAGCTAGTTTGGTCTAGAGTTAGAGTATTTCTAGGAAGGCAAAACGGAATGGCAAATGGCTAAAGAGTTTGGGTTTTAGTAAAAGTATGTTTTAAGTGATTGATATAGCAAATAGGGAAGAAAAATAGAAAGTGGAGGAATAAACCATATTGGAGGACTCAGTGACTCTGAAGAATAAGCTAAGCAGGAAAAAGGCAAGGAGAGGGCAAGATTGACAAGACAGCAGAGCACTTAAATGAACATCTCAAGGCGGGGGAATGTAGGTGAGGACAGGATGCCAGGCAGTGGCCAAGCGAGGAAATGGGGAAAGGAGGGTGGAAGTGAAAGTTATGAAAGAAGAGGTTAGAGAAAAGAGACGTTGGAGGGCCCACCAGGTACTGAATTCCTTCAGGATCATGACCACCAGGAAGCCATATAGCCCTGCTTATTGCCCAGAAAATAAAAATAGCTATTCCCCAAATGTTGCCCAAGCAAACCATAGGTTTGTGACTTATTCATGTCTGGAATCTCCAGTGCACAGGACATTGCCTAGGGCAATATTAGTGCTCAGTAAATCTTTGTTGAATGAATAAATGACCTAGAGGCGATAGAAAAGTTTATGTTATTCTAATCCGTTTATTTCTCATATGAGACAAAGCAAATGGTATTCATTTTTGTCCATCCAAGAAAGGAGTAAAAAAGTAAATGAAGCTTAGAATATGCAGAAGTTAATGAGGGTTCCTTACAGAAGAATCTTGTGATCCTGGCTCAAGTATTTGTGATTGTCACCATTATTGATTGCTGTACCTAAACTTATGGTAAAAAAAAGATTGTAAACTAGGCAAACCAATGCAAAATTCATATTTTCCAAGAAACGTTTTTCGCATAAGGCCTTTCCCATCAAGATCTGGAAACATAGGGTAGTAATTGGGAGTAGAGCCAGGTGAGGGTCTTTTCTATGTCACACCTGCATCCCCCAGTCCTTTGTGCTTGCGAGGACAATTCCTGTACTTGGTTCCATGGAACAAGAAGTTGGTCTTTCAGATTCTGATCTTCAGCTTCCCTATCCATGTGTCCACTGCTTTCAGCCAGTGTCAATGAGTGGTTCTTCCCCAATATCCCCTCTACTCCCAGCCCTTAGGGTGGAGAACCAGAATAGGAACTGCTAGCAATGGTCTCTTCGCAGGAGATTCCATAGGGCTAGAGATGAGCTGGTTTGGTGCAGTGGTTTAAGGAGAACTGGACTGTGGGCCTTTAGAGACACAGACTGAAGAAGTATGACTGGGAGCCTGTGGTTAAACTTAAATAAGCCCTGGACTATAAGACAGCTTTTCAAAAGATGAAGCTGGGAAAACATCAGCCTCTCCCTGTTTGTATGGCAGTTTGGGTGGTGGCAGGAAGCTCAAGGGCAAAGATAGTGGCACATTTAGCTCCTTAACAAGTCAGGGTTTATTCCAGTGCAGCATGCTGTCCCACACATACCAACTGCACAGTTGATGTTCCCAGAGTTTCTACCAACTAGTCTTAATGTTCAATCTCAACCTCACTTTCTCTGCTGTTGGCTTCCGCTACACTTGTTGTCCTGTTATTGTTTTTGTCTTGTTTTGGCTTAGTTCATCTAGCTTGCAATTTCTTTGGCTCCTTTTTCAGTTTTTGACATTTGGCTCATTCTTTTGGCAAATGTGTTTGCAATGACCTATCCTTTGGGGACAGTAATGGCATGGATGATGTGAGAAGAGGATCTGAACAGGTCCAGGAGATATTTTACTTACTTTATTATGAGGATGTCATTGATATTCCAGTTATAAAGAAGTTGTAGTAACACCAGACTTTAATTAGCTGTATATAAATATTATTGCTTTCATTGTCTTTTGTAGTATTTGCTTAAATATCAAATGCAGGTTTCCCCCACTATCCAAAACTAGAGTGAAATCCTTCATTAAGCTGAAATGACTGAAAGTGAAGAAGCAATTACCAGTAATTTATATGAAAAAATTTTTTGAGTGCTCCCAGACTCCCCAAAAATCTACCAAATCAATACCAAATAACACATAAAACTTAAAATAACACTAACAAATAGTCAAAATGGGAATGATGTGATAAATACACAGTGTATGTAAAGTAGAGATAATGTCTGTAGCATGTAGTTTCACTTATCAGAATCAGGAAGTCAGTGGGCACACTGGAAGGCTGAGTGGTGCTGGTGGTGGAGATGGCGGTGTGTCCTCGGAGGTTGGGTGGTGGGAGGTACAGGACACTGAGGTGTAGGAGAGAGAGGAGCAGGGTCATCTCTTAACATCTCATCATCATCTGAATCCATCAGGGCAGACGGATTACTGATGTCTGCACAGTTTTCTATGTCTGTCTACCTTGATATGGAAGGTCAAGGTTTGTCGCCTGCTGTGGCTGCTGTGGAAGGCTTGAAATACGACAGTATGCTCGACTGCTTAGCCTCCATGATGACTTGATGCAGAACAAACGCTGAACACTATTTTAACTTCTTTTCATCAAAGCGAAAATCCTCTTCAGATTTCTTTCTGTTAGCAAAATCAGGTACTAATGTAGGTCTTTTGTAAAAGCAAAGTGGTGTAAAGCAAACTTTCGGATATTGGGGGAAATCTGTATTTGGAAAGCATTCACAATGCATTCAGCGGTGTGGCTTCTGTGATTCTCAGGCAATCTTTCTGTTTTCTTTCTAAGGCTTTGAACTACAAGCACACCTTTAGATATTCAAGGAGAGGTCCTCACGCTGGGTAGATCTTAGTTTATTTTCAAAGACTGTGGTCCAAAAAGGAGCATCCAACGGAGAGGTGCCTGACAAAGTCTTGGCTGGTGGCTGTGCCATGTGCGGAGTGGTACCTGCTTTTTTTGTAAAGGAAATGTATTCTACAGTGCTTTCACTGTTTTCACAGGAGTCTCTCATAAGAATTTTTCTTTTTCCTTATTTAAATATTTGTAGAAATAGAAACAGCATGAAGCATTCAAATAGAATGTTAGTAGCTTTTTCTGTTAAGATAGTTTTCCATATTTTAGAGATGCTTTAAATAAACATGATTTCCCATAATGATATTCCATAAACTAAAGGCCAGAAGACATTTAATAGCATGAATAAAGGTCATTCAGTCTGTCCTGACTTTTAAAATATACTTTCTTTTCTAGATGATAGCATTTTGGTTTTGTGCTTTCATACATGTTTTCTGCAAGTTACAGAAATGTAAAAGTCATTTATTTCATATTCATGAATATTCCTTATTCTTATTTTATATTTCAGGATTGTCTTTGTGTGCTTAAGACCTTACCCAAGATTATTAAGATGTTTGAAATCATGCTAGAAGCTTTAGATTTATTGTGTATCATTTTTATCTTTCACAGCCATTCTTTTTTTAAATTTTTTATTTATTTGTTTTTTAATATTTTCTTTTTTTAATTTTTATTTTTTTTGGATGTACATCATATTTCAAATTCTGTACACATTACATCATGTTCACCACCCGAACACTAATTATAGTGCATCCCCTCACATGTGACCCTAATGACCCCTTTTGCCCTCCCCCCTCCCCCCTGCCCCAATGGTAACCACCAGTCCACTCTCCAATGCTATGTGATTTTTTTTGTCGTTTTTATCTTCTACTTATGAGTGAGATCATATGGTATTTGACTTTCTCTCTCTGACTTATTTCACTCAGCATAATACCCTCAAGGTCCATCCATGTTGTCACAAATGGCCGGATTTCAACATTTCTTATGACTGAGTAGTAGTCCATCGTGTATAAATACCACATCTTCTTTATCCATTCGTCCCTTGATGGGCACCTAGGTTGCTTCCAAGTCTTGGCTATTGTGTATAATGCCGTGATGAACATAGGGGTGCAAGTATCTTTATGCCTTTGTGTTTTCAAGTTCTTTGGATAAATACCCAGCAGTGGAATAGCTGGATCATATGGTAGATCTATCCTTAATTTTCTGAGGATACTCCAAACTGCTTCCCATGGTGGCTGCACCAGTTTGCACTGCCACCAGCAGTGAACAAGGGTTCCCTTCTCTCCACACCCTCTCCAACATTTGTTGTTTCCTGTCTTGTTAATTATAGCCATTCTGACCGGAGTGAGGTGATACCTCATTGTAGTTTTGATTTGCATTTCCCTGATAGTTAATGATGTTGAGCATCTCTTCATATGCCTGTTGGCCATCTGTATATCTTCTTTGGAGAAATCTCTGTTCAGATCTTTTGCCCATTTTCTAATTGGATTGTTGTTTTTTTTTTTTTTTTGTTAAGCTGTATGAGTTCTTTGTATATTTTGGATATTAACCCCTTATCTGATACGTGGTTTGCAAATATCTTCTCCCAATTGTTAGGTTGTCTTTTCGTTTTGTTGATGGTTTCCTTTGCTGTGCAGAAGCTTTTTAGTTTGATGTAGTCCCATTTGTTCATTTTTTCTTTTGTTTCCCTTGCCCGGTCAGACATGGGACTTGAAAATATGCTGCTCAGACCACTGTCATAGAGCGTACTGCCTATGTTTTCTTCTAGAAGTCTCATGGTTTTGGGTCTTACATTCAAGTCTTTAATCCATTTTGAGTTGATTTTTGTGCATGGTGTAAGGGAATGGTCTACTTTCATTCTTTTGCATGTGGTTGTCCAGTTTTCCCAACACCATTTATTGAAGAGTCTCTCCTTTCTCCACTGTATCCTCTTGGCTCCCTTGTCGAATATTAGCTGTCCATAAACATGTGGGTTTACTTCTGGGCTCTCAATTTTGTTCCATTGATCTGTGTGTCTGTTTTTGTGCCAGTACCATGCCGACCTCCTCGACAAAGAATTCAAACAAAATATAATGAGGATGCTCACAGATATGCAGAGAAGAATGGATGAACACAGTGAGCACATCAGCAAAGAATTGGAAGATATAAAAAAGAACCAATCAGAAATGAAGAATATAATACCCGAAATGAGAAATTCACTAGAGGGACTCAATAGCAGAGTAGAGGAAGCAGAAGAACGGATCAGCAAGCTAGACAAAAGATTAGAGGAAATCATCCAAGCAGAACAGAAAAGAGAAAAAAGAATTAGACAGAATGAGAACAGTGTTAGGGAACTCTGGGACAATATCAAGCGTGCTAACATTTGGATTATAGGGGTCCCAGAAGGAGAAGAGAGAGACAAAGGGGCAGAAAATTTATTTGTTGAAATAATAGAGGAAAATTTTCCTCACCTGAGGAAGGAAACAGACATCCAAGTTCAGGAAGCACAGAGAGCTCCAAACAAGAGAAGCCCAAAGAGGCCCACACCAAGACGTATTATAATCAAAATGTCTAAAATTAAAGACAAAGAGAGAATCCTAAAAGCAGCAAGAGAAAGGCCACAAGTGACATATAAAGGGAAGCCCATCAGGCTATCAGCGGACTTCTCAGCTGAGACCCTACAGGTGAGAAGAGAATGGCACGACATATTTGAAGTGCTAAAAGGAAAAAACCTACAACCAAGAATACTCTATCCATCAAGGCTGTCATTCAGAATGGAAGGAGAGATAAAGAGCTTCTCAGACAAGCAAAAATTAAAGGAGTTTATCACCAAGAAACCAGTTCTACAAGAAATGCTGAAGGGACTTAAGTGGGAAAGCAATGACCACAAATAGAGATAAAAGAAAAAAATTATCAAAAAAACCCCCCAAAAAACAAGAAAAAACAGGCAATAAAATCACTTGTAAGGTAAAAGTACAGTAAAGGCAGCAGATCAACTACCTGTGAAGGTAATATGAAGGTTAAAAGGCAAATGTACTAAAATTACCTATTTCAATGATAAGAGGGTAATGGATATACACACACTAAACAAAAGACTATATATGATGTGAAAAACATATAACATGGGAGGAGGGGAGTGAAAAAGTAGAGCTTTTAGAAAGAGGTCAATAGACTGTTATATGCATAGCATATTAAATAGGATCCTCATGGTAACCACAAACCAGAAACCTATAACAAGCAGGAAAAAAAGTAAGACAAAAGAAATCAAACATATTACTAAAGATAGCCATCAAACCACAGCCATTCTATGAGCAGAAGTTTTGTCTATATTTTGCTAATAATGTATTTGATAATGATCAATGAAATCTAAATATACAGATTCAAATATTAGATTTCTTGATATTTTATTCCTTTACTACTCCCATATTAGAGGTTAAAATGGTTTTATGTACTCTGCTCAACAGAAATGTGTAGGGACCCAATTTTGTTCATCCTATAAAATGAATTAAGAGCCTGAAATCTCAGTTAGGGTAGTTTTTTTGGATACCGAAGGTTATTCATGAATTGAAACTTCTGAATATACCTCATTCCTTTGTGGAATTCCAGCGCACTT
Organism: Equus asinus; assembly: GCF_041296235.1. Classification (NCBI taxonomy): domain Eukaryota; kingdom Metazoa; phylum Chordata; class Mammalia; order Perissodactyla; family Equidae; genus Equus; species Equus asinus. Next base: position 14,758,014 of record NC_091813.1, read on the forward strand.
TGATGCACATTCATGTTCTGATGCCAAAAGTTAGTCTGGTTGGTAGTATTTTTCATTTTGATTTTGCTGTCTGCCTCCTTCAGTTACCTGACCAGGCCAGTGAAGTTTCGCTTAAAACAAGTCGACAGCGTACTTTCCCACCTACTTTCTCCAGCATCTCTACTTTACATTTTGGTACCACAAAGACAGTTTGGGAATACAAATCCATCTCCTGTAGGTTCCTGAGGTGCTCTTTTGACCAAAACCCTACAATAATTTCACTGTTAATTTCCAACAAAAGTTGAAGGCCAGGGCTCAAGGTTTCAAAGAGAGTGTGTGGGCCTCAAAGCTCATAGAGCTCAGGTGCTACCATACTTCGTCTCCAAAGAGTCTCTGTGGGTTAGACTACTTAAGCTGCTATATACACAAGCAGCTCTTTGATTGGCTAAGTTATTGATCAAATTCCTTGGTTAAATTCTTGAAGCAAGATCTCTCCAATAAGTGGAATAGATTTCAAGGACATTTATTAAATAGAGAGTCTATTAGAGAAGTAAAATCCCCATGTTATCTCTATCCTATGGTGGCAGACTGCTCATGTGTGTGGCAGAAGGAGTCTCATGTGTGTGGTGGTGGCGGGGGTGGTGGGAAAGGGAGTCTGGCTCCTGAGTGATGGTAGGATGTTCTGTGAGGACTGCACGTTATAAATAAACCGCAACTGGTATGTTTTAAAGTTTAAAGCACTGTTTCTCAACATATGGTCTATGTACCACCTGCAGCAGATTCCTTGGGGTGCTCATTAAAATGCAGATTCTCAGACTTTACTCCATACCACTGAATCAGAAACCGAGGGGGTCAGGATTTCCAACGCTCATGTCCAACAGGCTCCCTGAATTAATCTGATGGGTTGTGAACAACTGCAATAATGGGAAATTAGACCTTTTCTGCTTTCTCTTACTCCAACCACTACAACACCACCTGCTGTGCTTGGGTAGTCAGAGAGTTCCGCTCGGCACTTCAGAGTGCAGCCCACCGACTCACCACAGACCAACCACCCTGAGATTTTCATCCAAGTAAAATGCGAGGGTCACAGAATCCTGAAATCCCTGTTTGGGAACAAGCTCATTGTTTTTGCTACAAAGCAACGTGATCTCTCATGTGGAATACCTCCTTCGGAGAAGCTCCCATGTTCCTCTGTCTGCTGTGCAAAATGCAGACGTGACAGTCCAGGTTCACACAGAACAGAAAGTAGGAGGTAATTATATATTTTAAAACAGTGTTGTTTGCATTCCAAAATGATTTAGAATATTATTCTTTTAATAGCAAGCAAATTTAATACATTTAAAATGGAATTCAGCTTGGTAAAATATAGAATTTGGAAGCCATTTTTTTCAGTACCACATCTGTTATGTAAATGCTATGTAAAACCTTTTAATGTAGTTGGTTAGAAAATGGCTTTGTGTTTTGAGGAACCTGGAAAAGTTGGGAGGCTTTGGTGGGAAAATGTATAGACAGCTTAAAATTACGGGGTGCACCTAGTTTCACCATCTCTGCCACAACCATGTGTGGTGTGTCATTGCTCATTGGCTGTTGACCTGCTCTCTAACATCCCTGTGCATTTGGGACATATTATTTCTAGAGGAACAGTCAAATTTTCTTACTTGTGCCTCTTTGGACCTTGCACAGGTGAGGCTCAGTTTAGCGTAAATCTGGCATTCTGAGATTCTCTTTCTTTAAAATTGTGGGCCTTTAAAAAGACTTTCCTTAAACAATAGAGAGCTCAGCTCAGATGCTCCCTGTCCCAGTGCTTGCCGTAGACGACCTCCTTACGGACAACCTGCACACACGTTTTACCTCCACAGATCTGCTTTTAGTTTGAGTCCTTTATGCTTCTGTCCTGGCTTGTGTTTGTTCTAGCGTCTCACAGCAGCAGAGAAGGAGAAGTTGGCCTTGGGCAGTTTGGAATCACCACAGCATGAAAACAAAGGGGCTTATTGTTTTGTTGTGATGGCATGTTCAAGATTTCACTAGTTGGTCTAGTAATAAATTCTAAATATTTAAATATTTTAGGAGTTTAAAACTATTTTCCATTTTATCTTTTCAAAAATTGCTTTTACTATAAGCATCTTATTCTGGATAAGACCTGTGAAAACAAAACTTTCCTGTTCTCAACACTGGCTTCTCCCTAGAAAAAGAGCCAAGGATTGAACTTTAGTAACTTATATCTGTTGTTTGAGAGCTTGATTGCATTTTGACTGAAACCCATTCACTTTAAAGTGTTACCACAATTAGCATACGTCTGTTACTACTTTCACTCTAATTAAGAAATTAAAAGGTTTTATTTTTCCTTGTAAAGCAATTTTAGGTATCAGTTAAGTGAGGAGATAAAATGTAGACAACACCTAAAGGTTGGTGCTTTAAGGGTAATGGGGATGGGGGTGGAATTGGTAAAGGCTGAGATGGCACAAGGCATGTTCTCCAGAGTGTTCCCTGCGCCCCAAGGGAGAGGAGCTCACTTGGTTTAGTGGAGGATACTAGGAGTCTTTAATTTGTCACCAGATTCTTCCAGAACCAGAACTACTTGGCCGTGAGAAACAAAGACCCCAAATAATGGTGCCTTAACCAAGTTAGAATTTTTTCTCCAGCATACAATTTTGTAGGTAGACCATTGTTGTGGGTTGAATTGTGTCCCCACAAGACATATGCTGAAATCCTACCCTCAACACCTGTAAATGTAACCTTACTTGGAAATAGAGTCTTTGCAGACATAATCAAGTTAAGAGGAGGTCATACTGGATTAGGGTGGGCCCTAATCCAACGACTGAAGTCCTTGTAAGAAGAGGGAAATTTGGACACAAAGACACAGAGGGAAAATGCCATCTGAGGATGGAGGCAGAGATGGGAGTGATGTATTTACAAGCCAAGGAATGCCAATGATTTTAAGCTTAAAGGCAAATGCAGATAAAAATAAGATGCTTCATTTGAAAATAGGAGGATGCTCCCCTCTTCCCTTCCCTTATAGCATTTACTTTAGAAAACATTTAATTATAAGTTCTTTCTCTCTCTCTTTGAAGTGTATGTAAATCTCTTTAAATGCTAAATAAGCCTCTTGCTAGCTTTAGCTCTCCAGGAATGTCTTTCTCAAGGACACCGGAGCCATCTCTTTGAAATGCAATCATTGAGGAAGACAGCATCCCTTTTTTCCAGTTTCTTTGGGAGGGTAGGAGACTTACTTTGGCAGGCACCTCGCTCCAAAACTACCTCTTATCATAAAGATATAAGAAGTTTATTTTTCCTTTGGATAAAGCCAATTAGCAAACACAGATGACCACTCCAGTTACCAGGTGAATCTCAGATGAACTGTATGTGACAAATGGAGTTGTCAAGTCCTTTTATTTGAGGACTAGTCATTGTTTGCCTCATGAACATGTATGTTATGAGTTGTGTTGTTTGGTTAAGGGTGAGTTTCTTTCTGCCCTTGCAATATCTTAGCAGATTGCTTGTGATGTGTATCACATTCTGGATTAATCCTTATTCAATAATAATTGTTTCTTTCTCTTCTACCTTTATGGAGAGGTTTCCTGGGTTGGGAGAAGATTTTATTTTTAATTATATTTCCCCAATACTAACAACCACTAGAAGCAAGGAAGAGGCAAGAAAGGATCCTCCCTTAGAGGTTCTGGAGCGGGCATGGCTCTGCCAACACGCTGGTTTCAAACTTTTAGCCTCCAGAGCTGTAAAAGAATAAATTTGTTGTTTAGAGCCACCCAGTTTGTAGTACTTTGTTATGGCAGCCCTGGGGAAGGAATATAGCAATCCAGGACTAGTATGGCAGCTCTGCTCCACAAAGTCCTCAAGACTGAGCCCTCAAGCCTTTTGTTCTGTCCTCCTGAGGGTGTGTTCCTTGTCCTCATAGTTGGACATGGAGAACAAACCATCACATTTGCATTCCAACAGCAGGGTAAGGCTAGTGCCAATTGTTTCTTAAGGAAGAGTCCCAAAAGCTGTCACAGTAACTTCTACTAAAATTGCATTAGGTAGAGCTTAAAGGTGACATAGCCATATCTAGCTTCTCAGAAATGTAGTGTTTATTCTAAGTGGCCATGTCCACAGCTATAAATTAGATTACTCTGGAAAAAGAAGGATGGATATTTGGGACTACTTGCACTCTCTGAATATTGCCACCTGCTCTTCTTTTTTAGTTTCTCTGCTTGAATATATTACAAAGTCTTTCTTATTTTCCTAAACCAAATTTACTACCTCTCATAGTCTTTATCTCCCCAGGACAGTCAGAGCAATATTTTGTAATTTCCTCTTTGTCTAATGCTATTTAGTTAGTTTAAAAATATTTTCATATATGTAACACTTTCCCCTCAATTTGACATCCTGAAATATACTCCATGACTGAAAAACTCAGGTAGTAAGATTTCCAGCCCAGCAGGGTATTGCTGGACATTCTTCATTAATATGGTACTGTTACCATGGACGTATTTTCTTAATTAAAAGATAAATTCAAAAAGAAATGAAAAATAAAACTGTCCTTAAATAAGCCAAACATGACCTAGCTAAAAAAAAAAAAAATCTACTACATTGCAGCATGTGGTACAGATTTTAAACTAACCTCTTTCTTCACACAGGCATGGATATTCTAGAAAATATAAATAAGAAGATCTTCAGAGATATTCTAAATTTATGTGAGAATTTATAGACAAATAATTTTAGCTTTTATTGCACCCTAAAATCAAATTGATGTACTCTCTTAAAAATGTCTGTCTAAATTTAGTTTTTTATTGAATATCAATTATGGGGGGTGGAATACGTGGCTGTGGTTGGCTTCCTGTGTTTCTAAGCTTTGTTCTTCCAATTCACATTAACTCCTTACACCAAATAAAGTTCATATCTGTTTCACGAAGTTTTGAAGGACCTTTAATATGTGTTCATAGGTATGGCTTTGAGTGGAGAGAGTTCTTCCTCTTTTCACATGTGTCGAGTCCTCCTCTGGGCTCTCTTCTCCCTGTATTTTGGTGAGCTTCTACTTTGTTGCAGCAGTGTGTACAGCACATTCTCATTCAGCAGTGTGTACAGCGCATTCAGTTCAGCAGTGCATACAGCACATTCTCATTCAGCAGTGTGTACAGCGCATTCAGTTCAGCAGTGCATACAACGCATTCTCATTCAGCAGTGTGTACAGCGCATTCAGTTCAGCAGTGCATACAGCACATTCTCATTCAGCGGTGCGTACAATGCATTCAGTTTAGCAGTGTGTACAGCACATTCTTGTGTGCACTATAAAGTTGTCATATGCATGTTTTGACTGTTTTGAGGACATGCAAATGGGCAAGGATTTTAAAAAATATTCTTGACCGTAAAACAAACCACATTTATTTACACATCTAGGTAATCAGATGTCCTCTTAAACGTATCATTTGTTCTTCTTCTAGCTAAAAGAGAATATTTTAGTACTTCTATGAGAGATTGTCAAAATGCCTGTTAGGTCTCTGACCTCCTGCTTAATATCACTGTGGACTTTTACCTGGTTTATAGCTTTTTAACTATTAGTAGTGCTTTGGACAAAGGCTACCTGAGGCCCGCCTATAGCCTTTGGACAGAATTTCTATCTAGTAGTGAGTATGGGCTAATGAGGCTAGAACCTCAGCAGGGAACAAAGGGCCTTCAGATTTCCACAACAGCACAATTTTCTGAGGGATCTCTAAGGACCAAACTACCAGTTTGGAGTAGCAAAAAGAGGAAAATGGGAGACGAGTCCATCCAAAGTTAGTATCACAACAAATGATACCACCATGTCTGACTGAAAGTCAGAGCAAGTTATGCAGATTTGGGACCCATTTGCATAGAGATGATAAGTTGAAGCTTTCTAAAAAGGAGAAGAGTTCAAACAAATCCTTGGGGAAACCCTGAGGAGAAGGAAGTGGAGTCAGAGAGGTCAGTGACAATCAAGACTGAGATAAGGCTCCTATATCTACTGCTAAGAGACTAGTTTCAGTGGTGTGTGGGAAGACAAGGCTGATTTTCAGTAAATAAAGAAACAAGCGAATGGTGAGATGCAAACAGGGGAACAGATGGCCCCTTGAGCAGGAGTGTGGTGAAGGGAACAGGATGGAGTAGCTGCTGGAGGTTCCCCAGAGGAGGGCGATTTATTCCAAGCTAAGAAGGTTTCCTGTGTGCAGAAGCAGAGAAGGAGAGAAGCATGATGCAGGAGAATGGAACAAGGTCAAGGACAGGCTGTTTTAAGTGGGAGAAAGCACACAGGCTTTAGACCCTGACAGTGCTTGCTAGAATCCTGGAACTATACAACACTGGGCAAGTCAATCAACTCCCCACATCAATTTCTTCATCGGTAAAATGCAGATGAAACATAGCATAGTCGACTGATTCCTAGTAGGATGAGGGCATGAGGAGAGATAAGAGATTTTAGAATTGTGTAACAGCAATGTGCTTATTTTACAAGCAAAGAAGCAAGCCTGAGAGGAATAGAGTGATTTGCTTAAAGTTATGCAAGTAGAGATCTAGAATTTCTGCTGGAATTTCTGATTCTTAGTCCTCTTCTATCTTGTTGTATCCTTGACGGGTAGGAGAAATTTACAAGATGAATGTTACCAGTAAAGTTTTATCCTTGGCTTAAAAAGTGAACTGTGTGAGGATAGGTTTGGTTAAAAAGGTGGAGAGGGCACCTGGTTTGACTCCACTTTATATGGGAAAGACGTAGGGGATTTTAGTTCCACAAGTACCATATGAGCCAACAGCCCAACCTATTGCTGAAAAAGGCAATGGGGGCGTGGCCCCTACCACCATGGGAGAATGTCCCGAACCGATGTGGTCAGTCCTCACCAGGAGTGCTCTGTCTAGTAGGGCGCCTTGTTTCAGAGGATAACCATCAATTTGATGTAAAGAGATGCGAGAGGAGGGGTTTGAGGTGGGGATTTACTTTGAAGAGGAGTGTTAGGGATGAAATTATAATATTAATAAAAACTCTTTTGGAAATGTAGTGAACTTATTCCATTCAGCTGCACAGAGACCTATCTGGGGCCTTGAAAAGGAAGCTTTGGACAAAGGAGAGTTTGGCTGAAAATGAGGAAGAACTAAGAATTTTAGGTGTTAAAGCACGGAATGGAGTCACTTCCCTGTGAAGTAGTGCTTTTGGGAAGACTGAATGAGCATCTGTTAAAGGCTGTGTAAACGGCCACTTTCTGTTTTAGATGAAGTTGATTTTAGAATAGTTTTAGGCTTACATAAATGTTTTAGAGATTGTTCAGAGAGATCCTGTCAACCCCACACCCAGATGCTAGGCCACTTAGAAAGAGGAAAAACCTATCCAAGACAGAAAAAGTGAAAATCCACTCAGAGTGAAAAAGGAAAAAGCCGCCCTGTTGTTCATCAGGCCAGGCGGACAAACCCTGATGAGCCAGCTGCAAAATTAACAGAGGCATTATCTCTCCCAAGGTCACGCAACAGTGGTCAAATACTGTAACCAATCGTCTTTGAGTGACTGAGTTTTTCCGAATGTTCCCTCAGAGGTAGGCTTTTTATACCCACCTACTACTGGGATATCTAGTTGCTAAACTGATCTAACCTCATGATAGCACCTAGTCCCTTGTTAATCTCCTTTTTTCCTAATCTTGCCCCAGAAACAGGAACCAACACAGAACTTGTCCCTGCTCCCCTGGATCTTCCTCAGAAGCTTTTGAAAAAGTCAAACTTTGGACAAGACATGTCTTCTTCCCTCCCTCTTGCTGGGCGGCATTCCATGGTTGCTCTGGAGTTCCCTCCCTTGCACAGCTAGTCAATAAATCTGAGTTGTCAGACTACAGGATAGTCCCAGGTGGTCTTTGCCTGATGAGGCTATAGAAACTTTTATTAGTACTTCTGGTGGGATCTGCGGTTCCTTTTAAAGACTTGAGGCTGACTTTTGTGCATGAGAGTATTGGAATGGCCTATTTGATGTAATTCTGGGGGTGATAGGTGAGTGAGACATCAAGTAACCTTGCAGAGCATCTGCCAGGATGGTTTGGTTGGTTAAGATGGAGCAAGACTCTGTTCTACCAGCTTAAAATTTTTAGATATTGCTTTTGTTTTGGTCAGTGGACAATTAGTGATGGCCACAACAGTAACAGCTCCCTCTTTTTCTGTAAATTCCATTTATTGAGCACATAGAATGTACCAGGCAGTGTGCCAAGTGATTCAGGTATTATTTCATTTAATCCTCACAACATTCCGGTTGTCAGATAGGGAAACTGAAGTTCTGAGAAGAAGAGTCTCTTCTCCAGGTAGTAAGTCTCAGAGTTAGGATTTGAACTCAGGGCCGTGTGAATCTGTGCTCTTAGCTACCTACCATTAAGCTATTTCTTTACAGATTCTTAGGAGCTCCCATTATGGCAGGTTTCAAATGTGGATTCTCCCCACTTCACCCCTTGCCCCTTGCCTCAGTTACGTTTTAGAAAATTTTTTTAACTTTTGTTAATCGCACAGTAGGTCTTCAGTAGAGACAGTCCCTGATTTTCCCGGGTATTCCCTGCGATAGTGGAGAGGTAGCAGCCTTTGCCACCTGTGTGTCAGGTCTGGCTTCTGCTTTCCACGAACTCCTCTGCTGTCTGCATGCAAACCAGCATCACCAAAGCAGTTCACCCTATCAAGCTGGCCTAGCATCCCTTTCAAGGTGAGTGAGTTAAAACGTGTATTTAAAATTGTTGCAAGTTTTAAAAATGTCTTCTAAATCTCCAATACTTTTTTGTAAATGTCTTGTTTAACTAGGAGAATCTAGGTGTAGATTCTACTATTTTGACTTTGGGTTATTTCCTAGAAGAAGCTTGAGTTACCCACATCTTGGTAGAAGTTCCTTAGGACATATTATAGGTTGGTTCTCAGTGTAATTCGTGTGATTGTTGGTCCAGTGAAATAGTTCTTTTAATGTTTGGGAGACAGCCAAAGGGAACCAGAACTTTGTTTTCCTTAGGAACCCTTCACTAACTTATGCTGTTTCAGTGGGCTAGCCGGTAATTCCTCAAGGACCAGGAGGACTCACGTGGCCCCTTTCTCCACCTCTCTTTCTTAAGGAACTCTGGAAGCAAGTGCTTGCCAGAAATGTTCCTGCTGACAGAGTTCCTGAGGGTGCCTAGCCCTCATCAGGTGTGAGTTCAGGTCACTTTCTTCTTTGTCAAAGTCTTGCTGGTGACAGAAAGTCTCTGTTAACTTTGTTTCTCCACTGGAATCAAGTGACAGCTTCGCTACTGAAGAAACAATTCTCCTGAGTAGAAATGGCAGAACATTTCCATCCAGTCAGTAGAGAAGTTGGAGGGTGGGGAACTATAACTGCGAGAGGCTTGAGACGGGAGATGGGAAATGTTTGATAGTATTTACGTGACAATCTTGGATATTGGCAGGATGGTTTCATAGGGGGTATCCAACTGGAAAATGTGACATTTATTATAAATGTGTTTGGAGCAATAAATGCTTTATAGGGAAAAATCCCATTCTTGGCAGGAAGTTGAACTTTCTGACCTGAAAGATCTTTTGCCATGTCTAATTCATCTGATTAAATCAAGATTTGTGAATTGTGAAGAGATGTATCTAGAGACCACAGTTCCAGAAGAGAAAGGTCAAAAGAAGATCAAATATTCCTTTAAAATATATTCTTTAGTAGAAAACAGTGGAATCCAGTAAAATAAACAACAGACACAAGATTTGAAGTCAGAAAGATCTAAAATCAAATCCCTACCTTGCTTCTCTCTGCGTAATATTATACAATCTCCATAACCTCTCTGAACATCAGTTTTCTTATATAAAGAGTGGGACAATAATAACGTTGTAGGGCTTTTGTTAATGTTAAATAAAAGAACATAAGAATAGGAACATAAGTGTAGGAGGTGTATAGTGGAAAAGAAATGGTAATTTTAATTATTATAATTTAGGTCCTATAAATAAGAAGCAGTTCCACAGTCAAAGAATAGATGGATGACCACAGAAAAAATTCTCTCTGGAATTAAGACTCTTTTTAAAATATAAGGCACACTAAAATTCCTGTTAAAATGAGATGAACAGTAGTTTAAAGTAGCAGAAGCTGTTTTGGGGGGAATGAAAGGAGAATAGTTGTTGGCCCTTGATCAGGGTGAGGGGCTCCACACAGGTTCTCCAGGGAGTGGTCTCCAGGGGTCCAGGTGGTCCCATACTTTGGTGGAGGGAACACCTGGATGGATGAGTGAGGAGTTCACTAATACACCTGTCTCTATAAGCTCATATTTCCCTTCCCAGACATTTTAAGAGTCTGGCAATCAGGAGCTTCTCTTTGGTTAATAGGAATGCTTGCAAGGGTATTCTTGGAGTCCAATTACCGGGATTTGGGTTCATTTACAATTAGCCAGTAGTTGCTCAACTAAGGGCAAATAAGGAACGGTCTAATGATCAGATGGTAGTAGCAACATAATTAACTCTTTCCTAAAGATTTTCGTGATGTTGCAAAGTTTGCTCAGGCGATATTTGATCAGTGTACAGTATCCCCCAGAGCCACGTGGTATGGCCACTCTAACAAGTCTATTTCATAACAGTCCAGTTTTTCTCCCCTTCATGTTAAGGTATAATTCCCCACTCTCATAAAAAAGCATCTCCACTGTCTATATGGATTTGATCATCTGTCCCCAAATTATATTTACAATATGCTGAGAATGTCACTATTAAACTTTCCCCAGTTCCTCCAGTCCTCACTGATCTTGCCTTTCTTTGGACCATGTAAATTAGCATGGCTGCTAATTGTTGCATTCTCCCCCTGACCAGATTGTAAGTCTAAGAGCTGGCCTTAGATATCTTACTTTTTTGTATTTCCCATAGCATCTATCATTGGAGGTGTTCAGTAAATAGTTATTAATTATATGATTTTGGGCACAAATGTTAAAATTGTAGTATGCTAAAGTGAAATAAATTCACTTATTGAATAAGCACAAAAATCACATGCAAAGAAAGTATGAAAAATAGCAATCCTCTTTTAACTTACTTTAATTTTGCTTGGATTTAATGGGAATAGGTTTTTGATTAGTCAAGCACAAAAATGATCTGTTTTTTGAAAGTCTTGGTAAGAAAGGACTCCACCAAGGTTCTTTTAAGTCTGTACCAGATATGGTTTATATTGGGGTGTGTGTACTAGTATAAGCTTCTGTCCCTGTTCTTATTTAAAAAACATGATTGCATTATTATTCAGTGAGCACTGCTGATTGTTTTTAAAGAAAGCACTTCATGATTAGACTGCATTACATCCACTAGATGGCAGGCGATTGTTAGAGAAAGAAGAAGGAGAGCCTGAATTATGATTGTTTTTTGGGATTGGTATATTTCCACTGAGCTGTCTCAGTCAACAAACCTTGCCAATAACTCCTTAATTTCTATAAAGTTCTTCAGCATTAACTTTCCAGAGATTTTAAAAGTGATTGCAAAACATTCCATGAAATATACTGGCCAGATATTTTTCCACTACCACATCTAACTCTAGACTGACCTTTTATTCCCCTCAATTTTCTTAAACTATAAATGGTGTCCTAACCTACCATGGGAATTAAAATAAATTATAATGAGAAGAAATGCATTATTCAGAGAAGTGGAGAAATTACACAAGTTCTTATTTATATGAAGCCTACAGTTCAAAGTTTAAGGATTATTATTTTTCAAAACAATAGAGTGAACTACAGCTTTGTCTACAAGTGTCTATGACCCTTTGAGAGAGCTTGGTGATGTTGTCTCATGTTTGTCAGCTCTCTACTTGTCATGTCTGTGAATGTTCGAGATGTCAGAGAGTCTCCACTCCACCTGTGTGCTCACCTCCAGAATAATCAGAAAAATGTGCTGGTGCTTATACATCTTGATTGGCCTGGCTAGGCTCCCTGTATCCTAGTTATGAATATTTCTTTCGCTACATTTTACATATGTGGTCAGTTTTCTAGGGATGCTAATAAAATTCAGAGAAGAGTTTAAAAACTTGTATTTCTAAATACAGCAAAATGAATGAGACCAATTCAACTGTGCTGCTCCCATAGCTTCTTTAGAGTCACAGAATTCCCCATCACTATGAATGAGACTTGAGGTGAATTAATTCACCAATTAATTTTGACATTCAGAATTATTCATTAGAATTTATGTGTTATATATATATAATTTTTGTTTTGGTGAGGAAGATTGGCCCTGGGCTAACATCTGTGCTAATCTCTCTCTATTTTGTATGTGGAATGCCACCAGAGCATGGCTTAATGAGCAGTGTGTAGGTCCATGCACCGGATCTGAACCCATGAACCCTGGCAGCCAAAGCAGAGTGTGCCAACTTAACCACCATACCACTGGGCCAGCCTCTATATATGTTATATTTAAAAAGCTACTGAGGGTGTCAAGAGGGCACTGTAGGTGGACTCTGAACTCACCTCCTCCCATGGACACAGCCAAGTTACAACTATTCTTGGAAGAATTACCCTTGAGAGAGAACTGAAAACTGGATAAAAAGAACCCTGCAACAAGGAACAGTCCTAATTGAGGTGCAAGAAGCAGAAATCCCTATCTGGAGAAAAAGAAAAAGCTACCTTCATGAGCTGTGGAGCTTCACTGCTGGCTGGCTGGGAGCAATCCTAAAGGTATGAAGCCTTCCCTGGAGGAGTGGGGGATCTGAGCAAGGGGGTCTTACTGTTGTAGGCAGCTTTGGGACACAGCATAATCAAGACAAGTGTCATAATATCTGGCATTGCTGGCTATTAACTACAATGGAGAATACCCCTAGAAGAGCTATCAAATGTAAGCAGAAAAAAGCCAGCTCTTAAAGGGCCCATGCACAAATTCATCTGTTTGGGAAGCAACCTAAAATCAACAGAAAGAAAGGTGCACAGTCCTTTGGTGAAAAGAGACTCACCTGATAGGCTCTGGGTACATCAAAGCTGTCTCCTACATAAGGCCACTTCTCCAAGATTAGGTGATGTAGCTGACCCACCTAATACATAGATATAGGCACAAGGAAAGAGGCAAAATGAGGAGACAAAGGAATATGTTCCAAGCAAGGGAACAGGACAAAATGCCAAAAAAAAGAATTAAATGAAACAGAAATAAAAATCTACCTGACAAAGAGTTCAAACAAAAACTCATAAGGATGCTCACTGATCTTGGGAGAAGACTGGATGAAGACAGTGGGACCATCAACAAAGAATTGGAAAATATAAAAAAGAACCAGTCAGAAATAAAGAATACAATACTGGAAATGAAAATTTCACTAGAGAGACTCAATAGCAGAGTAGATGATACAGAAGAATGCATCAGTGAGCTGGACAAAAGACTAGAGGAAATCACCCAAGCTGAACAGATAAAAGAAAAAAGAATTAAAAAGAATGAGAAGAGCCTAAGGGAACTCTGGGACAATATCAAATGCACTAACATTCATATTATAGGTGTCTCAGAAGGAGGAGAGAGAGACAAAGGGGCAGAGAATCTATTTGAAAAAATAATGGCTGAAAATCTTCCTAACCTAAGGAAGGAAACAGACATCCAAGTACAGGAAGCACAGAGAGCACCAAACGGGAGAAACCCAAATAGGCCCACACCAAGACACACTACAATTAAAATGTGCAAAATTGGGACCGGCTCCGTGGCCGAGTGGTTAAGTTCGTGCGCTCTGCTGCAGCGGCCCAGGGTTCGGATCCTGGGTGCGGACATGGCACCACACGTCAGGCCATGTTGAGGTGGCGTCCCATATCCCACAACTAGAAGGACCTGCAAGTAAGATATACAACTATGTACTGGGCGGGGAGAGGGGGGGCAGGGTTGGGAAATAAAGCAGAAAAAAAAATGTGCAAAATTAAAGATAAAGAGAGAATACTAAAAGCTGCAAAAGAGAGGCAACAAGTGACATACAAAGGGAAGCCTATAAGGCTGTCAGCTGACTTCTCAGCAGAAACCTTACAGGATAGAAGAGACTGGCACAATATGTTAAGTAGTGAAAGGAAAAAGCTACAGAAAAGAATACTCTACCCAGTAAGGTTATATTTCAGAATGCAAGGAGAGATAAAGAGCTTCCCAGACAAACAAAAATTAAGGGAGTTTATCCCCAAGAAACCAGTTTTATAAGAAATTCTAAAGGGACTTATTTAAGTGGGAAAGAGAAGACCATAAGAAGGAATTAGAAAATTATATATATAAAAAAGCAATAAAATCACTGGTAAAGGCAAAAATACAGTAAAGGTAGATCAACCACCGATGAAGATAATATGAATGTCAAAAGACAAAAGTACTAAAATTACATATTTCGATGATAAGAGAGTAATGAACACACACAAACAAAAATAAGAGGTTAAGTATGATATCAAAAACATAAAATGTGGGAGGAGAGGAGTAAAGGAGTAGAGCTTTTAGGAAGAGGTCAAACTAAAGGGACCATCAACTCAATATAGATTGCAATATATGTAGTTTTTTTTAAAAAAAAGATTGGCACCTGAGCTAACAACTGTTGCCAATCTTCTTTTTTTCCCCCATGCTTTTTCTCCCCAAGTCACTCCAGTACATAGTTGTATTTTCAGTTGTGGGTATGTAGATGATTAAATATGAACCTGATAGTAATCACAAACCACAAACCTATAATAAATACACAAATGATTAAGAGAAAGGAACTCAAACATAATACTAAAGAAAGCCACCAAACCACAAGGGAAGAGAGCAAGAGAAGAAGGAAGGAATAGAGAAAAACTACTAAAACACCCAGAAAAAAGTAACAAAATAGCAATAAGTACATTTTTATCAACAGCTACTTTAAATGTCAATGAACTAAATGTGCCAATCAAAGGGTATAGTGTGGCCTATGGGATAAAAAAGTCAACTCATATATATGCTGCATATAAGAGACACATTTCAGACCTAAAGACACTCACAAACTGAAAGTGAAGGGATGGAAAAAGATACTCCACGCAAATGGCAATGAAAAGAAAGCTGGAGTAGCAATACTTAGATATCAGAAAAAATAGGCTTTAAAACAAAAAGTATAACAAGAGACAAAGAAGGGCACTACATAATAATAAAGGTAACAATCCAACAAGAGGACATAACACTTGTAGATATCTATGTATCCAACACAGGAGCACCTAAATATATAAAGCTATTATTAACAGACATAAAAGGAGAAATATACAGTAACACGACAATAGTAGGGGACTTTAACACTCTCACCAATGGATAGATCATCCAAACAGAAGATCAATAAGGAAACGTGGGCCTTAAATAACACATTAGGACAGATGGATTTAGTAGATATTTACAGAACATTTCATCCCCAAAACACAGAATACACATTCTTTTCAAATGCTCATGGAACATTCTCCAGGACTGGTCAAATAATAGGCCACAAAACAAGTCTCAATAAATTTAAGAAGATTGAAATAATATTAAGCAACTGCTCTGACCACAAAGGTATGAGACTAGAAATCGATTACAGGAAGAAAATCAGAAAATCCACAAACGTGGAGATTAAACAAAATGATACTGAACAACAATTGGGTCAGTGAAGCAATCAAAGGAAAAATAAAAAAATATCTGGAGACGAAAATGAAAATATGACATGGCAAAATCTACAGGATATAGCAAAAGTGCTTCTAAGAGGGAAGTTTATAGCAATTCAGGCCTACCTCAACAAACAAGAAAAATCTCAAATAAACAATCTAACAGTGCACTTAAAGGAACTGGGAAAAGAAGAACAAAAAAAGCCCAAACTCAGCAGTAGGAATGAAATAATAAAAATCAGAGCAGAAATAAGTGAAATAGAGACTAAAACACAGTATAAAAAAAATCATTGAAACTAAGAGCTGGTTCTTTGAAAACATAAACAAAATTGACAAACCTTTAGCTAACCCACCAAGAAAAAAAGAGAGAAGGCTCAAATAAATAAATCAGAAATGAAAGAGGAGAAATTACAATGGACACCTCAGAAATACAAAAGATTATATAAGAGAACACTGTGAAATGCTATGTGCCAACAGATTGGATAATCTAGAAGAAATGGATAAATTCTTAGAATGAAGCAACCTTCCAAAACTGAATCAAGAAGAAATAGAGAATTAGAATAGACCAATCACCAGTGAGGAGATCAACACCATAATCAAAAACCTCCACAAAAATAAAAGTCCAGGACCAGATGGCTTCCCTGGTGAATTTTACCAAACATTCAAAGAAGACTTAATACCTATCCTTCTCAAACTCTTCCAAAAAGTTGAAGAGGAGAGGAAGCTTCCTAACTCATTCTATGAAGCCAAAATTATCCTGATACCAAACCAGACGAGGACATCACAAGAAAGGAAAATTAGAGGCCAACATCACTGATGAACATCGATGCAAAAATCCTCAACAAAATACTAGCAAATCAAATACAACAATACATTAAAAACATTATACACGTGATCCAGTGGGATTTATTCCAGGGATGCAGGGATGGTTCAATATGTGCAAGTCAATCAACGTGACACGCCACATTAACACAAAGAAGAATAAAAATCACATGATCATCTCAATAGACGCAGAGAAAGCATTTGACAAGATACAGCATCCATTTATTATAAACACTCTGAATAAAATGGGTATAGAAGGAAAGTACCTCAACATTATAAAGGCCATATATGACAAGCCCACAGTTAATATCATTCTCAATGGAGAAAAACTGAAAGCTATCCCTCTAAGAGCAGGAGTAACACAAGGATGCACAATTTTACCACATTTATTTAACATAGTATTGGAAGTCCTAGCCAGAGCAATCATGCAAGACGAAGAAATAAAGAGATCCAAAATGGAAAGGAAGAAGTGATACTGTCACTATTTGCAGATGACATGATTTTATATATAGCAAACCCTAAAGAATCCACCAAAAAACTTTTAGAAATAATAAATGAATACAGTCAAGTTGCAGGATAGAAAATGAACATACAAAAATCAGTTGCATTTCTATATGCTAACAATGAAGTAGCAGAAAAAGAAATTAAGAACACAATCTCATTTACAATTCCACCAAAAAGAATAAAATATCTAGGAATAAACTTAACTGAAGAGGTGAAAGATCTGTACACTGAAAACTATGCAACATTGTTGAAAGAAATTGAAGAAGATGCAAAGAAATGGAAAGATATTCCATGCTCTTGGATTGGAAGAATTAACATAGTTACAATGTCCATACTTCCTAAAGCAATATACACATTCAAGGCAATCTCTATCACAAATCCAGCATTTTTCACAGAAATAGAACACAAAGAACCCTAAAATTTATATGAAACAACAAAAGACCCCGAATAGCCAACGGAATCCTGAGGAAAAGAACACAGCTGGAGGAGTGATTTCAAAATATACCACAAAGGTACAGCATGGTAGTGGCACAAAAACAGACACACAGATCAATGAAACAGAATCAAGAGCCCAGAAAGAAACTCACACATCTATGGACACTTAATTTTCAACAAGGGAGCCAAGGTCATACAATGGAGAAAGGAGAGTCTCTTCAATAAATGGTGTTGGGAAGACTGGACAGCCACATGCAAAAGAATGAATGTAGACCATTATCTTAAACCATACACAAAAATTAACTCAAAATGGCTTAAAAGCTTGAATGAAAGACCTGGAACCATGAAACGTGTATAAGAAAACACAGGCAATACCCTCTTCGTCATTGGTCTTACTAGCATATTCTCAAGTACTATGTCTGACCGGGCAAGGGATAAAATAGAAAAAACAAACAAATGGGACTACATCAAACTAAAAAGCTTGTGCACAGCAAAGGAAACCATCAACAAAATGAAAAGACAACCTAACAATTGGGAGAAGATATTTGCAAAGTAAATATCCGATAAGGGTTAATATCCAAAATATACAAAGAACTCATACATCTCAACAACAAAAAAACTAACGACCCAATTAAAAAGTGGGCAAAAGTCTTGAACAGACATTTTTCCAAAGAAGACATACATATGGCAAATAGGCACATGAAAAGTTGTTCAACATCACTAATTATCATGGAAATGCAAATAAAAACTACAATGAGGTATCACCTCACTCCCATCAGAATGGCTGTAATTGACAAGATGGGAAACAACAAGTGTTGGAGAGGATGTGGAGAGAAGAGAACCCTGGTACACGGGTGGTGGGAGTGCAAACTGGTGCAGCCACTATGGAAAAGAGTATGGAGATTCTTCCAAGAATTAAAATAGATCTACCAGATGATCCAGCTATTCCACTGCTGGGTATTTATCCAAAGAACATGAAAACATGAAGGCATAAAGATATATGCACCCCTTTGTTCATCGCAGCATTATTCACAATAGCCAAGACTTGGAAGCAACCTAGGTGCCCATCAAGGGACAAATAGTTAAAGAATGTGTGATGTATATACACAATGGAAAACTACTCAGCCATAAGAAACAATGAAATCCACCCATTTATGACAACATGCACCTTGAGGGTATTATGCTAAGTGAAATAAGTCAGAGGGAGAAAGTCAAATACTGTATGATTTCAATCATAAGTAGAAGATAAAAACCACGACAAACAAACACATGGCAACAGAGTTTGGATTGGTGGTTACCAGAGGAGAAGGGGGAGGGAGGAGGGTGAAAGGAGGGATGAGGCACATGTGTGGTGATGGATTGTAATTAGTCTTTGGTGGTGAACCTGACGTAATCTACACAGAAATTGAAATATAATGATGTACATCTGAAATTTGTATAATGTTATAAACTAGTGTTTCTACAGTAAGTAAAGAATCAAAAATTTAAAAAAAAGCTACTGAACAGATATTATTGTATATGGGCTGATTACCAGATTGCTGTATTTGTTGCCATCAACACTAGCAACCATCTCTGATTTAGTTGGTTGAAAATGAGAGTCTTTAACAATAGCTAGGTAAATAAACCTTTTGAAATTTTAGAGTTAAGAAAATTTGACATAATTACTAAACTCTCCTCTTAACACAAATTTTGAATATCCATGAGGCTGAACATGAACTACACACACATCACACACCTCTGTGATCAAAGGTCGCTTCCTGGCAGAGTGCAGAGCAATAAGTGAGGAGTGAAGTGCTTGGGCTGAAGGTGCCCGAGGATGGCGTCTGTGTCTTACCATCCTCAGCTGTTAAGGATTTCTGATGGATGTGAACAGATGAAAGCCCAGGATCATTGATTTGGCCTCTCCTCACCTCCCTTCTGGTAAATGAACAAATACTATTCGATTATATTTTGTGCATTTAATATCCATATTTTCAATATATAATTAACTTTAATTTCCCTCCAACTCTATGATGTAATATCTAGGAATAAAACAAACAGGTGATTACAACTATTACTGCATTTGTATATAGACCTAATAAAGAGGCTTTGCCCTGGCAGCAACTGATGCTTGCCTTTGGCGAAAACTGTTCATTTAGCTTAAGGAGTCATTGGAATAAAATACATTGAGTGAAAACTAATTAGCCAATTTATTCTTCAATAAATATTTACTTAGTGCCCAATATTGCCAAAACAAAATAGTTCCTTGAAAGAAATGTAAGAGAATGAGCTCAATATTCTTGCAATAGATTTCTACCCTGGTCCTCAAGACTTTTTGACACCCTTAGCAGTAATCTCACCATTAGACTAGCGGACCCAGTCTCTGCCTGTCTTTTAAAGATTGTCTGCTTTACAGCCATCCTATCTGCTCATGCTCCTTATCCACAATGTGTGTTCCCAGCATTCAGTACAGTCCCTGACACTCGGTGGGTGCTAAATTAATGATGAAAGTGCTGTTGGTCCTTAAAATGGATGTTGACCCTTTTGTTCACATTCTGATTTTTATTCAAAGTCCAATTATGTCTTGCTTTCTTTATTTTGCTTGTATTTTGGAAACCAAATTTTATTTTGGTTAACAGGCTTTCCTGGATGCTCTGAAGCCTAATTTGAAATTCTTTTTAAAAACTGTTACAAGGGTGATTTTCAGTTCGGCTTTCTGCCTTAACTCCTAGATCACATCTTTCTAGGTTGCCTAAGAGTATGGTGATTGTATAATTGGTTATTTCCAAATCAGGACACTTCTGAGAATGAAAGAGCATTTAATTAATAATTATGCTAGACAATAGGTGTGAATTGCAACTGTCCTTGTCAGATTGGGGTGTATGATCACCCTACTTCATAACCAATTTTTGGCCTGGCTTTTTATTATACTTTTTACTCATATTTTGGGGTAAATAAATTTAGATAATCAATTCCAATGTAGGTGATGATCTCACGAAAGATGCTGCGAGTTTTCTTGTCAGTTCATCAGAAAGTCTCAGTGCTGGCATGACTGATTTTTTGTTTTCCTTTTAATGTGTTTATCAAGGTAGAATTTACATACAACAACTGCACATGTTTAAAGTGTACAGTTTGATAAGGTTTGACACACACATACACCTTGAGACCATCACCACAATCAAGATAATGAAAGTATCCATCACCGCCAGAAGTCATCCGCCCTCCCACCTGTTTCCCCCGTCCTAGGCAACCAGTGATCTGCGTTCTGTCACTATCAATTATTTCGTATTTTCTAGAATTTTGTATAAATGGAATAATACTGTATATTATCTTTTTTTTTCTTTTTGTCTGGCTTCTTGGAGATTCTTCCCTGTTGTTGCATACCTTTTTTTTGTTGTTGTTGAGTAGCATTTTATTGTACGGATACTATTCAGCCATAAAAAGGAATGAAATCTTGCCATTTGTGGATGGCAACATGGATGGACCTTGAGGGCATTATGCTAAGTGAAATAAGTCAGACAGAGAAAGACAAATACCATACAATCTCTCTTATATGTAGAATCTAAATATATGTGTGTGTGTGTGTGTGTGTGTGTGTGTGTGTGTGTGTGTATATACACCCAAGCTCATAGCTACTGAGAACAGATTGGTAATTACCAGAGGCGATGGGTGGAGGAGGCGGGAGAAATCAATGAATGGTTTTTGTTTTAGTTTAAGTGAATTGAATAAAAGAATTAAACTTAAAAAAACCACACAAACCTGCCAAACTGCTTTCCAAAGTAGTTGTACCTGTTTACACTCCCATTAGCAGTGTATGAAAGTTCTAGTTGCTTCGCATTCTTGTTGACACTTGGTATGCTAAGTTTTTTATTTATTTATTTTTTATTTTAGCCATTGTAATAAATGTGTAATGATTCTAATTTGTGGTTTTAATTTGCATTTCCATAACAACTGACAGCGTTCTACAACTTTTCATGTACTGATTTCTTATTCATCTTTGGTGAAGTGTCTGTTCAAATATTTTACCTATCTTTTATTGGATTGTTTGTTTCTTATTATTGAGTTTTATGTATTTGGAACATAAATCTTTAGTCAGATAAGTGATATGAAAACATTTTTCTCAATCTGTTGCTTTTCTTTTCATTTGCTTAACAATGTCTTTTAAAGAGCAGAAGTTCTTAATTTTGATGAAGTCTAACTTACCAATTTTTTCTTTTATGAATCATGTTTTTTTATTGTATCCAAGGAATCCTTTCTTAACCTATAATGAGCGACTAATTTTTAACTAAGATTGACTGGGGTGAATTTAAATGAAATAAAAACTGATATTAGAAAATTGGATCATCTAGCAGTCATCTCAATCTAATAATATATACTATTTTATTTTGGTAACAATTGAACTTCTGGAAGAGTTTAGGAGTTAGTAATGTAGTTATTTCTATTTGTAATATGGAACATAATTGATTTTCACTTATTTAAAACACAAGCTGGGGGCTAGCCTGGTTGTGCAGTGGTTAAATTCACACATTCTGCTTGGGTGGCCTGGGGTTCGCTGGTTCAGATCCTGAGTGCGGACATGGCACTGCTTGGCAAGCCATGCTGTGGTAGGCATCCCACATATAAAGTAGAGGAAGATGGGCACGGATATTAGCTCAGGGCCAGTTTTCCTCAGCAAAAAACAAAGGAGGATTGGCAGCAGATGTTACTCAGGGCTAATCTTCCTCAAAAAAACCCAAAAAAACCACAAGCTGAATCAAAGTTCTTTAATTAAAGATGTGACCATGAATGGCCTGCCGGATTTTGAAAGTAAAACAACTCAAATGCATCTTTAAGATAGTCTTTTCCCTGGCCCAATTAGCAATTTCTAAATCTCCTAGGTCGACTTTAAGTCAGCCTCTGTGACTCCCTGGCTTCATCCATTACTGTCTTTCCTTAAGGCACTTCATCGTCTTTTGCTGAACTCGTGGGGCAGTTGTCTAGCTGCTCTGTCTTCTAGTATGGCACCTTCAATCCATTCTCTACTCAGAGACCAGAGTTATCTTTCTAAAATACAAACGTGATCATGCCACGTCCTTGTTTATAGTTCTCCCAAGGATTTTCCTATATCTTTAAAATAATGTACAACTTTACTAATTGAAGCCAGGCACCTGAGGGTTACTGTAAATATTCCATAAGAACATGGTTACCCCTTGACCTTGTTCCCAACACAGCCACAGATGAAAAGAACTTAGTACCCACATAAATCCTAGATAAATAAACTCAGTCCTCACTCGATGCATTTGTTGAGTCCAAGTGCTTTCTTGGTAGCCCATGCATAATTATAGCTTGCTAATTTGCTGTTTTTTTGTCTAACCAGAGAGGTGACTCAAAGGTCACTAGGATTTATGAGCTTGGCTTATGGAAGGAAAAAAGTGCGTTTAAGGAAGTTATGATCACTGGTTAACCAGACCCCAGCTGCCACTGACCCTGAGAAGTCTGGTTACTCAAGGTCTTATCTGAAGTGAAAGAAACATGGACTTGCCCCTTGTTTTCCTGAAACTCCTCCTCCCAAACCCCTTAGCCCTATAAAGATCCCCTGCTTTCTTCTTTTGTTAAGGGGGATCTGAGAGAACCTGCTCTCCTGCCTTCTTGTTTTGGCCACTTTGAATAAACCTTTCTCTATCTCCAGTCACTGATGTCTCAGTGATTGGCTTCTACTGCAATAAGGCACACAGACCTTAGATTAAGAGGTTTGGTATCATAATAAGAACCAAATTAGAGTGATCAGACATCTTGGTTTAAGCCACTGTTGTTCCAGTGTGGTTATTAATAGCAACTCCATTCCGTTTCCAAAGTGCCCTGGTTCAGTTGATACTCTATATGGTGACTCTACTTAGAAGCCCTCACTGCTTTGCACTCCGGTTACACTAAGTCCTTTCAGTTCCCTTTATTCATTGTGGTATCACTTACCACTGGGCTTTTGGGCACTCGCTTTTTCCTGCCTTACCCTCTTGGCTTGTTAGTTCCTATTTCTCCAATTTGTCCTTCAGGTGTCAGCCTGCATTGAGCTTATTCTAGAAAGCCTCACCTGATATTCCATGTGTTTACTTTTTAGTTCTCCTATTATTCTCTCATCATAGCATGTAATAGACAGTCGCAGCAATTTGTTCACTTGCCTTTTCACCCCACTAGACTGTAAACTCTTTGAGGGTAGGGGAATTATGTGCTCCCTTCTCTAACATATCAGCACTTAGAACAAGTAGCTATTAATCAAATATTCACAGACTATGTCCTCTGCATATTAAGACTTTGAAGCAATGAAATGCACCCTTCCCTACAGGAAGAACCCAGAAACCTCCGATCTGGAACAAGAAAACTGGATATGGTCTAAACAAATGGATTGCTGATAAAAATACAAAACCCCTCCAGGACCAAGTACAGAAACCCTCTATGGGAACTGTCCAAGTGTGAGATGTAGTGCTATACAACATTTCTCCTGAGTTCTCGCCTTTCTGTGGCAGCACCACTGATTCCCTTTGCACTTCTTGATGCTCAGAGTTCAGTTTTTCTCTTTGTCCTAAATATGAAAAAGAGTTTTTTGCTTCTATTATCCTCAGCTGAAAGAAACTAGAGTTGTCTTCTAGTAGATCATACAAAGAGCAACAATGGTCCAAAGAAAGGAAAAGCCAAGAGGGAGTAGCAATAGCCACAAAATTTGAAAACATCATAAAAACAGGCAAGTCCTCAAGGTACAGTTTTTAATCTTGTGTTCCAGTAAAAGCAGCAGTAAACTGGACCATGCTTCACATTCCCTCCTTCCTTTATCTTCAGATAATGACTATATTCTAGCCTAAATAGGCTGCCATACATTTGCCTATGTCTGAATTCCTTCTTTTCAAGTTCCTCGCCTCTTCATAGTGAAGCCCCTGAGTTTCATCTTGTTTCCTTAGAATCTGGAAAACATTCCATTTGGATATCTTACACAATTTAAGGCAAATACCAACTTCCTTAAGCTAAGTATTTTTCCTTATTCAACTTTCCTTGCTGGGATCTTCCTCTCGGACTTAGTTCCCCACAGAAGAGCTGTAGATTGCTAGTAAAGGACACCTTGAGGCACCATTGGATGATCCTAACCTTCCCAGTTCAAGGTTTTAGTTCTGCACTCCTCTGAACTCTGGGGAACCGGCTCATCCAGTGAGTCCCTTAGCATACATACTTATATGCATACAACATACAGGAGAGAAACCCTGACCTAGTTTACCTATTGCATTTAAAAAATATAATAATCCATATTATGCCATAATCACAGCTTGCACAAAACAAGATTGAAACTAATCTTTGCACATCATCCAATATCTAGACTTAAACTTTGCATTTGTTTATATGACCTGCAGAGTCTGGTAGGATATTCTAGAGCAGATCTCCAAGTGTGGTCTCTGGACCAGCAGCATCAGTATCACCTGGGAACTTGTTAGAAATGCAAATTCTCGAGCTCCATCCCAGACCTCCTGACTCAGAGCTCCGGAGGGAGGACTCACAAACCCCTGTTTCAGCATGCCCTTCGGGGGAATCTGAAACAGTTTAAAGTTTGAGAGCTACCACTTTAGGAGAATCATCTCCATTCTAGAGTAACCTAGAGAGAGTGTGTTCAAATGGCAAGAGCTTTGGTAATAGGGAGAACATTAAATAACAAGAAGTGAAGCTTTGCCTCTTTCAGCAAGTTTCTGTGTGCCCATTAAACATTTTTCCACTCTCAGTAGATTTGGCAGTAATGGAGTAAAGTCAAAGGAGGCAGATTACAATCTCTGAACCATCAATAAATGAAAGTTCCCTTCTTAGGATTTCAGAAAAGTGCAGGCAAGAGATGAAATACTCTTTCGGAATTGCAATTTTTTTTTCTATGAATGAGGCACCTAGCTTTCTCAGCCTAACATTTACTTCCAGCTAGTTAATATTTCTAAGATGCTGTTTCTCCATAATCATTGCAGGGAACATGGGTTATAATTAATCCAAGGGACAGATTCAGCATGGCTTCACTTTGACAAGAACTTTTAAAAAATTTTATATATTTTCCTTTATTTTGTCCAAGAACTTTCCGTTCGTGATTGCTAATGTATGTTTCACATAGAAATTAGCTTAAGCCTTGCGCTAGTCAAGCAGTTGAAATGTAACAGAACTTCTCAGCGGCAGCAGGAGATGACTGGGAATGTGAAGTGGGTGTCCTGCCATGGCCACAGTGACCTGGCGGGAGAAGGGGAAACAGACATTTTTTCCACTTGTTGCCTATAGTATCCCGTCATATCCCGTCTGGGATATATAATCATCTTGGCTTCTAAAACTGGCGTTTCATCTGGAAACCATGTTTTCCCTCATCTGACCACTTACGTTAGGATTCTTGTGATGAGGCATCTGGGATCTTACTTTATTGACCTGAATATACTAGGTTCATTCCAACATATGTTGTTGCCATCTATTTTTTTTTCCCCTCCAGTCTTGGCATTACATTTGGGAATTAGAAAAATGTTAGCTTGTTCTAGGAACAAATCTTTATGAGTGCTATATATGAAAAATGCATCTGGATGACTGTTTTTCAAATGGTACCCGTCAAGCTTGAGACATGGTCTAAGGGTGTGCCTGGCAACATGTCGTCTCTGACACATAAGTCTGGGCTTCCTGGGGGCTTCTTAGGCTGACTGGGAGCCATTTAATTCTAGGATTCTGTCATTTTTCTCCAAGAGTGTGAGTAGGCATCAGATCCAAATCTATTCATTATTTTTGTTTGTTTCTAGATTTCATGAAATGCAGTGTTAGGACTGATATATTTTTAAAAAGCTGTAAATTATTTTGGTATTGCAGTAATTAGTAAAGAATACAGTCAGCTCCAAATAAATCAGTTGTTAAGTGGGACAAATAGCCATGGATCCCTGGGATGCTGACATTCCCCAGAACTTTATTTTGGTGCCAACTGCTTTGATGACAATGTCTCATGGTGTGATGTATGTTGGATTAAGAAGCAGGAGACTTTGTTTCTAGTCCTGGTTCTGTGACTGACAGGCTATGTGAATTTGAATGAGACAATTCCCTCCCTGTGCTTCAGTTTCCTCATTTAGAAGCTAATAGTTGGGACTCCTTAACTTTTAAAACCCTTCAGTTAAGTCTAGAAATCATACTAGTGCTATGGAGTGGTTGTTAATAATGAGTTCCGTTTCTGCTTTGCTTTGTCCTTCTCCACTTGAGTTCCACCCTCTACCTCATCAGAAGAACTTGGCAGAGGGGAAAGGCAGATTGCAAGTTATAGAGAAAGGAGGGAATTGTCAATAGGTTATTCATAAGTAGTATCAGTTGCTGCCTGCCCTGGCACCATCTTCAGGCTTATTGTCAAGAGGTTTATCTTCTGGCATCAGCTCTGTGGAGATCTTAAGACAGTGGAAGCCAAGCCAGATAGCCAACAAGAGCTCCATCTCCAGCATCCTGGCGGTGAGGGTGGGTGGGTAGATGATGAGAGGTGTCTGAATAACTCTTCCTAATTCCGGAAACAGCTGGTTTTGTGGAAGGTTCTGGGTTTACTGAGGTACAATTTTCAATTCCTAGGCTTCTCTGTTTCTTGAGGATGCCCCAGTTCTCTACTCTGGAACTAGAAGACTTTGACCTTCTACCTAGCTATTGTGGTCTCCCTACTTCTCTCTCTACAACAGATAATGGATTCTAGTCTTCACACCCCCAGTCACTTTCTGACATCTGATTTCACAGGGAATGGGCCTCAATGACCATGATGCTTTTACCTACCAACTAAAAGTATAGATGCACCCTGCAGACTTCTGCTATTGGCTTCTCTCCGTCATATTGATCCTTGGGATTTGTACATAGTTTTGATTGAGCACAAGATTTATATGTCCTCTTTCTTTGCATTTTGGACTCAGATCATCCTTGACTTATAACTCAGTTAGGCCCCTAGCCCCATCCCTGAGCTTGGTTTTTCTGATGGACTGCAATTGAAATCCTAGAATTTCTGCCAGGCGAGCCACAAGGAACAGTTGTTTGACACACAGGAAAATGAGCTATCATGTTACTGCCATTTTTGGGTTGTGCAGTGGAACCTCTAAAGGGTTTTAGTTGTTTTTGCATATATTTCCCCTGGAAATCTGAGAATAAAGCATTCTAGAAGCAAAACATTTCGGACCTGGAGTTGACCACATCAACAAAAATACACATTTTTCTTGTCTTTAATAGGTAATAAGTGAATAGCAAATTTCCCTTCCAGAGCTAGTGGGGAAGTTAATTAATTGCCTGTTTATAACACTTGGAGTCATTCCTGAATAGCTTCAACTCATTTGTCCAAAAATAACCTGAAAGATAAATTACACATTAGATTTACTGCCTATAATTTTGTAGCTTGTAGATGCTATTGTGGGAAGCAGTCAATAATTTAACAATTTAGAAACAATTTGGGAAAAGTTGAGTGGAAATAAAGGTATTTGACTCTGCTTTATGAACTCAAATTTTGGGGGAAAGTATTTATGAGTTTGACCAGAAGAAAGTTTTGATTCCCATTAGTGGTCACAGGTGCTCACTGTGAACGTGGCGAGTTTGCTACGTCGAAATGTTGCTGCCTAACAACTTATTTGTGAGGTCGAAAGGTGTGAGGGAAGACCACAAGATGTTTTTGAGCGTTTGAAAATCCCTGGAGAAATTATTCTTATTACAAATGGTATAAATTAAAAAAGAAACAAATATTTTTGTTATTTGAAATAATTATTTGAGCATCATCACTTATGATTGCTGTAGCTCTTAGGCTCATTGCCAAGACAACGCCACATATAATGAGGACCCCTATGTAGTGTCTAAGTAGGAATGTTCCAGATCATGGAGGCTTGTTGGACTTCAGGATTTAGTGCCCAGTAGAACTGATTTCAGGGACCTGCAGAGGGTTAGAGCTGCAAATATGCTTTGAGATAATTTAAACCAGCTCCTTGTTTTAAAGTTGAAGGAATTAAGACTCAGGAGGTTAAAGTTGTTGATCAAGGTCACACGTCTTAGCAGAATAAACGTTCGTAGAGTCTAGGACTCTGATTCCCAGTTTACCTTTCCTTCTTCCAGATGCTGAAAAGAGTTAGGACGAAAGGGGGAACACAAGTGCTAACACACTGCTGTCTTAGATGCTTTTTATGGATTTCTGGGGATGAGGCTGAAACGCATGACATTTAAAGGGTTTCACTCAGCCACTTTTCAGTTTATCCTCTTCTCTAAGGTGTGTCTGTTTTCTGTGTTCCCAGTTTAATACTTTGACCTCTTTGAATTTTGTGCATAATTAAAATGAATGTGGCTGTTGGATTTAGGGGTTGGCTTTTGTTTTCTGTCAGTTGAGCCAGATCAATGAGCTCAAATGAATTATGCAAAATTTCTGTGAAGTGAGGGATAACTATCCCACATTTGAGCAAATGTGCTTTTGCCTTCTTTTCTGGTGGCTGTGTATTTAATTATGCACAGGATGTCCTACTGAGAGAAACTTGGACTGAATCCATTCTCCTTGGGAAAGGCCTGTTGGTGTCAGTGATCCTCTGATCTGAGGCAAAGCTGGAGGCCAGGTGATAGCAGACAGAGGCAAGAAGCAATGGCACAAGGCTCTAGAGGGCAGCTCTAACTTTGGAGTCAGCCACTCACATCTGAGTCTAAGGCTAAATAGAATAAACAGTACTGAATGTCTTGGCCATCTATTTTTCCTGAGTTCTAGACATGCAAGGATAAATAATTATGTTCTGAGTTGGTGATTCTTTTGAGCCTGGATGTCCTGGACTCATTTTTCAATTCTAATCTTTGTAGTGTAGAAAAAAGGACTCAGGACAGACTATCAGCAGATCTGGAATCTAGTCCGAGTTCTGCTATTAATTAATTGTGTACCCTTTGGCCTCTGGCTTCAGCTTCCTCATCTGAAAATTAAGTAGTTCCAATATTTCTTCTCTAAAATCTGTGAGTCAGCTGGTTCTTCTTTTCTGTCGCGTTTCCCTTGGCCCTACCCAATACTCGATTTTACCCCAGGGCTTATTCTCTCTGTGGATAAATCTTCCCGTTCTTTCTTGGCTACTGGGTCAGGCTTCTCTTCCAGGAGTGTTTCTTGCAGCATGACCCTTCCAAAGTAGCCACTGTGGTCTATCAAGGCTCACCACAACTTCTTGGCAGAAATGCTTAGTGACCCTTGCTATGGGTTGAATTGTGGTCCCCTTGGTCCCCCATTCATATGTTGAAGTCCTAACTCCCAGTACCTCCAAATATGACCTCATGTGGAAATAGGGCCGCTGTAGATGTAATTAGTTAAGTTAGGATCAGGTCATACTGAAGTCGAGTGGACTCCTAATCCAATATGACAGGTATCCTTAAAAAAAGGGAAATCTGGACACAGACATGCACACAGGAGAATGCCACATGAAGACTAGAGTTATGCTTCCATAAACCAAGAAACCGCCAGGAGCTAGGAGACAGGCCTGGAATATATCCTTCCCTAGTGCCTTAAGGGGAACACGGTCCTGCTGATACTTTGATCTTGGACTTTCAGCCTCAGGACTGTGAGACAATAAATTTATTTGTGTGAGCTGCTCAGTTTGTAGTACTTTGTGATGGCAGCTCTAGCAAACTAATACAACTCTAAGAGGAATTCAGGAAGTCATTGGAATATGTGGCTTTTCGAGGTGGCTAGGAAATCATGATGACTTGATCTTACCTCCTGAGATGCACCATGCTCACTCAAGGTCAATATTACGGGGTTGTTCAAAATAATAATAATTTTTCTATAACTTAGGACATGATAAACTTGGCAGGAAAAATGTGCCCATACAGGGGTAATATAATTTATCCTTCTTTAATATTTTATAACTGTTATGCTCCCCCAATTTAAACTTGCCTCAGAAGCAAATAAAATGTGCTGACATTTCAGTGATTCAAAACTGCCTTCAACTTAAAAAAAATTTTTTTTTATTGTCATCATAATAGTTTGTAACCATGAAATTGCAGTTGTACATTATTATTTGTCAGGCACCATATAAGTTTTCCCCTTCACCTTTTGTGCCCACCCCCTGCCTGCCTTCCCCCTGGCAACCACTAAACTGTTCTCTTTGTTCATAGGTTTGTTTATGTTCCACAAGTAAGTGAGAATTGTATGGTGTTTGTCTTTCTCTGTGTGGCTTATTTCACTTAACATAATACTCTCAAGGTCCATCCATGTGGTTGCGAATGGGACAATATTGGCTTTTTTATAGCTGAGTAGTATTCCAGTGTGTATATATACCACATCTTCTTTATCCAGTCATTGGTTGATGGGCACTTGAGTTGCTTCCACATCTTGGCTATTGTGAATAATGCTGCAATGAACATAGGATTGTGTAAGTCTCTTTGTCCTGCTGATTTGGATAAATACTCTGTAGTGGGATAGGTAGCCCATAGGGTATTTCTATTTTTAATTTTTTGAGAAATCTCCATACTGTTTTCCATAGTGTCTGCAGCGGTTTGCATTCCCACTAGCAGTGTATGAGGGTCCCCTTTTCTCCACATCATCTCCGACATTTGTGTTCTTTTCTCTTGGTGATTATAGCCATTCTAACGTGCGTAAGATGATATCTAAGTGTAGTTTTGATTTGCATTTCCCTGATGATTAGTGATGTTGAGCATCTTTTCATGTGCTTATTGACCATCTGTATATCATCTTTGGAAAAATGTCTGTTCATATCCTCTGCCCATTTTTTGATTGGGATGTTTGTTTTTCTGTAGTTCAGTTGTATGAGTTCTTTATATATTATGGAGATTAACCCTTTGTTGGATATATGATTTGCAAATATTTTCTCCCAGTTGGTGGATTGTTTTCTCATTTCGATCCTGGTTCCCTTTACCTTCCAAAAGCTCTTTAGTCTGATGAAGTCCCATTTGTTTATTTCTTCTTTTGTTTCCCTTGTCCAAGTAGACATGATATCCAAAAATATCCTTTTAAGGCTGATGTCAAAAAACTATCTTCAACTTTAAATAGTATTTGAAATGTAGGAATTTCCATTTACCAAATAAATAAGGGCAAAAGTTTGATCTTAAACAGTTCCTAACAAAATGGGTCAATTCACAATGCTAGCTTTTGATCACAGCAATGAAAAGAGGAATTAACTGTGGTCACCTGTGTTACTAAGACCTGCCATCTAAGTCTCTCCAAGGACACCCCAAAGCCACAATATACTGAGAAAACTAGGAGTGAGTTATATGTCAGGGAGTGGAAGATAGAGTGCGGTTAGAAAAGCCTCGATCAAAGGCATATTTTTGTCAGCATCTACATCTCTGCTGGAACCTCATTAACACTTATTAAAAAGAGTCATTTCTAGATATTCCCTAGTCCCTAAGTGATGGGATATTTCTTTTAAATCAAAATGCTATAAATTTTAGATATTTTGGCAATTATTTGTAAATTCTATAGCTTTGGTTTATATTGTTTAGGTTGTGTGATACTCCCCGAAGCAGAGATTCACTCTCTCTTCATGCTGCCAGTTACATTCTTCTCTGATTTCTGTACCATTTGGGTTCCACGTACATCACTAAATGTTGGTCATTGCCTGGAAGACTTTAGTCTGAGAGACTAAACTTGGCATGGCAGCTGATTCAAGTCCTGGGGATGGGTATGGTCAATACTATCTTGTTTTTATTGATTTGTCAACTTTGCTTTTGTCATAAGATACATTTTCAACGAGTTCTTTTACCTACAAGTGGGGAACTGAAGTTAGCATTATCTCTTTTTGGTACTAAAGAGGGAAGATATTTGTTTCAAAAATATTTCTGAGAAACTATAATCTAATCATGAGAAGAGAAAATGAAGGCAAAAGGTATTTTCATGCTCTCTTCTTAAACCAACTGGATGGTTAAAAAAATGTACGTCTTTAGCTCAAGACAGAGTGTAGATCAACCACTACTTATTCAGATTTTGTTTTATTATTTTTCCATACTAAGCTTAATTCTAAATTTCCTAGCAGTAAAGGCAAATGAAAATATCATGATTATGAGCTTCCATTTGAGTAGAAGGAAGCATCAATCCTAGTGAGCTGGATGAGAGGTGACTATTTTGTCCACTTTCACACGTCAGGCTAATGTATATGGAGATACCACCCTGGTCAGGTCAATTGCAAAGAGTGGGCAAAACAGATTGGAGACAGTGGGTTATTTGACAGAGTTAGCTTGTTTTATAGGGATTTTGACCAACATAACGTCTAAACCAGCTATGCATGTAAAAGCTGTCACGTTTATAGTCCACTTGATGAAAAACAGTAGCATATGCCACAAAAATTGTGAGAAAACATTTGAAATTTGTAGCCTCCTAAAGGTCATAGTCAGAATTTTTTTTTCAATTTTTTGCTAGTATTCTCATTTTAAATTATTTTTCTATGGAAAATAGGCTCAATTTTCTTCAATGTAGATGACTCAGTTACCTTCTAATGGGCTGTCCCATCCTCAGTCTCTGTGAGGTCCTTCCTACCCTACCCCTTGCAGTCTTACAAACCCTCCTAAAACACCTATGCCACAATCTGTACAGAGACACTTAATATCTTCTTATTCCTCCAAATTAATGGCCATATTCTTAACATTTATTCAAGGTTTTCACAATCTACATCAACTTTCCTGTACCTTTGTAACACTGCTTAACTAATATGTACCCCTACCTTGTAACACTTAATTTTCAAATCCACTGACTATTTAACATCTCACCTTAGATATAAACATCTCACATGTTACATGTCCAAAACAAAGACTTTTGGTTCTTATTTCCCTCACCTGTTCCTCCCCTAGGCTTCCTCATCTCAGTATATGGCATTACCATCCACCGTCATGTCAAAAGGCTAGATGTCATCCTGGATTCTGTGCTTTCCTCATGACCCCATTGGAATCAACACATCACCATGTTCTATCCAGGTTACCTGTTAAATATATACATATTGAACTGTTTCCTGTCACACTCATTGCTCCATATAGTTTGAGTCACCATCCTCTCCTACTAGATGACTGTGATAGCCTCCTAAACATTTTCCTATTTCCGTGCTTTTCCCCTAAAATCTCAACTGCCACGCATAAAGAGGAATCTTTAAAACATACACATCAAGTTATATCACTCCCCTTCTTAAAACCTTCCAATGACTCCCCAAGACACATAGATTCAAGTCTACATTCATTACTATGGCCCCCAGGCCCTGCGTGACTTGGCTCCCCCTTTCTGTCACCATGCATCCCACTGCTCACTATGTTCTACCCCATGGTCTCGATTTTATTCAGAACATGCAAGCTTGCTCCCTCACCATGGCCTTTGCCCTCCCTGTCCCTTCTGACTGGGGTGTGGGTTCCCCAGTGCTTCACATGGCTGGCTCCTTCTGATCATTTAGATTTCATCTCAAATGCCATCTTTTCAGAGATGTCTTCCTTGACCATTCAACCTAAGCAAGAGTGCTGTACACTTTCAATTCTGTTTTCCTATTTTATACTCTTTGCAGAACTTATCACTATCTGAAATTATTATTTTCTGCTCGCCTATTTATTTTCTGCCTCTACCTACTGGTACTCCACAGCCTCCCTGGTCCTTTTCAACCTCTTCACTGTGATATCTCAGCACCTAGGACAGGGTTGGACTGCAGTCAGTGCTCCAAGCACTTTTTGTAAATTGAATTGCGGCTGTCTTTTAACCATATTTGTCTAGTTATGGATTCCTGAACATGGCATAGTTTATATTCTTCACATTTTTAAAACCATTTCCTTTGGATTGAATGCCACATGCTTTCTCTCTCTACTTTTGAAAATCATTCACATCTTTCAAAGCTCCGTTCAAACACCACTTTTCTCAACCACTCTAGCACATGGTTGCAGCCCCTCCTTTGCAGTCCTATAACTATTAATGTTGGATTCATCAATTTTTTTTTCATTGTCCGTATGTAACCTTGAAGTTAGATTATTTTTTTATGTGTGTATGTCTTATGTCTGCAACTGGACTGTAAGTCCTCTCCATACTGGGATCTGAAGACATTCCATGCATTTTTTTCTATTATCCATTGTTACTAAAATATGCCGTGCATATATAGATGTTGAATAAATATTTATTGATTAATTAATTTTCATTCTTACACCTAGGCATAGTTTTAAAAATCAATTTATAAATTTGAAATAATTCTTGCTCTTAGATGACTGCTAACATTTTCATTTAAAATGGCACTATTTTAAGGATGTATCTGCAGAAACTAATTTCTAAATAATTGGTACCAACTGGAAGCTTTAACAAGTTGCTGGTCTCTGTTATCCCTCCAGTTTGTGCAGGTAGGTGTGACTTTAGAGATCTGGCATAGACACAACAAGGCTTAAAGAATACTTGCAGAACAACTAAACAATACGTACGTGGACAAGAAACTTAAGAGACGCACCTTGTAAAGAAGAAATCCTTATTAGAATTAATGGTCAGTGTTAAAAGAAATAGTTATCTTTGACCAATCAAAATTCATTCTTATCATTTAAGAATTTGCCAATCTGATATATTCCTCTATTCTTTCTCCTTCTTTCCCCCCCAAGAAATAACATTAAATAAAATCAAGTATCACAGCTATAAACTTCTCAACTTTCTACTCTCTGTTGATCTAGGCACTCATTTCTCCGTGCCTGATTCCCCTCTGTTTCAAAGGTAGCAGTATCCCTGATTTCAAGGATCATCTACCATCTAACTATAGATCCCACTTTTTCCCAGATTGTATAGGACTTGATCCATAATTAGCTCCACTCTTCCTCTACCTTTATCGTCTAATTGAAATGCCTCTTCTTTCAACATGTGGATGTGCTCACCATAGAGGTAAGTCTTGGCTCTCATTTTCCTTTTGGCTACCATCCTACCATTCTTATCTTCCCTTCACATCAGTGTATAGAAAGAATAGTTCACACTCACTTCCCCATCCTCACGTTCATACCTTCTCCTACAAAGACACTGAGATCTTACCATCTCCCATTTAAGTGATATTGTAATAAACAAATGGATGAATGTTTTGATCAAGTTTTCTAGTACAGTTGGTTCTTGTTATTTGTGATAGTCCTGTTCCATAAAGTCACTGCAGAATTAGCCAATACTGAATCATGGCTCCTAGGGGAAATACAGTCAGGGTCCTTGTGAGCCTGTGGTCATATTTTCATCACTTGATCTATATGTAACCTTGTTTTTGTGTGTTTTTGTTTAAAGACACCTTATTTAATGTATATTGTTGATTTATCAACAATCCTAATCTCAGAAGTGCCATATTATCTCTTTTGTCTCACTGTAGTCATTAGAAGCAAGTCACCAGGTCCACCCCACACATGAGGAGAGGGGATTACACTGGGGGTGGAGATCTTTGGAAATCCTTTTAGAAACCATATTCCCTCATCACCTTTTCCCTTTTGTCCTGCTATAAAATATCTATTGAGCAACTGTTTTGTTCTAGGTGCTATAGAATGCATTCTAGGCAAGTATAATCAAATCTTGTTGATTATCCAAATGACCCAAGGAAGCTCTGACAAATACAGACTTCTGCATCTCACTTCCAGATAGTCTGATGCCATAAATATAGATAACGTCTGGGAATGTGTACTTTAAAAGCATTTGGTAGTTCTGTTAACATAGGCTAGAACAAAGCCAGGAGCTGCTTCTCAGAGGTTATACTCCTGAACAAGTCTTGACCTACCAGTAGGATTAGCAAAGAACAGAGGAAGAGAAATAGATCTCAGGTAGGAATAATAATATGTAGAAAATTATAGATGCCTGAAAGAATGTGACAAGGAATTATAAATAGTTTGGTGTGAATGGGAAAAAGTGCCCCTGTCTGGAAGCACTCAGTGGCCTGGGTGTGAATGCAGTGAAAGTGGCCAGTTGTGTTACCCAAGGTTGAAACTTTGCTGTGAGGTTAGGGCAGCAGGTTATGAGGGTTGTGGATAATGCAAAAGAGCGATTGAAACAATGGATTTAGTGGACAAAGCAGTGAAGTGCAGCAGGCAGGGAGGTGAAGGCTGAGGAGAAAATATAGGGTGAAGACCTTGGCGAAGTTCCAGAGTACATGTTTGGAGGTTGGGGATGGGAGGGGTGGCACGTTCAGGAGTGCCACTGAAGGTTATAGAGGTGGAACTTTCACTCTATGGCTCCGGGAGGACAAAGGATTTAAACTGGCTTTAAGAAAGAGACTAGCTATAATCTGGACTGACGAAGAGGTGAAGGAAAGAAGTGGACAACAAGTCTACCATTCTACAATCAGTAAAGGCTGGCTATTTTAAACCAGATCCTGAGAGATTATAAAAATTTTTTTTAATAGGCACTAGCTAGTAGGTAGCCAGCCCTGGTGGGCTAGTAGTTAAGATTTGCACTCTCACCCCCATGGCCTGGGTTTATGTCCTGGTCAAGGAACCACACCACTCATCTGTTGATTGTTATACTGTGGCAGCTGCATGTTGCTATGATTCTCAAAGCTATGTGACTGGTATTTCAAATACCAGCAGGGTTACCCATGATGGACAGTTTTCAGCGGAGCTTCCAGAATAGACAGACTAGGAAGAAGGACCTGGCCACCCACTTCCAAAAAAATTGGCCATGAAAACCCTGTGAATAGCAGTGGAACATCATCTGATATAGTGCTGGAAGATGAGAGGACGATGCAAAAAGGGCAGGAAGGGTTCCACTGTGATGTATACAGGGCCACTAGGTGTCGGAATCTACTCAGGGTGCTGACAACAAAACCAGCAGGTAGAATCCTCATTTGTAGTGGGAGGAAGGTCTTTCAGGAAGTCACATACAATTTGAAGGCTCCTTTTTATCCTAGAAGGGTGAGTAGATTCAATGAATTCTATAATTTAAAAAATTGTTTTATAATATATACTGAATTGATAACTTCAAATTACGATTGAATAAACGATGAGAATAAAAACCCTTTGTTTTCTGTTGATAATCAAAAGGTTTTTTCTTTCTCCTGAGAGGAAAATATCAGGTTATCAGTGGGTGGAAGTCTGACATTTGGATATGACTCTACCCCCCATTACCACAGACCTCTAGGGAGAGGCTTGTAGAGACCTGGGCCACTCTTACCTCCCACAGGGGCTATCCCTGATACCAGAGAGGATTTCACATCCAGGTTTCACCCAGTGAGGCACGCATCATGAATGTTTCTGAAAACATTCTCCCTGGAGTATGTTGAAACCATCCCTAATGGATCCAAATCACAAATGCTTAGCTTCATTTGAAAGGAGCTTGAATTCCCCAGTTAGTCAGAATTAGACACCACGTTGTAAAATATATTATACAGTTTAGTGAACAATTGATGACAAATTCTACTCCAGATGGCTTAGGATGTAAATAGTGATATGATCATTTACAGTCTCTTTGGGGATTTTGTTCTCACACAAAGCTGCTGGTTGTCATGGTTTCATGTTATTTAACATCTTCTAAATCAATGATGCTGGGCTGTGGTGATTATATAATGTATAAACTTAAACCAGAGATGGAATGCTCAAATCATCACAAAAAGGTGGCTCCTGTTATTGTAGTCTCGCCTCACGGATCCAGTTGCTTATGTGTTTTGAGCAGTCCAGAGAACATTTTCTTCATTTTCCATTCCTGAGACTGTGATTTCTGGTGCAAATAGCAAAGCAGAACTGAATGAAATTTGTGATGCCTGAGGATCTTCAAAGGAGTTTTCCAGATGATCCACGAATTGATAACTGATAGACTCAGCTATGCAGGGAGGGCCTTTGTCTGTTG
This sequence comes from Equus asinus, assembly GCF_041296235.1. Lineage (NCBI taxonomy): Eukaryota > Metazoa > Chordata > Mammalia > Perissodactyla > Equidae > Equus > Equus asinus. The sequence continues at coordinate 14,795,985 of NC_091813.1, forward strand.
CCTCTGATGGTTTGGAACTTCCCTCTTATAAACAAATTCCTTTTGAATAATACAGGACGTCAAATAAAACCCAGGAAGCTGGCACTTTCTTGGCAGTTCAGCTCTGCTCTCAAGATTTATGGGGAGCTGCTGATTGTAATTAACTAAAAGCACTCAGAAGTTTAGCTTGAAATAAAAAATTCAGACAAGAAAGCATATTCTCAGAGTATTTACTTGTTACTGTGGTTGTGGGGAGATTTCAAACCAATAAATCTAACACATGGTCTTAGGGAACAAATGAGTCCTAGTGGTTTAAATAAGTATTTAAAACATTTGGTTTGATAAATCTGCCTTTGCTCTAAGGATAAATACTGGACCTTTTGAGTTATCTAAGAAGATGGAAAAAGCATTTCCTCTTAAAATGTATCTCTCATCACTGGCCTGGGTTGTAATAACAAGGGAGTGGGACAAGTAATCTTTTTTTTTTAATGAAAATTCTTTCCATTTTAAAAATTCTTTAAAGCCTTACATGCCCATTACAGAAAAATCCAGAAAATACAGTAAAAAACAGCCTAAAATATTCTTATATCCTGATCCACAAAAGACAACAATATATTCCATCCAGTTTGGTACCTGTCCTTTTTGATTTGTATGTCCTATGTTATCTTATCTTATGCATTGTGTCTTGACTGTCCCTCCCACAGCCTGCGTGCAGAGCCGAAGGGTCCTGCCCTTGCCCCACTGATCATGATGGCCTTTACAGTTTCCTCCTTATGTGTCCTTTTCATCTTCCTTCTTCTCCACTTCCTTTTGCTCTCCCTGTGTGAGCAAACATAGGGAGCGGGTGTGAGCATGGGTAAGTTGCTTAACCTCTTTGTGTCTCAGTTTTTAAAAATATTTATAAATAAGAGTTGCTGTGAGGAAAATAATGTACTGCACCTGGCACACTGTCTACAAAGTGAGGGCTCAGCAAATAGCCAGCATGTAGTTGGATGTCCCTTAGTTGGGAGTCTCATTCTAAGAGCTGAGACACTTGGAGCCATGAGCAAATACACTGTGGAGACGGTATCATGTCACCAATGGCAATAAGCATGAAACAATCAATTTGCAACATGACGTAATGGTTCATAAACCATCGAACAATTCTAGACAAATAAGTTTAATGTCTGTTTATCACGATTTTCCTGTGGTGAACTCTCCTCTTACCAAACCTCTTTATTGTTAATATCTCTTTATCTTTTCTCTGTGTTTAATATAAAAGGTATATTTTCTATTCTGGTTAGAATATCTTTTGTTTTAAGTTGTAGCGATTATTCTGAATGTGCCTAATAATGGTCATTGGATTATGGGTTCATCTCACACAGCTACTGGAAACTACACTGGACCAAGACAATGACAGCGGTTTTACTAGTAACCACCAGTCCTTGTGCTGCAGTGGCACCCTCCAGGGGCTCGCCGGTAGTGTAGAGGTCAGTGTGAGCCTTTTCTCAGAAGTGAGCGGTCTTGACAGGGCCCAGGACCTTGGGTACGTTTTGCTTTGACTCTCACTGTTAGGGTTAAGAACATTCAAATGGTGCGAGAACATAGGACTTCCATGGCTCTATAGATTATGGACACCAAGAGATCTGCCCAGTTCACTTCCCTTTAAGAAATGCAAGGAGCTTCAGAAGCCAAGCTGAGGACGTCAACACATTTAATTAGTTAAAGACAGTTGAGGATTCAAAAGAGAAGGCAGAGAGGAAAACCCCACAAGGATCCCCCCTCATACATCTGAATTTAGTCTTAAATTAAGCAAATTGAATAGGTTGTTCTGAAAATAGTCGTTGATGACATGACTAAGTTAGAACTGGCACGTGATCCCTCTCTCCTAGTCAACATAATGTGTTGCTTAATCCTGGAGGGGCCCTGCAGGCCGGCAGCACAACAGTTGCCTGATTGGCAAACATTGTGAATGATTGAGATAGTTTCAGTGAAAAATGTCAACCCCTCCCCTGGGAGTGTCTGTGATGCAGTTGTGTGGGCAGCAGCAGCACTGGGCTGGGCTGGCAGGGGTCTGGGAGAAGCCACACAGCTGTCAGCAGCTGAATTAAGCCAGTGATTTGAGAGCCAGGAAATGAAGGCTGGGGAGTCAGTAGTTTAATATGGCCAAGAACAAGATGGAGGTCAGGCAGCCAGGACATGAGGCAGGGTCAGGGGAGCAGCAGGTCTGGAAGGTGAAGCCTGGAAGGATCAGAGATTCAGGAGTTCAGATCACTTTCAGATTTGGCATAGCACAAAGAAGCAAAATACAAGTCAGAATCGAACCAGCAAATGTATAAGCCATTTATGGTCTTTTGTACTTCCTTGTCTGGCAGGGTTGAGCCAGTAGTATTTTACCAAGTAACCCCAGGGGACTAGAGTGATGTGGTCTGTTCCACATTCCTGTGCCCTCTACTCATCAGCTGTGTGCCCAAATCAAGTAATATCGTTAAACTTTAATTGCTTCACCTGTTAATGGAGATACCATTGTTCACATTCCACGGGTCTTCTGAAAGAGTGCTCATTTTGTGATCATTCACCTGTACACTTTACAATTTGTATACTTTTCTGATGATATGGTATCTGTCAATAAAATGTTTACTTAAAAATGTTCATAAATAAATAAATAAATAAAAATAAATAAAACGTTTACTTAAAAATGTTCATATGACTGGCAGATAGTAGAAGCTACTTGGTGGTTTAAAAAATGAAATATGATACAGAGAGCAGCGTTTGTAAATAGATTCCTAAAAAAAGTCACAGTCACATTTGAGCAATTCTTTAAACTTGGTTGTACTTAACCCAGCTTGTTTGGCATATGGTCATTTGCTTTTTTAAACATAGGCAAATGCTGCTTTCTTTTTGAAGGTGGTACAATTACAGTTGGGCCTACACAACTTCAAACAGTAAAAATTTCAGGCAGTTAAGTGGGTATTTGAGCTGCTACAATGTATCAAACACCAAAAGAGGCAAACATCTACCTCAGTTTAGATAACTGTTAAATTTAAATTTTTCTGCTTGAAATTATGTAATTACTATTTCTCAAGTTATGGGAAATTATGGGATGTTGATAGGTGTTAATGGCCAACTGACTTTGGGAGACAACCAAGCAGAATTTTTTTTCCTAACATTCTGGACTTCTCAGAGTTCTTCACTTCTAAAGTACTTTGTGATTCTTTGGAGGTAAATGAACTTTTACATACTTTTTTGAAATGAAACCATAGTCTCATGAAATAGATTGGGACATACTGATATAGATATTTTTTTGTCTCACAATTTGGGTTGAAAGAGAAGATACAGTTGGTTAATTGATATTGTTATTCCTCCAAAGTAAGAAGTTATCGTAATTTCCTTAATTCTTAGGCCACTGTTACTACTTTATTTGGAAATTGGGGATATGCTTCTATGATTTAGTCAAATACACTTTGAATTCTTCAAGGACAAGGAGCTGTGTCATGTATACATAATTTGTGCTCCCAGTTTCTGCACTTGGTGGGGATTAAACAATTAAATAGGCTGATTTTAAGTACTTGAAAGAAGTTTGGGATTTTTAATGAAATTATATGAAAGATAGCCATTTTGATGACATTTTAATTCTTCTGGTAGGCAAAAGACTGTGGAATTTGGGAAGGTAATTTATAAGTAGTGATTCAGAGTTCTTTTGCCCTACATTTTACAAGGTACTGGCAGTGTTTGGTAAGAATGCAAATTTTCATGCTCAAAGAAGTCTTTTCTTACCCCAACTTTCATTGACTGACAATGCTGAAAACATTCACAAGTGATGAACCTCGTAAGTAGTCTCCTTGCCCTCTGTGCAACCTTTTCCCTGTTGCCACCAGAATTCTTTCTGAAACACTAGTCTAAATTAGGGGTCAGAAAATGTCTTCTGTCAAGGGCCAGAGAGTGAATATTTTAGATTTTAGCAGTTGTATAATCTTGATGTCTATTGCAGCTACTCAACTTTCCAGCTGTAGAGCAAGGGCAGCCATAGATTATACATAAAGAATGGGTATGACTATGTTCCAATAACACTTTATTTAGAAGAACACACGGGCAGGTTTGGGTCTTGAAATTTTTAGTTCTGGAAATGGTCAAAACCACAGTATAATTAGAGGGGATACAATAAAAGATTGGGATAATTGAATAAAAATGTTAATAAACAGTTTGTAGAATAGAAAAAATTTCTTTTAGTTTCAGACTTCTTAACTTTTGAGTGTTCATTCCTTCATTTCACAAACATTCGTTGCTGGCCTACTATGTTCTAGGAACTGTTTGAAATTCTGGAATCTTTGATTGCTAAAGATGTTAATGAATAAATACCTATGACCAGTATTTCAAATATTAGCCCAAGGAACATTTGAAACATCTGCCACAGCCTGGACCTCTGACTCTGCTTTGGTTGTGTGTTTTTCTGTGGTGAGAATACGTTGGGGGATGGGCATTAAAGTGCTATCTTGTGTGGAAAAATGCTTAAAGATGATGTTGTTGTTATTTCAACGGAGTCTTCAGAGTTCCATTTGATTTGATGCTTTTTCAGTTGGCTTCTCAGCGTTCATGTCTCTGCCAGACTGAAATGGCCTGTCCCCCTCTGGAGCACTCTCCGCCCTTCCCCCTCTGGAGCACCGTCCGCCCGTCCCCCTCTGGAGCACCATCCGCCCGTCCCCCTCTGGAGCACCATCCGCCTGTCCCCCTCTAGAGTACTATCCAAATTTAATTAATTTAGTTCAAAAATGAAAGAAGACACAAGTAATCAAGGTACATACATTGGTGACCATTTGAAAATACATTTTTAAAAGTGACTTCACCAACTAGATGGTGTCTCCATGCAAACAGCTGGATCTTGAAGAAGTATTCTGTACAAAGTAAACTTGGGGTTGGCTCCTAGCAGGAGTAGATTGTCTTGCTTATTCTTTGCCCAAGGATGGCTCAGGACAATGCTTTTGAGCCCACCCCAGAATGGAGGTCCCTGCACAGGGTCAATGATGGTGACTAGGGTTTCAGTACTGGGTGTGGTCTGCTTTTGTCCTGAGATCCAACTCTCTTGGGAACCTCCTGCTGATGGCCAGCCAGTGAACAGCCTGTTTCCCAAGAGTAATCTGGGCTCGGACTTGCAGACCAGCTCTCACTGCTCTGGGCCTGGGCAAATGCCCTGTTGCCTTGACTATTTTTCTTCTTGGTGTGTTCTGTATCATCCTTCTTTGCTTTGGATTGGGAGGACCTCCTATTTGGTTGAAGGCGTGGGAGGGAAAGGGGAAAAAGAGGCTATTTTTTGGGTTTTGATTCTGAGTTACATAGGCTTACCTAACTTAGGCATAAGGAGTCTCCAGGTGGTCCACCATGGCTTAACAGACAGGGCCACAGACCCAGGGCAATGAAGTGTTGACTTGATGGCCATTGGCCTCTGTGGATATGTACGCCTCAGGGACCCTGCAGAGAACAGAGGCAGTTTAAGGACAGAAGTTCGAATTAGGATCCCATGCCTGAGCCACATTTTTCTTTCTTTTTATAAGCATAAATCTGTATGCCTTGTTGATATAACTTGTATATGCTTTGAAGGAACATACACCTTCAAAATATAGTTGAGTAAAGAATTGAATTTTGCTTATTTTCATATTATGAAATGATGTACACTTGGAAAAAATAAAACAATAAAAAAGTATATCCAGTTAAAAATGATTTTTGACCCTTAACCCATGGTACCCCCTCACCAGAGGCAACGCCTTCTAACAGTTTCTAATGTATGCCTCCAGAAAACTTTCCTGTGTGTGCATCAGTGCATAATTTAAAAGCATGTTAAAAAAGTTAAATAGCATTATTTAAAAAACACATATACACAAATGGGATTAAACCATTTTATAATTTGCTTTTCTAAATTTAACAATGTCTTCAAGATCATTTCATAGCAGCACATGGAGACCTATCTCATCCTTTTAATGACTGCATCATTTTTCGCTCAAGGGGTATAAAATAATTTATTCAATGAGAAATTGGTTGCTTTAAAGATAATAAATGTCCTGTTGAAAGGATTGTGTTGGGTTGAAGATATTTCTCCCGAGGTGAAGATGTAAACTTACCTCTTCCTTTTTTTTGCCCTGGAAAATAAAAATTCAACTCTACATATGTTTTTGGAAGTGTGAGTTTTGGAGATGCTAATGTTAATTTAATATCAGTTGGAATAACAACAACAAAAAGAATAACAACAAAAATTGTGGCTGGATAACACCCCATGATATTAATCTGTGTCTCCAATATTTCCTTCTTCCACAGTACTCTGACAACTCCTCCTTCTCCAGTCCCTATCTCTAGACAGCAGTCACCTGCATCTGAAGCAGCCCCAAAGACTAGGAAATTCATGGAGAAAGGCTAGTGGCTGAAATGTCAGGCTGGGAGATTCAGAGGTTCTTTAAGTTCTCAGAAACTTGGGCTGGAGAAGAGGGAAAAGCCAAGGAAACTACTCACAGGAGAGGAAGTAATGTGGAAAAAACCTGGGAGGGGTAGGAGTGGAGAAGAACCACCTGGGAGCTGAGGAAGGGGGACTCTGCCCTGGGGAGCATCCCGTTCCCAGAGACTCTCCCTGGTGTCTAGAACTCCCTCTCCCCACTCCTTCCCTAGCTCATCACCTGTGGTCAGTCTTGGAAAGGAAAGCTGTTGGTGGTGGTGGGGAGCTGGGACACCCTGAGCAATGGGGGTTGTTGGTGTTATGAAAGGAGGCCTGATCAGTTAAGGGGGAGACAAAATTTATCTTTTTACTTAACTTATTTGTGATTGAGTTTTCTGCCATTTGCAGCCAAAAGAATCCTAATTAATAAACAAAGGAGGTTAATTCTCCTTCATCCATTGGACAGGGAGCAGAAAAAATCAGTGATGCATGCAAGAGACTTCCTTTGGGGAAGACTCTAAAAGTTTCAAAATATGTAGTAGTAGCATTTTAAAAAATTAGTACAAAAATATTTTTAAGAATACCAAATAAATAGTTAACCCTCAAATTTCTTATGAATAGATAAGAATAAATAAGTGTCTCATTTGTGAAATTTATGTTCTGTGACTTATTTAAAGAAATATGTAGGGAAATGATTTTTCATGAATTTAAAATTTTAGGAATGTATTCTTCTAATTTTATATATACCGCCTTCTTCAGTCAATCTTCCATTTGCTCAGTTTTCATATAAATTTATAGTGATAGATAAAAATGATAAATGATCTTGTTAAGAAAAATGGACTTTACGGTTAATTTTTTTTCAAAAACACTCTTATTTATAGTTTTACTTGTATTCATGTTATTCAAAAATAGTGATTGCAATTTTGTCAGCTATTGATTTTAATGACTTTTTTGCCCCAATTAGAATCATAATTTGAAACTGATAAATTTCTAAAAGCATTATTTCTTTCCTTGAAAAATTTAGCTCATGCCAGAACATCATGCCTGGAGAAGAGTGATGAACGGAATAGAATCATCAAGATGGATTTAGAAGTTTAAGATCCTAGTCTCCAAGTAGACTATCAGGCAAGTACTTTAAAAGTAATTTTAGCATTTTTTGCCTAATTACAAATAGGCACGTCCAGAGGTTGGTCCTCATTCTGTGTCTCACCCTTCTGTTGGAAGCGTTGGACAGAGCTGTTCACTCTTTCCTTGAAACACTTTCTTAATTGGGCTCCTGGGGAGCCTTTTCTCTCCAGTTTTTTTCTCTCACCAACTGCTCTTTCTCAGCCTCATTTGCTGGATCTTCCTCATCTTTGCCACCCTTAACCATCAGAGGGACTCCGAGGGTTGAGTCCTGGGATCATTTCTTTTCTTTACTTACTTTACTCCCTGGGTAAGTTCATCTAGTCTCTGGCTTTAAAGTCAACTGTTTGCTGACCACTCATCTTGACCTTTCCCCTGAACACCACACGGATAACCTTCTCTTCTCTGCCCAAACTTGCTACTTCCACAGTTGCCCCATCCCCTCCATGTATGACAACTCTAATCTTCCAGTTGCTCAGGCACAAACCCTTCAAGTCACCCCTTGATTCCTTTCTTTCATATCTCACATCCAATTTATGAGAAAATCCTCATGGCACACTCTTTGATACATATTCAGAATCCAATCTCTTCTCACCACCTCCTCTGCTATGGCCCCAGTGAAAGCCACCACACCCTTATGTGGATTATTGCAGTGCTTCCAAGCTAGAATCTTGCTTCTGCCCTTGATCCAATGCAGTCTCTTTCCCACATGTCAGCTAAAGTGATCCTTCCAAAAAGGAAAAGAATTCAGATAGTCATTCTGCTTAAAACCTGCTGTGGTTTTCCAGTTCTTGCTGGGTAAAACTCAGAGTCCTTACCAAGGCCTAATTGGCTTTGTGTTATTGTCTCTCTGCTACTTTCCAGTGTTATCTCTTATTACCCTCACATCTCTCTGCTACAGCCCTATGGGCCTCACAGATGTCCTCAAACACCCAGGCATGCTTCCATTTCAGAATATTTGCAACTCCCATTTTGTCTGCCAGAAATGCAGTTCCCCCAGATATCCACATGGTTTTCCCTCTCACATTTCTCAGATCTCTGCTAAAATGCTATTTTATTAGCAAGTCCCTCCCTTACCATCCTGTCTTGAATCCCACATTGTCTCTCCTGCTTCCCACTGCTGTCTCTCCTCTTACTCTGGTTCATTTTTCTTTAAGCACTTGACACCATCCAGCCTGTTTGTTTATGATCTGCCTCCCTTCATTAGAATGTGAGCCTCAAGTTCACTGGGTTTTGGTCTCTGTTTTACCCCAGGGCCTTGAGTAGTGCTTGGCACAGGTGGTAGGCTCAGTAAGTCAGTGTTGGATAAAAGAAAGAAGTTCATAAAGACACACATCTGGCTACAAATGGTTTGAAGAAGAATGTAGACGTTAAGCGTAGATTTTCTTCAGGGGCTGGTGACAGGGGCCTATATGGCACAGGACAAAGGAAGACATCTTGAAATTTCTTTCATCCCAAGGGCATTTGTCAAGGCTACTCCCATTTCTTTTTCTAGTTTTTTTCCTTTTTCCAGCCTCCATTTCTCTATATGAGTTTTCACATCCTTCTTACTTTCTCTGCTTCTCTTTCACCTATTCCTTATGAAAAGAATTCTAGCTCTAGTCTACTGGTTCTCTAAGTTTGCACTCTGGACCAGCAGCATCAATAATATTGGGAACTGGCAAATTATGAGGCCCCAACCCAGACCTACTGAATAAGAAACTGTAGGGTAGGACCTAGCAACCTATGTTTGAACAAGCCCTTCAGATAACCTCACTCTCCTTTCCATCGGTTATACCCACCTGGCCCCTAAAGGTCCAGTGGTTCACTGAGAAAGCTCAAAACACTTTCTCCTTGGAAGGTGTGTGTGCATGCGTGTGTTGTAAACGATTGCAAATTTTTAACATTACATATTTTTGCATGCCACAGATCAATTACCTGCCGCATTCCCAAATTGTCTATGGAAAAGGGTGATATTTCCTGTTTCTGAAGTCCCTTGTGATCCTCAGGTGCGGTGTAAGTCACTCACGTGGGAGCTTGTGGTGATATTCTGGTGCTGACCGTGGGTCCAGGGCATCGCTTCAGGTGCCGCTGCCCTCCTGGCACTGCTGGGAAGGATGTGGCGCTCTTGCTACATTCTGCTTCCCTCAGGCTTTAGGTCAATTTGCTATTAACAGTTTTTTTTGCAGTCTTGGACTCTTTTGAGAGTCTGAAAATTGTGTTTTCTCATAAAATTGTGCATATGTGCCTTCATGGACCAATGTTAGAACATCTGGATTAGTTGGTCAACTGTCAAGAATGCATGTTCTAACCATTCTGGTTAATAAAAGTTTACAATTCAAAACAATTATTTTATAAAAATGCTGCTCAGAAAAGATGAGAGGATTTTGTTTTTTCTGTGATAATAAAGTCAATAAGTTAGATTAAGCAACAGCAAAGCACTCATTTGATATTTAAGCTGAAAGGGAAAATTCTTCCATTTTCTGAAATGACGGAGAGGGCTTTTGATGGTGTCCCAATTGCAGACGCTGAAACAATTAGAAAATTCTTACTGTTGACATTTTGGTTAATATTCTTTGATTTTTTTCCAATACATATAAATATATCAGGAAAATTATCTACTATAAGCTTTTATTTTAAAAAAATATTGGCTTGTCCTATGAATATTAACTAATTCATCTCCTATTATTGAGTATTTGGGCTTTTTCCAATTTTCAGCTATGATGAACAAAATTGTACATGTACTCTTGTGTATTTACGTGACTAATGAAATAAAGAAGTGAAATTGCTGGGTCAAAGATTAGATGTGCATTTAAACTTTTGATAAATTGCCACAGTTACTTTCAGAAAGCCTAAGCCAGCGGCTAGTCCCAGCCACACTGGGGGAATCTCTTTTCTCCTTATGCTTTTGCCAGCAATAGACATGAAAAATCTTTAAATCTGCCAATTTGAAAAGTAAAATATGATGGGTTATTATTAAAGTTTACATTTATTTGATTAATGATAATGTTGAACATCTTGTTATTTATCAGCCATTGACACTTTTTTATGCATCTGTTTCTGCTTTCTGTCCTTTTTTTATTGGGATATTTGTCTTAATTATATTGATCAAATATATATGTATGTGATATAACATGCGATTAAACTATAAAGGTAAAGCATATTAACAATATATTGTAAGGCATATTAAGTATACAACAAAGCATATTAACTGTTTATCACATATGTTGCAAAACTTTTTACCAAATCTGTCATTTCCCTTTATCTTTGTTTAAAAGTGTTTTAAAATATTTTCTTGCCATAAAAATTTTTATGTTTTTAAATACGCCAGTCTTTCATTGTGAACTCTGCCTTTGCTGTCACGTTTAAGAGTTTTTTCTTCCATCTTATTTAATTCTCTTTTTTATTTCCAGTACTGTTTTCCACTTTTCTCTAAGTTTTCATTCTGCACACTCCTTTTTAAGACCAACTTTATTCCTGAGCTCTTGCCCCTCCATGAAGATAATAAGGTGAAAATGATGCTTTCCAAAATATGGTTGAATCCTTTTAGTCCTGTGTGGGTTAGCAGAGCCTATGTTAATGTGCAGCTGAAACTTTGGTGATTTTATGTCCTTTATTGGGTCAAATTAAAAAGAAAAAGCAACAACCAAAAGCACAAGTCTCTTTTGCCCCCATTTGGTGTTTCCATTGTTACAAGGTGAGGGCAAAAACTTTAAGACTTAAAATGGTCATCCATTTCCCGAGGACTGGAGGGCAGCAGGGGCGCTGTGAGGATGTGCTAACTTACTTCCTTTCCACAGACGTTTCTTTGCACCTTTCTCAAGCACTGGCGTCTTTTGTCAGTTTTTCAGGGAACACAGAGCCTGCATCCTCTCTACTGGATTTCTTTCCTGAGGCCTCCACCACTAGTTTGAATCACGTAGACACTGATCACAGTGGCAGAGACTTGAAGAATATCAATTTCAAACTATGAATGTAATTCTTATGTGTTTATTCTGTAGAAATATTGGCATTATAAGTCAGGTTCAAGTACATTACTGATTACATAGTTTTTGGCTTATTGGAGAAAAGTTTTGAATACTTATTATTTGTAGTAGATAATTTAGAAAATTTCAATTAACATCCATGTATTGTTAAGGAACACAAAAAAATTTGCACTCTACGCTCATCTGTTTTCTAATATGGGCACTGTTTCATCAGAAGAACTCAGAAGAATGAATTATTAATAAAAATCAAGGAAAGAAGTCGGAATATGTATCTCCTATTGGTTGAGATAGAGATGATTCAGAGGGGCAACTTCTAATGTCATGGACAAAATAAATTTTCTTGAAGGTCAGCTTCATTTTTCTGTCATCAAATGAGGTTTGTAACACCAAATGATTTACTGTTTTAGAAAATTTAATGTCTAATCAATATCTAATTAATTTCATCATTTAAATAAAGATGCATTTCTACTGTTGAAATTTCATCCATTATACAATTAGAGAGTTCTGTGTTAGAAATCATCAATCTACAGCTCTTAGGCATTTTCTTCTTTTCTCATTTATTTAACTTCCTTTGTCTTTGCTTTTTTACTTTACTTCTCTGGAGTCATCTTTCTTCAGCCCACTGTCTTCAGTCTACAAACCATTCCAGGTATGATCTCATATGTAAACTTTCTTCTGCCCTTTAGTGAAACGTACTTATTTCCTTCTCTTTCTTTTCTTTATCCCTCTTATATGGCATTATTGAACTTGGAAATCCTCCATAAAACAAATATTATTGCTAACCACTGATATTGGTTAAATAGACAATCAGATAACACTCCGTTATTTAAAGGACTTTAAAAGGGACATGTTTTAAACTGAGAGATGAAAAATATACCTTTGCCATGCATTTTTGTATTGGTAATTTTTATTTAAGGATGCAATAAAACTGTTCTCAATTGTAATGTTCAATAAGATATTGTCGACCATTAACGCCTGCCCATTATCTAACTTGTTACCTAACAAGAGTGTGAGGAGCTGGTTCATTTTGAAGAGAGAGAAGTTCAGACAGGATAGCATGCAGCAGCAGAGCAAACGTGGGGAAGGCAAAGCTGGGAGCAGGATACAGAGCGAGATAAGGAGTCTAGGAGTCTGGGGAAGTGAGGTCAATTTTTTATGTGGGGGATTCCTCAAAATGAAATTAATCAGAATAAAACAAAGTAATAGAAGATGTTCTGTCTTCCAAATTTTGCTCAGGGCAGACTCAGCCTGACTCATACTCATCTTCTTGGGTTCCAAAGCATGACCAGTGACCACCCACTTAAGACACAAAGAAGCCTGGGCTCATGTTTGGAAGTCTGGTAGCATGGAAATTTTAAATGACAAACAGTTAAATAGAGCTTACTGTAAAATAAAAATGATGCATCTTAACTTAGCCTTGAAATAGTTAAGTGAATGGACTCTAATAAACTCTCTAACTAGGCTTGATAAGGTCTTGGAAAATTGATTTCAGTCCAACAGAAGGGAGTACTATAAGGTTGAGTCATTCAAGACTGGTTTATTGGTCTTCATAATTAAAGAACTTTGTAAAAGATGAATTTTTTTGTGTGACAAAATTGAAAGATTTACAAGACAATGATATTAGTATTTGCATACATATGGAAAAATGGTATAAGAGGAAACAGAGATAAAAAACTTAACATACAATATATAATTTTATTCTTTTTAGATAAATATGGAGATGCAGAGTTTCTGATGTGCACCATCTTGGCATCGTGTCTAACATGTACAACATAGATACTTTTAGGTGTGAAAAAGACCCAACAAAATATGGACTGTAATTCATGATGTTTTTCTACAATGAAAGAAGATAAAAATTCTTTGAAGTATGTGGTAGTAAAACTTCCCTTATTTGCTTAAAACATTTTTGTCTCGTTTATTTCTCCTTTCCCTTTGCGTCGAATCAGTTAACAGTTTCTGGCAATTCTTTTACATGGTCTCTCATACACATTCTGTTTCTTCCATCTCCACTGCTGTTGTCTGTTTAGACCAGTTGCTCCTGAAGTTGCATCTCTTTTGGGGATCACTGCAACTTCATCTCCCTGCATCCAGTCTCCTCAGGTTTCACATCTTAGTTAAAACGTGATATTTTCATTCACTTTGTTTAGCCATTCTGGTAGGTGTGAAATGGTATCCCACTGTGGTTTTACCTTGCGTTTCTTTAATGATTCGTGAGCTTAAACATCCTTTTTGTGTTTACTGGACACTTGGATATCTTCTTTGTGAAATGCGTTTGAAATCTCTTCCCCATTTTTCTATTGGATTGTCTGTCTTATTCCTACTAATTGATAAGAACTTTTTTTTATATTACAGATGCAAGCTCTTTGTTGATTCTATATGTGATGAGGGTTTTCTATGAGTCTGTGGTTCGCTTTTGCAATCTCTTTATGGTATCTTTGATAAACAAAATTTACTAATTTTAATATTGCTCAATTAATCTTTTCCTTCATGATTGCTACACTTTATGCCCTGTTTAGGAAAGAATTACTGACTTAAAGTTCATAAAAATAATCTCCTAGAAACTTTATTGTTATTTTTCACATTTAGATGTATAATTCTTCTGGAATTGATTATTGTGTGTGGTGTGAGGTAGGCGTTAAGTTTCACTTTTTTCCGTACGGGTATAACATTGCCACTCTACCATAAAAAAGGCTTTAGTGTACTGCTCTACACTGCTAGCCTAGTCATCAATCATGTTTCCATACATATGTGGGTCTTTTCGTGACTCTCTATTCAGTTCCATTGGTCCACTTGTCAAAACTTTGCTAAAACCAGGCTGTTCTTGTTGATTTTTTTTGCAGAGAAGAAAAGTACTTTTCTGGATTCATCTCAAGAAAACATAAGGGTAGTAAAATATTGTAACATTTTATACATATGTCATTTATTGAGGTCTAATTTATATACAGTAACATTCACTCTTCTTAGGTGTATAGTTCTATGACTTTTGACAAATGCATACAGCCATATATCCACCACCATAATCAAGACACAAAACATTTCCAACATCCCAAAAGTTCCCTCAGGTCCTTTCCCCTTCTCTCAGCCCTTGGCAGGCACTCATCTGTTTTCTGTCCATATGGTTTTCATTCTCTAAACAGTGTTTTTTGCAGAGCAGATATTTTTAATTTGGAAATAGTCTAATTTATCAACTTTTCCTTATGGATCATACTTTTGTTGTTGGATCTAAGGAATCTTTGCCTGATATCACAAAATTTTTCTCCTATGGTTTTATAATTTTAAGTTTTATGTTTAAGTCTATGATCTGTTTTGAGTTAATTTTTGTATAAGATGTGAAATGTGAGGCAAAGGTTTTTTTCTTTTTGCATGTGGGTATTCAAGTTTTCGAGTACCATTTGTTGAAAAGACTATTCCTTCTCCATTGAATTGCTTTTGCACCTATGTGAAAAATCGATTGACTATGTATATATATAGGTCTTTTTTATATCTATTTGCCTTTCTGTATACATTTTAAAATCAGTTTGTCAATTTGTATAAAAATTCCTGCTGGCATTTTATTGGAATTGCATTGAATCTATAGATCAGTGTAGGAAGAATTGATGTCTTCACAATATGAGTCATCCAAACCACGGACCCAGTGTATGACTCCATTCATTTATGTCTTCTTTAATTTATCAGCATATAGATCCTGCCCTTATTTTGTTAGGTTTATACCTAAATATTTCATGCTTTTTGGTGCTATTATAAATGATACTTTTTTAAAAAGTTTAATTTCCAATTGTGCTTTCCTAGTGTGTAGAAATACAGTTGAACTTTTTTATACTGGCTTCTTATCCTGTAAACTTCCTAAACTCACTTATTACTTGTAGTGGTTTTTACAGATTCTTTTGGATTTTCTCTATAGATAATTGCTATGGTTTGAATGGCTGTATCCCCCCAAAATTCATATGTTGAAATCCCAACCCCCAAAGGTGATGGTATTAGGAGGAGGAGCTTTTGGGAGAGGCTTAAGTCCTGAGGGTGGAATCCTCATGAAAGGGGTTACTACTCTTATAAAAGAGGCTCCAGAGAGGTCTCTAACTCTTTCAACACTGTAAAGATACACTGAGAAGACTTGAACCCAGAAGAGCGCCCTCATCTGGGCATACTGGCACCCTGACCTTGGAATTCCAGCCTCCGGAACTGTGGATGGGCTTAGACTGCTGAGGCTTGTTACTCAGTGTTTCCTGAACTGGTGGGGAGCAGGAGAGGAGGGGCCTCTATGGTTCTGGCCCAGCCTAAGGCTTAGGTAAGCCACTCGTGCCTGTCCTCTGGGGTGGAGTTTTCCCAGCATTCCTCCTTCCCATGACAAGCAGTCAACTTCCTGCCTGCACCTGTGGCCTGTGATGTAGGAGACTCTCTTGCCCCAGTCCAGTGGAGGAGGCCTCTAGCAGTGCTGGCACAGGGTCCTGGGCTGAGGACTACTTCCTGCCTCTCCTCCAGGGATAGAGGTATTTTCTTCTCTCCTTTCAGGAAACAATGGGTCTGTGTTGCTGGAGGTCACAGTGTTAACTGCCTCTCCCCAGAAGCCTGAGCCTTTTGGGAGAAAGGTCCAAGCAGAGGAGCAGGGCTTCACGCCTTCCAACAAGGGTGGCGGACTCTCCCCTCCCTCCTCTCCTGCAGAGGAAGTCTTTCTCTAGTCTCCTGCCTTCCCGCCAATATTTCCTGTGAGTAGCAACTGAACATCTGTCAGAAACATCCTGTAAGTGTGTGGGAACTCCCTTGTGTTTGTGGCTCCTTCTACTATCATGATACTTCACGCAATGCCGGCTATTTTTTTTGCTCATTTTAGGTTTACATTTTTTTCCAGTTTTATTGAGATATAATTGACACATAACATTATGAAAGTTTAGGGTATACAATGTGTTGATTTATGCACTTAGGTATTGTAATATTACCACTGTAGTGTTAGCTAACACCTCCCACATGTCACATCATTACCATTTTTTGTGTGTGTTTGGCAAGAACATTTAAGATCTACTCTCTTAGCAACTTTCAAGTATATAGCATGGTATTGTTAACGGCAATCCAGTGCTGTGCATTAGATCTCAGAACTTACTCTTCCTCTAATTGCAAGTTGGCTGATCTCTTTTTGCCCACTTTAATGGAAGCCTCAACTTCCTCCCGTGTTTTACCACAGGTGAGACCATCCTTGTTCCAACATGTCCTTGGCAGGGGTTCCCCTCCTGGGAGTTTAGGTTGCTTGGTTGTCCTACAATGTCACCTCTCTGATGGATTTGAGAAAATTGATTTTGTACTTTATATGCTTTCTCTAATTCAGGTGATGAGTGACTCTCTTTTCAGGTTTCTACACTGTAGGTAGAAGTGGAACAAGATATTATGTTTCAAAGCTTAATCAGAATAAACTGTTACTCTTTCTGAGGTGATGTGCTAAATTCTTATTTGTCAGAGATCTAAGTTAACACCTTGAACATAAACGTTAATAGCACCACAATGTTTTCTAGAGTACTATATGATGATAATCAATGTTCATAATACTTACATTGAAGCATTTTTAGGACTCCAAATTGTCATTAGAATCATTAGAAAATATTAAATAAGTATAATTTTAGGGTTATTTTAATTTGAGGAACATTCCAATAGGAATACTGGTATGACGTCTATGAGTATACTCTATTAATTTTGTAACTAACTGAGTTTGAATATATAAGATTTTACTTTGTTTTCAGGTAGTTTGAGGCAATAAATATTTTAAATATTCAGGCAACTGGAGAGGCTGCATGTAAGATTTTGTTCAATATCTGCCACATATGCCGTCAATACACTTGCACTGCATATTACAAGTTAGTTATGCTGTAGGCTACCTAATCGATAGGAGAATTCTAGAGTAAAAGTGAACAAAAATTTTTACTTCTTTAATTTTTTTCTATCTTTTAAGTAAAACTCTCTTCTAAAGGATGTCAAGTTTAGCAGGCTAGACAAGAAACTGAGATATATATAATATTACACAATCACTCAATTTAATTTTATTTTACTCTTATTGGGATTTATACTATTACCTTTGCAGAAATTAAAAGAAATCTGGATTATATCCTGTGAAGTAGAGACAATGTCTAATTTTACAATCTGTACCGTATCTAGAAAGTTGCAGAATGGAACAATGTGCTGTTGGAACTCATCAAATGTAAATAACTATACTTCAGTTGGCAAATGGTCATAGTTCAACATACACGTTGGATTAAGAGTAGTACAGAACATTCTGTGCTTTAGAAATTCCCACATCTATCAAATACTATGAGGAATTTTCTTGACATTTATTTATCCTGAAAGATTATATTCAACATCTGTTTTTTTTTTTATATAGGTCCAGGATACACTTTAAATGATTACATCAGTCGCTTTTTTTTTTTAAATGAGATGATTAATCTTTTTCTTATCCTGTAATGAGCCTTAGAATGAATTACAAGTTTGATTCAGGAGAAAAAACTTTGGCCATCGTGATTCAATTTTGAGTTCCACAGGGTGGAACTTATGTACTTTATATGTACTTAGGGAAATCAGAGGAAAAAGGCAGCAGGCATGAGGCACAAGGGGCTTTACTTTTCTCCTTTCTTTTGCCACAATGAGACTTTTGCTACTGAGACTAGGAGGGGAAAAAGACACATTTGGATATCCAGCTTGGGGGAGAAGCGATGGTGAGGATTTGACCTAGGATACAAATAAAGTTAAATAATTCCTGCTTGTCCAGTACTGATAGGTCCCTATGATATTGATCATGAAGCAGTTATTCAATACTAACTTTGTACCACTGCTCCTGGGGAACTATTCCTTGTGGTTATACAGAAACTGTTGTAGTGATCGGTAATGAAGAGAATTTGGTTTTATTTTACATCACTATCAGTAACTAATTGCTCACACCCCAAACAAGTGGACTGTATAATCCTTTTTATTAGTGAACCTCAATAGAGGGCACGGATTGTTGCAAAGCCCCCTGGTTGTGCTAGTGGTTACAGCTGCAGAGGTAAAGAGCATGGCGGGAGAGAGAGGAAGAGATACATAGACTCTATTTGTAGTTCATAAAGAGAAGCAATGTCTAGCATGATGTACTACACTCAAGGAAACAATTGCTTGATAAAGACTTGGTATTTAAAGTGAAAGTTAAGAACTTGCAGAAGCACACTAAAGACTTTGTGCAAATGATCATAAAGGCAGCAAAGAGAAGACCTGATTTGTGCAGGCCACATGGGATGAGAACAAAGCAAACCTGAAGGAGCAGCTCAGTAGGGCCTAAAAGAGGAATCTAGTTGGACCATTACAGAAATCACAGCTTTCTCACACTGGTGAGGAGCTCCTTCTGCTTCCCCAGAGAGAGGAGTTCGGAAGTGGACACTAGAATCTACCATACACTTTTTGTATCTGTTGCCCATAATCAGGAATAAACTACTCAACAATACAGTGTATCAAGTCCACATTTTGTAGAGTGAGTCCAGCTGCATTTTAACCCCTTTTTTTTCCTCCACTATCATAAAGTTGACCATTGTAGCAAAAAGTACATATTCAGATTGAGGTTAAACGATCTCTCTTCAAGGCTATTGTTTGAAAACACTCATTTCTGTTTGGGTTTTCTGCACTTTACCCTTGATACACAGCCTCCTGCTTCCAAGGCTCTTTTGGCCGTGAAATGAGATAATCACAATCATTCGTTGCAAAGCCAGCCCGTTTAGTGTACCTGCTTCAATTACAGAAGAAACAGACTGCTCAAGTCACGCAGCTACTACAGGGCTGAGCTGGGTGGAAGCCCAGGTTTCTTGACTTCCTAGTTTACTGTGTCCTGTAACATTCCTTAAATACAATAATAACATTCCGAAACTCTTTGGAAAAAGTTGATAAAAAATTAAAGCAAATTAGTTATTACTCAGGAATACTTGTTAACAAATGTGTTTATACCTCCAAAAGTATTTTTGTAGGAATGAAGGCGTATGTCTTATTCTTTGGCTAGATACTCGAGCTGCTGAGAATTGCATTAGTCAGGGGTAGTGTCAGCTGTGTGTCATAGATTATGAAATAACCTTGTCTCGAACTCAAGACAATCAAGTTCAGAGACAGCAGACTGGCCATTGCTGCTGTCACAACTCCACCATGTTTTAAATTCTGGAATCCAGGCTCTTTTCAGCTCCGTGGGGCTGCTATTTTAGTGTGGCTCTCATCCTCATGGTCCGAGATGCTGCTAGCACTTTTGCCCTCAATACACGGCAATGACAGGTATATCTTTATACAGCCATCATTATAGCTCAAAGTAACACATACCTTTTTTTATAATTCTACTTCCACTCTAATTTACATGTTATTCCTGGAAATAGGAGCTCAGACACAAAACTTCTTGTTAAAATTGCCCTCTCAATTGGATATTTTTTCCACTAGTGTACCTCAGGGGCTCTGTCCTTTTTCTTGGAGCAGAGGATAGCCAGTAACAATAAACAGTCTCATAAGTCAGGTAGCAGATGCTCTGGGAGGGCATCCTCTCCTCCTCATGTTCCTCCTTGTAGAAAGCCAGGTGTCTAATGGTGGTCAAGAAGGGAGTGGTGGCAACCCCTCTCTCAGCAGACACGCTGCACTGATGTGGTGTCCAAAGGGGTCAGGGGAAGCACTTCTTTACTTCAGGTCCAAGTCTGCAGGGCTTTGAGACTGGGAATGGTGCTTCCACAGGGAGGCCTGTGACCTGTTTTTATATGGTCCTTGAGCTAAGAATGGTTGCTGCATTTTAAAGAGTGGGGAAAAAGAAGACAAAGGAGGGGGAGTATGAGAAGGAGGAAGAGGAGAATAAATATAATAATAATTGGAGAAAGGAACAGTATATGACTTGCAAAGCCTAAAATATTTACTATCTGTCCCTTTATAGAAAAATTTGCCCACCCTAGCTCTAGATGATTCATCCCTGTGCCAGTTATAAGCACAGAGTCTCCTTCTTGAACTCTTGGGAGCTCCTGTGTGGATCCATGTCCTCAGCTGGCAGAGAGTTCATCCCTGGGTTGTCTTCTTTGCTTCCTTTGTTGCTTTCCCCACTGTCACTTGGCCCTTTTAACTATTTTTGCTTTCTCCTTCACCACCCATCCAATCTTTTTTCCTTTTGTGTCAGTTTCTGACATATAGTCATCCATTTTCTAATTCTCCTGCTCCTGTCGCTGACTGATGGGGAGGTGGGATGGGAGCTTTGGATCCTGGGGTTGTGGAAGTAAGAGGCCACTTTGCTGGTGTGGCCCCAGAGCAGAGTGCACAGGTCATACATTGTTTATGGAGAAGACTAATCTCCTGCTAACGTAGCTCTTATATCTTAACATGATAAAAGAGTCTTTGTTAACAAATTTAAGGAAAAATCATTAGACCTATCTCTACAGATGCTGAAAGAGACTTTGACAAAATTCAAGTCTTGTTTTGAATAAAAATGTTTTACAGGAATTCTAATTTATCTTTAACATGATAAAAAGTATATATACCTTAGCTCTAAAGCCAGCATTTTACTTAATGCCAGAGGCATATCTAAGTGATCAGGAACAAAGCAAGGATGTCCACTATTTGACTACTATTTATTATACATGAGGTTTTAGCTTTCCATGCAATTAAATAAGAGAAATCAATTACAGGCATAAGATTAGGTAAAGAAGAGGGAAGGGTGTTTCTGTTTGTGGATGATATGACAGCATACTTAGAAAACCCAGAGATCAATGGTTTTGAAAACAAATAATGAAATAATTCCATAAGCTAGAAGGATATAAAATTAAAATCCAAAAGGAGAGGATCTCATCAAGATGGCAGCATAAGCTGACTCTGAACTCATCTCCTCCTATGAACACAACCAGGTTACAACTATTTTTGGGAAAATTACCCTGGAGAGAAAACTTAAAACTGATAAAAAGAACCCCTACAACAAGGGACAGTCCTGACTAAGGCAGAAGCAGCAGAAATTCCTGCTGGAGAGGAAAAAGCCACCTTTGGGAGCAGCGGAGCTTCTCAGCTGACCAGACAGGAGCCATCCTAAGGTATGCAGTCCTCCCTGGAGGAGTGAGGTCCGGAGCAGGGGGCAATACTCCTATAGGCATCCTTCAGACTCAGCACAACTGAGATGAGGGTCTTACTGTCTGGCTTCGCCAGCTATTAACTACAGCGAGGATACCCCCAGAAAAGCTATCGGCTAAAAGCTGAAAAGACCCAGGTCTTGAACGGCCCATGCACAAACTCACTCATTGCAGCAACCTAAAATCACCAGAGAGACAGCTGACAGTCCTTTGGTGAAATGAGACTCACGTGGTGGGCTCTGGGGGCATCTTAGTGAGAGGAGGGACCTCTCTGGAGACTGAGACATTGGTGGGGGTGATCGTTCTGACATGGTCCAGGCATGCTGACACAGACCCCAGTGGGCGCCATTGAGGTTCTTCCTTTGGCCCATTAGACCAGGGGTCTGCCACGCCCACTAGAGCACAGATTTAATCCAGTTCAGCCAGGGCAGGCAACCCACCCTAGGGACTGGCCCCACCTAACAGCAAGCCCTCAGGCTACTTTTCAGCCTGCATTGACTGGGTGCCTTGATCCTCTACAGGCAGGCAAGGGTGTCTGCCTCTGTGGGGCAGGGCTTGTGTGAGGACCAGGTGAACTGTGGGAGGCATTGGTGGAGAGGTGGGGGCCTCTGCAGTGTGGCATCGGGGTATGCTCCAGGGGTTTGGGAAGTGTGCATGGACCAGGACTGTGTTGATGGTGTGTGTGATCCTGTGGGGAGGGAAGCTTATCAGTGGCAGAAGACCTGTGCTTCACAAATAGCCATAAAAAAGGATCATCCCCACCTTCCAAAGCCTGAAACAATTGAGTGCCCCTGTGCCTAGGGCCAGCCCCACTCAGCTGCACTCCTAAGAGAACTGACAACAGCCTTGTAGGCCTGAGGCCTATCACAAATGTAAGCCCCTGAGCCTAGCAACCAGCTACCCTGGGTACCAACCCAATTAAGAGGAAAACTGCAATAGGAGTGTGCTGATAGACTATGTAGCCAATGGGGCTGAGGCTCCCCAAACCGGATTTACAGACAGCTGGTCAGGGAAGGAAAGATTAAACTCCCTGTATAACTGCAGTAAGAGCAGCCCTGCCACAGCAAAAGGACACAAGTAGCCCACAAAGGGATAACTCCTGGATCATTTGGACTGGTGATTGAGAGGGAAGCACACTGCTGGGCCTCATAAGGCATCTTATACATAAGGCCACCTCTCCAAGATCAGGAGACATAGCTGACTCACCTAATACATAGAAAATAGCACAGAGAAAGAGGCATAATGAGGAGGCAAAGGATACTTTCCAAGCAAGAGAACAGGACAAAACCCCAGAAAAAGGACTAAATGAAACAGAAACAAGTGACCTACTTGATAAAGAGTTCAAACAAAATATCATGAGGATGCTCACAGATATTGCGAGAAGACTGGATGAACACAGTGAGCACATCAGCAAAGAATTAGAAGACATAAAAAAAACCCCAACCAGAAATGAAGAATACAATACTCGAAATGAGAAATTCACTAGAGGGACTCAATAGCAGAGTGGAGGATGCAGAAGAATGGATCAGCGAGCTAGGTGAAAGACTAGAGGAAATCACCCAAGCAGAACAGAAAAAAGAAAAAAGAATTAGACAGAATGAGAGCAGTCTAAGGAAACTCTGGGACAATATCAAGCATGCTAGCATTCAGATGATAGATGTCCCAGAAGGAGAAGAGAGAGACAAAGGGGAAGAAAATTTATTTGAAGAAATAATAGATGAAAATTTTCCTAATCTGAGGAAGGAAACAGACATTCAAGTTCAGGAGCACAGGAGCTCTAAACAAGATAAGCCCAAAGAGGCCCACACCAAGACGTATTATAATTAAAATGCCCAAAATTAAAGAGAGAATCCTAAAAGCGGCAAGAGAAAGGCCACAAGTAACATATAAACGGAAACCAACCAGGCTATCAGCAGACTTCTCAGCTGAGACCCTACAGGTGAGAAGAGAATGGCATGATGTATTTGAAGTGCTAAAAGGAAAAAACCTACAGCCAAGAATACTCTATCCATCCAGGCTGTCATTCAGAATGGAAGAGAGATAAACAGTGTCCCAGACAAGCAAAAATTAAAGGAGTTTGTCACCAAGAAACCAGTTCTACAAGAAATGCTGAAGGGACTTATTTAAGTGGGAAAGCAATGACCACAAATAGAGATAAAAAAGTTATTATGAAAAAAACCCCCCAAAACAACAACAAAAAACCAGGCAATAAAATCACTTGTAGAGGTAAAAATATAGTAAAGATAGCAGATTAACTACCTGTGAAGATAATATGAAGGTTAAAAGACAAATGTACTAAAATCACCTACTTCAATGATAAGAGGGTAATGGATAGACACACACTAAACAAGAGACTATATATGATTTGAAAAACATAAAATGTGGGAGGAGAGGAGTGAAAAAGTAGAGCTTTTAGAAAGAGGTCAAGCTAAAGAGTCTATCAACTCGAGATAGACTGTTGTATACATAGAATATTAAATAGGATCCCCATGGTAGTTATAAATCAGAAACCTATAATAAGCAAGAAAAAATAAGACAAAAGAAATCAAACATATTGCTAAAGATAGCCATCAAACCACAAGGGAAGAGAGCAAGAGAAAAAAACAGGAACAGAGAAGAACTGCTAAAACACCCAGGGAAAAAAAGTAACAAAATGGCAATAAATACATACTTATCAACAGCTACTTTAAACATCAATGGACTAAAAGCTCCAATCAAATGCCATAGGGTGGCCAACTGGATAAAAAAACAAGACCCATGTGTATGCTGTATAAAAGAGACATACATCGGACCTAAAGACACTCGCAAACTGAAAGTGAAAGGATGAAAAAAGACATTCCATGCAAATGGAAAAGGAAAGAAAGCAGGGGTGGCAATGCTTATATCAGCCAAAATAGACTTTAGAACAAAAACTGTAAGAAGAGAAAAGACGGGTACTATATAACGATACAAGGAACAAGAAAATATAACACTTGTAAATATCTATGCACCCAACATAGGAGCACCTAAATATATAAAACAATTATTAACAGACATAAAAGGAGAAATAGACAGCAACACAATAATAATAGGGGACTTTAACACTCTAGTTACACAAATCTGTACATTATCCAAACGGATGATCAATAAGGAAACACTGGCCTTAAAGGACACATTAGACCGGATGGATTTAGTAGATATATAAGAACATTGCATCCAAAAACCACAGAATACACATTCTTTTCAAATGCACATGGAACATTCTCCAGGTTGGTCACATATTAGGCCACAAAAAAAATCTCAATAAATTTAAGAAGATCGAAATAATACCATGCATCTTTTCTGACCACAAAGGTATGAAACTAGAAATCAACTACAGGAAGAAAACCAGAAAAGCTACAAAAATGTGGAGATTGAACAAAATGCTACTGAACAACGATTGGGTCAATGAAGACATCAAAGGAGAAATAAAAAGATTCCTGGAGACAAATGAAAATCAAAATATGACATGTCAAAATCTGTGGGATACAGCAAAAGTGGTTCTAGGACGGAAGTTTATAGCAATTCAGGCCTAGCTCAACAAAGAAGAAAAATCCCAAATAGACAATATAAAAGCACATCTAAAGGTACTGGAAAAAGAACAACAAATAAAGCCCAAAATCAGCAGAAGGAAGGAAATAATAAAAATCAGAGCAGAAATAAACGAGACAGAGACTAAAAAAACAATAGAGAAAATTAACGAACCCAAGAGCTGGTTCTTTGAAAAGATAAACAAAATTGACAAACCCTTAGCTAGACTCACCAAGAACAAAAGAGAGAAGGCTCATATAAATAAAATTGGAAATGAAAGAGGAGAGATTACAATGGACACCTCACAAATACAAAAGATAATAAGAGAATGCTGTGAAAAGCTATACGCCAACAAATTGGATAATCTAGAAGAAATAGATAAATTCTTAGAAACATACAATCTTCCAAAACTGGACCAAGAAGATGTAGAGCATTTGAATAGACCAATCACCAGCAAGGAGATTGAAACAGCAATCAAAAACCTCCCAAAAAATAAAAGTCCAGAACCAGATGGCTTCCCTGGTGAATTCTACCAAACATTCACAGAAGGCTTAATACCTATCCTTCTCAAACTCTTCCAAAAAATTGAAGAGGAGGGGAGGCTTCCTAATTCATTCTACAAAGCCAACATTATCCTGATACCAAAACCAGACAAGGACAACACAAAAAAAGAAAATGACAGGCCAATATCACTGATGAACATCGATGCAAAAATCCTCAACAAAATACTAGCATGTGGAATACAACAATACATTAAAAAGATCACACATCATGATCCAGTGGGTTTCATTCCAGGGATCCAGGGATGGATCAACATCCGCAAATCTATCAACGTGATACACCACATTAACAAAATGAAGAATAAAAATCACATGATCGTCTCAATAGATGCAGAGAAAGCATTGACAAGATGCAGCACTCATTTATGATAAAAACTCTAAATAAAATGGGTATAGAAGGAAAATACCTCAACATAATAAAGGCCATATATGACAAACCCACCGCTAATATCATTCTCAATGGAGAAAAAGTGAAAGCTACCCTTCTAAGAACAGGAACCAGACAAGGATGCCCATTGTCACCACTCTTATTTAACATAGTATTGGAAGTCCTAGCCAGAGCAATCAGGCAAGAAAAAGAAATAAAAGTGATCCGCATTGGAAAAGAAGAAGTGAAACTGTCACTCTTTGCAGATGACATGATTTTATATCTAGAAAACCCTAAAGATTCCACTAAAAAACTTTTAGAAACAATAAAGGAATACGTTCAAGTCACGGGATACAAAATAAACGTACAGGAATCAGTTGCATTTCTATACACTAACAACAAAGTAGCAGAAAGAGAAATTAAGAATACAATCCCATTTACAATTGCAACAAAAAGAATAAAATACCTAGGAATCAACTTAACCAAAGAGGTGAAAGATCTGTACACCGAAAACTATAAAAAATTGTTGTAAGAAATGGAAGAAGACACAAAGAAATGGAAAGGTATTCTGTGCTCCTGGATTGGAAGAATTAACATTGTTAAAATGTCCATACTTCCTAAAGCAATCTATAGAGTCAATGCAATCCCTATCAAAGTTCCAACATGATTTTTCAACAGAAATAGAACAAAGAATCCTAAAATTTATATGGAACAACAAAAGACCCTGAATAGCCAAAGGATTCCTGAGAAAAAAGAACAAAGCTGGAGGTATCACACTCCCTGATTTCAAAATATACTACAAAGCCATAGCAAGCAAAACAGCACGGTACTGGCACAAAAACAAATGCATAGATCAATGGAATAGAACTGAGAGCCCAGAAATAAACCCACACATTTACGGACAGCTAATATTCGACAAGGGAGCCAAGAGCATACAATGGAGAAAGGAGAGTCTCTTCTATAAATGGTGTTGGGAAAACTGGACAGCCACATGCAAAAGAATGAAAGTAGACCATTCCCTTACACCATGCACAAAAATCAACTCAAAATGGATTAAAAAGACTTGAATGTAAGACCGGAAACCATGAAAACTCTAGAAGAAAACATAGGCAGTACGGTCTGTGACATCGGTCCTAGCAGCATATTTTCAAATACCGTGTCTGACTGGGCAAGGGAAACAAAAGAAAAAATGAACAAATGGGTCTACATCAAACTAAAAAGCTTCTGCACAGCAAAGGAAACCATCAACAAAACGAAAAGACAACCAAACAATTGGGAGAAGATGTTTGCAAACCACTTATCAGATAAGGGGTTAATATCCAAAATATACAAAGAACTTACAAGCTCAACAACAACAAAACCAACAACCCAATTAGAAAATGGGCAAAAGATCTGAATAGAGATTTCTCCAAAGAAGATATATGGATGGCCAACAGGCATATGAAAAGTTGCTCAACATCATTAGCTGTTAGGGAAATGCAAATCAAAACTACAATGAGATATCACCTCACTCCGATCAGAATGGCTATAATTAACAAAACAGGAAACAACAAGTGTTGGAGAGGATGTGGAGAGAAGGGAACCCTTGTTCACTGCTGGTGGCAGTGCAAACTGGTGCAGCCACTATGGAAAGCAGTATGGAGCATCCTCAGAAAATTAAGAATAGATCTACCATATGATCCAGCTATCCCACTGCTGGGTATTTATCCAAAGAACTCAAAAACACAAAGGCATAAAGATACATGCACCCCTATGTTCATTGCAGCATTATATGCAATAACCAAGACATGGAAGCGACCTAGGTGCCCATCAAGGGACGAATGGATGAAGAAGATGTGGTATTTATACACAATGGAATACTACTCAGCCATAAGAAATGATGAAATCTGGCCATATGTAACAACATGGATGGACCTTGAGGCTATTATGTTGAGTGAAGTATGTCAGAGGGAGAAAGTCAAATACCGTATGATCTCACTCATAAGTAGAAGATAAAAACAACGACAAGCAAACACATAGCAATTGAGATTGGATTGGTGGTTACCGTGGGGGAAGGGTGGGAGGGCAAAAGGAGTGATTAGGCTCACATGTGAGGGGATGCACTATAATTAGTTCTTGGGTGGTGAACATGATGTAATCTACATAGAATTTGAAATATATTATGATGTACATCTGAAAGCTATATAATGTCATAATAAAAAAAATTTTTAAATTTAAAAAAATAAAATCCAAAGGAAATAGGCTTTATAAACCTAATAGTAACTGTTTAGTGGAAATAATGGTGGAGAAAAACTCCATTTATCGTACCAACAACAAAATGCTAATAAGCTTGACAAGAGATGTATAAAAACTTTATGAAGATGCTTTTTAAATAGTTCTTAAAAGCACAAACTAGAACAAATAAAAAAGGCATTCCTTTTTCTTGTATAGGATTGTTCAACACCATAATGATGCCAATTTTTCCTCGTTAACTAATAAATTTAACAGAAGCTCAATAAAAATACTAACAAGCTTTTTAATGGAGGTATGTAAGTTTATACTAAAGTTCATATTGAAAAATTTACATTCAAGAAAGTTTGAAAAGTTATGAAATTACTCCCCCCCGCAAGGTATTAAGAAATACTATAAACCCCTATAGGTACAACAGTGTGGCACTGGTGCATGGATAGACAGTCAGACCTGTGAATAGAATAGGAAGTCCAGGAAAAGACCCAAGTATGTATGAAAACTGAGTATACAACAAAGGTGATGACTCAGATTACTGAGGAAAAAAATAGACTTTTAAATAAATGGTCCTGGGGTAAATTGATAGTCATATGGAGAAAGCTAATTAGAGCCATACCTCACATCATATGCAAGAATAACTTACAAATGGGTCAGGGGTCTAAATGTAAACAATGAGACATCTGAGTACTAGAGCAAGACACAGTCAGATTAGTTACTAATTACAAAGGGAAAAATTGTTACATTATAGTGCATGTCACTTTAACTGAGTGAGGAAAATTAACGTCTCCAATAATGGGCCAGAGTGACGTCCTGTGCTCCTGAATGATTCACTGATGAGGATCAACATCGCTTTTCTGGCTTTCCTGCCAAAACACATCACTAAATCTAATTATCAAGAAACACTGGCTGAACCCAAATTGCAGAGCATCCTTCTAAAAATTAACCTGTCTGTATTCTTAAAATAGTCAAAGTCAAGAAAGAGAAAGTTGAAGAAATGATTTCAGATTAAACGTAAGTAAATAGACATGACAACTAGATGTAAATGTTATCCTGGATTGGGTCCTAGATGGAAAAAAAAGCAGCTATCAAGCTTCTCATTGGAACAATTAATGAAATTTGAACATGGATTATGGATTATTGTATTCATATTAAACTTCCTGATTTTAATAATGTAATGTCATAGAATGATAATGTTATGTGAGAGAATGTCCTTTTTAGAAAGTTCTTATGGAGGTATTTAGAGGTACAGGGACACTGTGATGTCTATAACTTACTTGTAAATGAAAAATAATAAGGCAACTGTAAATAATTGGTGAATCTAGTTGAAGGATGTTGTGCTAGTTTTCTTGAGCTGCAGTAACAAAATACCACACACAGGGTGCGTTAAACACCAGACACTTATGCTCCTTCAGCTCTGGAGACTGGAAGTCCGAGATCAAGGTGCCATCAGGGCTGTGTCTGGTGAGGCCTCTCTTCCGGGCTTACAAACAGCAGCCTTCTCTCTGTGTCTTCGCATGGCCTTTCTTCTGTGAGTGCATGGAGAGAGAGAGAGAAATCTTGTGTCTCTTCCTCTTCTTCTAAGGACATCAGTCCTGTCGGATTATGGTTCCACTCTTATGACCTCATTTAACCTTAATCACCTCCTTCAAGGCCCTGTATCCAAATATGGTGACAGCGTAGGTTAGGGCTTCAATACGTAAATATTAGGGGATGCGGTTCAGTCCATTACAGATGTAAAGCAGTCTTTGAATTATTCTTGCAACTTTTCTGTAAGTTTGAAATTATATACAAATGAAAGTTACAGGAAATAAGTGTCTCTGTCCTACCTCAAGCATTCAGCTCCAGTTCTACACACTTTTTATAGTTTCTGTATTACTGTGGCCTAGGGAGGCACAGGGCTACGGGAAAGAGGAAGGGAAAGATGAACCGTGTGACCTCATGAGCTCCAGCCAGCTTTGAGTCCTACTCCTTTTTCTTATTATAAATTAAGGAAGAGAAGCTTTATTTGATGACAGAGGTCAAATTGCTCTCACATTTTTACAACCTGGAGAAGAAAACAGTTCTATGATGGATAATGTAGATGCAATGTAATTCCTCATCTGTCTTGAAATAATCCAAATGAAGGAAAATAACTTACGCACTCCAAGTGACTCTGTGGCCTGGTATGCAGGGTCAGCTACTTAGGAGGGCAAGAAAACCATTTGCCTGGGATCTGGGGCAACGAGATCTCTGAACAGATTTTGAATTGGGAGAGTTGTTACATGGAAATAGCTTGGTCCTTCTGAGGCTTGTTTGTAAAGCTTGGTTAAGCAGAACCAGGGCAGCCTTTGGTCTCGGGCCAATTTTGCCCCACTTCTGAGGTGGTCCTCAAGGCTGTATGAGTTGCCATGTTCTCCACTCTGGCTGGTGGTAGCACAAACTACTTCAGACATTGTGTGAGCCCTGGGATTGTTCCTCTGCTCCTTTTGGATGGTGATTTACCCATCTTTGGGGAGTTTCCTCCCACATACACTAATCAACACTCGTCCGAGGACCTGAAGACCTCTGTGTGGCTCTCTCCTCTCCGGCACTCTTCTGCTGGACTCTGGTGAACCGGACCTCGCGGATGCCCCTCTCTGTCTTCTCAACTTGTGAGGCCACTGGGCTCTGCCTTGGTTCTCCCTCCCTGAGCTGTGGCCTGGAGACTCTCTCCAGTCAGCAAGATGGGGCAATCGTGAGGCACCACCTAAACCCTCTCTCAGGGATTACTGTCTTGTGCAGGATCCAACGTCTGAACACTACTTTTTCTTTTTTGTGTATTTTGTCCGGGTTTTTAGTTGTTTCAGATGGGAGGCTAAATTCAACCCCTGTTATTACATCTTTGTCAGAAGCTGAAGTCTCCCTAGTAACTTCTTCATTATTTTCCCACTTAGTTCTTCTCTTCCTGATTCCCATGTGGTCTGCGGCTCATCCAGAGTTGAGCTGAAGGAAGAGGTGAGGTAAAGGGCTGAAAGGTCTTCCTGGTCTGGTGCAGCTGTGATCTGATGTTGGTTTCTCTGCTTTATCAGGTGTCTAAATGCTGACTCCCTGTCTTGTGGGTGCTGTAGCTGCTGGGGTTTCTTGCCAGCAGCTTCCTCACAGGGCATGCATGCCTCCTTTTTCTTGCTGCTTACAATTCATGCCTTAGCTTCTGGTTTCCGGTGTTTCACCTCTCAAGAATTCCTCTTTGGGGTCACCTTACCCTCCCAGCTGGTTCTCTTGAACAGTGTCCCTTTCGAGGAGAACCAACTTGCTCCAGCTAGTTTCTCATTAGGCTTTTCAGGACTATGTCACATGCTGGTCTCTGTGACTCCTAATCTCCTGAGGTCACATATAAAATTTTTTGGGTGATTCTCTAATCCACTTCCTCACTCATCTTATGGAAAGGGGAAAATAAGAAGAAGAAGGAAAGGACTACAATACGCTGACAGCTCTTCTTTTAAGAAAGTTAGTACTGAGCCAGCCCTGATGGCCTAGTGGTTAAAGTGTCATGCTCTCTCTGCTTTGGCGGCCCAAGTTCATTTCCCAGTCACAGAACCAGACCACGCCTCTGTCAGTTGCCGTGCTGTGGTGGCGGCTCACATGGAAGAACTGGAAGGACTTACAACTAGAATATGCAATCATGCACTGGGGCTTTGGGAAGGAAAAAAAAAAGAGCAAGATTGGCAACAGATGTTAGCTCAGGGAGAATCCTTCTGTGCAATAAAGAGAAACAAAAAAAACAACAAAAAAAGGAAGTTAGTACTGCCAAACTCTCCCTCAATAGTTAAGACTCTCCTTATATATCCTTGATGTAGATGTTCAACTAAGGATCTACTTTTGGGGTGGGATGGATTGGGGGGTGTAATTAACTGCAAATTCTGCATAAATGGTCTGGCTCATTTTTCTAGACTATATGGGCCTTTAACATCCTTCATTTGCGGTTTTGGGTCTTCCACAGGAGTTGAGAAAAGGCAAAGTTCAATTTTAACAACTTATTCCATGTATGATGCATTTTGTTAACTGAGTCATAAAGTAAAGTTTCTATTTTTTAAAATACCTATTGACTCTCTTTCCATATTTCCTCAAATATATTAACATGTCCTGGGAAGAAAAACTATAGATATTATGAATTCAGTTCAGTCTATTTTTCAACAGATGGTTCCCAAAGCTTCAGAAAACAAAGTCCTTCCCCCACAGCTGTTTCTTCCTCTGCACATTCACACACAAACACTCACACGTGCACACATTTAATATCTAGCCTTGAAACTGAAGTCCTAGTCAGAAAATAAGGAAATGGAGTTTATCTGGGAACTCCTCAGCCGATCTCTTATTGGTGTTAGTAGCAGTTGGCCTGGCACTGTCAAATTGTTTTTTACTTTTTATAAAATTGTTTCAAGCCTCAATCTCCATTTTGAATTTGCTTCATGTCCTATATTCACTGCGCCCTTTTGAAGCGTCCTAAATGCAACCTGCTTTCACACCTTTGTGCTTTTGCATGTGACGTTCCTGTGTATGAAAACCCCTTTCCTTGATTCTTTGGCTCATTTCCTGAGACGTGGCTCAGGCATCTGAGAAGCCATCTTAAGCACTGCCTGCACTGAGGCTGGTGTTCATTCACTGTGCTCCTAAGGTATCTGCCTCTACAAGGTACTTAGCAAGCTGCCTTGTTGCAATCATCTGTCTCTCCTACCAGACTATGAGCTCCTTGAGCACAGGAATTTTTCTGTCTCAGCTTGTGTTCCTTGTGTTTGGCAGGTAATCAAAACAGTCATGAAAGCTAACATTTTTTTGAGTATGTATCCTACTGCCATGTTAAAATGCCATTCCTGGGTGAGGAATTAGAGCTGTTTCTCTGATGTTACACATTGAAAATTGGCCAAGGGTTACCAACATACTTTTGAAAATATTTTTTTTTAAGTCAGAGAGCAAATATGATTAGGCCAGTGTGGTAGGCAAAATAATGGATTCCCTCAAAGTTGTTCACATCCCAATCCCTGAAGCCTGTGAGAATATTGCCCAACTTGGCAAAGGGATTTTGCAGATGTGGTTAAATGAAGGAAGTTGAGAGAGGGAGACTACTCACAATTATGTGGTTGGGCCCAATCTGATCACTTGGGTCCTTTATTAACTGTAGGGAGAAGCTGTAAAAGGTAAGGACCTGGCTTCTCCCCCAGGGCCTCCAGAAAGGAATGCAGCCTTTGGAGACATCTTGATTTTAGCCTTGGAGCCCCATGTTGGACTGTAAGACAAATCTGTGCTGTCTTAGTTTGTGGTAATTTGTTATAGCAGCCATAGAAAACTAATACAGCCAGTGCTTTTCCAAGTAGTTCTCTCAACTAGTGTCTTACAATCAAGCTGTGTCTCAGAGCAGGGAAAGAACCAGGGAGAAGGAGGTACTACATAATGATAAAGGGGTCAGTTCTCCAAGAAGACGCAACAATCTTTAGTGTGTATACACCTAACAGAGCATCAAACTATGTGAGGCAAAAACTTGTAGGACTGCAAGGAGAAATAGATGAATCCACTACTCACAATCAAAGTTGGAGATTTCAAACCCTTTCTATCAGAAATAGATGGATCCAGCAGGCAGAAAATCAGTAAGGACATAGTTAAACTCAGCAGCACCATCAATCAACAGGAGATAATTGATATCTATAGACTACTTCATCCAACAGCAGAATACACATTCTTCTCAAGCTCATATGGAACATTCATCAAGACAGATCCCATAAAACATGCCTGGACCATAAAACATGCCTTAACAAATTTAAAAGAATAGAAAGCATGCAACGTATGTTCTCAGACCATGATGGAATTAAACTAGAAATCAATAACAGAAAGATAGCTGGAAAATCCCAAAATAGTTGGAGATTAAACAATGCACTTCTAAATAACATGTGTCAAAAGAAACATCAAAAGAAATTTTAAAAATATTTTGAACTAATGAAAATGAAAATACCGCTTGTCAGAGTTTGTGGGATGCAGTGAAAGCAGTGCTTAAAGGGAAATTTACAGCATTGAGTAACTCAGTTGTTAAAAGTGTACATTCTGGAGTCTTGCCACACATTTAATTAATTGGATCTCTGATTGTGGGTGGAGCTTGGGAAACTGCAATTTAAATAATAGACCCAAGAGATTTTAATGCATCCTAAACTTTGAGTGTTCCTGGATTAATTTTTTTTCCAATTTGTTAATTATAAAAATGAAGACAAATCCATTAGCATTAAACTTTTTTGAGGAGCCTAATTCATTTGGGTACAAACAGAAGCACCTCCACTTTTTTTTCCCCAATAACAGCCCCTTTCCACTCCATACTATATACATTTCCTACCAACTACCAACTCTCGAAATAGCTTACGCCAGGTTCTGTAACTTCTCACTTTTAGACATTATTAGAATGGTCTCATTCTGGATTACTTGCTTAAATGATCTTCTCTTCCTCAACCCAGGGTAGGCTTGGGTGGTGCTAGGAAAGAAGAAAGCTGAAGGCAGGACAGAGGAAAGGCAAATGCCTTCTGACTTGAGGATGGACCTTCCCCTAGGTTAGCTGCTGTTGAATTTATTGCCCAAGGGCTTGGCTGGGATGGGTGGTGGTTCCAATGTGCACCTCTGAGCAGCACCCTCAGGCACTGGTGATTACTGAGGAGATTTGTTCCCATCTTCTGGATTATGCCCAGCTGATGGCAACATGTGTATCCTTCCTTGCCCCAAATACCACATTGGCCCCGACAGGACAGGATCCTGCAGTCTCACCTACCCTCATAGGCCAGTGTTCAGACTTGTGGGCATATGGGGATGCCTTGAGCATATCTCTTTGGAAATAGAAACTTGAGGCATTCCCGTTCTCTAGCATTTTGTCTTCTCATGTTGTCTTTCCCTTGTTTGGCAAGACTTCTGGTCAAGCATTCTGGGGCTCCTATCTTCACATCTGAATGCTTTGGCTTTGGACAAGGGATATACTTGGCTTCCCTCAGGCACAGGATAGAAGGAATGGTCTCCAAACATACATACCTCTCCCCTCCTCATGAGCTTTGCTAAGCTGACCTTAGTTACTTCTCAGTTGTCTTCCTATATTTTGTGGTGAGTGTGTATGGGAAGTAGAGGTTCATTGTAAAGCCGTATTTCTGAATTAGTATCTCTTATTAAGCCCCATAGGGATAGCATAGGCTTGCAGAACCTGGAAGATGGGGTAGCCATCACTTATTGTCCTTAGCTATGGGCCTTGATCTTGCATCCAGGAAAATAAGAAATATTTCACTCAGCATCCTGTATGTTCCCAGGTAGAAGGTTGATATCCATTTCTGAGCCAAGAAATAGCAATTGTCATCATAGCTGTTCATGCAATATACTAACCTCTTCTATATATTAATGGCATGAATAATAACAAATAAGCTTACTTATATATATATAATATAATATACAATAAATATAAATATATATAAAAATACATACATATAATAAATATAATAAATGAGCTTATCCTCTCAGAACCAACTGGAGACTGCAAATCATACCCAAAACTTAACCCTGTGCAGA
This sequence comes from Equus asinus, assembly GCF_041296235.1. NCBI lineage: Eukaryota > Metazoa > Chordata > Mammalia > Perissodactyla > Equidae > Equus > Equus asinus. The sequence continues at coordinate 14,831,759 of NC_091813.1, forward strand.
TTAAGATAGCTTCAAAAATCTATCTTAAACTAAGGCATGTATGGATGCCCTGCCCAATATTTTTCTAGTAGATCAGTTTCAATGCGGCACTAGCTGTTCAGGTTCTGGAATATGAGTATTATGTGGCTAAAACTTTTTTTTTGAGGAAGATTAGTCCTGAGCTAACATCTGCTGCAAATCCTCCTCTTTTTTGCTGAGGAAGACTGGCCCTGGGCTAATATCCGTGCCCATCTTCCTCTATTTTATATGTGGCATGCCTGCCACAGCATGGCTTGACAAGTGTCACTTAGGTCCACACCCGGGATCCAGGCGGTGAACCCCGGGCTGCTGAAGCAGAACTGCGAACTTCACCGTTGTGCCACTGGGCTGGCCCCCTACAACTCCTCATGTTTGGGGAACTGGCCGTCTACTGAAAGATGGTTGGGGGCAGAGGGTGGGGTGGGCATATGTAAAGCCTGGGTTAACTCTGAGAAGTGTCTCGATACAGTAAACTCAGCCGTGATTCTAGCCTATGCAGTTGGATTCTTTTCTGCAGTCAAAACTTTTTGCAAGCCAAAGCATTCCTTCTGTTTGTTGTTATTTAGTTTTATTTTAACAACACTTTCTACTGTGATGGGTTTTCTCACCTTTACCTACTGAAATATGGGGAAAAATGGAGTTTTAAAGTTTTTTCCTAGCTATAAAAACAAATTTGAACACATCAGTGAAGTAAAAATTTATAAAATGATTTTGTATACGGCTTAAGGCTTAAATGGGATAGGAATTATTGAGATTGAGATAAAAATGAAATAATTGAAATATGTATGTGAGCACCAAGGAAATATCACCTAAGGGGCACATGATCTTCTGCGTGTACAAATGTCACATGCTATTTAAAAATATTTGACATTTAATAAAGTCAAAGTTCATTGTATGGAGCACTTACCCCCTTATTTATTTATTTTTAAGCCATATGTAATTTTTTAAGGGAAATTTAGTTCATATGTTTTGGACTCATTTGGCTATGTCATCAAAATTGTTTTTTGTAGGAATTAAATTCCATCCAAGCAGTCTTTTAGTGTATTTGAAAATATGGTTTTTTTATTACGTCTTTTTTTCCCTTGTTAAATAGGACCATATTTTTTCTCTGGTAGATGAATTCAAACACAAAGAGATTTGTTTTATTGATGATTCTGTAACTACAGATGCCAGATTATTTTATTAAAATAAAAAATTTATTTCTTATAACAAAAATAGTCAATTTTGCTTACTGTCTGCATTCAGAGATCATTTCACTAGTGGTAATGATAAATAGGACAAAGCAATTGTGAGTACAATTATAAAGATTCACATAATTGTTTTATAAATTATAAACTGAAAGTCCCAAGCCAAATTCTACTTTTGACACATGAAACAGGATCTAACTAATATTATTCAGAGCATACTGTACTATATGTCAGGTAACGAGTTCAACACTTTACGTATAATTTTAAACCATTTTATTTTTACATCATTCTGAAACGGGCATGTCATAAAAGAGACAGCCAAGATGCAGTCTGGTTGGGGTTGCCCAAGGCCACGCAAGAAGTAAGTGGGGGAATCAGGATTTGGACCAGGGGAGTCTACTTCCAAAGTTGATTCTTTCTTGCAGAAAATAATTCACATCTGCATTAATTATTGTAACTAAATAGAAATGTATTATTGATTTTCCTAGAGATTAAATCAGTTTGCATGCAAGTTATACTCTATACAAGTTATAATTAAAGACTCAGTACACCTGTGAACCTGAGCATGTTTGCCTAAATAAACATTGCTGTCCTTTAGTTAGACAGCTTCTTAAATTCACTTGCTACATATTTACTGAGTGTCTACTATATGCAAATAAACTATTATTAAAAAATAATTATTGATTCTTGGATATTCTGTCACAAAAACTTTGCATAGAAAGTATCAGTTAGTTTTAACAGAGAATTAGTCTTAGCAGATGACAATAGCAAAACAACAACATTACTGCTACCACTATACTGCTACCACATTTTAGGAGGGATGCGTTGATATGCTACAGAGCAAGTTTTCTTATCTAATTTTATTTTTCTGTATTAGTCAGTAGAGGTCAAATGACAAATGTAGTAAGAAATAGCCCTCAAATCTCAGGAGCTTAAAATTACAAAGGATTGTTTCTTGCTCGTGCACCGTGTCCAATGTAGGTTGTGGGAGGAAGCCTTGTTTTAGCTGCCCAGGAACTCCTACTGATGGAGGTTCGTCTTTCTGTTGGGAAAGCTGGAGAGTTACTTTTACTAACAGTGCGTTTTCCAGAGCTAGTCACATGGCATGCTAAACTGCAAGGGGCAGGACTACAACCACAGAAGCAGAAGGGAAGCAGAGCTCAGTGAAGAGTACTACGTCTGCCACAGCACCTAACCTTTGTTTTTAATGAATGAACTAATTTATCTAGAATTTGTGCTGATTTAGAATTGCTTTTGGAAATGAAAAATAATTAGAACAATCAGGACCAGTAAAGATCAAATTTAGTTAATATGTAAGTGAATTTCTTCATGTGTTAGATACGCATTTTTTAGTAGTTAAAATTACAATCTGGAATGTGATTTATACATTAAATGATTCAATACGTACACTTAATATAGCTTCTGCCAGTGTCACCATATTGTTTTAGCAATCTGGTAGTTGTTTAGTTAAATGTTAGATGTGTTAGTTAGGAGGTGATGCTCATTTCTACCATCTACGCTGGTTCCATCTTCCTCTCTATTAATTTTATTTCTATTCCACCTTATTATATTTTAAAAATCTAGTTTTTTTCTCCTTTGTATGGGCTTAGAAATTAACTCTAAGGTCAAGATAAGACCACTTTGGGTAATGCAGCAGAAGAGGCAGAAAGTTTAATTTGGTACATTTCTCTTGCAAATGCAAAACCAAAAACTTGCATTTTCCCTATGGCCTCACCATCTGTAGTAAAGCTGAATGGAAGAATGCCAGAAAGTAAAAAAAGACAAATGTTGGAAACTGTAGAAGAAGATTTTTTTAACCCTAAAGTTTCCTCTATTTTGTTTAAGCAAAGCCTTTCTTTTCCAAACATCCTTGGCAACCATTAAAAGTTCCAGTATTGAAGTGAATTGCTGTACACTATGGAATCAAAATGTTATTAGCTGAGAAAAATTATTTCATTTTCTTATAATATAATAATAGTTTGCCACACTCTTAAAGAAATATGTTTCTTGATCTAAAATATTTCAGGTGTCTTGGGTCTAAGGTTCTTTCCCTCCATCTGTGGGAAAGCATCTCGAATATAATGATGGGAGTCAATGAGACACTATCAATTTATAAAAATTGTTATCAACTTTTTATAACTTTTTTCAAAAGAAATTCAAAGTGAAATGCTTTCAAGATAAGCCACCTTATTGTACAGATTGTTGGTGATAAAAGCATTGCTTGAAAAGAATAAATTCAGATGTGGGAGGGGAAAACATTTGTATAAATGATTATGCAGATAAGATAAAACACTTGGATAAAACACATGAAGGAAAATGATAGCATTTGGTGTTTTCCATGTTTCTTTATTAAGTAGTTATTATTTTATTTTCCTCCAACTTCAATGCACTAAAATTGTTATGTGCTCCTTAAGAGGTTTAAGAATAAGTATGAAGAACAATGACTCAAAGAAAACTATAAATAACAAAAACAGAAGCAACTTGTTAAGTCTGTTTAATATAATTAAATATTTTATTTGGAGAATAAACACTGACTTGTGACCTGGCAGTCGTGTTCATTTGTTTTCTTTATCTGTGCTCTGTGGGGATCAGACCGTACACAGCTCAGCAGTGATACACTTGGTAATTGTTCCCCCGAAAAGGTCATTCTCAAAATTCTTGTACTAAAATAACTTTTTGGTCATTATATTCAATTACAATTTTTGAGAAAAACATAAATTCTTATACGAGTCACATGGATGACTAATGTAATTAAATTATCACTACATTCTTCATATTTTATCATTACTTTGGATGTTTAAGGAAATTTACCAAACTCAGTGGATTTCTCAATGGCCCTGGTTGGTAGCCATAGGGGGGGAACTCAAATTTCTCTTTTTCCTTTTAACATTTTTGCTTTAAGATCTGTGGTCGAAACCCTTTGAACATTAGCAGTGAAATGATTACTTTTATGTTTTAAAGTTAGTTCTGTTACTGTCACTCATTTTTCTAGTAGGGTGTTGAAAAGGAAGCATGACCGACACCATGAACAAGAACATTTATACTTAAGAGAGATAGGCGATAACCTATAGGATTATTATCTGTAGACTCTTGAGAGTGTTCACTTCTCTCCAGATTTTTTCTGTTTTTGACCGGCTGACACCTACCATTTTACCGTATGCCCTTCATCCCTTTGGTTATCATTTTGTTACCTATTGAGAGACAAGGAACAAAGAAACACTTGTGCCTCCTTTGTTGTTTCTACCTCTCTTGAAATCCTTTTTTATGTTTTATACAAATGAGAGAAGGACATAAGTATGCTATGGGTAGAGTCTGGTGGAGAAAACATAAGGAACCCAGTGAAAGGAGGATAGAGAAGGGCCCTATTAAAATATCATCTACTTCCTAACCTTGCTGGGAAATGACTTTATGTGTTAATAGCCAGGTTTGCAGAAATAAGGAGACAGTCAGTGGGAAGCACTTTCTGGATCCAGGCTAGGCTTCCCTTCATTTTCCTAGATAGATTTAAAGTTCCTTTAAATCACTTTTGGGGCAGTGTTGATCTAACTTCTTTCCAAACCAGTAAAATGTGTTTCTCAAATGCTCCAAATGTCTTGCTTTCTGATCCTGTTCAGCTACACAATGACTGAGTCATTTGTAAGTCAGTGGCTTTCAATTTTCAGGGAAATGGCTCTCTTCAATAGTCTACACAAAGATGCTAAGAGACTAGCTTGACTAAAAGTCACACATTGCTAAGCACATGGATGCAGGCTGGATGGCATATTTACAATTCAACTGCTAACCAAATATTTGCTGAATATTTGAATAATATATGAATAAGGGAAGGATTAGGCTTAGGCATTTAATTTTTTTATAGCCATTAAAAGATGGGTATGTGATAAACAGCATCACCACCTGTCATCTGCCACTTAATTCCCAAAGCAAACATTTCCCCTTCACAGTATCAGAGCAGTAAAGCCAGGATGTTATGGGAGAAATGCCCTGGGTGCTCATTCTGTTGCCCTCATTAGCTGCTGTGAGGAAGCAGTGTGAGACCCTGGGAAGTGACTGCAGTATTAACCAGACTTTCCAGATGCTCTTGAATACTCTCACTCCTGTGCTAGAAGGAAGAGAGCCCCTTGAAACAGGGTCACTTTCTGCAGCTGGTTGCTGAGTCTGAGGGGCAGGGGATGGGGTCGGGGCTGATTCTAGTTCCAGAAGCTACACAGGAAACACATTTCCTTTCATGGGCTTAAAGAAATTCTGTGAGGGAAAATTTTTTTTTCTAATTTTACCTTATTTTAACAATTCTGAGAATTATAGAATTAGACAACTATGGAATTGGAAGATTCCTTAAATGTCCAAGTTCCTAATTTTATAGGTGAGAAAATTAAGATCCAGAGATGGTAAGTGATGGGCTTCAGGGCAGGCTGCCCTAAGATGCGCCACTCTGGTATGTGGATTGAGCTGAAGACAATAAAGGCTCGGACTCAGGAAGAACATTCGACCTTTCCCCGCTAACTGCCTAAAAGAAATTTAAAATAAAAGCCTGTCCCCAGGACAGGCCATCACCATAGATAGCTTTGGGTTCCGGTAGGCTGGGAGGATCCTTGCTAAGCCTACTCTTATTAAAATTCTATTTACCGAACATTTGCTTTCCCATTTCCGTGTGTGTTATGTTCCTTCCCTTTGAAGCCCTGAGTCACTACCCCAACGTCCTCCTTGTCTGTAGCTAAAGATATTTAAACAGGCAGCCTTGGCCAGTTGGCTGAGTTACTCAGTTTCTTCTGAGCTTCTCCCATGTATACTCGCTATTAAACTTTGTTTGATTTTCTCCTGCTAACCTGCCTTTTTAATTATTTGATCAGCCATAAGAACCTTAAGGGAAAGTGGTGGGGCGGGGGGGGGGGGGCAGGAATTCTCCCACTTCTCCGACAGTTTTGGCACAGTTGGCAGGATCCCCACTGGCTGGGAAGTGGCCTTCTCTGGCTGGAAGAACTGATTCCTCCTGGGACCACTGTGGTTGAAAAGATCCCAGGTCACCTGATGAAAGCCGACAAAAGGTAAGATTTCTCACCACGTCAGCCTCCTGGAATCTCTATCTGTGGGGTCCGGGGCAAGCAAGTGGTGAGAATTTTTTCTCTTTCTAAATTTAGGTTGGCAGGAGAAAATATTTGGGAAACCAGTTTCTTGTGTGACTCCGGTAAATTTGGTAGAGTACTCTTGGCATTTGATCCTTTTCCTCCCAGAGCTAGCTACTGTGTCTTTTCTTTTGCCCTGTCTTCTGTGTCATGTGGCATAAGAAGGAAATACCATAGGGCAGGACACAGGCATAGGCCCTATAAGCCTGTTGTCCAGGCTGGTCCCACATGCTGATGAGTTTGTGGTCTCACCAGACCGGCGTCTAACTAGACAAACTTTGCTGTGGGTTAATATGCACATGAGGTTGAAGTTGTTGCTAACGGCATTTTGGAAGCCAAAAAGGCAGCAACTTTGGTGGGCGTGGGTGGAACACTTAAGAGCCATTAGGGCACTTGCCACCTCAAGAAGTCTCCTGTGGAAGGGTAAATTGTTCACGGAATGGGGTAGAGGACACAGGTCCCCTGCCAACTTCAAGAAAATGTCCCTGCAGAGATGAGGTACGCTGTAAAGCATCCATGATCCCCAACCCCACGGCGCCTCCCTCCTAGGTATTATTCTGGCTCCAAAAGACCCAAGGCTTAGCTAAAGCTGTCATTGTGCATATAAGAAAAAAAAACAGATGAGGTCTTCCCTTCCATCTTGTTCTGTGTCCTGAGAATTTGGCTTCTTGACCAGTGAGAATATTCTCCATGGTCTCCACCATACAGAAGGTACATTTATTGGGGTGCACCTTGCTGGCCAGTCAAATAGGCTGGGGTTCTGAGCTCTGTCTCTGTCCAGCTGTGCTAAGCTCCCAGGGGAGTCTGTCATAAAGGGTCCGAACCATATGGGCCTTTGTCGTCTCAACCTCCGTTGCTTGACAGTGCTAGAAAATCCCATTCTAGTAGCACCTGCCTGGTGTCACAGATTAGCGGGTCTGTTACTGGAGGCATCCCCCGCTCTCGTGGGAGACAAGAGACACTGTTTTCACTACACCATCCTTACCGCCTGTGCCACGAAGGTCTTTCCTTTCTCTGACTAGTTCTGCGAGTGAACTTGTGGATCATGGGGCTACATCATCTGTGCCCTCCCCAGGGACGCCTCTTGTGTCCATGGTAAAGGTTTATCCTAAGCCAGGAAAGTTACCTCTGGGTCTTTCCTTAAAAAAAGCTTGTGGATTGAGTCACTATTGGAATAATCATACAAATGGAGATCCTACTCATCAATGGTCAGACAATGGATCTTTTGAGTTGGAAAAACTTCTATATTTGAAAAATATTTTAGAGGGCTCACATCCCAAGCAGCTGCCTTATTGGTATTTATGGGAAGATCAAGTTGAAAAGAAAACCCAAAAAAGTATACTGGCTAGCCTTAAGAGATCTCTTAATAAGTTGAAAGAACAGAAGTCAGACTTAGAGCAACGATTAAGAAGCAAATTCAATGAAAACTCCCCTTCTCCTCCCTCCTCTGTTCCCCTATGTCCCCAGCTCCCTGTCCCTGATTCCTAAGATCTGTTGGATCTCTGGGCCCCTGGTTCAAACCGTCCCCCTCAGGACTTAGCTCCTCAGCCAGTTTCCCTAGATCCTAGAATGCCAACTTCCCCAAAGGGCATTCAGCTGCCTGTTTTAACTTCTTTCTTTCTAGAAGACTTATGGGGGCTCTCAGGCCTGACTTCCAAGTAAGAGGCACAAGAGTCACTTGTGTAAATGCTGAAAGCCAGGAAGTGAATTCTGTGGAAGCATCCAGAAATGGCAGGAAGGCTGGCTTTGCTGTCCCTTGTAAGTCCTCCTGCTTTCCAGGGCTCTGCGATCAGGCTCCGCCAGCTTGAGGGATTCCTATGCAGTGCCCATTGCGGACGTATCCTGGACCTCCGCTGCAGAGAATTCATGTCCTCTGGACATCAGCCAATCTCTTGAATTATAAAACTCTTCTGCTTCCGCTGTCAGAAGATCCTACTAAATTTAGGAAGGAATTAGAAAGATTAGTGGCTGTTCATAACCCCACCCACGGAGATCTTGACTGGCTGCTAAGGGGCGTTCTTCCAGCCCAGGATTACACTGTAGTTATCAGACAGGCCAGACGACCCCCTGGAGAAGACACCCCTTACAGGGGAAATAGATGGCCAGACCCTCTCCCAGGCCCTCCTGCAAATGACCAGGAAGTGGTGCAACTAGAGGCTGATATTCAAGGCTTAATAGGAGCGATTTTAGAGGCATTTCCTCCCAAAGTTAGTTGGTCAAAAATTGAATTATGTACTCAGAATGAAGGGGAACCTCCAAAAGCTTGTGTTGAACGTTTTATACAAACTTTTCAATGGCACACTGCGTTAAACCTGGAAGCCCCAGAACACAGGAATCTCCTAATTTCTGCTTTAGTTGGAAACGTCCTTCCTGATATAAAAAGACAAATTCAAAATAGTGTGGTTGGTTGGTCGGGGCAACCATTAAGTGTAATAATGGAGGCTGCTACACAATTCTCTGAAAATAGTCAGCAGGAGAGCAAAAGAAAAAGAGAATTAAAGGCAACTCTTCTCGCTTTACAAGTTGAACGTTTTGAGAAGCAAAAAGGCAACCCTGAGAGTAAACTAAAGCCCGCTCAGAGGCCTCCCTGTTGGCCCCCAGACACTTGCAAGTATTGCAAGAAATCAGGGCATTGGGAAAGAGAATGTCCTGCTCTTAAGAGAAGGGAAAGTTTGAAAAATACCTAGCTTGGCCCCAGAACCCCCAGAAGGCTCGTTTTTCTCCTCCTGAGGGGCATTTCTCCCTAAATTGATGGGGTCAGCCGGTCCTCAGTTGCACCCCTGAGCCTACCATGAACCTTAATTAGAGGATTACGAACTGGATGCTTTAGTTGACACTGATGCGACTTTCTCTACTATCCGTTTGGAGGATTTATCTCTACCTGTCACCTCTGAATCTATTGAAGCTGTGGGAGTCTCTGGGAAGCCTATTTCACTGCCCGTATCTCAGCCCACTCCAGGATCTTTAGGCCCCCTTAACACTCATCGTGCCTTTCTGGTCTATGAATGTTCACCAGCAAACCTCTTTGGCAGAAATTTATGTAAATTTAATGCCACTATAAATTGTAATGAAAAAGCTGTTTTTATCTCCTTGCCCTCTGACCAAACCCCAAGTCTCCTACTTTCCTTGCTAGAAACGCATCCTGATTTACGTTCTTCTGAAGAAGATGAGTCTTTATAAGATGTCCCAATTAGTCTCTGGGCTACACATGCAAATGAGGTAGGATTGTTGCTTAGTGCAGAACCTGTGCCCATTACTTGGAAGAAGAAGAAACCATTTCCATCAGTAGCCCAATGCCCGCTCTCCAGAAATGCAGAGTGAGGAACTGATCCCGTAATAGACTCCCTTTTGCAACAGGATGGAATACTTTTTACTTCCTCACCCTGTGACACTCCAATCTTGCCAGTAAAAAAATAAGGCAAATTTGACTCAGGCGGGAACCACATCTATAGATATGTACAAGACCTCAGAGCCATAAACTCTTTGTAATTCCTGGGCATCCCGTGGTCCCCAATCCAGCTGTCATCCTGACCTCAATACCTGCTGATGCAGCCTGATTTACAGTAGTTGACCTCTGCTTTGCTTTATTCTCAATCCCATTGCATCCTGACTCACACTTTCTTTTTGCATTTACATTTAAAGGGAGACAATTAACATGGACTCGCACACCTCAGGGAGATTGTGAGCCCCCTCAATATTTTCCAAAGTCCTTAAAGCTGACTTGGATTCTGCAGCCTTCACTCAAGGCCCCACTCTTGTTCAATATGTGGATGACCTGCTGCTCTGTAATCAAACTGAGCAGGGAGCCCTCACACACCCCTCACTCTCCTGAAGGCACTTGCTGAACGAGGCCATAAAGCCTCCGGATCTAAACTTCAGTGGGTGCAAATGACTGTTACCTACTTAGGGCATGAGATATCTCAAGGCATTCCAAAGCTAACCCCCAAATGCCTCGAGTCACTTCTGTCCATCCCTCTCCCCAAAATGAAAAAATAGTTATGTGAATTTCTATGGGCAACTGGTTACTGCCACGGATGGATTCCTCATTCTGTAGCCCTTGCTCAACCCTTATATGCTCTTCTACCGGATGTCACACTAGAGCCTATTTCCTGGCCTTCAGAGGCGTTAACCTCCTTTGAAGGTTTAAAATTAGCTCTGTCCAGGCCTCTGGCTCTTGGCTTACCTAGTTTTGACAAACCTTTTCATCTACACTGCCGTGAAAATAGTGGAATTGCTGCAGGTATCCTAGCACACCTACGAGCAGGCTCTGTTAACCAACCGTTCCATCATCTTACGTTGTTGTAACACTAAATCCAGCTACTTTACTGTCCCTCCGTGATGATAAAGAGCCCCACTCCATTCCACATGATTGCCTCACAAGTATAGAAATGGTCTCAAAGCCACGAGAGGATCTCCTGGACATCCCTTTAGACAATCCAGACTTACTTCTGTTTTCCGATGGCTCCTGTAAGTGAAATTTCTGGGGAAACATAATAACTGGTTATGCCATAGTTTCCCCACATGAAATGCTTGAAGCTTATTCTTTACCCACTGTAAAATCAGCCCAAGCTGTTAAACTCGTAGCTCTTACTAGAGCTTGCACATTAGCAAAAGGGAAAACTGCCACTGTTTACACAGACTCTAGATATGCTTTTGGAGTCTGCCATGCTGTTGGCAAAACTTGGAAATACCATGGATTTCGTAACTTCTGCAGGAACTCCTATTGCTAATGGATGCTTAATAGCAGCCTTCTTACAAACTATTCACCTGACTTCTAGAATTGCCGTGGTTCATTGTTCAGCCCATACTAAGGAGAGTGATGTCATAACAGGGCTGACAGAACTGCTAAACATTCAGCTCACAAGGGACCCCATTATCCTTTCTCCAACCAACTTTTAAACCTGCCTTTCCCCCTGACTGATATTATGAACTATCAGACAAGTGCCCCACAGTTGAAAAAGACAATTGGATAAAAAAGGGTGCGAAACAATTATCAGAAGGATTATATATTGGGACAAAAGGACTTCCTGTAGGTCCTTTTCTTTTGACTTTTTGACTTGCTCTTATTTCACACCAATTGGGACATATGTGCAAATGGTGGACAGTTAAGGAACTAAAAGTCAATTGGTTTTGCCCTGGCGTCCATAAAATTTCTGACCAAATTATTTCCCAGTGCACTACTGCAAATCTTACCAAGTTTCTGGGAGAAATCAGCGTACCCCAGGAAGTCCTCCCGGGCCCCCACTGCCCTTTGCGGGGCTACAAATGGACTTTATAGACTTGCCCCCAGCTTTAGGCTACTGTCACTGTTTGGTTATCACCTGCATGTTTAGTGGGTGGACCTAATGCTATCCAAGTAGATGTGCAGATGCCCCAACAGTGGTGAAGAAATTGATAAGTGAAGTTATTCCTCGTTTTGGCTTTCCTTTATGGATTCAATCAGACCAAGGAACTCATTTTACAGCAGAGGTGAACCACTTTCTTGCAAAAACTCTGGGGTACTCATTAAAATTCCATACCTCATATCACCCCCAGTCATCAGGGCAAGTGGAACGTAAAAATCTAGACATAAAAAGGACTTTAGGAAAGGTCTGTCGAGAAACTGGACTTAAATGGGCAAAAGTTCTGCCCTTGGCCCTTATATAGACTCAAAATACTCCAAATAGGAGACATGGACTGACTCCTTTGAAGTGGTTTTTGGACGCCTGATGCTTACTGGTATCTCTAAACCTTCCATGTCTGGATTAAGTGAATATTATGGGAACTTAAGTGAACAATTTGATGCTATGAATAGCTATATACAGAAATTAACTAGCATACTTTAAGCACTTCATCAACAGGTAAAAGAGGCCTGGCCTCCACCTTCTGACATGCCTTACCATCCCTTTTGACCAGGAGATCAGGTGTATATAAAGGCCTTTGAAAGGAAAAACGTGCTGTGACCTCGCCGGGGAGGATCTTCTGAAGTCCTACTGACCACCTACACTGCCATCAAAATAAAGGAAAAATCTTCCTGGATCCATGCCAGCCACACCAAAATAGACCCAGGACATCACTCTCAAGACACCTGGGAGACAGTCCCCACAGGTGACCTTAAATTAAGGATTTCCAGAGCTAATGCCAGGCCCCAGAAGCAGCTGACATCACGAAGTAGACAGCTTCTCCCAAGATCACGGATCAAGAAAACTTGCTTTCACCCATTTCTTTCCCTTTGCATTTAAAGACTCCCTACACACACACACACACACACACACACAACCACAAACTGTTAGCAAATATATTCCTTTAATCATTTATTAAAAAGCTGACTGAAGAGTGCTGGTCTCTATTTATCCTACTTCTCTCTAAGTCTTCACTATGGGCTCTTTTCCAACCTGTGTCTTGCTTTTATTAACCCTCTATTTTTCAATAAATTCAGCACAGACCAAACACCCCCTTGTGCCAGTTTACCAATGTTTGGCCACTTTAACTAATCAGTCTGACTGTTAGTTATGTCACAACTAGACAGAGCAAAACAACCTGAACCAGTCATTGTTCTGGCTGAGTAAACATCTGGTGGACTAAGTACGGAAGATGGATGAACAACAGTGTATGGTATCCATGACAAGGAAAACTTCACTCTGCCTCTTCTCCTGGTGAGCCACTTGGGACCCAGAAAGTCTCCATAGAAGCTCAAGGACTGTCCCTTGCCAGGTAAAGACAATAGGTGAAAGTTTTTCTCTCTGCATTGAAAGTAAACATGACACTGGACCTTCCCTGGGTGACATACCAGGACAATATTGCAATCAGATTCTGTGGTTTGATTCTACAGGTGGCATCTTCAAATCTCTCAAGGGAATTAAAATGACTCTAAGACTACTGCCTTTGGCACAAACATCTGACAAATCACCAAATGTCCTGGATGGCTTATGAGCCACCCTTGTGGAACTTAGGGTATTGCAGCTGCCCGCATGGTTAAGCTGCCCAATACCACAGACTTCATATGGGTGGGTCAAAAATCTGGACTCACTTGGTCAGGTGAAAGGACCAGGTTTTATAGCTGCTGAAATTAGACTGCAGGCCTCCCGTATCAGCTATTCTGCAATCTGTTCTGTTCTCACAGATTCACAGGAATGCATGGAAAATGGAGAGGTTTAGGCACTAACAGTACCAGTGGCATAGGTCATGGAATTCTCTAGACTGTAGGAACTATAGATTCAATTCTACCCTTGTCTATAAACCACACTGGTCTTTTCATTTTATGTGGCAACAAAGTATATAAAGGATTCCCACCTAATTGGTCAGGATGCTGTGGACTCGGATACCTGGCCCCTTCTGTCACTAAATACTCCACCCTAAATGTAAGCCAATTATAAAACTGGGTTCCTTTGTTCATAAGATTGTGCCACATAAACGTGCGAGTTGGGAAATCGTGGAGAATCCGCTTGTGTACCGCAACTCCAAGTTCTTTTCAGCATTGAGAGTCTTATTCCCCAGCTTTGGCGATTACGAGTTGGAAAAGGCGATCTTAAATCTCTCCATGGTAATGGAACAAGAGTTCAACAGCACCATGAAAACTTTGAAAATACTCCAGTCAGAGGTTAACAGCCGAGCCTCTGTGGTCCTCCAGATCGACGTGCTCTGGATACAATGACTGCCCAGCAAGGAGGAGCCTGTGCAATCATTGGTGAAAAATGTTTCTTTTATGTGAATCAAACTGGGCAAGTAGCATCTAACTTATATCTACTAAAAAAGAAGATTGACATTTTCTATCAGATAAATGAAGCTCACACATTTTATTGGACTGACTTATTTTCAGGATTGGGGAACTGGTTTAATGGAGTGTGGGGAAATGTGCTATGGTTTGTTCTTTTCTGCTTGTTTATCCTTATTCTAATCTATGTTATTTTCTCTCTTTACAGATTTCTTACCACTTGGCTACTAGCTCAATTTTTCTCTTCACAGCCACCAGCTCAGCTTTTTATGTGTGAAACTTCCACGGAAGTTTCAGAGGAGGGAACTGATGGGGTTCAGGGCAGGCTGCCCCAAGATGCACCACTCTTGTATGTGGATTGAGCTGAATAAAATAAAGGTTCAGACTCAGAAAGAACATTTGACCTTTCCCCGCTAACTGCCTAAAAGAAATTTAAAATAAAGGCCTGTCCCCAGCACAGGCCATTGCCATAGATAACTTTGGGTTCTTGTAGACTGGGAGGATCCTTGCTAAGCCCACTCTTGTCAAACTTCTATTTACCAAACATTTGCTTTTACATCTCCATGTGGGTTGCCTTCCTCCTCTTTGAAGCCCCAAATCACTATCCCCAATGTCCTCCTTGTCTGTAGCTGAAGATATTTAAACAGGCAGCCTCGGTCAGTTGGCTGAGTTACTCAGTTTCTCCTAAGTTCCTCCCATGTATACATGCTATTAACCTTTGTTTGATTTTCTCCTGCTAACCTGCCTTTTTAATTATTTGACCAGCTATAAGAACTTTAAGGAAAAAGGGGGATTCTCCCACTTCCCTGACAGTAAGGAATTGCCAGACTATAGAGCCAAGTCTGTGAGGGGCTAATGATCTTGTCTCTGTTGTTTGTTGAATAGCTTTACTAAATGAGAGTCTCTATTTGGCAAACATAGGAATTTTGGTTCTATGTTGTGTTAAGTTATGTTACATTATCACATTATGCTTTATGCTATGTTGAATGTTCCATTGTGAAATGCAAATGAGACATCATTTCTTGGGCCATTTTCACAGTCAAGAGTCCACAAAGCTGTTTGTTTAGTACCTCCCTCTCCAACAATAGGATTACTTTCTTCTTTTCCTTTTTCAAATAAATTCCTCATGGCTCTAAACATTAAGTAGAGCTTGAACAGGAAGCAGAAATAAATTTCAAGCTCTCTAAAATGTGGTTCTGCCCAGCCCTGTCCACACATATTGTAGGGGAGGAAGAAGATTTCCTCTACCCACTCCAGGTCCTTCTGGCTGGGCTATGAATTAAGTTGGCCTGAGACAGAATAACAGGAGAAAATCAAGCAAGGCATTGTAACATGTATACACAGAAGAAACCCAAAAAAGCTGAGTAAGTCGCCAAAATGGCTGAGGCTGCCAGCTTAAATACCATCTCAGCTAAAGACAAAGGAGGATGTTGAGGGCGGTGGTTTGGGGCCTCAAATGGGATGAAGGCAATTCACATGGAAATGGAAAAGCAAATGCTTGGTAGATAAGAGTAAGCTTGGCAAGGACCCTCCCAGTCTAAGGATACCCAGAGTTACCTATGGTGATGGCCTGTCCTGGGGACAGACTTTTTATCTTAAATACTTTTAGGCAGTCAGGGAAAAGTTCAAAGTTTCTTTTAGAGTCTTTTTTTCTTAAAAATAATCAAGTCAAAGAGACACACTTTGCCATGGATTCTGATCTCCCATGGTGTCCCAGAGTGCCCACTTACTCCTCCCTGAGACCGCCCCTGGACTCTGCTGCAAGTGGAAGACTGTGCAGTGGTGAGAATTTTGTTCCAGTTCCTGGTGCTGCATCAAATATCTGGAGCCTCTGGGTTTCTATTAGGCCTCAAGGAAGGACCTCATGTCCTATGGCCTGGGTTCCTCTGTGTTTCCTGCCGTTTGCTTTTCTTACCTGTCTATTCTCTCAGGCTCCACTGAGCAGCCTGCTCCTCCTTGTTCCTGCATAGTGAGAAAGCAGAAGCATCCTTTCCTGTCCTGCCCTTGTCTCCACCTGTGAAAAGTTATACTTTAAAATGCTTCACCATGATAGACTCTTTCATGTCTTTACAATGAAATAATTGAATCTCACATTTCCCATTATTCTGTTAATAATATCCAACTACGTTAATGAGAACTACTAAAAGAATCTCATTTGCTTAGTGTATAAATCCAAAGGGTTTTTTAAAATATCCTGATTCAACTTAATTATGGGTTAAATTGCTAATTTTTCCTTTAGCTAAATATCTCCAGCTATCTCTAAAAATGACAGCCCATTAAAGACTTGCCATTTCAAAGGTACAGTCAGACACCTTTGTAGTAATTTTTCTTTTACTCTAAGATCATGTGAAGTGTTAGTCTTTTGAGAGCTGTTTGTCAGACAGTGATATAGAACAACTGCTTTTTATCCTAGGCACTGTGAGAAAAGATATTTCCAACCCAAGTTTTTTAATGTCTTTTATTAAATCTTGCTCAGAAGCAATCTTACACAAATCCATAAAAGCTAAAGCTCTGTTTTAGCTCAAATCTTTAAAAAGAAAAAATGAACACCCTCTCCTCCTTGCCTCCTCCTCCAGGTCCTTGCTCCTTGAGAGAATAAATCAGAACACAGTTTGAAAATCACAACTTTAAAGAACTAAAACATTCACATGGGCAGTTTCAAAACTGGAAGTGGGTTATATTCCAAAATAATGTAAATTAATTGTTTTAAACCCAGAATTTAAGATGTTTCTTGTTGGAGAGTAAATTGATATAGTATTTTGGGGGGGGGAAGGAGAATTTGGCAATATAAATTAAAGTTATTTTTCTACTCTAATAAGATTTAGTAATTCCATTCTTAGAATTTATTCCTTAGAAATAAATGGCCAGAAAAATGTCCGAAATGTATGTATAAGTATATTAATCACAGTGTTGCATGTGATAGTGAAATACTGAGAACAATAGAAACGCCACACACGGTGTTCAATAAATCATGATGCATTCATGCAGTGGAATGCTAAGCAGCTTTAAAAAATGGCAACATAGTTATATCTTCTTTATTCGTGTTTGGCATGGAAACATGTCCATAATATATTAAGTAACAATATTAAAGACAGTATGTATGCTTTATAAATTCCACATTGGAACATACTAATATATGTGTGTGCATGTATATAAAAATATAAAATCTGGATGAATGTTGACCAAAATATTAAGTAGCAATTTTTATGCAGTTGAATTAGAGATAGTTTTCTAATTATTTTGTTGTCTTTATGCATTTCTTATTTTAAGATAATGAATGTGTTGCTTTCATAGTCAGAAAAAAAGCAATGGCATTAGTTTTGGTATTTTTGTTAATAAAAGGTTGTTATGTTACCAGAAAGTTTCCATAGTCGATTATTTCACACAGAGAATGGAGAAAGTGCTGATGGCAGTGCTTCCTTCTGTCCACAGGGTGTGCTTTCCTCCCCTTTGCATTCTGAGATTCGACCTTGAATCTTTCGAGCTTTTAATCCTGTGCCCACTATGGGGCTATAGGGGGGCTGAACCTGCAAGGGATTAGGTGGACTCTTCTTGGTGACAGTCACTGTAGGAGTCAGGGGACACTTTGGCAGGCATCTAGAGGGGCAAGGAGCCTCCAGTGATGGGGACAAGGTCATTCAAAAGTCGCACGTTCATAAGACAAAAGCTGCTTATATTAAACATTACCACCAAGTGATATCAACCCTAAATTAAAGTAGAAGCTATTCATTTTTCATCTGAGCCCCTAACTCTGCTTACATGAAGTCAGTGAAGGGCTATTCTGAAGCATAGAACATGGTTCTCACTGGCTTGAAAGAGAAAACCCTCCTTCATTATCTTGAGGCATTCCCCCATCCAGATGGATAGTTTATATCTTCCAGCCCATATCTGTGGGAATTATTTCCTCCAGAAGTATTAGACTTTATTTTTTCAAGTTGACTCTTCCTGGCTGAAATTTAAGCCTCTAAAGATTTCTTAGAGTTATAATGCAAGTAGTAAGAGGTAAAACTACCAGAATCAGAGATGAATGATTATCTAAGGAATAGAACCAACAGGTTATATTCTCACCCAATATTTCAGCCAAAGGACCCAAACAGTGTCATCCTTAAGTGAGAAGACAATGTTTCTTGTGTTTATAGAAATAGATCTAATATATATGTCTATACCGGCATCTATAGCCAGCCCTGGTGGTCTAGTGGTTAAGATGTGGTGCTCTCATCCCCATGGCCCTGGTTCATTTCCTAGACAGGGAACTACAGCAGTCATCTGTCAGTTATCATACTGTGGCAGCTGTGTGTTGTTATGATGCTGAGAGCTATGCCACTGGTATTTCAAATACCAGAAGGGTCGCCCATGGTGGACATGTTTCAGTGAGCTTCTAGACTAAGACAAACTAGGAAGAAGGACCTGGCCACCCACTTCCGAAAAAATTGGCCGCAAAAACCCTATGAATAGCAGCAGAGCGTTGTCTGATACAGAGCTGGAAGGTGAGAGGAAGGTGCAGAAAGGCCAGGCAGGGCTCAGCAATGCTGTCACACAAGGTTGCTGGGAGTCGGAATTGACTTGATGGAACTAACAACAGATCTGCATCTATATTTATACCCATATCAATGTAGGCACGCATGCGTATTCACATACACACACATGAGAAAATTCTCTCAATAAAGCCCAGTAAGGAAGTTCAACTATGGCTGAGTCTACATGACTACAAACATCTCAATAAAAAATGTCAGCTGCGGTTAATTAATCAGTTTCTGTGTACACAAATTATCTTGCAGTAGATGTAATCAGGGAAATAAATGTGAAATAACGAGGCTATCAGAAAGCTTCAGGAGTAGATAAGAGTTTGCTATGGAGGTCAGTCCTTGAGGAAAGAAAGACCTGAGGTGGACCTCTCCTCTTATTGAAGAGAAGAGGTAATAAGGAAACACAAGTAAAGAAACAGTAGGAGAAAAACACAAAGGTAAGATGGCTGTAATTTGTAGGGGATGATAGAACTGGTGGGACGTGGTGGTTACTTGTATGAACAGGTCTTCATTTTATGGGAATTGCAGGATATGAATGATCCTTGGCTGCTGGGTAATAAAAGTCAGTAGCTCTTCCCAGCCATTATGATAACCAAAAATGTCCCACAAGTTTCCAAATGTCACGTCCTCAATGGGAGATTTATCATTCTGCCTTAAGAACCACTGGGCAAGATAGTGCGAGCTTCTGAATGCCAGGATGAAATGCCAGGATCTTGTCAGGTTTTCCTGTGTGAAATAACTCTGTTTTTATTTTCCTATTTCCGCTATGCAGACATACCGTAAAACTATGCTTTTCTCCAGGGTGTTTACACCACCTCCAAATCGACTATTCTCTGTGGTTAATTCAGTTCAGAATTAATTCTGATTCCTATGGCATCCATTACATGATGCCTTAATTTCAGTTTATTGCTGTTTGTAATTATCTTTATTTATGGCAGATTTGGGAGAAACAGGGGCATCAGGGGGTTCATCAAACATCTGGAACAATTTTTCAAAAATTTTGGATTAACTAAAACCCAAACATTCTGCTAAGCATTTCTTCTCACCCTCTTTCTCCAAACTTTAAAAACATGTATATTTTAGAGAACACTGATTCCGTGTGTTTTTTATTCATTTTAGTTCATATCATCAAAATATTTAAAAAAGTGATTGGGAACCAGGAATCTCATTGAGACTTTAAAATAAATAAAATTTTAATGACTTAAAAAAAGGTTCATAAAGACATTGAAATAGCAAAAGAATAAGGTCTTGGTGGAGACTGGAAATGAAATTTGGTAAAATTATTTTTCCACACTAATTTATAGTTTTCCAACCAAATTCTAATCTACAAACCTGGAGAGAATGAATTGGGTTAGTTAATCTAAAAAAAAAAATACTGCATCAAATTCTATACACCAAGACATATATCATCATGGAGAAAATATTAAGAAATAAACTTGAATCAAATGGTCTATTAATTCTTAAATATTGGAGATTATTTTACCATATAGTTGGTAATAATGATGTACGAAACTCTTAGGGCAAACCAGAAAATGTAAGAAGTAGCAAGAGTAATAGTAATCTAAGAAAGAAAATAAATTTAATCAGGAGTAGCTTATGATTGTGATCTGTCGCTTATTCTCATGATTTGAGAGATTGAAGATGAGCTTGCTGATGTCCATCAATGAAAAATGTGTAAACACGCACACACACACACAGAGCTATGTCAATACATCTGTCCATCTTAGTGTGAACTTGCCGCAGCAATGACGCTGAGGCAAGTGAGTCGAGTGAGATAGAATGATCAAAAGCCCCATTTAAAATCTGTCCATTTAAGTAACTGAAGAAAATTTTCAGGAAAATTACAGAGATGACTTTTGAGGGTTTAAGAATAAGAACTCAAGTTATATTAAAGAGTAGTGATATACCTTATTTAACAAACTTGGTGAAAAATGTTAAATATAATTAGTAAGGAAACACAAATTTAAATGAGATACCATTTTTCATTTCACAGAAGAGAAGATGTTTAAACTAAGAATGTCCTATGATCTTTCATATCTTTTTTCAATATTACCCAGGGTCTCCAGTGGGAATGCTCATGCATTGCTGATGGAAAAGTAAAGTAAATTTGAAGATGCATATCAAGAGTCTAAAAATGTTAATAATCTGTAA
The DNA here is from genome assembly GCF_041296235.1 of Equus asinus. Taxonomy (NCBI): domain Eukaryota; kingdom Metazoa; phylum Chordata; class Mammalia; order Perissodactyla; family Equidae; genus Equus; species Equus asinus. Next base: position 14,852,454 of record NC_091813.1, read on the forward strand.
CCCACTAACTCTACTCTTAAGAATAAATCTAAACACACACACGCACACACAATTTTCTATGTTTAATTGAGGCAAAAATGTTGAAACAATTTAAATGTCCAAAACCAGGGAAGGATTAAACATATTATAATATGCATACAATGGAAAGTTGTACAATGTTAAATATGATGTTGATGAAATGTTTATGATAAATGAGAGAAATGGTTATGTAAAATGAAACGCAAAATATTATGTTATCAATTTTTTAAATTGTATAGAAAAAATATGGTGTATAAAAAGCAACAGTGATTTTATTCTATCCATTTCACAGCTTTGAGTCAGTGTCAGTGACAGAACTCAAGTATCCAATAATTCTCGACTTTATTTTTGAATACAGTAAGTGCTCAATGAGTGGAGACAATTTTTCATATTAAGGTGGTCAATTTAATTGCATGTAAAGTTAATTTTCTTCTTTAATATGAAAGAGTAAATTTTTAGGGAAAAAGTAAGACTTTTTTTCATAGTATTTGAGAATAAAACTTATGCTGTTAATTAGTTTTAGAGAAAAGTAAAGATTTTTGAGAGGAATAAAGTCTTCGTACTTTAAAGTACAATTTGCCTAGGTTTAATCATTGTGAAAATTAGTTTCTCCACAGAAAGGTAAATTTTTATCATTAACATTTTTACTGTGTAGAGCTGGAATATTGAATTTTAAGGGTAAATTGCATGTCTTAATCAGGCCAGAGTGGTCTACCACTGCCAATGGGAGTAAGAAGCTCAGTATATTCCCCTTTAAGGTCCCATTATTCCCCCTTTATACTTCTAGAGGTCGTTATCTATTTTTTGGTGGCCTGAGAAGCAGAAGAAAGTTCTCTGATTCAGTCCACACTGCTCTCCTAGGGGTTCCTGCCTGCTGAGTAGAAGCTGCCTTGGTGGGCTGTGTTGCAGACAGATGAGGCAGGGTACCCTGTACAGCACTTATCCTGAGTTCTGGAAACGGTGTTCTGCCTAGTTCTGGAAAGTCGGACTCCCTCACTTTCTAAGGTACCTCTGATTTTAAAGAGTTCTGCACAAACTGACTGATGCCTTCAGGGTCAACACTCTATCGATTCCTGAACCAAACCATTTTCACGAGCAAAGGCTCCACCAAGGGAGCAAAATCAAGACTAGTTTTGATGTATAGCATCTTAGGTGAGCAGTGATGAAGAGCTGGGCTCCTAAGGAAACAGGCTCATTGATAAGGCTGATTAAGAGCAGCCACGCTGTCTCCTGAGGGAAACGTTGGCAACAGGAAGCAGCAAAATTGTCCTGAGCCCAAGAACTGGGCTACCCCCCTGGGTCTAGCCCTCCCAAGAATGAGAGTGCAGAGCCCTATTTCAAGCTCAAGGAAGTGCTATGCTTTGGAAAGCTAAGCCTCCAACGTTTCAGCTCTGTCAACATTTTGCAGTACTGTTAGGTTGAGCCATATGAGACTGTTATTTTTGTAGGTCGCAAATGGTTGGATATTGGAAACTTCATAAGATTCAATCTATTAGTTCATGAGACACAGTGGCTCCAAGAAGGGTAGGAACCTTGCATGTTAGTTTGGGTCCCTTGAGAAGCAGACGCCAGGATGTAATTAAATGTACAAGGATTTTATTAGGGGGAAATGCCTATATGAAAGGAAATAGAGAGAGAGCTGGGAGAGTCATCAGAACTTGATACTAGTCTGATCCCAAGTGAAGGAGAGAGGGAGACAAGCTTGGATTCAAGCCTCCTAGATTGCCAGATGTTCTCAGGAAGGTTTGGTAAAACTTTAGGGGACTTCTCAAGTCCAAGTCAGCCAGAAAAGGAATCCTGTGTCTCCCAGAAATACATCTCTGGCTGGAGGCAGCCCATGGGAGGTGTGGCCTTGGCACAAATGCGGGGAAGAGTTTCAGAGTGCAGCCACTGGGACCTCAATCATTATGCTCCTGTAGGTGGAGGTCCACCAGGTGCATTTCCATGACCACGTCTTGAGACTCAGAAGTGCAGATGACACCCTGGTATAGCCCTCGCCTTGCTTCTGTCGCTTCACCCTCAACTCTTGTTTTATCACTGCTTCTTGAGGCTACATAAATCTACCTTACCCTTTATGGAGAGGAAGCTGGGGACAGGGAAGGGGACTGTGGTCCTTTCTATTCCAGAAAGTCATTGGCTCCTTATTCAAATTGGTCTATGTCTTCCCAGAGCTCTATGTAACAGAGGAGGGACTGCTTTAATAAATAAAGCAAAAGTCGCCTATTCCTTATGTCCAAGAGCGAGGTTCAGTGTGACAAAAGTCTGCAAAACTAATAGAAGTCCTATGGGTTGGATGACCTTTCGAATGCCTGCATAGAGCATCTGGCCACTTTGTTTCCTCTATGAAGGGGAAAAATAGCTCTGACATGGCTTCCAGCTGCATAGCTAACACCCTATTATAACAAACCCTACAACAGTAATAAAATAAGCACATACCAAATGCGAAAATAAAACCTTGTATTATTAAACACTCTTTATAGGTAGCATTTAATTTTCATTATTGAAATGTGAAATTTGAAAGTGAAATTTGTAAACAAATAATGTATAAATGTGCTAGAGTGTAAGAAATACAAGAAGATTCACATTAGGGCTAAGTTTTTACTAGGAAAGTTAAAAGAAATTGAACAATTATTGAGGTAAATCAAACAGAAGCTTATTTTGACTCCGGCTTAGTTTTTTGCTAAGGACAAAGCTATGTGTGTGGATTTGGAGAAAACAGGTTAACCAAGTTATCTGGGTAATTTCTCTCCCTGGCATAGACCAGATCCTTTGGGGGAAATTTTAATCATGATCTTAAAAAGCATGTGTAAATTAAACTTATTAGCAAAAAAAAACCAAAAAAAAACCCAAAAAACAAGGAAGGGTAAAAACAGAACTTGAACTTTTTTTCTTGAAGAGGAGACTAAAACCGTCCCCATAAAGCATCAGGCAATCTGGCAAACATGCCCTTGCACGTTCCTTACGGAAGATGCAGTCTTACACAATTCTTCCATTCACTCATGGGTTTGCGTCTCTTGGCCACCCATGCTCCCTGAAGACAGCTCACGGCACTGGATTGCATCAGCAAGGCATGATGGATGATGGGGGACATCACCAGGGAGAGAGTACTCTGCCTTTGGCTTAGTTTACAGTCAGATGTGAAGAAAAGAAGAGCCGTAAAGTTGGAAACTATGATGGAAGAAACTAAAATTTATTTTTAATCCCTGTAAGTTCCAAAGAAGGAATAAAACCTGCAAATATGACAATGAGATGATTGGACTAATTTGTAAGGTAATTTATCAGAACACGGGAACTGAGAGTTCAGCTCTGTAGGTCTGGGGAGGTGCCTAGGAAGGACTGCATTCTCACTTCCTCATTTGGGAGTTCTTAAATAGACCTCAAACTCTGAGTCTACAAGTGCAGCTGGAAAGGCAGAGAAAGAACAAACTTCTTTATGTTCTGCTTTGTGATCTGGCTAGATTTTGATGTGATGTTGGGACAAAATCTCCTTCAATAGGAGGTTAAACAGAAATGAAATGACAACATACAGCACATAAATTTAATTAAAGATGCTAAAACCTAACAGCATCAAAGAAAGCTTAAATCAACAAATTTTGGAGAAATATGTCAAATTCTTTTGGCCCATGCCACACATTAATGAAGCTGTACTTATGCTGAAAGCTGTGAAAAAAGCTATTGTAAAGATGATTGTGAGATTTCTTTGATTCTTGTGTTATCTTGCTGCTGAGTTTGTGCTTCTGTCCATGGCTTTGTTGACTGCATTTTTGTGGCAATGTCTCTCTACTGATTTTTAAGGAATTTTCAGTAGACTGTGCAAAGACCACATAATAATCCAAGGATGCGATGCTCTCGTCTAGGTGAATAAGGTCCTGAACTGGCAATTAAACTTATACTTACAGGATAAAAGTCACGCAGGGCATTTCACAGCTATTTTGACAATTAAAATAAGTTGTTAGTTATGTGGTAGATATAAAATCCTGTGCTGGGTATAATGGTGAATATAAAATTATATCATTTATAGATCCTGGCCCTATTGACCTGCAGTTCATAGAGAAGATAAGACATGCATCCAAGTGATTAGATTAGAAAATATAAAGGAAAAATATTGCAAAAATATTATGGATGGTTTGAGAAATTCAAAGGAGGTGAAATTACTTGCATGAGTGGTGGAGGTGAGAATCTCATTAGAGATAGGGGAAAAGATTCAAGGCAGAAGAAAGCATGAACAAACAGTGATGACAGAAATTTCAGCGTACATCAGAATGAGCAAGTGATTCCAATGAACTGGAGTAAAGGAGTCATTAAGGAGAGCAGCTAGGAAATAATTTTGGAAACATAGGGTACGGGTCATATCATAGGGACCTGAGAATGTCAGGAAAAAAGGGCTGGTCTAGGTAATAGAGAGTCAGAGAATGTGTTTGAGCAGGTAAGTAGCTTAATGCGAATTGTGGTTAAGAAGAATATACTGTAAAATGGATTAGGATTGGGAGAGATTCCGAGGGCAGAGAGACTCATAGAAGGCCTTTCCAATATTATAGACAATAGGTGACAAGGACTAAATTAAGAGGGAGAGTGCTAACAGAGATGAAGGAATTATTTAGAAAGATATCATAGAGGTAGAATGTACAGAATTTAGCTAAAACTTGGGTATGGAGGATAAGAGAAAAAAGAGCAAGAGGTGATGCCAGAGTTGTACATCTTGATGCCTAGGAAGATGGCCACACTATTAGTAGGAATGGAGGAGTCAAGAGGAGGAGCTGGTTGGGTGAAAAGGTGGAAAATATACTGAGCGGGAAGTGAAGATGAGACAGGTGGAGAGCTTCGAGGCAGTTAGGAAGACAGAACTGAAGCTTAGAGAGAACATGATTTGGATTTCAGATTTGAAGACCATCTTCATAGAAATGCTAACTAAAGACAAGGAATTGAATAAATTGTTCAAGGGAGAGACCGTTGAGAAAGAGAAGCGAAAATGGAATGAAACATGGATCATAAAGAGCTACATTTCAGAAGCTGAAGAAGGAAAGACGAGAGAAATTATCAGAGTTGTGAGCGGAGAGACCGGAGAATAGTCTCTCATTGGACACCAAGGGAAAAGAAGAAGGTGATCAACAGGCGAGAATGGAGACCGGGGAGAAGATTGTTGAACTGTGGTATTTGTCCATTTAGATTTCAAGTCGTCTAGATGCTTCATTTGAAAGATTTCTTTTTTGACCTGGATCATTCTTAATGCATATTAAGCTGGCCCTGACCTAGGCAGCTTTAAAATTTGCTTTAAAATTTGCCCTAAGAGGCACAACTGTTTGAATAATGTATTAAGCCTCATTTTCAGCTTCTTCACTAATAAATAATAACTATACATTAACTTTTTAGGGGCAGACCTCATACTAAGTTCTTTATAAGAATTATCTTAATTTAATCTTCTTAATGAAGTGTGTAGCATTATTCTGCCATTTGACAGATTAGCACCAAGAGATTAAATAATTTGTCCAAGATCACAACAGGTAAACGGACAAGCCTCTCCCGCTCCTGGTCCTTATTCACGAGTCTATATTATTTCCCTATTTTCATGTGCTTTTACACACATGAAAGTACCAACAACCTGGAAAATGTGTATTTTTGACATTGGTAGGTACAGCATTTTTGTTAAGATCCTTTAGAATAGAAGGTTAAATTGCTTCATGGATGATATTTTGTATACATTTTCTGGTAAATGTATCTCCTTTCTCAGGTTTCCTTCACTTTCTCTAATCCAAATCGTATGAGCCAAATGTGCATTTTATAATGGAAAAGTCTTAGTTACACAGTCTAAGTCTTTATAATATCAAGATCTAGAAATTGCCAAGAGAATTTGGATATATGATATGTGGAACATTAAAGGAAAAACCAAGGCAGTTTATTACCTGGTCTTTCAGAAATGTGACATCAAGCTCTCATTCACAATTTACAAAGCCCAGAAATCTGGCACTTTGAGCTCACATAAAAAGACAGAAACATTTCTATTAAATTCAAAACATACAAGAAAACAGAAAATGTGCATGGCTATAAAGAACTTTAGAGTGAAGTAGGAAGCAAAATAATAGTGTAAATAATTTTCCATTTTTAAAAGCTATAAAATACTTTTAGAAAAGACCACATTTTGATTGAATCCCTACTCATAACTCACTTATGACTAGAGAGTTATTTGAATCTTATGATGGTTTTTCATTCTTCTCTATCACTGCAACAGTGGACCTCACCATTTTGTCTGTTGCATTAGTTAGTTATATGGGCAAATAGTCATATTCATCCAGAAATAGATTATGCAGGATGTGAATTATCCTGGTCTCTTGTGTCTCCACCCACCCTTTCTTTCTGCCATGCTGACTCCCCTTTTCTTTCTTCAGTGCTCTTAGTATTTCCGTCAGAGAACAAAACCAAGAGGAAAATCTTGGAAGACTGGAGAGCAATCTTGTTTTGGTCGTCACCCTGAAATTCAGGGATTTAAACATGTGTGATCACTCTCCTCATCTTCAGACCCAAATCAAGAGTTGGTTGTTCTAATGCTTTGACAGTGTCCACTTGTGCCAAGTAGCCCATTGAGTGGACACTACCTGCAATTGGGATTTATACAATGTGACTTTTCACTTGATAAAAACTATATTTCTCTTTTACTTTGAGGATAAGATTACAGACTTATCCTTTTGGTATGTTCAGAAAAGAGGGAGATGAGTGATATAACTTTATTCAGTCATTCACTGACAGAACATTTACTGAGTAACTGCCATTTGCCTGGCACTGTGAATTCAAAGATATGACTCCTGTCTTGAGGAGCTTTGACCTCAGGTGTCCTGATTTTAAGTATAAATACACACAAATACATAATTCTGTGTTCTCATGCTAATATCTTACATTAACCAAACTTTTTAAAATTTTATTCTCTGTGCATTTAGCCTCATAGCCGTATTTAAAGAGGAGACCTCTATCACATGGGGCCTTAGGAAAAAGGACTTGATCTAACAAAGATCAATTGAGAATTGTTTTTTATACATTTAAGTATCAATGCTTATCAGTAGTGGAACTAACTAGTAAATGTCATAGAAAATAATTGGAAGATATAATAATTTAAATTAATTTACATAATTTAATAAAAATAATTGAAAATAAATATCAGGTAAACTTTCTAGTAACAAGTTCTCTTGGAAGGGGAAATGATTTTCTGAGTGTGATGGTGAGAATACAACTCTCCTCAGACATTTAGACAGGAATTGATGAAGTGCTAGAATATACAGCAGGAAAGAAAGGCCAGACTCAACGACCCTTGGGTGAACAATTCATTACGTCTTTTCCATCTGCTTTATGCTGCTCGCTGTTGCATTTCTCCATGTAAAGTTAGTCAGCCACTGGAGGTCTCTGTTTCTCTGTACAATTTTAGCAAGATGCGTGTGTGCTGCCATTTATAAATAGAACGCTTCCCTTGAAAAAACATTGATATTGAATAAGGGAGGCTGATGGGCTAGATTTCTACTTTTAATAGCTAGAAAATGTATCTACCTTCTAGATGTTACAGTCATAGCTTTAATTTAAACAGGGCAATAATTGTAACCGTTACTGTAGTGTGCTTGAGATTAGATGGACATCAACATTCAAGAATATTTAAGTAGCTTTGTCCTCAGAGAAGCGACAAAGCCCCAAGTATAATTGGTTAATTGATTTGACCTTATCTCATTTTACATGTGGAAAAACTCATGTATTTGTCTTCAAAATAAATAAAATAAGCTGGGTATAAAAATCTTTTTCTTAAAATAAGGATTTGAAGGAATTGAGAGAATATTTGCCTCCAAGCTTTAAATGTCTTTCCAGACTAATAAAAATTCTAGTTGAAACTGTGTAAGATTTGAAATATTGAAAATATTGTTATTCCTGGAATCAATGCCTCATAACCACAGACACTAATGTTGAAGGTTCATTTTAATGTAAATGTTATTTACTGAACACTAAATGTATGTAAGACAGCATGCTGTTGTGTAGGGTACTCAGGGGAAGAACTTGTCTGTTCTGAAGGAATTTCTAGCAGGTGGGGAGTGAGGATAAGGCAAAGATAAAAGAAATTATGACAACACAAATAGGGTGCTACGGAGACTCAAGGATAGAAGAGATCACATCTGCACCAGGAATATCAGAAAAAATTTCATGTGTGCGGGCATGGAGGTAGGTGGGACTTTGATAGACAACCATTCGGGAGGACAGGGCTGGGAAGTATGGAGTAGATTTGGGGAATGGCAGGTGGTACAGATTGATTGAAGGATGGAGAATGTGACCCACTGTGATATGATCAGAATTTTAAATATTAGCTTGAGAATTCTAGAGAGGCAAAGGAAAGAATGAAATTAATAATTAATAAGTGCCTATCATAAGCCAGGCTCTATGCTAATTACTTTGTTCATAATAACACTTCTAAATATTATTGCCATTTAATGGATGAAGATGCTGAGGCATAGGGAAATAAAGTTGCTTTCCTAAAGTGATAATTTTGTAGTCAAAATGGAATAAGAGAGGAAGAGATATACACATAGCATATTTCACAAAATCTCACGTCATCATTCTTTTTTGTTCTTATCATTTTTTTTACTGCAGTAACATTGATTTATAACATTGTATAAATTTCAGGTGTACATCGTAATATATTTCAAATTCTGTGTAGATTACATAATGTTCACCACTCAAAGACTAATGGCAATCCATCACCAGACAAATGCGCCCTGTCACCTCTTTCACTCTCCACCCTCTCCGCTTCCCCTCTGGTAACCACTAATCCAATCTCTGTTGCTATGTGTTTTTTTTTTTTTTTTTTTGTTTTTGTCGTCATTTTTATCTTCTACTTATTAGTGAGATTATACGGTATTTGACTTTCTCCCTCTGACTTATTTCACTTAGCATAATACCCTCAAGGTCCATCCATGTTGTCACATATGGCCAGATTTCATCATTTCTTTTGGCTCAGTAGTACTCCATTATGTATATACACTGCATCTTCTTTACCTATTCATCCCTCGATGGGCACCTAGGTTGCTTCCAAGCCTTGGCTATTGTTAATAACGCTGAATGAACATAGGGGTGCATGTATCTTTATGCATTTGTGTTTTCAAGTTCTTTGTATAAATACCCAGCAGTGGGATAGCTGGATGGTATGGTAGATCTATTCTTAATTTTTTGAGGAATCTCCATACTGTTTTCCATAGTGGCTGCACCACTTTTCACTCCCACCAGCAGTGAACAAGGATTCCCTTCTCTCCACATCCTCTCCAACACTTGCTGTTTCCAGTCTTGTCAATTATAGCCATTCTGACAGGAGTGAGGTGATATCTCATTGTAGTTTTGATTTGCATTTCCCTGGTAGTTAATGATGTTGAGCATCTTTTCATATGCCTGTTGGCCATCTGTATATCCTCTTTGGAGAAATGTCTGCTCAGATCTTTTGCCCATTTTTTAATTGGGTTGTTAGTTTTTTTGTTGTTGAGATGAATGTGTTCTTTGTATATTTTGGATATTAACCCCTTCTCTGATAAATGGTTTGCAAATATCTTCTCCCAATTGTTAGGTTGTCTTTTCGTTTTGTTGATGATTTTCTTTGTTGTGCAGAAGATTTTTAGTTTGATGTAGTTGCATTTGTTTATTTTTTCTATTTTATTTCTTGCCTGGTCAGACATGGTATTTGAAAAAATTCTGCAAAGACCAATTTCGAAGAACATACTGCCCATGTTTTCTTCTAGAAGTTTCATGGTTTCAAATCTTACATTCTAGTCTTTAATCCATTTTGAGTTGATTTTTGTGCATGGTGCAAGATAATAGTCTACTTTCATTCTTTTGCATGTGGCTGTCCAGTTTTCCCAACACCATTTATTGAAGAGACTCTCCTTTCTCCATTGTATCTTCTTGGCTCCCTTGTCGAAGATTAGTTGTCCATAGATGTGTGAGTTTCTTTCTGGGGTCTTGATTCTGTTACATTGATCTGTGTGTCTGTTTCTGTGCCACTACCATGCTGTTTTGGTTACTATGGCTTTGTAGTATATTTTGAAATCAGGGAGTGTGATACCTCCAGCTTTGTTCTTTTTCCGCAGAATTCCTTTGGCTATTCAGGGTCTTTTGTTGTTCCATATAAATTTTAGGATTCTTTGTTCTATTTCTGTGAGAAATGTTGGAACTTTGATCGGGATTGCATTGAGTCTAAAGATTTCCTTAGGAAGTGTAGACATTTTAACTATGTTAAACTCAAGAGCACAGAATACCTTTCCATTTCTTTGTGTCTTCAATTTCTTTCAACAATGTTTTATGGTTTTTGGTGGAGAGATCCTTCACCTCTTTGGTTAAGTTTATTCCTAGACATTTTTTTCTTTTTGTTGCAATTAGAATGGGATTGTATTCTTAATTTCTCTTTCTGCTACTTTGTTGTTCGTGTATAGAAATGCAGCTGATTTTTGTATGTTGGGTTTCCATCTGCAAATTGACTATATTCCTTTACTATTTCTAAAAGTTATTTAGTGTATTCTTTAGGGTTTTCTATATGTAAGATCATGTCATCTGCAAAGAGTACAGTTTCATTTCTTCCTTTCCAATGTGGATCCCTTTTATTTCTTCTTCTTGCATGATTGCTCTGGTTAGGACTTCCAATACTATGTTAAATAAGAGTAGGAAAAGTGGGTATCCTTGTCTGATTCCTGTTCTTAGAGAAATAGCTTTCAGTTTTTCTTCATTGAGAATGATATTTGCTGTGGGTTTGTCATATATGACCTTTATTCTATTGAGGTATTTTCCTTCTATACCTATTTTATTTAGAGTTTTTTTTTTTATCATAAATGGATGCTGTATCTTGTCAAATGCTTTCTCTGCATCTATGGAGATGATCATGTGATTTTTATTCTTCATTTTGTTAATGTGGTGTATCATGTTGATTGATTTGTGGATGTTGAACCGTACTTGCATGTCTGGAATAAATCCCACTGCATCATGATGTATGATCTTTTTAATGTATTGTTGTATTCAATTTGCTAGCATTTTGTTGAGGACTTTTGCATCAATGTTCATCAGTGATATTGGCCTATAATTTTCTTTTTGTGTGTTGTCCTTGTCTGGTTTTGGTATCAGGATAATGTTGGCTTCGTAGAATGATTTAGGAAGCTTTCCCTCCTCTTCAATTTTTTGGAAGAGTTTGAGAAGGATAGATATTAAGTCTTCTTTGAGTGTTTGGTGGAATTCACCAGGGAAGCAGTCAGGTCCTGGACTTTTATTTTTGATTAGTTTCAATTGCCTTACTGGTGATTGGTCTATTCAAATTATCTATTTCTTCTTGATTCAGTTTTGGAAAGTTGTATGATTCTAAGAATTTATCTATTTCTTCTAGACTATCCAATTTTTTGGTGTATGGCTTTTCATAGTATTCTCTTACAATCTTCTATATTTCTGAGGTGTCCATTGTAATTTCTTCTCTTTCATTTTTGATTTTATTTATTTGAGCCTTCTCTTTTTTTCTTGGTGAGTCTAGCTAAGGGTTTGTCAATTTTGTTTATCTTTTCAAACAACCAGCTCTTGCTTTCATTAATTTTTTTCTATTTTTTTTTTAGTCTCTATTTCATTTATTTCTGCTCTGATTTTTATTATTCCCTTCCTTCTGCTGATTTTGGGCTTTGTTTGTTCTTATTTCTCCAGTTCCTTTAGGTGCACTGATAGATTGTCTATTTGGGATTTTTCTTCTTTGTTGAGGTAGGCCTGAATTGCTATAAGCTTCCCTCTTAGAACTGCTTTTGCTATATCCTGTAGATTTTGGCACATTGTATTTTCATTTTCATTTGTCTCCAGGAATTTTTTGATTTCTCCTTTGATTTCTTCATTTACCCAGTAGTTGTGCAGTAGCATTTTGTTTAATCTCCACGTATTTGTGGGTCTTCTGATTTTTCTCCTGTAGTTGATTTCTAGTTTCATACTTTTGTAGTCAGAAAAGATGCGTGGTATTATTTCAATCTTCTTAAATTTATTGAGACTTGTTTTGTGGCCTAACATGTGACCAATCCTGGAGAATGTTCTATGAGCATTTGAAAAGAATGTGTATTCTGTGGTTTTTGAATGGAATGTTCTATATATATCTACTAAGTCCATCTGGTGTAATCTGTCATTTAAGACCAATGTTTCCTCATTATCTCCAGTTTGGATGATCTATCTATTGGTGTAAGTGGAGTGCTAAAGTCCCCTACTATTATTGTGTTACTGTCCATTTCTCCTTTTATGTCCGTTAATAATTGCTTTGTATATTTAGGTGCCCCTATGTTGGATGCATAGATATAACAAGTGTTATATCCTCTTATTGGATTGTTCTCTTTATCATTACATAGTACCTTTTTTTGTCTCTTGTTACAGTTTTTGTTTTAAAGTCTATTTTGTCTGATATAAAGATTGCTACCCTAGCTTTCCTTTCTTTGCCATTTTCATGGAGTATCCTTTTCCATCCCTCTACTTTCACTCCGTATGTGTCTGTAGGTCTGAGGTGTGTCTCTTTTATGCAGCATATATTTAGGTCTTGTTTTTTTATCTAATCGGCCACACTATGCCTTTTGATTGGAGCATTTAGTCCTTTGCCATTTAAAGTAGCTATTGAGAAGTATGTATTTATTGCCATTTTGTTCCTTTTTTCTGGGTCTTTTAGTAGTTCTTCTCTGTTTCTTTCTTCTTTTCTTGCTGTCTTCCCGTGTGGTCTGATATTTTTCTTTAGTAATATGTTTGATTTCCTTTCTTTTACTTATTTGTTTATCTATTATAGTTTACTGGTTTGTGGTTACCATGAAGTTCATATATAATAACCTACAATACAGCAATCTATATTGAGTTGATGGTTTCTTTAGTTTGATGTCTTTCTAAAAGCTCTACTCTTTTACTCCCCTCCTCCCACATTTTATGTTTTTGAAATAATATCTAATCTCTTATTTTGTGTGTGTCTCTCCACTACCCTCTTATCATTGAAATAGGCAATTTTAGTACTTTTGTCTATTAAGCCTTGATATTATCTTCATAGGTTGTTGATCTGTACCTTTACTGTATTTTTGCCTTTACCAGTGATTTTATTGTCCTTTTTTTTTCTTTTTATAATCTTCTTATTCCTATTTGTGGTCTTCTCCTTCCCACTTAAATAAGTCCCTTCAGCATTTCTTGTAGAACTGGTTTTCTGTTGGTAAAATCCTTTAATTTTTGCTTGTCTGGAAACCTCTTTATCTCTCCTTTCATTCTGAATGATAACGTTGCTGCATAGAGTTTTCTTGCCTGTAAGTTTTTTTCTTTCAGCACTTTAAATATATCATGCTGCTCTCTTCTAGCCTGTATGATTTCATCTGAGAAGTCAGCTGATAGCCTTATGGGGTTTCCTTTGTATGTCACTTGTTGCCTTTCTCTTGCAGCTTTTAGGATTCTCTATATCTTTAATTTTGGACATTTTAATTATAATGTGCCTTGATTTGAGTCTCTTATGGTTTATCTTGTTTGATGCATTCTGTGCTTCCTGCACTTGTATGTCTGTTTCCTTTCTTAGATTAGGAAAGTTTCAACTATTATTTCTTCAAATAGATTCTCTGCCCTTTTGTCTCTCTTTTCTCCTTCTGGGACACCTATACTGGAAATGTTAGTGCACTTGGCCTTGTCCCAGAGTTCCTTTAGACTGTTCTCGTTCTTTTTAATTCTTTATTCTCTTATCTGTTCAGCTTGAGTGATTTCCTCTAGTTCTTCTTCCAGCTCACTGATCTGTTCTTCTGTATCATCTACTCTGCTTTTGAGTCCCTCTAGTGAATTTTCCATTTTCAGTATTGTATTCTTCTTTTCTGATTGGTTGTTTTTTATATTTTCCAATTCTTTGTTGATGTTCTCACTGTGTTCATCCAATCTTCTCCCAACATCTGTGAGCATCCTTATGACTGTTTGAACTCTTTGTCAGGTAAATTTCTTATTTCTGTTTCTTTTAGTTCTTTTTCTGGGGATTTGTCCTGTTCCCTTGCTTCGTATATATTCCTTTGACTGCTCATTTTCCCTTTTCTCTGTTGTTATATCTATGTATTAGGTGAGTCAACTATGTCTTTTGATCTTGGAGAAGTGGGGTTATGTAAGAGACACCTTTTAAGGCCCAGGAGTGTGCTTCCCTCTCGTCATCTGTTCCAAATTTTCCAGTAGTGACCCTTCTGTGTGCTGTGCCTTCTGTGGCAGAGTTGCTCTTGCTGCAGGTATCCAGGGAGTCTAGGCTTTCCTCCTCTGGCTGGCTGTTTGTAAATTGGGCTTGGGGGGCCCCAGCACAGTTGGCTGCAAGGTCTACTACCACACTCCTATTGCAGATTTTCTGTTATGTGAGTAGGCCCCTAGAGTGGTTTGTTGCTAGTCTCAGAAGATTACAATTACTGTAGGCCTGGGGCCCAAAAACCTGTTGTCAGCTTTCTCAGGATTGTAGCTGAGGGGGGCTGGCCCCAGGAGAGGGAGAATGAAATTGTGCCAGCTTTTGGAAGTTGGGGCAGATCCTCTTTGCATCTGTTTATGAAGCACAGGTCTTCTGCCATTGATACACCCCACACCCACAGGCCCACACACACCATGAACACAGTCCTGGCTGGCTCACACTTCTCGACCCCCTAGAGTATATCCAGTTGCCCCACTGCAGAGGCCTCCACCTCTCCACCAATGCCCCCCACAGTTCACCTGCTTCTCGTGCAGGCCCTGCCCCACAGAGGCAGACACACTTGCCTGCCTGCAGAAGATTGAGGCACCCAGTCTATGCAGGATGACAAGTAGTCTGAGGGCTTGTTGTTGGGTGGGGCCAGTCCCTAGGGCAGGCTCCCTGCCCTGGATAAGCTGGGTTAAATCTGTGCTCTAGTGGGTGTGGCAGACCCCTGGGCTAACAGGCCAGGTGAAGAACTTCAATGGCATCTGTCAGTGTCTGTGTCAGCATGCCTGGACTAGGTCACAACAATGGCTCTTGCCAATGTCTCAGGCTTCAGGGAGGCCTTACCTCTCACCAAGATGCACCCAGAGCTTATCAGGTGAGTCTTGTTTCACCAAAAGACTGTGCACCTTTCTTTCTGGTGATTTTAAGTTGCTTTCTGAGATGGGTGAATTTATGCATGGGCTCTTTAAAAGTTGAGTTTTTCCACTTATGTTTGATAGCTTTTCTGGGAGTATATATAAAGCTTTTCCCTGTTGCAGTTAATAGCCAGCAAAACCAGATATTATGAGACTTGCCTCAGTTGTGCTGAGGCTGACAGGAGTAATGTGCCCCTGCTCAGGTTCCCACTCCTCCAGGGAAGGCTGCGTACCTTAGGGTGGCTCCTGCCTGGCCGGCTATGAAGCTCTGCCACTCACAAAAGTGGCTTTTTTCTCTCTGGAAGGAATTTCTGCCTCTTCTGCCTCAGTCAGGAATGTCTTTTGTTGTGGGGGTTCTTTTTACCCCATTTTCAGTTTTCTCTGCAGGGTAATTTTTCCAAGAATATTTGTAACCTGCTTGTGTTCATGGGAGGAGGTGAATTCAGACTGCCTATACCACTATCTTGACAAGACCCCAGATACCATCATTTTAAGATGCATTATTATTTTATGTGCTGTTAAGAAAGAAAAAAATGCTGCGAAACTAAACTAGGAAGTACTATTGGTTGTAATAGACATCGATAGTATTATAGATATTTTTTCTAGAAAAACATCTACAGATTTTCTTCTAACATTTTGGAAATGTTAAAAAAATATTCTTTTAAAGATTGCATCTAATTGAGGAAAAAGGTTATTTTCAAGAAACCAGAGGAGGGGCCGGCCCCATGGCCATGCAGTTAAGATCGCGTGCTCCCATCCAGCAGTCCAGGGTTTTGCTTGTTCGGATCCTGGGTGTGGACATGGCACCTCTCACCAGGCCATGTTGAGGTAGCATCCCACATGCCACAACTAAAAGGACCCATTAGGGGCCTGCCCGGTGGCACAGCAGTTAAGATCGCATGTTCTGCTTTGGTGGCCCAGGATTCGCAGGTTCAGATCCCGGGTGCGGACATGGCACCACTTGGCACGCCATGCTGTGGTAGGCGTCCCACATATAAAGTAGAGGAAGATGGGCACGGATGTTAGGTCAGGGCCAGCCTTCCTCAGCAAAAATAGGAGGATTGGCAGTAGTTAGCTCAGGGCTAATGTTCCTCAAAAAAATAAAAAAATAAAAAAAAATAAAAGGACCCACAACTGAAATATACAACTATGTACTGGGGGCATTTGGGGAGAAAAAAGCAACAACAAAAAAAAGAAGATTGACAACAGTTGTTAGCTCAAGTGCCAATCTTTTAAAAAAAATAAAGAAACCAGAGGAAAGAAGGAAAGCAGGCCCCCCCCCCCCCCCAGTACAACAGAGCAAGAGTCGACCATGAGCAAAGGACTTAGTTATAACAAGAACATGATGCCTTTGAGTAAGTAGTATGTTGTAACTGTCAAAGTGCTTTCACACACACTATTTCACTTAAGCCTCACAAAATTCCATTTCTATTGTGGTTTTTATTTGAAAACACGAAAAAGTAAGTTGCAGAATATAATGTCTAGTATGTTCTAGTTTTTAAAAAGATTGCATACTACGTAACATAATATATACTTTTTATTTGAAAAACTTATATACTGTTTTACATATCTATATATTTGTATAGAAAAAGTGTAGAAAGATAGCCCCTGTAAAGAATAGCTTTGATGATGGGAGAGGCAGAGAGGAACCAAGAGTTTCACTTTATGTGATTTCACATTGTTTGAGATTTTTACAATATGCATCTACTATTTAAAACTCAATACAGGTTTTCCAAAATGAAAGTGAAAATCAGTGAAGACTTGGAGCCTGGAGAGTTGCTGTTATTTTCCTAAGGTCACATTGATAGCGGCTGAGACAGCTGAGGAGCCCTGAGACCTGGAGAGCCTGTCTTACAAGCCTCACTCTCATGACTGTCCTGTAGACACGGGAGAGGCGAGCCCCTGCTGCTTCACTCAACAGGACACAGGAGAGGAGGCATGGAAAGCAATTTTGTTGGAAATCTGTCATTGAAAGGGAATTGATTTTGGGGGAATTATGCTGGATGATCTGCTGGCTTCTTCAAGGAGCCATTTTAATGCAACTGAAATAAATAAATATGGATATAAGGGGTAGCTTTGAAGGAGAAAGTCAATACACAGGACTCCATATGCAGATGTATACAGCTAAGGGTGTTGAAAAAAAGGGAAGCTATTTTATCTACAAAGCTCAGTTTACAGTCATGGGTGTTCATCGACCAAGTGTGTATGGAAGCTAAAGACAGCAGGAGCCAGGGCAGTCTTAGCAAGGTCTCCTGTTCAAAACGAACACCACTTACATATCTCAAAAATCTTTGAAAGGCTGTTTACATGTGTATTAAAGCCTAGGGAAGACTTTTTAAGGGTGGATTTCATTTACCACTCATAGAAAACTATCTTAAAATACTTTCTCCATTCATCTCACAATATCTCGAACATTACTGTGTGTCAGCTACTTCAGCCTCCCAGAACACTTTCTAGAAACTCCCTAGTATTCACTCTCCAAACTCAACCCATCCTGGCTCTTCCTCTTCTTTTCACCCCCTTCTATCTTTCTGGGTTTAGTTTCTCCCACTGGAGTGGTTACTCACTAGCCACAACATGCCAGAAGGCTAGGGAAGCATACACTGAAAACCCCTTGGAAGGGAAGGCTCTGTGAATACTTACATGATCAGAATATAACTGGGTCCCATGTGGCCCAGGGTCTGTGTCATATCACTGTCAAAGAAACAGCAGTCTGAATCTAGAGACCAAGACAAATAGTGTTCATCTTTAAGTGTTTTGAAAGAATATAGTGCAGAGGTTTCAGACAGCACTTTATGTAGAAAGCTTCCTAAAATATATTTCTACATCTCTCTCTGTCCCTGAAATATTCCATTTGGGGCAAATGTTAGGAATCCCCAAGTAGAGGAATTGGTTAGATCACCTCTAGGGGAAGTGTGAAGGAGTGGGAGAGCAGTCTGTGAAATGCCTGATAAAGGGTTCATTCAGAGCATTCTCTCATTCATTCAATCATCGTGTTCATTAACCCTCAACTAGGGGCTTGGCGCCTGTCATAGGGAGTAGGGACACTACAGTGAATGCAGCGCCTACATTCTGTCAGGAAAGTAGACATCAAATATTAAATTATGATGAGTGTTATAATATCTTACATATATTGATGGCTAACCCTGTGCTAGGTATTGTGCTAAAACCTATACATTTAATTGCCTAATATTTTCAAGAATCCAATGTGATAAATACCATCATTACCTAAGTTCTATAAGTAGAGAAACAGGGTGTTACACAATAACTTACCCAAGGTCACACATTTAATAAGTGTTGGAGGCAGGATTGAAAGTTAAGTTTACCTAACTTCTGACTTGAAGTTCTTAGACAATATTAAACTACTGTTGCTTTCTGGGAAAGAGGGAGGAGACGGAGAAAAAAAATGGTGCCATCATGGAAGGGAACTGAAAAGATTCTGCTGGTCGGTCCATTCAGAAGTTGGGCTGCCTGGCAGTGGCTGACCTCAGTGAATCAAGAGAACAGAATGGACAGAGGAAGGTGCTTTGGGCAGGTCCCAGAGAACTCTACTGAAGATCTGGCAGAGGCCATAAAACGAGCAGGTAGCTTGACCCACGATGTGCGAAGCAAGGTAAGGGCATGGGCCTCTGTGAGAGGAAGCCTGGTCTGTGGAGAGACCCTGTTGCCACTGTATGAATGGATATTTAAAGGATTGGCATTTGGTAGGATTCTCGATTTCTCTCTGGGATGCAATAAACTGAGTAAAGCATATAGTTAATAGCATCAACTCTGGCCTTGAACAGGCTGGGGTAAGATGCAACTCACCAGCTGTATGGCTTTGAGTAAGTACTTAGCTTTTCTGAGCCTCAGTTTACTTATGCATAAGATGAGTAATTTCAGGTTTAAAATGAATAGGTATAGGGTAGTTGTAAAGATTGTATCAAGTTATTCATAAAAATCGCTTAGTCCAGGGACGGGTGCCGAGTACACCTGCAATACAAGATGGGTGTGATTATTGCAGTCTGTTTGCAGATTAAATGATTGCTATAGTATTTTCTATGAAGCAAATTTCTTTCTAGAGCTTTACTTTTGAGGATGCATACAAAAAGATCCTGTTGGACTACCGAATATGCAATGTGTTTTTGGCATACTAGATGGGGCATTGTTAATTTTTGTTATTCTCATCAATACCTGTAGCTAAGGTTTATGGGGCACTTACCATGTCAGACAGTGTTCCAGGGAGCTAACATACACCATGGCATTTCACCGTCATAGCAAGTCTGTGAGGTGGGCACTGTTATTAAGCTTATTTTATTTATTTATTTATTTTTATTTTTACTTCTTTTTGAGGAAGATTAGCCCTGAGCTAACATCCACCGCCAATCCTGCTCTTTTTGCTGAGGCCCTGAGCTAACATCTGTGCTCTGTTT
Source organism: Equus asinus (assembly GCF_041296235.1). Taxonomy (NCBI): domain Eukaryota; kingdom Metazoa; phylum Chordata; class Mammalia; order Perissodactyla; family Equidae; genus Equus; species Equus asinus. The sequence goes on from NC_091813.1 coordinate 14,871,962, forward strand.
TATATGGGGGACCCCTGCCACAGCATGGCTTCATGAGTGGTATAGATCTGAACCAGCTAACCTTCAGCCACCCAAGTGGAGCGTGCAAACTTAACCACCATGCCACTGGGACAGCCCCTTTTAATCTTATTTTAGAGACAAGGAGACTGAGGTTCTGAGACCTAAGTGACTTGCCCAAGGCCACATACTGGTAGATTTTAGTGCTAGAGTTTGAACTCAGTTCTGACTCCCATGTTTGAAAGAAGATCTTTTCAGGGAGGTGAACTGGTCTCAGGTGAGCAGCTTCTCCCTGTGCACGTCTGCGGCTCCTTCCTGACTGCCTCGGGACAAACCCCTACTTGATGGGCATCTAGGTCATTGCAGAGGAGCAGGCTCACCCACTGCAGCAGAGAGGAGTGGAGGCCTGCTCTAGGAGGGTGGGGGCTTGTAATGTGAGTGAAGCATTTCAGACTCAATGGCTCATCTAAAACCTTTTAAAATGCCTTGGCCTCTGAGGTGAAGTATCAGGAAAGGATGAATGTCCAGGGAGTGGCCAGGCTTGTGGCGATTCAAAACTTTCCCTGTAGTGAGAGCATCCAGCCACTCAGGCTCCATTTCTTCCTGGAAAGTTTTCTTTCTTCTTTCTCTTGGATACTCTATCTGACTGGGATTATCACGTTTTGATTTTCTTGGCATGCCTCAGAGCTCAGTGGAAAATGGGAAGCTAGTGTGAACGTTCTTTCCCTTCTCAGGGACTTGAAGTCTTATTATTGTGTGGTTTTAGCTTTCCATGATTTGTTTTTTAATGTTGTGGTCTACATGGAGCTAAGGAATGTGAAATACTATCATTTTGCTTTCCTGGGATTTCTTTCAGAGCTGTTATTGTTTATAATTTTTAACTTATTCTATTTCCAAAAACTGCATGTGAGATGGTTTCCAATATGAAATCAATACAATACAGTACAATTATAAGCAAACATTCAAATACAGATCTGAAGTTAAGTAAAGGGTATAAATAAATGTAGTGATTATGTGGGATGAGTAAGTTATTACATCTGAGATTTAAATTTAGCTTTTAGCTTCTTGGAAAACCAGGTAAAGGCAACATGATGGATTTTACAGTCTTTTTGAACTGAAAAAAGGAAGTATACTGTTGTCCTTGTAGAAAAAAATTCTTCCTGGATGAAAATTCTAGTAGAAGAGATGTGTAAGTTTATGTTTATAGAAATATATGAGGATATAGATACACATTTACCCTTATATACATATATAGACACATATGTACAGATATGCAAAAAAATATATATGCATATTAGTCCCTGTGTGTGTACACACATACATACACACCTATTGTTGTGGGCAGACCAAGGGCAACCCAAAGATATCTACATCCTATTCCCTGGAATTTGTGAATATGTAGGATTTGGGGAATTATGTTGCTAATCATCTGACTTTAGTATAGGAAGATTATCCTGGATTATCTGGGTTGGCTCAGTGTAATCACAAATGTCCTTAAAGGTGGAAGAGGGAGGTAGAAGAGGAGGTCAGAGTGATGCTCTGTGAGAAGCACTCCATTATTGCTGCAGCTTTGAAGATGGAGAAGGACCCCAGCCAAGGAAGGCAAGCATTCTCTAGAAACTGGAAAGGGCAAGGGAATGGACTCCCCCCCAGAGCCTCATGAATGAAGCACAGTCCTACCAGCAGCTAGTTTAGCCCTGTGAGCCCGGTCTCAGACTCCTGATCTGCACCACGGGAAGACAATACATTTGTGTTAAGCCATTAAGTTTGCGGTAATTTGATTCAGCAGCAAAATTAAACTAATACACACACCCCCACACATACACACGCGCACAGAAACTTACACACACACAAATAAAACAGGGAGAAGAGCAGAAAAAGAGGAGGGAGAAGAAAGGGAAGGGTGAAGATATTTTTATAGGAAATTAAAATAATGCAGTCTAGGTACCTTGACCTTAAAAATACAACTTAGTTTTCATATATAAACACAATGAATTTCCTGACTTTTGGATATCTAATAGGGTTTTTAACTTTAGTCTAGACTACAATAGAATTCTTGATTTTATTCCCTCTTCTAAACTTGTTACCATCAATGATGTGCTGGAGCCAACTTCTCCCAGGTCCTGAAAGCTGACTTGGGACCATCTCTCATTCACTGACGTCATGTTTCTAGAATGAATTAGGCAATGGTGGGAATATTTACATCCTGAAACCAAACACAAGTCAGGGATTTTCCCTCCTGAGAGTTGATTGTTAAATATTTACCAGCATATCACTGTTTTTACAGAGTTATCCATCTCAGGTAAGATCATGCACCCAGTTGCTAAAAACCTAGGGTTTGTCTTTGATTCCTCTTTCCCTTGTGGCCTATATCTAATGAGTTATCTAGTCCTGCCACCTGTACCTCCAAATCATATCCACTGTTTCCTATCTGTATGGTTACTGCTCTAGTCTAAGATACCATTACATCTTGCCTGGACCATTGAAATGGGCTTGTAATGGATCTCCTGGGTTCTACTCTTGTCTCTCTACCATCTTTTAAAATGTAGATCAACATGTCACTTCACTGCTTAAAACCCTCCTCTACCCTTAGAGTAAAACCCAAGCTCCTTAATTCCAGCCTACCACAACCTCCCTTCCTTGCCTCAACTTAACTCTCCAGTTTCACCTTGTCTCCTCTCCAACATACTCCCTGGGTTCTGACCACCTTGTTCGTTCTATTCCTCAATTCACCAAGCTCATTTCTGTCTTAAGACCTTTGCCATAGTGGTTCCTTTTGCCATGAATGTCCCTCTCCTTCCCCCTAGTTCTTTATATGGCTGCCTCCTTCCTATTAGTCAGGACTTAGCTTAAACATCCTCACTTCAGCTAGGCTTGTCCTGACCACCCAACCTAAAGTAGTAAGTCTTTAAGATACCACCCTGTATCATATTCATCTAAGCACCTGTTCCTACCTACTCTTTCTTGTTCATTTATAGTGCCTGGCACACAGTAGACTCTTAATAATTGCTTGTTGAAAGAATGAATTAACTTAGAGTGTTTAAAACATTGGCTGGAAGTATGTTCCACAGTCAGCTTCTTTCCTATCTGGGGCCTAGTGGCAGGGGGTGGCTAGTAAAAACTGTCAACCCTAGCCTGGGACAAGAAAGTGGAAAATGGTTGAGGTGGTGAAAATCTAAGTTAGAAGGTCAAACAACCAAGGGAGCTTGGGTGAGAATATTGCAGCTTTGGTAAAATGTGTCTAAGTGTTAGAGACCAGGATGGGGATGGTGACTAAGAAACGCTGAACTGTAAGCAGGAACAGTATGGAGGCAGAATGCGTGGGTCAATCCTGGTCCAGACGGGCAGGGCTAGTGCCGGGCTCAGGCCATCCCGCTCAGTTCTGTCACATGGTCCTTACTCATCCAAAACTCTTTCTGAAACCCCCTTTCAGCCCCAATTTGCCCATTCCAATGGCCTAACTCTCACATATCAGATAACACAACAGAATTGCCACCTTAGAGAAGTTTCAGGAGACACAAACACTCCACTGCTGGAGTTCATGGCTCTTCCCACAACAGAGTGGCAGTGGTGCTCATGCATTGATTTTCATACTCTCTAGGTATAAAAAGGCAAACTTTTCTTTTTCATTGTTACATTAATGATTTTTTAAACAGAACTTTCTAAGAATGACTGTTCTTACCATTACGGATTCTTATTGTAGAAAGGTACTTCATCAATTATTTTGACAGCCTCCTTATTTTACAAAGAGATCATAGGAGATATGCCTTTTGTTATAGCATATTATATCATTCTCTGCTTCTGTGGGCATCTGTGGCATCTGGCTGCTATGCATGCTTCACCTGGACGCTTGATTAGCCAGAGGTCTCCATTTCTTGATTACTTCAGATGAAGGGAACCTGACAATTTTAACAATTTTTAACAATTTTTGTTAGTACTATATCATCTTTACTCATAGACCCTTCCCCTGTAACCTCAAGGTTTTAGTTGATTCTCCTTTCTCCGAGAAAAGAGCTTACAGCACACCAGGCACACAGTAGATATCGTGGTCATGAGGGAGGAAAACTCAAACCATTCCTGTAAAGCAACCAGAATAGGCCAGATATATAATAAAGACTCAGTTATATGATGATGGTGGCAATATGGTAATAAAAATTCTCTTCTCCAAGTTAAGTCTCAGTTTGGCGGAAAAATTTCATTTCCTTTAGCATTTCTCTTCATGTTTTCGCTTTTAATCCTTTAATTGCCTTTTGATAATCTCTGGGTTGTTGTGGTGGTTGTTTGTTTTTAAGAGTTAAAGTCCTAAAGTTCTTTATTAATTAGCTAAGTTTGGGACATGTCAGTGTTCTATTAAGCCAGAGAATTGCTTTCTGAGATGGGCAATTTAATAAGATTTTGGAAGTTAAAAAAGTCACAGAATTTCTATTGTACACAAAGTGCTGTGGAGAAATGGGCTTGTCTTCCAGCAGCCTCTACTTTAGTCAATATTTTCCCACCATATTTGGAAACATGTTTAATAAATGGAAAGAGAAAGAGCATTTTTTGATTCCTTTGCCAATGCCCTCAGCTGGCAATGCCTCATAAAAAAGAGGAAATTATATGATAATGGAAATGAAAAATTGGGCATTTTGCCACATTAGAAGGTAGGATACTTCAGGTTCCACTTAGAAGCTGAATCATTCTCATGGTTGTTTGAATAGTACCTAAAGTTGAATTATAGTAGATGAGAAAAATCCTCTCAGGATTTCTATTGTTAGTGCTGTGGGGTGGATTCTGACTCCTAGTGACCCTGTGTACAGCAGAGCAGAACCCTCCCCAGTCTTTTTGCACTCTGCTGCTATTCACAGGGTTTTCATGGCCAATTTTTTTAGAAGTGGGTGGCCAGGTCCTTCTTCCTAGTCTGTCTTAGTATGGAAGTTCTGCTGAAACCTGTCTACCATGAGTGAACCTGCTGGCATTTGAAATACTGGTGGCACAGCTTTCAGCATCCCAGCAACGTGCAGCCGCCACAGTGTGACAACCAACTGATAGGTGACGTTGTTTGTTCCCTGACCAGGAAACAAACCTGAGCCTTGGCAGTGAGAGCACCAAATCCTACCCACTAGACCATGAGGGCTGGCTCCTCTCAGGATAGGAATAAAAAATGTGTCTTATGAACACAAACTTTGGTATACTAAAAATGCAGAATGCTTTAGTTTTAAAATTTTATATCTCTTAATGTTTAAAATAATTTGATATGTAGGTAGTTAGAGGAGATAAAGAAGAGGCTAGATTTGGCAAGTGTTATTTTCTTTGGCTTTAGGTGGTGATAGGTGGAGAACACTCATATGTATTATAAATAAAAGGCAACCAAATCCCGGGTAGGTGAGGTTGAATGAAGGACATAATTATATATGGTAGAAGCCAGTGCAGACCTGCTGGTAATTATCTGTTTGTTTTTTACATGGTGGCTTCCTCTCCCAAGGTCTAAATATTGGGTGAAGTGTTGTGGCCAGAACATTATTCCAATCACTAACACTCAATACTTCAGGATTTAATTCATTTACATAATAAACACCTTTGGTATGCAAAATGTATTCCAAGGCACTGGATTGGGAACTGTAGATATAAGCCTATAAATGTCAATCGCTGTCTCTACGGGACTTACAGTCTAGTGGAGACGTAGATATTGCATAAGTGATTATGAATGTGATGGGTAGTTCTTGGAAACTCAGAATGTCATGGAATCACACAACCAGGCAACATTATCTAGTTTAGTAAAAGAGAAAAGGTTTATATAAGCAAGTGAAATTCAAATCGAGAAACCAAGAATTAGTGCAAGTTAGCCAAATGAAGTGGGGTGTGTTCGAGTGAAAGAGAGACAGAGAGATCCAGAGCTGACTCAGGAATGCAAGAATGAGTTACAAAAATTCCAGGCAGGGGAAGCTACCTGCGAAGAGACCTAGATGCAGGTGGACTGCGCTGAGCGAGGCTGGAGAGGAGGCTGCAGAGGGAAGCAGGAACCAGATCCTTCAGAGTCATGCCAGGGTTTTATGCCTTGTCATGAGGGTAATGGGGAGGCCAGGAAGGCTTTTAAGGAGGGGATTTTGTTTTGTAAGAAAAGATCCCGCTGGTGTCAGCATGGCAAATGTGGAAATGAGAGCATCAGTTGGTGGCTGTTGTAGAAATCAAGGTGAGTGGGCATTCCCAACTCCTTCTCCTCTGGCCTCAGTTATTAAGTCCTGTCCATCCATCCTTTGGGCTGTTTCTTTCATTCACTCTCTCCTTTTTCATTTCTATTGTGCTCAGAAAAACTACTTTCTTCCCCAGGTCTTTCCCATCTCTGATCTATTTGTAAACCACAGGCAAATTAATCTTCTTAAAACATCGAAGATACCATACATATTTCTTCCTCTTTTAAAGAGCGTCTAGCAGCCCCTGTGATGAACTCCAACTCCCAAGGCATGTGTTTCCGGCTTCTTCCTCCTCCCGATGATCTGACCCTCTTCTGGGTGGGCTCGTGGGTCTCCCCAGTGGCCTCGAGCGCATCCTGAACAACAAACCCTCCTGACAGGCTCTCTCTGCCTCCCCTGCCCAGGACTTTCTCTTGCCATTTTGCTGAATCTCACCTGATCCTAATGAAGTCCCAACTCCTCCGTGAAGCCTTCTCAGTTACTCATTTCAGGGAACCCTGTGGAACCAATTATCTCAACCACCACCACCTTCAATTGTTCTTCATTGTTTCAAGTATGTTTCTTGGCTCCATAATTGTTATGGACTGACTAGCACCTCCTACTAACATTCCTAGGTTGACACTCTACCTTGCCGTGGTGATAGGCCTTCAGGAAGTCATTGGGACTGCAAGAGGTCCCGAGGGGAGAGCACACGCGAGTGGGACTAGTGCCGTTGGAAGAGCCCCGTGGGCTAGAGGAGGCTGCAGCTGTAGCTTGGAGGAGGGCTCTTGCCAGAGCCGCAGTGCTGGTGTCCTGCTCCTGGACCGCCAGTCTCCGGGGCTGTGAGAATACATCTCCACAGTTTATAAGCCACTCGGTCTGTGGGGATTTGTTACAGCAGCCCGAACTAGGGAAATTGGATTGACAATTTCTTCTTCAAACACAAAATAAACAATAAATGATGAGGACTATTGCTGTCATCAAAAATAATAATTCTGTCAGCACTTTAGAATAATAAAAAATGTTATTTAAACATACTTTATGGCTTCTAAACACTTTATAATTTTCAGTTAAAATTGATTAAGCTTTTTCTAAAAACGTAATTTTACTTTTAAATGAATTATATACATATACCTCGTTAAGTACATGCTTTTGTTTGAGGAGTAAATCACTTTTTAAGTAAGAAAATGATGAATACATTACATATATTGCCTTAGTACAGATGAATAAATTCTTTTAATATTTTGGAAAGAAGAGTCTGTGATTAATGAAGATGTTTTATGGAAATATTTAAAACTGTCTTGTGTTTATATACGAACTAAATCCCTCTTCCCTTTAGTATAAATATTTTTGCAGAACAGAGAGAATACTCAGTGCTGGGATGTTCCTTTCTGCTCCACCTATGCTGTGCTGGACTTAGAGAAGCATGCGCTCTATCAAGCCAGAGTCGGCCTCATCCATCATTTTGATTAATCATGACTTTCTGAGCTTCCTAGAATTTCTTCATTGAAGTGCGGCAAGGTTACTTTAGGACTTGATTGTTTTGTATCTCTTCAAAGCCTGAAAAGAGCTATATTCAACTAAGTATAAGCAAGTTTATTTTATCTGACTAAAAATGTAAAAACAAGGTTTGAAAAATTCACTCACTCATTACTTCAACAAACAGCTATTGAGAATGACAGAGTGTCACGCACTGTATTAATTCCTGGAAAATCCCTGACTTCATTGAACTTTGTCTAGAAGGAAATTAAGGAAAGAAAACCAACACACATAGTATGACAGGGTGAAAAAGAAGAACCAGAGTGCTCTGGAGTACACTGAGCCCAGGCATCAGAGAAGACTTCTAGAACATGACCTCCGCAGACAGGATGGCAGGTGCTGAGGTCCTGTGGTAAGAGGACATTCCTGGAGTTTAGAGGTGGAGAGGTGGGGGCAGCAACAAAGGGAAAGGCAAGTTGAAGAAGTGCAGGTGCCAGCAGGCTGTGGATGGAGCTGTGTCGGAGATGTTTGGAATCCTGAAGAGAAAGTCTTCCTCAAGGAAGCTTGCCTGTTTTTCCTTTTTCACTCTTTATCCTAAGAAAGATTTTTAAGGAGGAGTTGCCTTTGAGTTAACCAGCCAAGATTTTCAAAATGCAAAGCTTGTTAATTCTTTACATCAGAAGGGCTGAAGATTCTGTCCTTTTCCTGCCTTTTAGGGATTTTTAAGCACAGGGGCATGAGCTACAGTTACAGTCAAAAGGGTTACCAAGCCAAGTTGTTGGAAAGGACGACGTCTGCAGCAAGACTCCATTCCCTGAGGGAGCGTTTGCCTGTCCACAGAAAGGAAGGTAGAGCTGTGGGAACACTGCTTACACAGAGCTCAGAACTCTTTAATAAGACAAGAAATGTGATGTCTTAAGAGGAATTGGAAGTAGTGGGTGTTCTAGCTCCTGAAGAATCTGACATATTGTTAGCTGCTTTAAAAAAGATTTTTCACGTCAATTGCTGATAGTCATGATCATAATTAGATATTTTTCCCACCACTTTTCATTTTTAGTGACTGAAATCCCTGACAATTTGAATTTTATCCATAAAATTTGAATTTTATGGATAATACGAGCAGAGAGAGAGTGAAATGAAGAGGGTCTGAGGTGCCACCGGGAAGCTTTGCCTTATTTCTCACCCGATGGCCACAATTTGAAGAACGCTAGTGAGATGTGAGGAGTTCTTTAACTGCTTCCAAGGGACTGTCGAGTCCGATTTGTATGGAGAGATGGAGTAACTGAGACAAGTTCCAAACTTCCTTCTAGGGATTTAGAATATAGAATGCTTAATTTAGGAAAAAAATTCTGCCAAGTTTTCTTTTTTCTTCCTTTTTCCTTAATGTTGATGTAGATTTAAGCTTTGGCTTTTCAATATATATTTGAAATGATTGTCCATATGGAATACTATCCAGCAGAAGAAAGAAAGTATTTCCAGATGCTGTTCCTTTGTAACTAAATGTTGGACTTGGCAGAAGTCAGAGGGGTTTTGCCACCTGACGTCGCAGCTCCCTGGAGGGACTGCTTGCTTCTGCCACTGTGGGGGCCCCATCCCCACAGCTCGTCTCTCCATTTTTTTTCGCAGAGACTACCGAGCCTTAGGTTGGGAAGCCAGTGTCTCTTCTGATCTTTGGGCGATCCACATGCCTTCATCCTTACTGTTACAAGAAACTACCTTCATCAGTGTGAAGGAGTCAAGCGAGAGCTGCACAGTTTGGCTGTAGGGAAGGTGATAAATTTTAGTTAACGACTTTGTAAACTTTCAGAAGTACTGTCCCTTAGAGCCATGCAGAGTTGAAATAGAGGCAACACTATGTAGGATGTGCTGCTCAGCTTCTGGAATTTTTTGTCCTGGGAGGTTACCAGTCCTTGACCAAGTTTTTCTTGCTCTGTCTTTCATTATGAGGTTATATCTTTTCTATTTTCTTTCATATAAGGATGGTGATAGTAAATGGTAGAAATTTTTATTTTTAAATTAACTTTTAGGGAATTAAAGACTTGGCAATTATTTTGGTCAGTATTTTTTAAAACTGTCAAGAACCTTGAAGAGTCTGAGATTTTACTATATTTGCAAGCTATTAAGTTAGTGTGTCACAGCTTCATGGACGCTGGCAGAATACAAGTGACCCCTGAGTCAGAGACAAAGGACTTTATTTTTCATGGCACACAAGCAGCATGGGCATCAGTTCTCTGAGTCCTACGGGCAATGCAAGGGGAGCCGGATGATACCAGCACGTGCAGTGGTTGCGTGGGAGGAGAGGAATCCCGAGTCCAGGGAACTTGAATCTTTTGTAATGGACAATACGCATGCCTGCCCTTGGTCGGGAGAGAGATGCCATCCCTATCCTGAGAGGCTATTTGCTGTCTAGGCCTTCTCAGAAAGAGTTTGAACAAGAGACAGTACGTGTCACATGTTGAAACACAAAAGAACCAAGGCAATTTCCTCTCAACAAGAAATAATTTTTCCAGTTGGTCAAATATCTAAGTCTGGAAACTACTGAATTGGATGTAATTCCCGAGAATAAGGAGAAAGGAAAAAAAAACCAAAAAGGAGAGGACAGTTATTTTGTGCAAGTATGTGGAGGTGACAAAAGTCCTTCCTGAGATTCTATATCTAACTGACAGTTCTAAGCAATTAACCAGCTTTTAAAGTAACTTTATACACTGTGCTATTAATAGAAATATTAGCTTTGATTATTTGTCAACAATTAATTTATTGCAATGATGATTGTGAAAAGTGGTCTGTAGTAATGTAAACAATTTGGACCACATCATATTTGTTGAATCAGTGGCTTTGCACTACTAAATTTTGAGCTCCAGTTAATAATGTGAATATTAGCATTCTGGGATGAAAAAGTATGATAATCTTACATTTTTGTGAAATATTCATTGCAGTTTTCAAAACAATTTCAAAAAGTACTATGAAAGAGGGAATGTGCATCTTTTGGGGAGAAAAAAGTATGAGAGTTTACTACAAGCGTCTTACATGAAGTCTTCCCCTAAGTAACTACTCTGATTTTTCAGATTGAGATTTCAGTTTTGTTAGGACTAAATCCAGTCAGAAATAGTTGTGCGTTTCCAAAGAACACAGGCTAGGGAAGGTTCTGGGTACTGAGTGTGTGTCAGACCTACTTGCTTGAAGAAAGAGGAAACTTCTGTAGAAGCTGGAAAAAAGACTTCAGGCTTTTGTGGCAGAAGTTATTTAAAGAAAATAGATTTCCAGGAGGCACTTTCACTGAAGATACTAGAATACATATTCTGAAGCTTTATATGAAATTTGGGTACTTGAATAATCTGTCAAGATTTTGGGATTTCTAAATTACTTTGGTAAGTGTATACAAACTTGATTTTCAATAGCAAAGATTCAAAAAATCTTCATGACAAAGTATTCACAAATTCCCGGTAATATGCATGTGATGGATAAGAGACACAAATAACACAGTTTTTATCCTTTTGGGAGCAACTACCATGAACTACAAAACAGAGAAGAAATGGCTAAATAAAATTTTTACATCTTCTGTCCAAATAGTGGAGATGCAAAGTGGTTAAGGAGAAAGAAGCAGAAGAAGGAAAAACAAAAAACAATAAACAATGCTGGTTTTCCAAAGGGAATTATTCTGTTTGATGGCTGACTGCCAAGCCACATGATCCTAGTGCATTCTTTCATCAAACGGGGAGGCTGGACATGCTGCCATTTACTGTTAACTACAGCCCTAGATGAAGGGGCTTTTACTTTAAGAAATGCAAGAAGCATTGACTTGAAAACATTGGTAGGGCTGGTGACATTGTGGCTTGGGGGCAAAAGATGGAGAAAGATAGTGTAAGCATGTGAAAGAATCAGACAGTGGTCTTTTCTCATGCCAAACAAAGTATGTTTGTGAGAGATATATTACTAGTACATTTTTGAAAATTAGGACACATGATATACGTAGTCTAACTGCCATTTCCTTAATGGGAAACCTGATTACAGAGATAGATGGTGACAGCAGCGGATGACCTGGGCTGCTCTGTGATGACTGTGAACTGAAAGTCTATGGAAAGGGGTGGGCAGGAGAAAGACACACGTGCTGCGTTTCATCCTGCCTGGTATGGCTCAGACTCAGCAGAGTGGGACCAGGCCTTGGTTGGAGGAAAGCCTCTGAGCACAACAGTGTTGGCCCTACTCTCCGGTGTCTACACTGTGTAAACCTTTGGGGTGGGTAAGTTCAAAGCTCTCTTTCTTTCCTCATTCTGTGCCTCAAAAGAGATAGAGTGGAGTTCTCAGTGAGATACCATGGTACTTTTGGTGGGAGGAATAAGGGATTATCAACAAAACCTTCCTAAAGAAACTTTCTGATGAGGTACATACTTTCATTCTTTTCCCTCCAATCACGCTGATGAATAAATACCAGACTTTTTGGCATCTCCCAGTCAGGGAATAACCTAACTCCTGGAAGTCTTAATGAGCATCAGGATGAGACCAACGGGAAGTGGAATTGGTCCCTTGCACTGGCTCAGCTCTTTGGTTCAGGGACGGCTCTCTTGTCTGGGTCTCTGTCCTCTAGCATAAGGGGAGAACTAGAGTTACAAGACCAGCATTTGCATGTGGGCAGGCTGCTTGCCTGCTTGTATGCTGAAGGGGAAGTTGGTGCTCTCGAGGTCCAATAGGCCCAACTATTCAGCACTGTAGGAGTTTCTACTGGAATTGTACAAAGTGCTGAGCTCAGTGCCTAGTATCTAAAGCAGAATTCAATCCATCCTCGAGAACATGGTAAGCTCCTGTAAATATCTGATGACTGCATGGATTACTGATGTCCCTTTCACTAGGGATCTTGTGCTGTAGTAAATGGTTGGTCAACTATTTCAGGATTTGGGCTTTGGATCAAATCTTTGTTCATCAGACATTTAATAGACAGTTGCCTAGTTCTGGAAAACTCATAGCATATCTATAAGCATATCTCTATAAACCTGGTTTTATGAACAATTAAGTAACTCTCAGGACTAGCGTAAGATTCCAGTCAAGCTCCAGCCCTACTTCACATTTTAATTTATTTTGGGATGATCAAGATAAATTCTAATTTGCCCCAAGACTCATTGACCTTTTCTAGATGCCATTAGAGAAAGAAAAATTGATTTTTACCTTTGTCTTTTATCTGATATTCTTGAGACATTTAGAATTGACCAAGTCTAGAATGAGAAGAGGTAATACGTGTTTACTGGGCACTTACTGTATCCCCGTCGCTGTGGCAGATTATGAGGAAGCAGGAGGACTGTTATATTGTTTCCATCCTCAAGAGTTCCCAGTCTGGTGGGGGAAATAATCAAGGCAACAAATAATATAACACGATACATGTGTTTATGAAAAATTTTCCCCAAAGATGCTCAAATCTTGACATTCCAGCATAAAATGACACCTGGACTATGAATACCCTAAGGGCATTGATTAGTATTGATGGCGTATTTCCAATACCCAGTATAGCTCCTGGCATATAGTAGAAGCTCAATAAGGGATTGTTTAATGAGTGAATGAAGGAATTACAGATGCCAAGTAATTAGTAAGGTAGCCATTATAAAGAAAATGTAAAACACAGGAGGAAAACCAAAGACCAGTAACTAGTGACAGTGAGCAACGTTATAAAACACAATTTTGTCACAAAATCAAACAGTAAAATAAACAAACTCAGCTATCCAAAATAAAACCAGAGATCTCATACTCTGTAATGACACAGCATAAGTTTTTGTATTCTGTAGCAAATGTGTAACTGAAATTAAAGTAATGAGCAAAATATATAGTTTTTTAAAAAAGAAAACTTTAATATTCTTCTGTTGAAGAATCAAGTTACTTTGAAATTTATTTGATCTTTGTAGTATCTGAATACATTTACATTTGGGAAGTTAATATTTTGTAGGAAGCATAGGATAAACAGCAGAAACTATTCTCACAAAAGACACATTTTTGTCTCTCCATTTAGCAAGTTGTATTTAAAACAAGTAGTTAGAACACTAGACCTTGCTAATTAACAGTTTCTTCATTACCTGATTCCAGCTAGCACCCGTCATTTTCAGCAGAAGCTAAACATGTAAACTATTTTCTGTTGAGTAAAGAATGCTTTCTGTTTCAAAGATGGAGATACAAATTTGTCTTTGAAAGTGTATTTCTTGGTTATAGGTCTGGTTCCTTCTTTCTTAAGTTGTGGGACCTCCTGACAGCCCAGGGATAAAGACTGACTATTTCCCCCAAAAGCTCCCATAAGCTTGGAATGGAAGGATTGGCGTTTTGACCAAATGCTCTCAGGAAAACCCATTGCCAGGAAAACACACTGACGCTTCTATATGTTGCTTTCAGACTTCCTTACCTTAAAATGTCCCTGGAACAATCGGTTCATGGTGTGGCTACTATGCTCATCTGCTTAGGTGGCTAGTGATACCAGAAAAAGTAGTTTTGCTTTTAAAAATCAAGTGTGTATTAGTGTGGACCGAATGTACTGGCAAGCAGTGTTTCAAAGGATACAATTTATAGGTTTCTGGAGTGGAACTAAGGGAAGAGGACTGGTGTGATCTGTCAGGTAACAAATGATGACGTTGACAAAGTTCAAGGTTGTAGGACTGGTGTGATCTGTCAGGTAACAAATGATGACGTTGACAAAGTTCAAGGTTGTAGGACATGGCGAGATGGTTGTTCTTAGAAAACTAAGAGCAATGCAAGGGAGATGAACAGGTCTAGCATTTTTTTTTTAATCCAGATCTGAATTTTGCTGGAAACCAGCTGATTGCTGGCTGGGAGATAGTGCCTTTGATAACTGAGTATGCTGAAAAGTAATATGCGTCTATTCACTTATTCACTTTCCAGATAGTACTTGTGAAGTTATAAAACAATAACTAAGAGTTTAAAGTGTTAGTAAAAAGTAATTACTGTTGCTGTATCAATAGCTTCAGCGACCTGCAACTCTATTTGTGAGTACTTCCACTTGCAAGCAAGAAATGCTTTTTAGAATGTGAGTCCTAAAGAGATGAAATCAGGGAACATCAAAAGCAGCAGGGAGCTCTTCCTTGATTTCTTGATTCATTTATTCATTCTCCTAGACATTCATTAATCTGACAAGTATTTATGATGCCTGCTATGTGCCAGGTACAGTTCTAGGCACCGGAGAAATAGCTATGAGCAAAGAGACAAGCTTGCATTCTTGCTTTTTGTTTTGTTTTGTCACAAGTAAGGAAAAAGTATACGTACTTATATGGTGAAAGGTTCTATGAAGAAAAAGAAAGTTAGTAAAGGGGTAGGGAGTGCCACGGGAGGTTAGGTCTGACAGGACATGTCCAGATTTGCTGATGGTTTGGGGGTCCAGAGAGAAGGAAGGGGAGCAGCTGTGGAAGACAGGAAGCTGCTGGGTGGATGGGAGGTGTTTTTATGACATGGGGAAGGTTGGGGAAGGAGGAGGATGGCAGAGGGAGCTGGGGAATGGTTGGTGGAAAGTCAAAAGTTCATGTTGGGTATGTTAAATTGGAAAGGCCTGTGAGATATTCAAATGGGGACGTTGAGTTGGCAGTTGGATAGCAAACCTGGTGCTCAGGAGGAAGTCAGGGAGTCAGGGCTTCGTGTGTAAATTTGGGAGTCATACGCATATTAACGATATTTCATATTTGGTATTCTGCAGCCACGGGACTGGATAAAATAATCTAAGAGGTAAAAGGAATTAGTATAAGTGGAGGATAAGGTTGAGGGCTGAGCCCAGGGGCACTCCAACATTTAAAGGTCAAGCAAAGACGAAGCAATCGCAATAGAAACTGAGAGGGTACAGCCACTGTGGTGGGGAGAGAGCCCAGAACGTGTGGTGTTCTGACAGCCAAGCAGCTCAAGAAGCAGCAAGGGACCATCAATGACAAGTGCCGCGACAGCAAAGTGAGTTGTGAGAAATAATTTAAATTTCTTTAAATGGGAGATACACAAAATAATTCAGGAAGAAAGAACACATGATAAGGGGTGAGGGAGAGAAATATTAACATTAGTAATTGGCTGTTCGCTTTCTGCAACTCTCTGATGCAACTTCCCTTTGGAGCATCATCTATCGTGATTTAAATCTTGAAAAGAGGCATTTACCTCAAAGAATCCCAAAGGAAACTTTGTTATGTAGTACAAGAGGCAGTTATATCAGAAGTAGCCCAATGCCATTTGATAGAATTTAAAATCCTCACCTTCCACCTTCCCCCACGTCTAATCACGCAGCAGACAGGTGCCATGCATTATTTCACTGGAATACCTGTCACTTCTGTCCTCTTCTTTCCATCTCCATTGCCAACATCTTCCTTCAAGCTGGCATCATCCCTTGCCTGGACATCTACAACTACTTTTGTGTTAGGTCATTGGAGAAGCAGCTACCAAGATGAGACTCCATGTACAGGAGATTTATTTGGAGAAGCACCTGTGCAGGATAAATGGGGAGGGAGCAGAAGTAGGCAGAAATAGCCTGCAGACCTTGAGACAGGTCTGACACCTATGAAGAAAGGAGGGCAGGAAACTCTCAGAAAATGGGCAGTTCTAAAAATGTTCCTACCAGGTTGGTGGGGAGTCCCCAGCCAGAGTTGCCTATTAGCAGAGTCCTGCATCCCACAGGAATGGGCTGGTACCAGCACTGCACCGTGCCCAGGCATTAGTAGGAATTGACCAGGGCTTGAGGGGCAGGAGAGAGGGAGGAGGTGGGTGTTTGACCTCAGCTTAATTGTGATGGGCCACAGCTGGGGCTGTCAGTCAACTAAGCCCCTCATAGCCAGTTCTCTTAAAAGAGATTTGAGCTTTACATTATTAGAATCATTAAAACTTAGAAACTTAGAGAAAGGGCCCCACAGAGCTGAAACTCAAAACTTCTCAGGAGGTACCAGCTGGTTGGTGCTGGTACGTCTGAGGCTGGTTTTCAGTGCTGGAAAAATTGTGAACTCAATTCGGATGCTGTTGCAGGAAGGCCCTGCTGTTGCCAGGGTAAAGAAGCATTGCTTCGAAGGAACCCCCGTGGACAGAATTCCTCAGGAGACAGACAGGGAAGAGCAAACCCCTTCTTTCTCCTCCAGCCTTGAGTCTCCTTCTAGAGCTCCTGCTTCAGGAGCCTAACAGGGAAGGAGCTGGCAAAGAGAATGGTGGTTTGCAGAGTCCCAAATGCAGCATTATAAGGCAGAGTAAAGAAGGGGGGGTTGGGGCTGAGAGACACTAACTTGATAACTTAATGACTGGCACACCGTGTGATCTGCTTTCCATGTTTTGCAGTCAGGGGACTCCTGTGTTTTATCTCATCCTTTCTGGTGCATCTGTAGTGACTCCTGGGTCCTCCTGATATGAACAGACTTGGGCCACCTGTCTAGATCCAGGCAGAATGCAATCAGATAGCACATCAGAGATGTTTCTGCTCTAGAGATTATGCCCTCTGTTTCTAGTTCCCTCTGGACTGAAACCACCATGCTTTCCTTTGGATCTTGATTTTCATTAGTGAGTCCTGTTCCTGAGGCCCAACTCCCTTCAGCATCAACATCCTTTACCAAGGAGCCTCCCTTAGCTGTTATGGCCACTTCCAGTTTCTCCAGTTTACTCCCAAGTGAGCACTAAGAGCACAGTCTCTCCATATCTTCTCCCCAGGGTGCTGCACATAGTCAATGCTCATTGAGTGTTGCTTGAACTGGTGGAATTGGTTCAATAGCCCTGGACAAGCAGGGACATGTGTGCAGAGAGGTCATTTATTACAGGAGATTAAAAAACCCATTTCCTTTCCTTAAAGGCCACAGATTACAAATTTTAGAATTTGCAGGCCAAAAGGCAAAGTCAAGGATATTATGTAGGTACTTATATTAGGGTTGCCAAGTAAAATATTTTTCAGTATGTCTTATACAATATTTGGGACATACTTAAAAATTACTCGTTATTTATCTGAAATTCAAATTTAACTTGGCATCTAGTATTTTTATTTAACAATCTGGCAACTCTAACTTACATAATAATTTAAAATGTAACCATTTGAGAATGTGAAAACTGTGGACGGCCCCATGGCGCAGCAGTTAAGTGTGCGCGTTCTGCTTTGAGGGCCCCGGGGTTCACCGGTTTGGATCCTGGGTGCGGACATGGCACTGCTTGGCAAGCCATGCTGCGGTAGGCATCCCACATATAAAGTAGAATAAGATGGGCATGGATGTTAGCTCAGAGCTAGTCTTCCTCAGCAAAAAGAGGAGTATTGGCAGATGTTAGCTCAGGGCTAATCTTCCTCAGGAAAAAAAAAAAAAAGAATGTGAAGACCATTCTCAGCTCCTAGGCCATAGAAAACAGGTGGTTGGCCAGGTTTGGCCCAACGGCTGTAGTTTGCTGACTTCTGACTTACTGGATCATTCAGGCTTCAGTTTCAGGAAGCAGAAACCACCTGCAGAAAGGGATATAATATAGAGACTTACATGCTCATGAAAATCACCGGAATAGCTGGAAGACTGGGCTTTACACTGGACCTCCAAGAATGAATCAAAGATCGACATGGTAGTGCCAGCCTGCCAAGGAAAGTTTGCCCAGTCTGTCTCCAGCGTTACGCTCCTCAGTCGCTGGAGAAAATCCTTCTCATGAACCTGATTCTCCTACAAGTTTTCATCCTATTTCTCCCCTTGCTTTCACTTCTAGAATTCTTGAAAGTTTAGTATGTCTATACTCTCTTGACTTTCTTGTATGTGATTTCTGCAACTTCCTTTTCTGCTTCAGCAACATACCATCTTACCTCTGATCAGGGAACCTGGAAGTCACTGCCAGAACTGTTGGTTTCAGAGTCACACAGTGTCTGCTGATCAGCACCAGTGTTACTGTCTCTCTCCCCATCTAATTCAGTTCTGAATGTAAGTCCCAAACACACACGCATCTGGTTGGCAGAGCCTAAGTCACACCCAGAACAGCCGCTGCAAGGGGAGTGAGAACCAGAGCTCTTAGCTTTCTGCAGATTATGGAAAGCTGACTATAAGAAGAGCAGATTCGACATGGAACAAGCCTATTTACCACGCCTGCTGCTTTCCTCCTCCCCAGCCTTCTCTTTGGTCTCTTGCTACCTGGGCTGGCACTGCTTGGAGGTCTTTGACTTGTATCTCTGAAAATATGAGTCAGGTGTGCGATGCTAGACCAGTGAACATAAATATTCTCCTTTCTATTCTGGAGCCTTACCATTCCTCTTTTTATTTTTGTTGTGAAGAAGACAGAGTCTTTGTTCCCTATGGCTTTGTTTACTGCAGTGAGTAATTCCCTAAATCTTGTGGTTTTTTGCTTCATCATTATAACCCCAGCCTCTCAATTTAAATTAAGTATATTATTCTTTATCAATCTAATTCAAATAAAGCATAGAGACAAAGCAGAATTCAAACAAAACCATTTAAATGAAAAATTCAAATGAAATATGAGATTGTATGCATGATTTATACTTGACATAGCTGATTCGTTAATGACAAGCATTCATAAAGACTTCAGGAGAATTTGGACTAAGTTTGAAGTTACTCCCTTTCTCAGAACATCTCAGAACATGCATTCGTTGAATCTTCTTTTTGTTCCTTCTCAGAGGCAAGCTGTTTATGCTCCCTCCAAGACTAACCTTTCAGTCTGTCCTCTGGGTGCAATTTCTTCCCAATTCCTCCACGCCTTGCTCTAGCCCTCATTCCTTTCTTTTCAGCACCTTGATTCTCTCCTTCTCTATTGATGGCTTCCTCTCCTATGCAAACACACTCAGTCCCCTGACTTTGTATAAATCTTTCAATTCTGCATCTTTTGAATTATTATGCATTCTTCTCCTTTTCTTCACAAAAGTTCTCAAGAGTGGCCTACATTTATCGCCTCTACCTCCTACCTTTCACCTCTTATCCTTCTATATTCTTGCTTCTGTTCCCGACAACCAGTTGAAAATGCTCCTTCAAGGGCAATCAGTGGTCCTTTCTCAGATTTCCTTATTCATCTTTATCTAGCTTTAGAAGCTGTTAATACTCCTTTACCCATTTTTGAATGTCCTTTTCTTCACCCTCTGTGGTGCTACATTGTCTTATTTCCTCCTAACATGTAGCTATAACTATTTTTGATTTCTTCCCCTTTGCCAATCTTATGAGCTTGTTGCATCAACTATTCCTTCTCTCTCATTTTATCTTCAAGCTTTCGTTTTTCAATTACTATATCATTTCCCTTCTCTACTCCTTGAAATTCTTTCCTCACTTGGACTCCATGACCTGCCATATACTGGTCATTTTACTGTCTTTTGATGGTTCCTTTTATGCACCATTTGTTCCATGTTCTCCTTCTCCTGCCTAAAAGTGGATATTTTCTAAAGTTATACAATTCTTTTATCCCTCTCCAATCTTGCCCTGGTGGACTCATCCATGCTTTTGATTTTGACTCTTGGATGACTCCTACATTGCCATCTCAAGCTCTTTCTAAATTCTTTCATCACGGTTGTTTGGGTAGACCCAATTTGAACGCTTGGAAAATGGATGAGGGTGAGATCTTGGATGAGAGAATGCTCTCAGGAGCAGCAAGAACTTCTAGGCTTTATGTCAAGTTAAGTCCCTCAGGAAGAGTCAAAAGTCAAACTGGGAACACCACAAATAAATGTTAAGTGCTTAGATTAGGAGCAGGAATACAAATGGAGCATATAGCCAAGAGTCAGTGTCAGCTCAAAAAAAGGGTTAAATGTGAGCAAGTTTAAAACAAGCAATGAGCATCCAGAATAATTTTTGTCAATGGCTTTGGGGAATCCATGGGTCATCTCAGATAGCAGATGATATGTGGTAGGTGATGTCAGATTCACCTCAATGTGCAGATTCCAGGCAATCAAGTCCAATATTCTCTCTGGTCCCTCATTTCCATCTGCCTGCTATGCTTTTCCATGTAGATTTCACTCTGGAAACTACTGTACTTTTTTTCCTGACAATAACACTGCCATTCTATTATCAACATCATCACAAACCTTTCATTTTTGATTTCTCTCTCAACTCTCACATCCAATCAGTTTCCAGATCCTGCCAACTCTTTTTTTTTTGTTTTTTTTTGAGGAAGATTAGCCCTGAGCTAACTGCTGCCAATCCTCCTCTTTTTGCTGAGGAAGCCTGGCCCTGAGCTAACATCTGTGCCCATCTTCCTCTACTTTATATGCGGGACACCTACCACAGCATGGCGTGCCAAGTGATGCCATGTCCACACCCGGGATCCGAACCAGCAAACCCTGGGCTGCCGAGAAGCGGAATGTGCGAAATTAGCCACTGCGCCACCAGGCCGGCCCCCCAGATCCTGCCAACTCTTCATGATATTTCTTGTATTTTTTTATTTCTAATGTTTTTTTCCCCCTCATTTACTCTTGCCTGGACGTGTGAGTGGTTTTTTAATTGATCTTTTCATGTGTACCCGAGTTTGAGCTTTTGAAAAACAATGATGGGATTGCACATGTACCAATTGCTTGCTTCCAAGGCACGAAAGAATTAGGGAGTACTAATTGGATAAAGATACTGCATTATAGTGTGGTTTAGGAAGGCATATTCTCTTGGTTGTCCCTTGGTATATTTCCCTGATGTCCCTTCATCCACTTAGGTGCCCTGAGAAGTGGACTCTTATGTTTGACCTCATGCTGTTGGTCTGTAGCCACTTATACCCACTCCCTCTAGCCTTTACTTTTATATACAGCTGTTTATAACTTTCACAAATTACAGCATAAAATGAAAGAGTTGTACTATGGATGCACACAAACACATTTTCATTACTTGTAATGTAGATTGAAAAGATGGTCATCCCTCTTAAGTGTACTCCATAGAAATTAATCTTGGGATCTGCTTTTATATATATATATTGATCAAACACAATTTTGATTGACACTCTTTATTCTTCATGGAATAATAAAGAAACCTTATTGCCTAAAATTCAAGGTCCTACACAATTTGATCCCAATATAATATTCTTATAAGCTGCCACAAATCTTTTTTGGAACAAGACAAGATGTAAATACATAAATAAATAATTCACCAACATTTCTTTGCAAAGGCCTCCTTACCAAACTGAGAACATAATAAGCTCTCTTCTATTTCTGCAACTCTTTTTTTCTCATAATGCTCTCCTGCTATGCCCACTTCTGTCTTTTATTTTGCAGGGGAAGATTCACCCTAAGCTAACATCTGTTGCCAATCTTCCTCCTTTTTCTTCCCTCCTCCCAAAGCCCTCGTACATAGTTGTGTATAGTTCTAAATTCTTCTGGTTCTTGTATGTGAGCTGCTGCCACAGCATGGCTACTGACAGACGAGTGGTGTAGGTCCACTCCTGGGAACTGAACCTGTACCACTAAAGCAGAGTACACTGAACTTTCACTGCTAGGCCATCAGAGCTGGCTTATCGCCTCCTGCTTTATCTCTTTTTTAAGAGTTAGGTTCAAACTCACCTCCTTCTTCAAGCATTTTCTGACCGCCCCATCATATGACTCTTAATGTGGTACAAATCTTTCTATTGATTGTAACCTTTGTTCTTTTACCACAGCTTCCTTTCACTCCCCAAGTTTTAATGAGTCCCTTGTCACTGCGTCCAAGAATTATTGGGCCATTGGAAGTTTCTACTATTAATTAATTTTTACCCAACTGGTCAGATCTTTGAAAGTTACCTTGTATCACTTGTGTTAAGGTCTTAGTTATCGCAAACCATGGAAAGTCAGCAAAACAACTAGGAATCAGTTTCATTCCTCTGCCCTCCATTATTCCAGAATTTTCTCCTCAGAGATGTAGCCATGATAGGCCTCAGAGTTTTTGCATTAATCCCAATGTTGCCACCAATCTGCATAACCACCATATTGAAAATGTTAATAATAGGCTAGATTGCTGAAAGGAGCCATACATGGGTACCACTTGGGTAAATCAAACAAGATTTAATTATCTAAAGTAAACATAAGGATGTCAGTTCAATCAGAGAAATCATGACACTGTTTAATGATAGATGGAGGTGTAAGCTTATGGAACCCTCAAATGTGACTTCCAGGGGACACACAGTTGCACGTGTTAAGTTTGAGTGAGCAAGGGCCACATCAGATCTTATAAATTTCAGAGTTGCACAATATACAATTATGATTCCAAAGGTACAGTGCGGTGTGCACTCAGTAAACTTAGCCCTGAACATCTATTTATCATCCTCAACCTCCCAAGCTATCCTAGCTTGGGCCAAACACATTCCTAAGTTAATTTCTGTGGAGCTATAACAAACGTCTATTATCCAGATGTCTTTGGGAATCTGGAATTTGGCAGGCCTTCAGAACTGTAATTGGGCTCATTCCACATAAGATTTATACTCCTGTAGCAATTTCTGCTTGTGCATTTTCCTGTGTCACCCAGGTTTTGTTACCTAACAGTGTCATTTATATTTTCATAAGATTTGTATGACCAAATAAGTAATATATTTTTGTACATTTTGCATCCATAATGCCTAACTCACCATATTTCATTAAAAAATGTCATTTCATCAAACATTTGTTGTACACTTACTGAGTTTCAGGCACTGTAATAAATGCTGGAAATACAAATAGCCTATGACTTGATCTGTGGCTTGGAAGAATTCAGCATTTTAGCAAGTCAGACTGGAGCAGACATGAACGTGCACCTCTCAGCTCTCTCTGCAAGAAGAGAGCCTGCTGCTCCTTGCAGCTATCTGACTGTTCTCGGGCCTTTGGGACCTAAGGCAGTATTTGAGCTGAGGTCAAGCTCTCCCAAAGTAGCTCCCAGTCAATGATTGAGAATGGTGGAGGTGCTAGGCCTGACCATTTTTGCCTGAAGCAAGAGTCCTCCACAAGTAATCTGTGTTCTGGATTTCCTCATTGGCCTGGCCAAGGCTTTCTCAGCACTGCCCTGCAGTCTGACGCTCTTCCTACTTAAGCCTTCTCCTTCTCCTTTTCCGTTTGCAGGCGTCAGCCATGCGTCATAACATAAACACTTTCCCGGCCAACCCCTGCTTCTTCTTTCCTTATGTTCCGTAAACTTTATCCTCAATAAATTTTTTGTACTCCATCTTGGCATCTACTTGTCAAAGTACCTGAGCTGATAACACACAGACACAAAAAATAACTATAAAAAATGTGGTAACTATTATAATTAGGAGTATGTGCAATCTGTTATGGGAAATTTTCTTGCCTTCCACAAACAGACTTAGATAGTTCTCTCCTTATGTTTTTTACTTTACCTGGTACAAGTGCTGCCTTTATTATAGAACATCTCATATTGTATTACACTTGCTTCTTGGATGTTTGTCACTCTACTAGACTGTGAGTTCCTTAAGAGACAATGACATTTTATCTTTGTATACTGGAGGTTTTTTAAATCGAGCTCAGTGGTACCAAAAATTCTTGTTGAGAAATTGATACGGCTTTGGGGAAAGCATCGCAGAGGAGGAATCAATGATCTGGGTTTGAAGAATGAGCTGGCACTTTCCAGGTGAATAAGGAGAAG
Organism: Equus asinus; assembly: GCF_041296235.1. Classification (NCBI taxonomy): domain Eukaryota; kingdom Metazoa; phylum Chordata; class Mammalia; order Perissodactyla; family Equidae; genus Equus; species Equus asinus. The sequence continues at coordinate 14,896,059 of NC_091813.1, forward strand.
GATGAGTATTTGATAGAAGGATCATCATCTAGAATCATGTGATAAGCACAGAAGCTTGAACAAGTATTCAGGAAGTGGCAAGTCATTTGGAAAGGCTACAGCTTACTGTGCTTGGAGGTCTTGAGGAATGGTAGACGACGAGAGAAAGATAAACCCTGTGCATCATAGGTACTTGCTGAATGTTTGCATATAAAAACCATATATGACACTTCTCAAAAAATGTTTGAGGATTGTGTGTGTCTGTGTGTGTGTGTAGTAAGATGAGGTGAGGTGACTGAAACAAAAAGTTCTGGCTATATTTCATTCCATGTGAAAAACGGAAAAAAATTATGATGAAAAATTATCTGTGACCACGAATGTTTCAATTTTCTATGTAGAGACCAAGAGAAAAAACAATTTCTAACTGTTTGCTTATGATACTATAGCAATGAAAATACATTCTCTAGTCTCATAACCTCAGAGCTATTTCTGACTATTTCTCCTCCTTTGGCACATGCATCCTGTTATGTGCCAAATCCTTCTTTTTCCTCTAGAATAACTCAAAAGAGTCACTCCTTTCTTTCCATATCCATAGCATCACTCTTCTGCAGGCACTGCGAGTCCCCAGTTGAATCTCTATACTGAGTCTCAACACCTATAACTCAGGCGTTGCAGATCCTTGATCACAGTTGCAAGAATATCCCACAAGAACTGCTTGTATTACATTGCTTTCATTGGTCAGGAAGTTATGGTGGTTTTCTGTTATCAGTTATGACATATATAAAGTCCTGAGCCTGACCTTCAAGATCCTCTAATTCCTACTTCCATGTAGCACCATCTAACCCTTTTTAGCTTCATGTCTTGGGTACTTCCCAATGTGGCCAAGGACATCCCTCACTCATTTTCTATACAGTTTTTATGCTGTTTTTCCCTGTTTGTAAAATTCTTTCATTTCAACCAATATATTGTCTTATTAACCTGCCCACCTTTACTCTGAGTACATTCAAGTATTTACATATATGTACGTGTATTTATATATGTATATACACAACACAAGCATACATATATAAAATATATGCTATATATGTATATATAGCATATATTTTATATTTATTCTCTCTTATTTCATTCATATATGTTTTATTTTTCCTTCTTTTCTTAGATTAGGCAAAAACTGAGTCTTTTAAGCTTTTTGAGTGTGTCTGATAATATTAGTGCCTGTTGTAAATTCCACAAGCTCTTAAAGAATGAAGAAGTGGATAAATAAGTGCACCTCTCTCTGATAATATATTTTTAGACCTTGATTGCCTTTAACTCTTTCATTTCAATCCTCTACTATATACAGCTAAGCTTTTTTCTTTCCCTACAGATCTCAAAGTTAGTGATTCTGCATTTCATATGGGAGGATGCAGACGGTGAGCCTGGGGCAGAGAGTGCTTACGGATAACACACCCTATGGGACCATATTATAATCAAGGGAACGCATGAAGAGTTTGAAGACATTTTCTCAGAATTAGGATTTGCTCTCCCCAGAGTATATCTCTTCCCTCCATCCTGCCAAAAGTCACTAATAACCAAATTAGATGATTGTTTAGACTACTCAACAGCTGGATTTACTTTGAGATTCAATTTCACTATGGTTAATCATAATATTTTATGTATAAAAATTAGGTTTAATTGAACTTTTTGAACATAACCAATGAGCTAGAAACAGCCAGTGCTAATAATTAGGTAAACATCAGAGAAGTGTTTGTCCTTTTTTTTAACCACAAGATTGACAGCTAATATTGAGCAATTTGATTCATAAAGTGCCGTATTAGTCAACCAGCAAATATTCTAAAAACACTGCACTAAGAGGCAAGACTTTAGGTTTTTCTTCTCAGCTCTGCCACTGACTTTGTGGGCTTGGGCCCCAAGGCCTCCTTGCTTTATCTGAGACATGAACCTGATGTGCCTTACTTACATCTACAAAAAATTTACAAATTTACAAAGACTGCAAATACACTAACAACAACTTCTCAGAAGAGAATATCTCTTTCTATTTATTTTTTACTTATTTATTTTTTAAATTGCAATAACATTGGATTATAACATTATAAAGGTTTCAGATGTACATCGTAATATATTTTGAGTTCTGTGTAGATTACATTATGTACATCATGTTCACCACCCAAAAACTAATTACAGTCCATCCCCTCACATGTGAGCCTAATCACCCCTTTTGTGCTACCCCCCTTCCCCTGTGGTAACCACCAATCCAATCTCCATTGCTATGTGTTTGTTTGTCATTGTTTTTATCTTCTACTTCGGAGTGAGATCATACGGTATTTGGCTTTCTCCCTCTGACTAATTTCACTCAGCATAATACTCTCAAGGTCCATTCATGTTGTCAAAAATGGCCGGATTTCATCATTTCTTATAATGGCTGAGTAGTAGTCCATCGTGTATAAATACCACATCTTCTTTATCCATTCGTCCCTTGATGGGCACCTAGGTTGCTTCCAAGTCTTGGCTATTGTGAATAATGCTGAATGAACATAGGGGGTGCAAGTATCTTTATGCCTTTGTGTTTTCAAGTTCTTTGGATAAATACCCAGCAGTGGGATAGTTGGATCATCTGGTAGATCTTAATTTTCTGAGGATACTCCACACTGCTTTCCATAGTGGCTGCACCAGTTTGCACTCCCACCAGCAGTGAACAAGGATTCCCTTCTCTCCACATCCTCTCCAACATTTGTTGTTTCCCGTCTTGTTAATTATAGCCATTCTGACTGGAGTGAGGTGATACCTCATTGTAGTTTTGATTTGCATTTCCCTGATAGCTAATGATGTTGAGCATCTTTTCATATGCCTGGTGGCCATCCGTATATCTTCTTTGGAGAAATCTCTGTTCAGATCTTTTGCCCATTGTTTAATTGGGTTGTTGGTCTTGTTGTTGTTGAGATGTATGAGTTCTTTGTATATTTTGGATATTAACCCCTTATCTGATATATGGTTTGCAAATATCTTCCCCCAATTGTTAGGTTGTCTTTTCGTTTTGCTGATGGTTTCCTTTGCTGTGCAGAAGCTTTTTAGTTTGATGTAATCCCATTTGTTCATTGTTTCTTTTGTTTCCCTTGCCCAGTCAGACATGGTACTTGAAAATATGCAGCTCAGACCGATGTCAAAGAGTGTACTGCCTATGTTTTCTTCTAGAAGTCGCATGGTTTCGGGTCTTACATTCAAGTCCTTAATCCATTTTGAGTTGATTTTTGTGCATGGTGTAAGGGAATGGTCTACTTTGATTCTTTTGCATGTGGCTGTCCAGTTTTCCCAACACCATTTATTAAAGAGACTCTCCTTTCTCCATCGTATGCTCTTGGCTCTCTTGTCCATAGATGTGTGGGTTTATTTCCGGGCTCTCAATTGTGTTCCATTGATCTGTGTGTCTGTTTTTGTGCCAGTACCATGCTGTTTTGGTTACTTATGTCTTTGTAGTATATTTTGAAATCAGGGAGTGTGATACCTCCAGCTTTGTTCTTTTTTCTCAGGAATCCTTTGGGTATTTGGGGTCTTTTGTTTTTCCATATAAATTTTAGGATTCTTTGTTCTATTTCTGTGAAAAATGTTGTTGGAAGTTTGATAGGGATTGCGTTGAATCTGTAGATTGCTCTAGGAAGTATGGATATTTTAATGGTATTAATTCTTCCAATCCAAGAGTGCAGAATGTCTTTCCAATTCTTTGTGTCTTCTTCAATTTCTTTCAACAATATTTTATAGTTTTCGGTGTACAGATCTTTCACCTCTTTGGTTTATTCCTAGGTATTTTATTCTTTTTGTTGCAATTGTGAATGGGATTGTATTCTTAATTTCTCTTTATGCTACTTTGTTGTTAGTGTATAGAAATGCAACCGATTTTTGTATGTTGACTTTGTACCCCGCAACTTGACTGTATTCATTTATTGTTTCTAAAAGTTTTTGAGTGGAATCTTTAGGGTTTTCTGGATATAAAATCATGTCATCTGCAAAGAGTGACAGTTTCACTTCTTCTTTTCCAATGTGGATCTCTTTTATTTCTTTTTCTTGTCATTTGCTCTGGCTAGGACTTCCAATACTATGTTAAATAAGAGTGGTGACAATGGACATCCTTGTCTGGTTCCTGTTCTTAGAAGGGTAGCTTTCAGTTTTTCTCCATTGAGAATGATATTTGCTGTGGGTTTGTCACATATGGCCTTTATTATGTTGTGATATTTTCCTTCTATACCCATTTTTTTTTTTGAGGAAGTTCAGCCCCGAACTAACTACTGCCAATCTTCCTCTTTTTGCTGATGAAGACTGGCACTGGGCTAACATCCATGCCCATCTTCCTCAATTTTGTACGTGGGATACCTACCACAGCATTGTGTGCCAAGCGGTGCCAGGTCTGCACCCGGGATCTGAACCAGTGAACCCCGGGCCGCTGAGAAGTGGAACATGTGAACTTTACCGCTGCGCCACTGGGCTGGCCCTCTATACCCATTTTACTTAGAGTTTTTATGATAAATGGATGCTGTATCTTGTCAAATGCTTTCTCTGCATCTATTGGGATGATCATGTGGTTTTTATTCTTCATTTTGTTAATGTGGTGTATCACATTGACAGATTTGCGGATGTTGAACCATCCCTGCATCACTGGAATGAAACTCACTTGATCATGATGTATGATCTTTTTAATGTATTGTTGTATTCAATTTGCTAGAATTCTGTTGAGGATTTTTGCATCGATGTTCATCAGTGATATTGGCCTGTCATTTTCTTTTTTTGTGTTGTCCTTGTCTGGTTTTGGTACCAGGATAATGTTGGCTTCGTAGAATGAATTAGGAAGCCTCCCCTCCTCTTCAACTTTTTGGAAGAGTTTGAGAAGGATAGATATTAAGTCTTCTGTGAATGTTTGGTAGAATTCACCAGGGAAGCCATCTGGTCCTGGACTTTTATTTTTTGGGAGGTTTTTGATTGCTGTTTCAATCTCCTTACTGGGGATTGGTCTATTCAAATTCTCTACTTCTTCTTGGTCCAGTTTTGGAAGGTTGTATGTTTCTTAGAATTTATCTATTTCTTCTAGATTATCCAATTTTTTGGTGTATGGCTTTTCATAGTATTCTCTTATTATCTTTTGTATTTCTGAGGTGTCCATTGTAATTTCTCCTCTTTCATTTCTGATTTTATTTATATGAGCCTTCTCTCTCTTTTTCTTGGTGAGTCTAGCTAAGGGTTTGTCAATTTTGTTTATCTTTTCAAAGAACCAGCTCTTGGGTTCATTAATTTTTATTTATTTATTTTTTTAGTCTCTATTTCATTTATTTCTGCTCTGATTTTTATTATTCCCTTCCTTCTGCTGATTTTGGGCTTTGTTTGTTCTTATTTCTCCAGTTCCTTTAGGTGCACTGATAGATTGCTTATTTGGGATTTTTCTTCTTTGTTGACGTAGGCCTGAATTGCTATAAACTTCCCTCTGAGAACCGTTTTTGCTGTATTCCACAGATTTTGGCATGTTGTATTTTCATTTTCATTTGTCTCCAGGAATTTTTTGATTTCTCCTTTGGTTTCTTCAGTGACCCAATCGTTGTTCAGTAGCATTTTGTTTAATCTCCACATTTTTGTGGCTTTTCTGGTTTTCTTCCTGTAGTTGATTTCTAGTTTCACACCTTTGTAGTCAGAAAAGATGTGTGGTATTATTTCAATCTTCTTAAATTTATTGAGACTTGTTTTGTGGCCTAATATGTGATCATTCCTGGAGAATGTTCCATGTGCATTTGAAAAGAATGTGTATTCTGTGGTTTTTGGATGGAATGTTCTATTTATATCTATTAAATCCATCTGGTGTAATCTGTCATTTAAGGCTAATGTTTCCTTATTATCTCCAGTTTGGATGATATATCTATTGGTGTAAGTGGAGTGTTAAAGTCCCCTACTATTATTGTGTTACTGTCCATTTCTCCTTTTATGTCCGTTAATAATTGCTTTGTATATTTAGGTGCTCCTATGTTGGATGCATAGATATAACAAGTGTTATATCCTCTTATTGCATTGTTCCCTTTATCATTACATAGTACTGTTTTTGGTGTCTTGTTACAGTTTTTGTTTTAAAGTTTATTTTGTCTAATATAAGTATTGCTACCCTTGCTTTCTTTTCTTTACTATTTGCATGGAGTATCTTTTTCCATCCTTTCACTTTCAGTTTGTGAGTGTCTGTAGGTCTGAAGTGTGTCTCTTGTATGCAGCATATACATAGGTGTTGTTTTTTTATCCAATTGGCCATCCTATGGCATTTGATTGGAGCATTTAGTCTATTGACGTTTACAGTAGCTATTGGTAAATATGTATTTATTGCCATTTTGTTACTTTTTTTCCTGGGTGTTTTAGTAGTTCTTCTCTGTTCCTTTCTTTTTCTCTTGATCTCTTCCCCTGTGATTTGATGGCTATCTTTAGTAATACGTTTGATTTCTTTTGTCTTACTTTTTTGCTTACCTATTATAAGTTTCTGATTTGTGATTACCCTGAGGATCCTATTTAATATTCTATGTATATAACAGTCTATATCGAGTTGATAGACTCTTTAGCTTAAACTATTTCTAAAAGCTCTACTTTTACACTCCCCTCCTCCCACATTTTATGTTTTTGCAATCATATATAGTCTCTTATTTAGTGTGTGTCTATCCGTTACCCTCTTGTCATTGAAATAGGTGATTTTATTACATTTGTCTTTTAACTTTCGTATTATCTTCTCAGGTAGTTGATCTGCAACCTTTACTATATTTTTACCTTTACAATTGATTTTATTGCCTGTTTTTTGTGGTTTTTTTTTTTAAAGATTGGCACCTGAACTGACAACTGTTGCCAGTCTTTTTGTTTGTTTGTTTGTTTTCTGCCTTTTTTTTTTTTGACTCCCCAGATCCACCCGGTACATAGTTGTATGTTTTAGTTGTGGGTTGTGGGGTTTTTTTTGATAATTTTTTTAAACCTATATTTGTGGTCATCACTTTCCCTCTTCAATAAGTCCCTTCAGCATTTCTTGTAGAACTTGTTTCTTGGTGGTAAACTCCTTTAATTTTTGGTTGTCTGGGAAGCTCTTTGTCTCTCCTTCCATTCTGAATGACAACCTTGATGGATAGAGTATTCTTGGCTGTAGGTTTTTTCTTTTTAGCATTTTAAATATGCTGTGCCAATCTCTTCTCACCTGTAGGGTCTCGGCTGAGAAGTCCGCTGATAGCCTTATGGGCTTCCCCTTGTATGTCACTTGTGGCCTTTCTCTTTCTGCTTTTAGGATTCTCTCTTTGTCTTTAATTTTGGACATTTTAATTATAATGTGTCTTGGTGTGGGAGTCTTCGGATTTATCTTGTTTGGAGCTCTCTGTGCTTCCTGTACTTGAATGTCTGTTTCTTTCCTTAGGTTAGGAATATTTTCATCTATTATTTCTTCAAATAAATTTTCTGCCCCTGTGTCTCTCTCTTCTCCTTCTGGACACCTATCATCCAAATGTTAGTGCCCTTGATATTGTCTCAGAGTTCCCTTAGACTGCTGTCATTCTGTCTAATTCGTTTTTCTTCTTTCTATTCAGCTTGGGTGATTTCCTCTAGTCTTTCATCTAGCTTGCTGATCCGTTCTTCTGCATCCTCTACTCTGCTATTGAGTCCCTCTAGTGAATTTCTCATTTCCAGTATTTTATTCTTCATTTCTGACTGGTTATTTTTTATATTTTCCAGTTCTTTGCTGATAAGCTCATGTGTTCATCTAGTCTTCTCTCACTATCTGTGAGCATCCTCATGATATTTGGTTTGAATTCTTTGTTGAGTAGGTCACTTATTTCTGTTTCACTTAGTCCTTTTTCTAGGGTTTTGTCCTGTTCCCTTGATTGGAAAGTATTCCTTTCTCTCCTCATTATGCCTCTTTCTCTGTGCTTATGTCTATGTATTAGGTGAGTCGGCTATGGCTCCTGATCTTGGAGACGTGGGCTTATGTATGAGATGCCTTATGAGGTCCAGCAGTGTGCTTCCCTCTCATCACCAGTCCAAATGATCCAGGAGTGACCCTTTTGTGGCCTAGTTGTGTCTTTCTGCTGTGGCAGCATTGCTGTTACTGCAGGTATACAGGGAGTCTAGTCTTTCCTTCCCTGGCCATTTGTTTGTAAATCCGTTTTGGGGAGGCTCAGTACCATTGGCTACAAAGTCTATCAGCACACTCCTATTGCAGTTTTCCTCTTAATTGGGTTGGTACCCAGGGTAGCTGGTTACTAGGCTCAGGGGCTTACATTTGTGATAGGCCTCAGGCCTACAAGGCTGTTGTCTGTTCTCTTAGGAGTGCAGCTGAGTGGGGCTGGCCCTAGGCACTGGGGCACTCAATTGTTTCAGGCTTTGGAAGGTGGGGCTGAGCCTTTTTATGTCTACTTGTGAAGCACAAGTCTTCTGCTACTTATAAGCCTCACCCCCCACAGGACCACGCACACTGTCAACACAGTCCTGGTTTGTGCACATTTCTCAACCCCCTGGAGCATACCCTGATGCCACACTGCAGAGGCTCCCACCTCTCCACCAGTGCCTCCCACAGTTCACCTGGTCCTCACACAGGCCCTGCCCCCAGAGGCAGACAGACCCACCTGCCTGTAGAGGATCAAGGCACTCAGTCAATGAGGGTTCAAAAGTTGCCTGAGGGCTTGCTGTTGGGTGGTGCCAGTCCCTAGGGTAGGCTGACTGTCCTGGCTGAACTGGATTAAATCTGTGCTCTAGTGGGTGTGACAGACCCCTGGTCTAACAGGTCAAAGAAAGAACCTCAATGGCACCCACTGGGGTCTGTGTCTGCATGCCTGGACCAGGTCAGATCAATGGCCCCCACCAATGTCTCAGTCTCTGGAAAGGTCTCTCCTCTCACTAAGATGCCCCCAGAGCCCACCAGGTGAGTCTCATTTCACCAAAGGACTGTCAGCCTTCTGTCTGGTGATTTTAGGTTGCTGCAATGAGTGAGTTTATGTGTGGGCCCTTTAAGACCCGGGTCTTTTCGGTTTTTGGCTGACAGCTATTCTGGGGGTATCCTCACTGCAGTTAATAGCCAGCGAAGCCAGACAGTAACACTCTCCTCTCAGTTGGGCTGTGTCTGAAGGATGGTTATAGCATTATTGGTCCAGCTCTGGACCTCACTCCTCCCGGGAGGGCTGCGTACCCTAGGGTGTCTCCCACTTGGCCAACTGAGAAGCTCTACTGCTCCCAAAGGTGGCTTTTTTCCTTTTCAGCAGGAATTTCTGCCTCTTCTGCCTTCGTCAGGACTGTCCCTTGTTGTGGGGGTTCTTTTTATACAGCTTTCAGTTTTCTCTCCATGGTAATTTTCCCAAAAATAGTTGTAACCTGGTTGTGTTCATGGGAGGAGATGAGTTCAGAGTCTGCTTACGCCGCCGTCTTCTACTTTATCCCAGAATATCTTTTTAACAAAAAATTAGAAAAATCACCCAACCTTTAAAAATTCACAGAATCAATTATATTGTAAAAAACAAAGTTACATCCTCATTTGTAATAAGGCATATATTTTTTAAAGATCTGATCAAGATGAGAAAGAAAAATGTAACACCATCATGTCTAAGAAATCTATGCTTCCCCTCTCCTTCCCTCTGAAAGAATATGCTAGCAACTCTATGTCTAGGATGCAGAAGGAGGAGAGAAGGGGAAGGAAGCAGATGGAAGCTGGTGTCTCCAGAATTGACACCCTCCGCGAGCTGCTCTATCGAGCTCCCCAGACTACGCCTTTCCAAAGAGGGAGATTTTGTCTTTTTTATCTTTGTTTCCCCAGAGTACCTGGCAAAAGCTATATGGTCAATAATTATTTGTTGTTGAATAGACAAATTGAAATGATTTGAGAAGTACATCTCACATTTGTGAGTCAGTGTCTCAGGTAATGCCCAGATTTTAGATAACTATTTCCTCCAGTTTGCTTGTGTTGCTCTCCTCCCATCTTTTCCCAATTCCTACTTTTTTCTGTGTTAAGTTAGGGTCACTTAAGCTACTTGAACAAAGAAATTCCAGAGACCGGACCCATGGTTCAGTTCGAGCACTCCGCTTTGGTGGCCCAGGGTTTTTCCGGTTCGGATCCTGGCCACAGACACGGCACCGCTCTTCAGGCCACGCTGAGGTGGCGTCCCACATAGCAGAACTAGAAGGACCCACAGCTAGAATATACAACTATGTACTGGAGGGCTTTGGGGAAAAGAAGGGAAAAAAAGATTGGCAATAGATGTTAACTCAGGGCCAATCTTTAAAAAAAAAAATAATAAAAACAAGAAATTCCAAAATTCAGTGGCTGAGAGACTATGGTTTATTTCTTTCTCACTTTCGCTGGGGTAAGTGCTCCAGGTTGGCAACTGGTTCTACTCCATGCAGGTATTTTAGGAGCAGAATGAACAGTGGTGTTGCAAGGATCAACAAGTGACTTTCAAGGTCCCTCACCCGGAGGGAAGGGGAAAGAATGAAAGTCTGGGGCAAGAGAGTTTCACTTAAACAGTAATATGGAAGTTAATCACATAATGTTTGCTCCAGGCCACTGGTGAAGCTGTGTGTCTAATCCTAGAGCCACACTAAGGGCCCAGGGCCCGGGTAGCTCAGTTCCTGGCCTGGAAGCCACGTCACAGCCACAACTCTATGATCCTGGAAGAAGGAAGAACCTTATTCCCTTTCTTGCTGGACAGCTAGGTGTCTCTGGCATATCTTCTTTTCTCCCGACAATTTGCCATACTTTTCTTATAGACTTCAAGCTCTAGAAAACATTTCAAGGAAAACCTGTGTTTTTTGCTCTAGGCACTAATTCCCATGTCCTCACGGTTTTGGTGGTGATATTACTCAGGTAAAAGATATTATATCCTGTCTCAGTTACGCTGATAAGTTGAGGAATCTAGAGTTTATTTCTGAAATCTTGACGGCTTTTAGTTTTACAGTAAAACAACTTTAGATTTATGTTGCCAAATTTTCAGAAAAAAAATCCATGTCAGTGGTCTAAACTAAAGAATGCAAAGTGCTTAAAATAATTGTGGACTTTCCTGAGCTAAAGTTTAAAGCTAATATGGTTCCCTGGGCTCATTAGCATAATTGGTTTTTGGTGGAGACATTCCACGTGCAGTTTGCTGTAACATGGTAACTGTGATATGCTATTCTGTTGTCATTTAGAATTTAGTAAGGAAGAGTCTTACTCAGTTTTGTCATTCTGAACTATAATCTATAAATATATATTTTTTAATAACTCTAAAGTAAGCTAGAGTTTATAAAGGATCAATTTTGGGTGCATTTGTACCATTGTGCTCTAAGAAGAATGGCTGAGTACGAGAGAGATATCTATAACGATTCAATTTGTGTTTGCCCAATTCAAAGGATTTTCCTATTTCTCTTTATGTTTTCCCGATATGTCCTCCCACCTAACATTTGAGGATACTGCAACTCCCTTTCCTTGGCAAAATAATTTCAAGGAGATCTGGAATGAAAGATCACTTATGTTTTAATGGCTCTACCTGTCAACAGCTGACTTTCTGTTAATAGCAGAGCATGCTGTATTTGCACACAGAGGGGAGTGCCAAAACTTTACTTGATTTGTATACACTTGGGGCCATCATGAATTATTGACTGCCAATTTTAGAGATGGTGACAAGTGTAGACAGAGGTGTAGAAGGGTTTTTTCATGAACTTTTTCTTTGAATTATAAAGAAATGTCTTTACATCTGATGTCTACAGACTAGGATGGAAAGGATTCCTACTTACTTTTCTTCATAACACATTTCTTGGTCCAGAACAATTATCTTTCATTATGGAATTATAGAAAAGATATTATGGGAAATACTTTATTAATTGCTTAAGGGTCATGACCTAAAACCGAAGAACTTTTAGGCCAAGGCTAGTTTGATGTGATTAGTATAGTTGAACCTAAGAAAGTATTTACAGAAGTTTATGTGGGGAAATAATAACAGTAGTTACAATCATGAGAGTTGCTTATATTTCATATATTGTGCTTATACTTTATACCCACTCCTGTTTATGCAAAGATGGCTCAATCTGTAATAGTCTGTGCTTTCTTTGAGGAAAACAGAGTGATGAGAATGTTGTCAATACTCTTTAGCAGAAGCATTTAAATCACTGCTAATTTTCTTCTAATGGGGTAGAAAAGCTTAAAAATCCAAATATTTAGTCCTCAGGATTCTCACTTTGAAGTTTACCTTCACTATTTTCATTCCATTAGCCCCAGATAAAATAATTTTTTTCTCCAAACTCTGTATTTAGAGTTTTCAAAAAATACAAACCATGATAGGTTGACAGAGCAGTCCTGCTCCCTAATATTCGCATCTTTGTAATGAAGACATTTGCAGCAGGCTTGTGAGGACTTCATACAGAGACAGGTCTGCAGGGAGGGGCAGCTGATTCTCTCTGGTGCAGATCTAGTGGGGAAAAGGAAGGGAGAATTCTTTACCCAGAGTTTGAAAAGAATGCCTTCTGCTGCCCTTTTTCTGTTTGGCTCTGTATTTCTTTAGTCTCTGTGGGCCTGGGGAAGGCGATTTGGTTTCATCCCCACATGGTGAGCCACACAGGCTGCCAGCCCCACTGGGGATTTTGCAGAGTGTCATTTCATGTTGGATGCATGGATGGTGTCCAACGGAAGAAATGAGCTAATGCATTTTATTATAGGATGTTGCTTTTAAAAAGTGTTTATTCCTAATGGTTCTCTGTCAAAACAGAATGTAGCATGTGGAAAAACTGAAAGTTTCAAGGGAGTGGAAAGGACCCATATACACAGATCTGATGCCAGTGCTGCGTAGCCCTGTGGACATTTGCCACAGGGCTTCAAAGGATGAGGTCCTGTTCCTGGAACGGGGACTGGAGACGGTTCTGCGGTTAAATATTCTTTACATTTTTATTTTTAGAATTCAAAATTTATTTTATGAATTAAAAGTTATATAAATAAAATGTAGCATTATGTAATCTTAACCTGAAGATGACATTCCTTTATAAAAAGGTTTGTCTATAAAGGAGAAGTTGAGAGTCAAGGCATGGATGAAGCAACTTTTTAAAATGTGATGGCTTGAACTGCTTGGTCTCAGTGTCCTTTGTGATATTTCAGAGAAAATGGAAAGAGGCTGTGGCTTTTCATTTATAATAAGGGTTTGGTCTTCAAGAATGTTATGGGAAAAGTTTTGTGCTTTGTTCCTGATTGGTGGTGTGACTTTGGAGATGTTTGATAAGATAGGGAGATTCTTTGCGGGGCAGGAAACAACACTGGCACTGACAGATGAAGGACAGAACTCCTCGTTATTCACAACTCCCGAGGGAGAGAAGGCTGCCCTGGGTGGGCCACCAGGGGCTTGCACCTGGGGAGAGGGCCACAGCAAGCTGGAACTAGAGGGAGCTCTTGGGCGAGCTAGGTGGGATCACCTAGGTTTCCATGGCTCCCCATGGATTGGCTAATTTAAATAATTTCACCTGGCTCGGAGGCACAGGGGTTGACCCCAGTTGTCTGGTACCTGGCTCTGGGGCGATGAGTGCCATACACAGTGGGCCTGAGAGTGAGAACCTGATAAGGAGAGTGGTTGGGATGTGGACTTGATTGATTGCTCAAGAAAGGGGAGCAAACTGACTAGGGCCTCAAAACTGAGTCGAGACAGCATTAAAACAACAAAAACAACAACAAAACCCCCAAGACCCCTACATTACAAGGGGTGACAGAGTTCCTATTTTAAAGCTGTTTAAATATTGGTATTAATTAAAAAACGTAGGTTATATTCAATGTCTAGGTTCTGCCTATGCATGCACGCACTCTTGCCAGAACCATATAAACAAGCAGATAAAAATCAATGCCTGGGTGTTGATGGTAACAGCACTAAAGTATACTCTACTCCCGCATGTTTCCTTCCTCCTGTTATTTGTTTTGTTTTGTTTTACTTTCCAAAGCAGCTTGGAATGGAAGGAAAGGAGGAAGGCTTTGCATGTGTGGGTGTCAATGTAGGTGGCTTCAAAGATCACGGTTCTGCTGTGAGTAAGGAATAAAAGCTCAGCTCTACTCCAGAGCACCCTTCCTCTGGTGTAATAGGGGCCACTGAATTAGCCCTCCAGTTTAGGATTAGGGAGGAATTCCTGAAAACCTAAGAAGTGAGCTGTAGGAAAATTAAGTTGCATATCCAAGACCAGGTGAGAAAAGATGGGATTTTTCTCCTCTGTTTCTGCTCCTGCTTGGGGCTTTCGTTGAGCCTGTTCCTGGACATGCGTGATGGCTCTGGGGGCCTCAGAGGACCTCTGCCTGGACTGTGGGTCGATGCTTGATTTTCAACAAAGTGTAGGATGCTCATTCATGAACTATATTCCAGATGCCCAGATAAGAAGATGAAAAGGGAGAGCTCACACAAACCAATCGAAGGCAGCCATATTTTCCTGGGCTGTTGTAAAGTGGGAAGGAGTCTAATGGGGAAGCCCAGAACTGTGGTCCTGACTGATTTTCACCAATCCCTGTGAAATTTGGCTCTGTAAAGAAAATACTGTATTGCTCTAGTGCTCTACAGCACCTCACCTCTTGAATTCAGGTGCAGACAGGCTGCCTTATTTTGAGGCAAATCTTTGCATTTAATGTTTAAAGATTTCCTGGGGTCCATGCGAAAGAAAGATTAGTCGGATGACTCTAGCTTTTTCTCAGTTAGCTTAGGGACTAGATGGTCTTTACTCTGGTGTGAGGTATTTGGTGACCCCAACTGCTGATTGAGTCCCTGTAGGAAATGGCTTAGGGTAGAGCTCCATTCTGAAAGGTGTACACAATTTTTTCAGTGACAAGTACATTTTCATATTCCACCCCTTTGAATCTTGAAGTCCAAACCAATTTATAAACAAACAGGGAAAACAGCATGTTTTGTCTTTTCTCAAACTTATTTATGAGGCTTTATTTCCTGAAAGTGCATTCAGGATCTCTAAAAATCATTTGTTTATACAAATAGCCTTTAATAAGTATAATCTGTTGTTCAGATACAGAAGACATAGAAAAAATCTGAATAAAATGATACCTTCTGGAAATGCTTTATAGGAACCATTGAAATCTTTGCCAGAAATCAGAATGATATGAATTGAACATTCTTATCCATCCATGATGCTGAATTAGAACTTCAGTAGTGGAATTCCAGAGAGCTTATTGGAGGATTTTTTCTACCCTAATTTAAATCCTGCAGCAAGGTGAGATGAATGTAGAGAACAGACATTTCACAACAGGGAAGCTGGGAGGAGGGTCTGTCTTATAAGGGACGCAATGATGAATTAGATCTGGGGGAGCCAAGGGGTGCGAGTGGTGTACCTAAGTGGCACTGGACACTTCCTGTGCACAAGGATACACCCTCTCAGCCTCTCACAGTCTAGCAATGGCTGTGGTAACTAGTTCTGGACTGACTTTGACTCTTTGGAGCAGATGTACCTCACATAGGCTCACCCCAGGCCTGTGTTGTGAGCCTCTCTCTTCCTGCCCTGGGGGCCCACAGAAACCATCCAGTACTGAGGTGTACCCAAGCTCCAGGAAGTGTGGGAGAATGCACACTCAGCAAGGCCGCCCTTGGCCACTGGGAGACCTGCGCCCATTGCTTCCCCTTCCTTCCTGAGGCACATCCCATAGAGCTTCTCAGAAGTCTGTGGGTCTCTCCCAGCTGGAACTTGAAAACCACCTTCTGTACTCATTCTCTCTTCTTCCTAAATAAATCTTGCCTGCATTAACTTTTTCCTTCAGTCTGTGCTTTCAGAGGATCCCAGTGGAAGATTATTAAAAAATTCTATAAATTTGAGCTAAATGACCATTAGCCCACTAGAAAAATGAGCAAAGGACATAACCTGGCAGTTTAACAAAAAATATATAAATTTTAATTAATAAGAGGTGTAAATTAAAACAAAAATACAAAATTTGAGATAATAAAATTTGAGATAAAAATTTATTTTATCAGGGGCTGGCCCGGTGTCTCGCACGTTCCAACTTCTTGGTGGCCTGGGTTTGCCAGTTCGGATCCTGGGTGAGGACATGGCACTGCTTGGCAAAAAGCCATGCTGTGATAGGCGTCCAACGTATAAAGTAGAGGAAGATCGGCATGGATGTTAGCTCGGGGCCAGTCTTCCTCAGCAAAAAGAGGATTGACAGTAGTGAGCTCAGGGCTAATCTTCCTCAAAAAAAAAAAAATTTACTTTATCAGAATGGCAAATTAAAACAAAATAGATAACATTGTTGTAGTAAATGTTTGAGGAAACAGTCTAAAATTAGTGGTGAGGATGCCAAATTGGAGGCAAATTTGCTAATATCCTTTTGGGAGTCAGTTCTCCAAGAACATTCTCACCTTTCTGCACAGTCTGGGCTTTCTGAGAAAGAGGTATGTTTGAATAACAAGGGTCTCAGCAGCTGGAGGTTGTGAATTTCTCCAGAGAGATGTAGAAACTTATCTTACCGGAGAGAGCTTTGCTCACCTCCCAGGTTTGTGAAGTTCCCCATCTCCCTTTCTCTCTGCAGAGGGGAGAGGAACAGGAGTGTCAGCCACCCTGTGTAAGCCAGGAGTCTCATCATTTCCAGGATCTTCTCCGGTGGTGCAAGACCTGCCTCCTGTGCAGGTGAGCATCTGGTCCCTGTCGTGTCCCTGTGGAGACCTTGGGTGCTCTTCTGGCTGCCATTTTTGCTGTGAGTAATAAAAGGTCTGTCCTCTGATCCCAAGGTATGAGGTTCCTGTCAGAGCACATACATAGACACAGACATACGTGGAACCATGGCAGGCCAACTTGTAAGTAGAGTAAAATCTCTGAACTTTGGCAGTTTTGTACTTAACATGTCTCTCAAATCTAAAAGTGAACATAACATTTTGACTTAGTTTTAAACCTCTAGAAACTTATTTTATATGAGGGTATGGGGTACATGCGTTGGGTGCCTGCCCAGCATCTATTCTTCCCCTTTGCAACAGCACAGAGTTTGTCTTGGAGAACTACTTGCCCCTATTTCATAGAAACTGTGCAGTTTCTTTGATAGACGTGGAGGATTGACTTCATTCCAGTTCCCAGAGATAGTCCTCACAGGCCTAAGTAAATCTGCTTCATGTGACACAGCTGCCGTGGTGATTGGCTCAGCAACAGTCCTTTGACTGCCAGTTCGTGTTATTTACCTGGACATTGTTATTGCTTAAGATTGACTGGGCCAAGAAGAGTGAAATACAGGACCTCTATTCTAAGGTAGGATGAAGAGAAAATCTCTTTATCTGGATGACGTATGACACAGATGTGTGACCAGGAACTGCTACAGCCATTTGTAAACATTGAGAGAAATTAGGCTAAGGGTTAAACTGTTAATAGAAGATTGTGAAAGAATTAGAGAAAAATGGAGCCAGCACGCTGATTAAACCATGCCTGAACTCCCTTTGAATGTTCAAGTTATGTAAGTAAATAAAATCCTTCATTGTTTATGTCAATTTGAGCTGGGTTTTCTAGTATGTGTAGTGAAAACCTACCTTGCTGTTAAAGGGGGTGAGAGAGGAAGGGAGCAAGGAGTTTAATACTCAGTCTCTCTCTCAATAGATTCTCTATCAATCTACAAATCTGTTTGAAATTCCTACCCTCAGAGATAGCCCTTCGTGGTAAACTATTGATCTAGATTAGTGCCATCTAATAAAACTTTCTGCCTTGATGGAAACGTTCTCTATCTGCACTGCCCAATTATGGTAGCTGTGAAGCACATGCAGCCATTCAGCACTTGAAATGTTGCTAGTAAGACTGAGGAAGTAAATCTTAAATTTCACTTATTTTAATTAATTTGAGTTTCAATTTAAATAGCTGCATGCAATTAGAATTATTGTATTAGACAGTGCAAATATAGATTGCCCTGTTAAAAAAGCAAAGTACCTAGGAAAATAATAAGATGGCCTTATCAGGTTTTAAAATGATTTACTGAAAGCTTCTTCTTAGAAAACTTAAATTTGGGGCCTAGAACGCAGGAGGTTTGGTGTGTTTGTTATTTGATTTTTATTGATTTTGGGGATGGGTCATGTCAGAGAGATCCAGAATAGGGAAACACTTTCACCTTTTCTCTAAATTGGTAAATCTTACCTTTCAAGGATCCACCATTCCATGAAATTACGTTCAAAAGGGAAAATAGTTGCCAATTTTTCTTGATATAGGCAGTGTATTTTCTTACCGCTTGGTTTCACATCAATGGGAATATAAACAAGAGCAGTAGAAATAAATATATCAGGAATTCCTTATAAACAAGGTAAATGATGTGTTCCAGATGTGTGGATTTTGAAAACAGACTATATTACATCAGTGAACCCTGATCAAGAAATAAAAGGGAAGTCCTGTCATTTTCCTTCTCTCCTTTCCTCTTTTCTTCCTTCTTCCCTTTGTTTCCCCCTCCCTATCTGTGCTAGTCTGCTCGGGCCCCCATAAGAAATACAACAGACTGGGTGGCTTAAACAGCAGGCACTCATTTCCTCGCGGTTCTGGAGGCCAGGGTCCCACATGAAGGTGTTCCCAGGCTTGGTTCTCCCGAGGCCACCCTCCTGGGCTTGCAGATGGCCACCTTCTTGCTGTGTCCTCACATGGCCTTTTCTCACATGGCAAGCACATCTCCGATGTCCCTTCCTCTTCTTATAAGGGCAGCAGTTCTTCTTATAAGGACACCGATCCTTTGACTCATTTAATCTTAATTACCTCTTTAAAGGCCCTATCTCCAAATACAGTCATTTTGAGGGTTAGCGCTTCAACATGTGAATTCGAGGAGAACAAAATTTAGTCCATTAAACTATCTGCCTTCCTTCCAGAGATATTTGTTGTGGACTTATGGTGTGAAAGGCACTGAGATTGTAACTGCCAAAGGAGGTCTTCTACTCATTGCAAGACAAGCCAACAGTCAGGAGGGAAGGTTCTAGAGAGAAAGGGTCTTTTTATTACACCCTGCCAGCAAGGGGGAAGATGGTAGACTCATGTCCTAAAGAACCATCTTAAAACTACAAAATTTTGAAGCAATTTTTAGGGCAAATGGGCTGAAAAGGGGCGTCTTGGGATGTTGACCATCTGGAGCTATAGTCCTTGAGACCACAGAATGTCCCTTTCTCTCTTCACGGGTGGCAGATATCAGCAGAGGCTTTTTCCCGAAGGTCATTACACCCCTGGAAAAGCTGAGAGAACAAAGTTATTGCCTGATTGGAATAGGGAGGTCTATGTATAAGCCAAGGCTACAAAAATAGCAGAGCAAGAAGATGTGTACTTCTCTAAGCTATGTGCAAACTAGAGCATTGCTAATAAGGAAAAGGGGGTGTCTTGTTATAGTCCAAACATAGTTCCCCTCTACAAGATGGCTTCCCTTGTGCTAACCTGTGTTAACCACTGGCTGTATTTATCTTAGCTACTTAGGTGGCACTAACAAGATCACAATATGAGCAAGGAAGATATAGTCTCTGTCCTAACAGAGCCCCAAAATGTATGGAGGAGGGAGATAACTTAACAAGCAACCTAGTTAAGAATGTAATCATGTGTTATGATGGGGGAAGCATAGGCCATTATGATAGCAGATGAGAGGGGCATCTAAACCTCTTGGGCAGATATGAGTGAAGGCTTTGGGGAGCAAGTGATACCAGGATGATATCTGAAGAAAGAGTAAGAATGAGCCCAAGAAGGGGGTGCCGGAGTTAGAGGATGAAGTCAGAGGAAACAGAAAGCATGAAGGCCTGCTGGTGAGACAGAGCACAGTGAGAACAGGGCGAGGGGACAAAGAGTCAGAATCGAGAGAACCTTGTGATTGCTTAGATGAGGTTGGAGAAGAGCCAGGGGATGAGTGATGGCCAGGTCAGCCACAGCTGCCTGTAATTCCAGGAGAGGAAGAGAGGGCGAGAGGGAGGCAGACAGGGTGGGAAGAAGAGAGAGGCCACTCAGTCACGGCCTGTCATTTGAGGGGTCATATGTTGGTAACTCAGGACTATTTCCTTTTTTACTTCTCTCCTCTGTATTCAGGGACTGGAATCCTGGAAACTCCATTTTCTAGACTCCTTGTCAGTAAGGTTCCTGCCTAAATTCTGTCAGTGACAGGCACTTACATTAGATTTGGGAGTCTGGGAGGAACAAAGGCACTATTCCAAGGAGGAAGTGATGGGTATCTTGGAGTTTTGTGTCCTGAGAACTCCCCCCTTCGTTGCTGCAGGAGTTCAGATCCTTGGTGCAGTCTCCCGTAATTCCTATACTTCCCATGCCTCCCAACAGTTTTATGTCTCTAATTCCCAGAATTAAATCCCTTCCTGCTCAAAATATCTAAAATGATTATTGTTTTCCTCATTGAACTCTGACGTGTAATATAGCCTCAAGTTGAGCACTCCATATCACATGCTCGAACTTCATTCTCCAGGCCTCTGAGACACTTTCAGAACTAGCTCCGTTATTTCTCACACCCACGTTTGGCTCACTTATGCCCAAAGATCCAAGGGTTCTTGTCCAACGTTACCATCCGGACTTTCCTTCCTGTTCTAGCCATCATCAAATTGAATCCAATATCCTTTCCTTCTCTTTCTCCTAAACTTGTGTATGTACTTTCTGGAACTCTCTAGCTCTGTTTATCACACCCTGCTGCATTTTCAGTATCTCTTCCGAATTCTCCTTTTACCTCTTTGCTAGATTAAAATTTGGCTGTCCTTGAGGACATTGCTTTCCCTGGAGCCAGGAAATGGGGCAATGTTTTTCTTGCTTTGCAGCATCCCATGGCTGTTTCCAAATCATTTCTTCTAGTTTCTTTGAAGTAATTATTATCTGCTGATACCATGCCCCATCTTCTCACTGCTGATCTACAATTATAGTCACTTGGTTGCATGAGCCATCCAACTCTCTCCTCACTCTTTGATATTTGATTGGCAATGTTCCCATTCAGTGTTGTTGAAAATTCATTACATGTAAAACATTTAGAAAAGTGGCACGAAGTAAGTTCTCAATGAGTATCATTATCATTGTCATCATCTTCATTTTTTCCTGCTTGCACTAGAACAAATAAACATTGTTGGAGAAAATCAAACAACTGGGATTATTGATTTCTCTCTGAATTCATGATTATAATTCTCAATTGGCCCTGAACACTATCAGCCATCAATATTGTTCTTTATTAAGCTGCTTTTCCACTCAGGGAGATGACTGACTATTCTCTCTTCTTCTTTTTTTCTATATTCCATACTCTTTCACTCTAACTCTCAATGATCTCAGCTCAGACTTAATTGAGACAGTACAGATAAATGTGGAAACCTTCTCGTCTTCCCTTCACCAAATTGTTTCTCCTGAGTGCATCTGCACCCACTCCTCTTTTTTCCTTCCTACTTCCATGAGGGAAGTGGCCCTCCTTTGATCACAGCCAGTCCTTCTGCTTGTTCTTGCATCCCTTTTCCCATCCTCTCTCAGAACCCTTCCCCTCCCATTATCCACTCCCTCACTGGATTGTTACCATCAACCAACAAAACCCAAAAAGCTTCAATAGCAAACAACTCCCTGCAAACTCCCTCTGTCTGTTCCTGTCTGGGGCAAAACTTCTAAAATAGTATCCTTGCATCGCTGTCCCCATTCCCAGACCTCCCTTTCCCTTTCAACCCTTTCAACTCTGGCATTTGATCCCACACCTCTGCAGAGACCAAGATCACTCCTGCTGAGGTCAATATCTCCATGCAGCCAAACTCAATGGCACCTGCTTGGTCCTCAAGTTTATCAGCCTCACAGTAGCATTCAGCCCAGTTGAACTATTTTCCCTTTCTTAAAGCATTTTCCTATTTTACCTTATACGACCCCACAGCTCCTTGGTTTCATTCAAAAGGCTGTTCTTTTCTATCCAGCCTTTAAACTGAGGTATGTTTCTGGGCTATATATTCAGACCTTATCCTTACATCATCCTTAAAGTCCTGAGTCTATGAATACCAGAATACTAGCTATACTCTATATTGTATACCGTATGCCAGTATACTGGAATATCAGCTATACACTATACGGTATACCACATGCCGGTATACTGGAATACCAGCTATACTCTATATGGTATACTGCATGCCGGTATACTAGGATACTAGCTATACTTTATACGATATACCACATGCTGGTATACTGGAATACCAGCTATACACTATACAGTATACCACATGCCGGTATACTGGAATACCAGCTATACTCTATACGGTATACTGCATGCCGGTATACTGGAATACTAGATATACTCGATATATGTGGTATACCATATACCAGTATACTAGAATACTAGATATACTCTATATAGTATACTGTATGCCAGTATACTAGAATACTAGTATAAACAGTGGAGGATAAGAGCATGGGCTGAGAAGCCATAATGTCTGTACACACACCTGGCTCCACCACTTGCTGGATGTGTGACCTTGGGCAGATTACTTGACTCCTCTGTATCTCAGTTTCTTCACCCACACAATAAAGATAATAGTGCTCTAGTTACAGCATTATTGTGAGGATTATATTAACAGTGTGTGGCTTGTAGCAAGCACTCAATAAATTTTAGCTGTTATTATTTCTAGCTGCTGCCTGGACTTCTCACCTAAAGTTTGGAGTCATATGCAGCTGCTTAAGTAAGAACTCCACAGGGATGACTAGTAGGATCTCAAAATTAGCATATTCAAAACAGAATAAAAAACTAGTTGAATCCCCAAATTAACATGTTTAGAACAAAATTCATAATTTTTGATGAACACTTAAACTTGTTCCTCTCCTTGGTCTTCACTCTTTCACTAAATGGCACTGTCTTTATCTATTCAGCAAAAGATTATTTTTGAAACTGGAGGTGTCTGTCAATGCTTTCTACAGTTTCTAACAGTCTGAAATTAAAAAATTGAGCTGTAAGTAGTTTGGAGAAATTAGAACCACTGTAGTGTTTCTTGGATAAGGTAATTTTACCATCAGCCAAAACTTTGTATTGAATTCCCATTATACAAAACTCTCCACTGAGTGTGTGCGTGTCTGCGTTGGTGTGTTTTCCTGCTAGAGGTTGGGGGAAACTGACATGCATCCTAGAAATAGAAAATCTGGCCCCATGACTTCTATTCTAGAAGGATATTTTAACTCACCTGGGCAGATAAAATACACAGTTCATACAGAATCACATGTATCTTTCAAACACTTGTGAAAAAAACATATATTATCAAAGTAATCAGTAAATATCTGCCATGTCGTCATGGTTACATTTGCCACTTGTTCCATTTCTAGTATTTCTTCCAGATGTTTTTATAATGTTTTTTCTTAAGTGGTTACTTACTTTCTACAGTGTTCAGTTTTGCTGGTTCATATTTTTATGACTTTTTTTGTTTGCTTTCATAATGACTCCAGATATAGATACAACAATATTCTTTTATGATATAGTTATCAAAGGTAAGGAGTTTTGGATTTACAAAGAAAATAAATACCCTGGAATTTATGATATTAGAAATTTATAATCTAATTTTATTAGATTAGTGATTGTTAAAACCACCACACAGTATCATTTACTAAGCATGCACTACATTCCAGCCACTGGACTAGCAATTTTCATGCATTATGTCATTTCAGCATCATGAGAACTCTACCAGGTAGGAGTGTTTCTAACGACAAATTCCAGATGCAGAAAATGGGCTAAGAGAGGCTAGCTAATTTGCTTAAGGTCACATAGCTAGTAAATGACAAAGCCAGCATTCGACCCCATGTTCTCCTATTCCCAGAGCCAGTGCTCTTCATCACGAACTTAACTTAAACCTTTTAATTTAAGTGATCACAAAGAAATAGTTTATTCAATATTATGCCCTAATAGTTTATTGTGGCCTACCCCATCTAGTTGTAGTCTGTCTTTTTCCAGTTGATGAGTTCCTAATTTTTTTGAGATTTTCACATGAGCAGCTTTATTAACTTTTTTTTTACACACTGGATGGAAAACTTCATTACCTCATTCTCCATTATTTACCCAACTGTAAGATTTATCTTCCAAGTTCCAGCTAAGGGTTTATAAATCAGTTTTTGTTGTATTCAACCATTTCTCTTAGTACTATAGTTTCATTGTATGGTGATCATTTTGAAGTCTGCATTATTGCAAAGGTAAGAATTTCCACATATTAGTTCTTTTAAAAACTTAGTTTGATTCCCAGATCATGTCCTCGGGCTGCCAGAATGGCTCTGTGGCGATGCTGAAAACTGATGATAAATAGGGAATATTTAGATTGAGACTTGCGAAGCTGGACTGAAGCACTTATATCTTTAGATCCAATTTTGGTGATGTGTGTATTATGATTCCTGGCAAGGAGAGAGCCGTTTCTAAATGACTGAAGCTTTTTTCTGAAGTACACTCTCACGGAAACTCCCTAGGTGGCAATGAAAAGAAGAAGCTGAGCTCTCTGACTGTGCTGTTGAAGAAGAGAACAAGCACTGTGTTCCACAGTGGCTTTTCCCATCATGCAGGCAGTGCCTTGATAGCGCTGTTTCCACAATGTCAGCTTTCAGTGAACATCAGGGAATCATTTTTACATTATAGTGCTGAAAATACTCCCACAGGAAGCTGAGACGACGGAGGCCAGGGAAGTAAATTTCTTATGACCAGACAGGATCAGGAATAGGACTGAGGTTATTGAGCCAGGGTGATCTGGCTAGAATATTTCTTAAATAGTTTTCTTCTGTCAGTCTTAATTAATTAATTAATCAATACCCCAGATTATTCTGTAAAATATCTTAACCAAATGCACATATACAGTTAAAAAAATCAATTGAACAAATCTGGGTAAGGAGAAAAGCTGGGTAAGAAATTAATAAAGACAGCAGCAATATTGATGCCCAGAAATGCGTAACATGCCATCCTGAAGAATGTGTGGAGGATGACTGAGAATTTGGCTCTAAATTTCCTTGAGGTCAAAGAAAAAGTGAAAGATGATTATAAAACTCAATGTCTATTATAAAGAAGCCAACTTATGAATTCTGAGAAACATAGATATTTCTGATGCCGAGACTTGAGAAAATTTTCTCCCATGAGTATTCATAAACAGCCTAAAATCCCTAATGGCATCATAATTGATGCAGTTACATACTGCAATGTCTGAATATATTCCTTGGAGTAGGTGAATATATGATTCAGCCTCATCATTCAGTGAAAGTGATACTGTTGTTAGATTTGGGAGTGAGTGCAAAGTAATTTGCCCAGACAATTAGTTCTGAGATAATATGGTTTATTTCAAGGGAAAAGTTAGACCACTTAGTTTCAGCATACATGAATGGACTGCATAGTCTTAGGATCACAAATATTTTCTAAGTAAAAATAATCTTTTGAATAAAATATCTTGGAATAAATTTAATGAAGGAAGTGAAAGACCTATACAATGAAAACTACAAGACTTTCCTGAAAGAAATTGATGACAACATTAAGAGATGGAAAGACATTCCATGCACATGGATTGGAAGAATAAACATAGTTAAAATGTCCATACTATCTAAAGCAATCTACAGATTCAATGCCATCTCAATCAGAATCCCAATGACATTGTTCACAGAAATGGAGCAAAGAATCCTAAAATTCATATGGGGCAACAAAAGACCCCGAATTGCTGAAGCAATCCTGAGAAAAAAGAAGAAAGCTGGAGGCATCACAATCCCTGACTTCAAAACATACTACAAAGCTATCATAATCAAAACAGCATGTTACTGGAACAAAAACAGGCACACAGATCAATGGAACAGAATTGAAAGCCCAGAAATAAAACCACACGTCTATGGACAGCTAATCTTCAACAAAGGAGCAGAGAACATACAATGGAGAAAGAAAAGTCTCTTCAGCAAATGGTGTTGGGAAAACTGGACAGCCACCTGTAAAAGAATGAAAATAGACCATTCTTTTATACTACTCACAAAGATAAACTCAAAATGGATCAAAGACTTAAAGGTAAGACTTGAAACCATAAGACTTCTAGAAGAAAATATAGGCAGAACACTCTTTGACATCAGTCTTAAAAGGATCTTTTCAGACATTGTGTCTTCTCAGACAAGGGAAACAATAGAAAGAATAAATAAATGGGACTTCATCAGATTAAAGAGCTTCTTCAAGGCAAGGGAAAACAGGATTGAAACAAAAATACAACCCACTAGTTGGGAAAAAATGTTTGCAAATCGTATATCCAACAAAAGGTTAATGTCCATAATATATAAAGAAGTTACACAACTCAACAACAAAAAATCAAAGAACCTGATCAAAAAATGGGCAGGAGACATGAATAGACATTTCTCTGAAGAAGATATATGGATGGCGAATGGGCACATGAAGAGATGCTCATCATCACTGATCATCAGGGAAATGCAAATCAAAACCACCTTAAGATTTCACCTTACACCCGTTAAAATGGCTAAAATAACCAAGACAAAAATTAAGAAATGTTGGGGAAGCTGTGGAGTAAAAGGAACCCTCATACACTGCTGGTGGGAATGCAAACTGGTGCAGACACTATGGAAAACAGTATGGAGATTTCTCAAAAAATTAAAAATAGAAATACCATATGACCCAGCCATCCCCCTACTGAGTATCTATCTAAAGAACTTGAAATCAGCAATTCAAAGAGACTCATGAACCCCTATGTTCATTGCAGCATTATTCACAATAGTCAAGACATGGAAGCAACCTAAGTGTCCATCGACTGACGACTGGATAAAGAAGATGTGGTATATATACACAATGGAATACTACTGAACCATAAAAAAGGATAAAATCATCCCATTAAGAACAACATGGATGGACCTTGAGGGTATTATGTTAAGCAAAATAAGTCAGATAGAGAAAGAGAAACTCTGTATGATTCCACTCATATGTGGAAGATAAACAAACACATGGACAAAGAGAACAGATTAGTGGTCACCAGCAGAAGGGGCATGGGGGGTGGGCACAAAGGGTGAAGTGGTGCACCTATAATTTGACTGACAAATAATAATGTAAAACTGAAATTTCAGAAGGTTGTAAACTATCATAACCTCAATAAAAATAAATAAATAATCTTTGTTATTACAAAAGCTGTATATGTATACTGTATAAAACCAAAAGATAAGGATAAATAAGAATATGAAAGAGAAACCATTTTATCCCCACCTAGAAAAAATGATCGTAGTTAGTATTTTGCAAAAAAGTCATATTATGCACAATACTTTGTAAATGACTTTTCCCAGTTAAATTGCTAGTTAAAATATTTACTTTTTCATGTCAGTGAAGTTTGATGTTTTCTAATAACCAGTCTCTATTCCATATTCTCCAATGAGTCCCAAAATTTCCTCTATAGAACTGGTTTGTTTAAATCAGAATCCAGTTTAGGTCCATGAAACAAATTTTGTTACTATGTTGTTTAAGTTTTGCTAATCTCTAACAGTGTGTGTGTGTGTGTGTGTGTGTGTGTTTTGTGAGGAAGAGTGGCCCTGAGCTAACATCTGTGCCAATCTTCCTGTATTTTATGTGGGATACCACCACAGTGTGGCTCGACTAGCCATGCCAGGTCTATGCCCAGGATCTGAACCTGTGAACCCCGGCCGCCAAAGCAGAGCATGCAAACTTAATCACTATGCCACCTGGTTCCCCCTAGAACAGCACTTTTTATCGTGACACTGCCTTGCTGAAGAGACTGCACTAGTTGTCCTGTAAAATATCTTATCTTCTGGATTTATCTGGCTGTTCTCTTATAGAAAAACACCTATATTTCATAATGATTCGAATGAATTCCAGTTAAACAATTTTGGCTGGAATACACCATGTGCATCAAATTCATGTTGCATGAAATCAGGGAACACATCACGTCTGGCTGCCCCATGCTTAGCGATGCTCTGACTGGCCTGTGGGTTGGGCTGGTGACAGCTTGATCCTCTCTATTCAGCTGTTTCTCTCATTTAGTCATGTAAGTTATCAGTAGGGTGTTCCTTTGTCACTGTATAAATGTACGGTTCTCCATCAACCATTTACCTAATGGTTTTAATGACAATTGATAAACCTTAAATGAGTTACTATTTTTTCTATCATATGATAATTATTTGCTGGCATTCTTCTAGAATGGGTCCAACTTGTCTATTTAGTTACCCTGAAGTACAGTTTCTTTTAGAAAATCAGGATACCTACTTAATTCTTTCATGTTAATTACCAATTTTTAAACTACAAAAGGTGGCTTAATAGACACCTTAGATTATAAGAACTAATTTTTCTGGTGTTTTCTTTTTGAGTATAATTTTATATTCATTGATTTCTAGGAAATCCACATGTGTTAATTTACTAGGACCATCATTCTTTGTGTTGTTCAAATGTTCACAACTTCAGCCAGTGGGAGCCCATTCATATTAGCTCTCATATCCTTTTGACCAACCCCACTAATCTTTGAAAGCTTCTCCTTTCATGTCACAACACATCTCAGACTCACCTGTACCATGTCTACCCTAGTCTTGGAACCAGCTGAGAATGGTATTATAGATGAAGATACAATATGAGAGGTACTACGGTAATATTGTTCCTAATGACTATAAATATTATTTTTCCGAATTGATTTCTAAGAAGTACTGGTAGCTGAAATTTCAAAGATTTTTTTATTGGTTATTATCTGGAACAGCTATGGTACTTATTAAAGGCAGCTGTTTATAATATAACAACCAGTCCAAAGGTAGGATAAGGTCCTCTTATTAAAATGAAGAAGGCTTAATCAAGATTGATGCCTGAATGGATAAAATTCTCACCTTTGCATAAAGGTGAAATTAAAGGTAGCAAGTCTTCAATTCCTAGTTGATTTAGATATTATGTACATCAGAATTTATCCGAGTCTAATAATAGGAGAGTTTTGCCTAAGTCCAACTTTTTTTTCTTATGTAGTATTTTGGTTAAAGACACAGTTCATGACAACCTTATAATTTGAGAGGCCCATTCATCAAAAGGCTAAATCTGTAAGTTTGGCTGAGAGACAGGAAATGGAACTTTTGCAAGCAGGAAATTTGCTCTATGGTCATCATTAAATAATGTCTCCAGAACCTCTTACTTATAGTTGTAATGATCCATTAAAAAAAGAGCAGAATATAAAAGTGTTTACATTTAATGAATACCTTCCTTGGATTCTACTTGAAATGGGGTCTTTTTCACTTGGCTAGACCTTTTAAAAAAAATTCTTAGACTTCTGAAGACAAGAAATTGTATGACTAATTCCTAGTGTCCCCTATTGTCAGGGAAAGTATTATATCATCTTTTTGTTTTCTTTATTCTTTTGAATTTTTTTTGTGGCTTGTGATTGGTGGGTGAATACTTCCCAGAAATTTTGGGGGTAGAATGAAGCAATTTATTAGGAATATAACTTAAATATTGTTTAAATAAGTCCACACTCCACCTCAAACTTCTGAACTCTGTCCATCCTTCAATCTTGTTATTTCAGATATGTGAGATTAAACTCACAAGACAGAATAAAAACCAATAAAAAATTCACTTATGGACGAAATGAATACTTTGTCTAAGTTGTCCACCTGATAGTAGGAGATACATTGGAACATTTAATTATTAAATAACAAGTAACTCTGGCTTCTTGACATAAAATTGAATAGCCATAGGTTGGGATTATAGATTTTTGGCTAAATATTTTTCTGTTTGATTAAAAATATATATTTATATTCATATCTATGTTTATCTATATCTCAGTTGTCTATTACCAAGTATTGAGATTAAAAACCAAGTTATTAAACTTCTCCAACCCTAGAACTCTCTGACTTATTCAGAGCCTAGTAAGGAGGTATCCCTAACGCTGCTATCTCAGGAAAGTGTTCCCTTATTTTTGACCAATTTTATTGCTCTCCAATACAGGGATATCTTCATTTCACTTTTTGTTAAGCCCTTGGACTCGGTTGTTTCCCTGTTTCCTTTTAAAGTCATTCTCATGATTTAAAAGCCACATTCTTGTATTTCAGGTGGGTTGATGCACACACAGCCTTCATAACTGTGCACGGAAGCCTTGGTATCAAGCATACCAGGAATCCTGACCACGGGGAGGCCAGTCTGTTCCGAGTAGAATAGTACTAAGAGAAGCTATTCCTTATGCTCCCTAAGGTGCTTCAATCTAAACAACAGAAACATGGTTCATCCATAACTATTTTCTGTGACTTAAACTATTTAGAATTTTAACCAAAATATTTATTAAATAATACCAATAGTTTAACAGCCTCCTACTTCTACTTTGAGAACATTTACATTCAAGGTGAAAAATTGTATTACTAGAAAAATTCTACTTTAAAAATATAAATTTCATGGAAAATATATTAGTGAAATAAACAGAATATTATCTTTGGAGTTAATATTTTTCAAAAGCTTAATCATTTATATTTCTTTATTTGTTAAAGTGTAATTAAATGCAATTTTTCTAGAATTAGTGAGAAATAGAGTTTAAATCACAGAATCTAAAATCTCAGAGTTTTAGATATTGCAATATCTTGCTTTGGCAATTTTACAATTGTTATAATGCATCTTGGCAATAAAAATCTTTGAAAATCTGAAAAATGTTTCTAAGAGATAAACTAAATCTTCACAGATGTGATGAAGTAATTTTCAATAATTGACAGAAATTTAAGTAAAGACATTAAAATCGTAGAAAAGAAGTACACACAATAGTGCTTGCCCCCAAATCTAAATTTGCAAATGGATTTCATATATTTTGGGAGAATTTTTAAAGAATATTCCAAATTAACCTAAAAGTCAATACGCTGAGAAAGATGTTACAGGAATGTAAACATGTAACTGTCATCAACAATAAGCTCATTAGAAGATATTGGGAGAAATTCAAATTTGCAAAACTTTGTTGACTTCTGAAATTGTATCTTAAATTTAGATTCGTTTTATATCTTAATATTCTATAAATTATAGTCATATACACATTCATTCAATGAAGACTTAATAAGTCCTATGTTCCAGGCACTGTAATATTGGGGATATGAGTTGGCATAAATGTGCTCTGTTGGGGGTTGAATTCTATAGCAGTTAAAAGCAATTTTGACTGTAGGTGAGGAAAACCTGACTAGTAGTAATCTAAATGGACAGTTTATTGTTTTATCTTAAAACACTGTAATTAAGGAGTTTTGCTTTCAATAATAGTAAATTAGCAGTTTTGGACTAACCATGATTCAGAGACAAATGATAAATTCTTGATGAAATAAAAAACAATTTGAAAGTGCTGGAGAGTGGCCAAAAGCAGGCAGAAACTGAAGGAGTGTAAATCCTTGAAAAGTGGAATTGCACCAAGTGTTTTGCATTTGTGAATTTTCTGCCTGAGAGTGTTCTCCATTAACAGTGACACGGAATGGCTGGAACTCAAGCAGAAAGTTATTGTCTTACTGGCTTGAGGAGTCAAAGAATGGAGTTCAATATTACCAGGTTGATGAAAAGTGAGGGAGAAGATTCAGGATTCCTGGAAAGGAAGGAGCTAATTGAGATGGAGGCCCCTAAACCAGCATATAAACACATGTAAGTCCTGATTGGTCCCTGAAGTGTGCATACATGGGGGAACACAGTGGACCTGGTGGAGAGCTGAAGTGTGCATACAGGGGGAATGCAGTGGACCTGGTGGAGAGCTGAAGTGTGCATACAGGGGGAATGCAGTGGACCTGGTGGAGAGCTGAAGTGTGCATACACGGGGGATGCAGTGGACCTGGTGGAGAGCTGAAGTGTGCATACAGAGGGAACGCGGTGGACCTGGTGGAGAGCTGAAGTGTGCATACACGGGGGAACGCAGTGGACCTGGTGGAGAGCTGAAGTGTGCATACACAGGTGAATGCAGCAGACCTGGGAGAGAGCAGAACTGAGTGGAGATTTCAGCTGCTTACAGGGGAGTTTGGAGTTTGAGTTCAACAAAGTTAATTGACTGCCAGAACAAAAATCAATACTCTACAGGAGAAGATGACAGAATATGGCATATTAAAATACATAATTTGGGGCTGGCCCAGTGGCATAGTGGTTAAGTTTCTGCACTCTGCTTCGGCAGCCTGGGGCTCATGGGTTCAGGTCCTGGGCATGGACTTATACACTGCTCATCAAGTCACACTGTGGCAGCATCCCACATTCAAAATAGATGAAGATGGGCACAGATGTTAGCTCAGGGACCATCTTCCTTGAGCCAAAAGAGGAGGATTGGCAACAAATGTTAGCTCAAGGCCAATCTTCCTCACCAAAAAATAAATATAAATAACATGCATAATTTGTGGTGATCAATATAGAATAAAAATTACTTGACACATGAAGAAACAGGAAAACATGACAGACAAGACAAAAAGCAGTAAATAGAAACCAACAACAAGATGACTCAGATGTTTGAATTAACAGACAAGTTCTTTTAAAGATATCGCAAATATTTTCCTAGGCTGGAAGAAAAATATGTCATAATGAATGAACAGATGGGAAATCTCAGGAAAGAAATGGAAACTGTAGAGAGGACTAAATGGAATTTGTAAAACTGAAAAAATATTTTAAATGAAAAATTAAAACTGGATGGGCATAGTATTAGATTGGAAATTGCATAAGAAAGGTTTAGTGAATTTGAAGAGAGATCAATAGAATAGGGGAAAAACTGAAAAAGAAAGTGAACAGCTCAGTGACCTGCGGAGAAATATCAGGTAGTTTAAAATGTAATTGGAGTCTCAGAAGGAAAAAAAAAAGTGAGAGAATGGGGACAGGAAGTGTTTGAAGACATGATGGCTAAAACAATCCAAGAATCTCATCAAACCCCAAGGAGGATAAATGCAAATAAAACCACACCTAGGAACATCATAGTCAAACTGCTGAATCTGAAGATACAGAGAAAATCTTGAAAGCAGCTTGAGGAAATTCACATCACATACAGGGAACAAGGATGCATGTAACTGCTGACAGTAATACAGACAACTGTTTCTTAGAAGCAAGGGAGGCCAGTAGACAATGACACAGCCTATTTAAAGTGCTGAAAACCAGGAAGAAAAAAAGATTCTTTCAATCCAGTATTCTATAATCAGTGAAAATGCCTTTCAAAAGTGAAGGCAAAATTAAGAAATTTTCAGGCTTAAAATAGAACTGAATTATTTGCAGCAAACCTTCACTACAAGAAATATCACAGGAAGTTCTGTAGCCCAAAGAAATGACACTAGATAGAAATTTGGATCTACAGAAGGAATTGAGTGGTATTAAAAATAATAAATATGTCAGTAAGTATAAAAGAAAAATATTTTTTCTTCCCTTAATTTCTTTAAAAGACATACGACTATTTAAGGCAAAAATTGTAACACTGAATGGTGAAGTTTATAGCGTACATAGATGTAGAAATGTGACAACAATAGCACAAAGGCTGAGGGAGGGAGTGTAAGTAGAACTGTAATATTCTTACATTCTACCTAAATAGTATAATAGTAACTCTATGTAAACTGTAAAAATTTAAGGATGTACATTTTAATCCATACAGCAACACCAAAAAATAATGAAAGAGATATAGCTTCTTAGCTAATAAAGAATTTAAAATGGAATACTAAAAATATTCAAATCAGTTAAATGAAGGCAGAAAAATAGTAGCAAAGAAAAAAAACAAATGGTACAAATAAAAAATAAATAGCATAGTAGAAGATCTAAATCCAAATATATAAAAAGTTACATTAAACATAAGCGGACTAAAATTCCAGTGAAAAGAAAGAGATTGTATGACTACATAAATGGTAAGACTCAATTATATGCTATTTATAAGAGATACACTTTAGATATTAATACTGGATAAGTTGAACATTTTTACTTTTCTATCTTTTTTTTCTCCAGTCATTTGGATAGATAAAGATATACCATGAAAATGTTAAGCATAAGAACAATATTAGACCAAAGTGACTTCAAGTCAAAGAATTTTATCAGAGGTAGAGAACGACAAGTCATAATGATACAAGAGTCCATTCAACAGAAAGAGTTAATATTTTTAATTGTATATGTGCTTAATAACAGATCTTCAGAATATGTGAATCAAAAACTGAGAGAAGAAAGAGAGTAATAGGAAAATCCACAGTCACAGTTAGGAGATTTTTTTTAAACACCAATCTCTCAGTGATATTTAGTACAAATAGGCAAAGAACCAGGCAAGATATAGAAGACTAGAACAACACTGCCAACCATTTGACTCTACTGATATTCATAGAACATTATACCTAACAACTGAAGAATACACATTCTTCTCAAGTGTCTATGTAGTGTTCATGAAGACAGATAATTCTTGGCCATAAAACAAGTCTCAGTATACTTTGGGAAATTAAAATCTTACAGGGTATGTTCCCTGATGACCATGTAATTAAATTAGAAATCAGTAACAATGAGAAGTTTAGAAAACTCCAAAATATTTTAAAATTAAACAACATACTTCTGATAACCCATGGGCCAAAGAGGAAATCACAGAGGATTTTAGAAAAATTTTGGACTAAATGATAATGAAAAGAAAACATATGAAAATTTATTGAAACACATCTAAAGCAGTGCTTAGAAATTTATAACTTTGAATACTTATATCAGGAAAGATGAAATGGTGTGAAATGAAAGAGTAAAAAAAATAAATAGGAAACAGATAAAAACAAAGAAAATTAATGAGGAAAAACGTTGATTCTTTGAAAAGATTAATAAAACTTGCTAAACCTCTCACACGACTGAGCAAAATAAATAAATAAATAAAAGCAACAGGAGAGAGAGAGAAAGAGATAAAGAGAAACAAATTACCAAGGTACTAACGGCAAGAATGAAAGAGGGAATGTCACTGCAGACTCTGCAGACTCTACACAGATAAAAAGAGGCTATTTCAAACAACCAGGAAAGTCAACACATAGATGAAATTGAGAAACTCTAAAAAAACATAAAATACCAAACTGGCATAAAAGATTATAAAAATCTGAATAGCTCTCTCTATGTTAAGGAAATAGAATTTCTTATTACAAACTTTCCCATAAAGAAAACTCCAATCTAGATGAATTCATTCGTAAATTCTATCAACGGATAAAAAAAATAAAGAATCCCAATCTTACACAAGCTCCTTCAGAAACAGGAGGAATCACTTCCCTCCTTGTTTTATGGGATCAGCACAACTCTGACACCAAAATATGAAAAAAACTCATAAGAAATTTGCTACTCAACATCCCTAAAGAACATACATGCCAAGTCATTAAAAAAATATTAGCAGGCCAAATTCAATAATATATAAAAAGGATACATTATGACCAAGTGGGGCTTATCTATGAAATGCTGGGTTAGAATTAATATTTGGAAACCAAATAGTATAATTAATATGCTAACAGAATAGAGGAGAAGCACTATATGATTATCTCAAAAAACTTTGCAAAATTCAACACCCATTCATTATAAAAACTTTTAGCAATTCCAAGAAAAGAACTTCTTCAGTCCAATAAAAGGCATCTATAAAACAGAAACTACAGCTAACATCATACTAAATGGTGCAATATTCTGTAATTTTCCCCTACGATGAGGAGGAAAGCAAGAATATCTAGGCTCAGCACTTCAATTCAACATTGTCCTAGAGATTCTAGTCAGTAAAATAAGGCAAGAGAAAGAAATAAAAAGCATAAAAATTGTAATGGAATGTGTAAAACAATCTCTATTCAGAGAGGACATGATTGTCTATGTAGATATTCCTAAGGAATCTCAAAGCAATTACAAAAAATAATGTGTGAATTTAGAAATTTCAGAGGAATGAGGTCAATTACAAAAATCAAAATCATAGATGTATACTAGGTATAAGTAGAAAATAAATTTAAACAATGTTATACTTAAAATATCAAAATAAAATATTCTGGAATAAATTTAACAAAATATGTGAATGTCCTCTGTACTGAAATCCACAAAATAATCCTGAAAGAAAAAGAGTGGAGAAATATAACATATTCATGGGCTGGAAGACTTAATTTCAGTAATTTGTTACTTTTTTCCAACTTAATTTGTCAATTCAATATAATATCAATCATAATACCAATGGAAATTTTTATAAAATTATCCAGTTCGTTATTTGAAAATATGAAGGTCCTGGAATATTAAAAATAATTTTGAAAAACAATGAAGTTGGATGATATAAACCACCTCATTTCAAGATATACCATAAAGAATCATTATTCAGGAGAGTGTGGCATTGGCATAATGACAGACAAATAGATCAATGGAACCAAATAGAAAGTCAGAAACGATCCACACGTATATAATTGGTTGATGTTTGGCAAAGGTGCTAAAGCAATTCTATGAGTAATGGATGGTGCACCTCAATGGAAAAGCTAAATCCCTGATATTTTTAGAAGAAAATCTCAGAGATTGTCTTTGCAACCTGGGATTGGCAAATGTTTCTTGGAGAGTAAATACAGAATAATAATAATAAGATAAAAATGATTAATTAGAATTCTTCAAAATTCAGAGCATCTTCTCATCAAAATACACTATTAAGTGAATTAGAAGGCAAGCTAGACTGGGAGAAAGTATTTACAAAGCACATATCTGACAAAGAACTTGTATCCAGAATATATAATGAAATAATGCAACATAACAACAACATAGGCAATCAATAATAAATGGGCAAAAATTTGAACAGACAACTCACCAAGGAAGATTTATCAAATGGTCAACAAGCACACTTGAAGATGTGTTTAACATCCTTAGTTATCCGGGAAATACAAACTAAAACCACAATAATATAATGCTAGGCAATTAAGAAATTCACTCGCTTCAATTGGCTAAGATCATACAACAAATTCTGGCCAATGGATTGGGGGGCAAAAGTGACTTGCATCACTTCTGGCCTGTCATATTTAATTGTTGATGCAAAGCCCTCTGATGAGATTAAAGTTTGAATCGTTAGACTACTAAAGAAGATTGCCCTCCCTAATGTGAGTAGTCCGCATCCAATATATTATATAATAAAAGGCTGAGTAGGAAAGTAATTTCTCTCTCTCTGCCTGTCTTCAAGCTAGGACACTGATCTTTCCCTGCCTTCAGACTTGGACTGGAACTTACACATTGGCTCTCCTGGGTCTCCAGCTTGCTGGCTGCAGATCTTGGACCTCTCAGTGTCTACAATGATATGAGCCAATTCCTTATAGTAAATCATACATACATTTGGAAACCGTACATATATCCCATTGGTTCTCTTTCTATGGAGAATCCCAACTATACAGATTTTGGTACTGAGAAGTGGGGTGCTGCTGCAACAAATAGCAAAAAATGTGGAAGCAGCTTTGGAACTGGATATGGGTAGAGGCTAGTGGAGTCTTGAGGTCATGCTAGAAATAGGGACATTAGAGTGATTCTTGTGAGAGCTCAGAAGGAAAGAGAACTGGAGAAAAACTTCCATATTAGAGAAAACATAAATAATCAAGAGTAGAATCTTGGTAGAAATATGGACATTAAAGCCATTCTGATGAAATATCAGATGGAAATAAGGAACTTGTTATTGGCAACTGAAGGAAAGGCAATCCTTGTTATAAAGTGGCAAAGAATTTGGCTGAATTGTGTTTGTGTTCTAGTGTTTGTGGAAGATGGAACTTGTGAGCAATGAAATTGGATGTTTAGCTGAGGCTATTTCTAAGCAAAGCATGTTTGGTTCTTTCTTACTACTTATAGTAAAATGTGAGAAGAGAGAAATGAATTGAAGAAGGAATTATTAAGCAAAAAGGAACTAGAACTTGAAGATTTGGAAATTCTCAGCCCGTCCATACTGGAAAAAATGAGAAAACACGTTTGGAAAAGAATGCCAAGTGTGTGATTGGAGTATCACTCAACAAAGAGATTATGGAATTATACAAGCAGAAACACTGCCAGTTTTAATGGAAGGAGACAGAAGCAGGACAAAATGAAGGAAGGCTATTGGACTTAGATTCTGCAGGACCAGACGATAGAGATATTTGGCTGTCAATATGTGCTGTGTTTCAAGACTAGGAAAGAACGACCCTGAAGGCCACCTAGTGCTATATGGGTAGGGTCCCTGCCCAGCAGAGTCTTAGGAACATGACCCCAACTGGCAGAGCCCTCAGAGTGTGGCCACCAGCCAGCAGAGCCTTGGCAGTGTGATCCCTCTCAGCAAAGCTGTGGAGGTGAGTCTGCTGGCTCCGGGGGTCTCAAGACTCAAGATCTGATGGAATTTGCCTTGCTGGGTTTTGGATTTGCTTGGAACCCTTTGCTTCTCTCTGATTTCTCTCTTTTGGAATGGGAATGTCTGTCCTACCCCTGTTCTACTATTGTATTGTGGAAGCACATAACTTATCTGGTTCCAGAGGTTCACAGCTGGAGAGGAATTTTGCCTCAGGTTAAATCATACTACAAATCTCACCCATATCTGATTTAGATGGTATTTAGCTGAGATTTTGAATTTAGACTTCATTTATTTTTATTGAGATAACATTGGTTTATAACATTACATAAGTTTCAGGTGCATATCATCATATTTCAACTTCTGTATATGCTATATTATGCTCACCACAAAAGTCTAGTTGCCATTCATCATGTGTAAATGTGCCCCTTTACCCCTTTTGTCCTTGCCCCACCACTTTTCCCCCTGGTAACCACCAATCTTTTCTCTGTTTGTTTATCTTCCACATATGAGTGAAATTATATGGTATTTGTCCTTCTCATTGTGACTTATTTCACTTAGCATAATACTCTCAAGGTACATCCATGTTGTTGCAAATGGCAAGATTTCATCTTTCTTTGTGGTTGAGTAGTATTTCATTGTATATATTACACCACATCTTCTTTAACCATTCATCCATTGATGGGCACTTAGGTTGTTTCCAAGTCTTGGCTATTGTCAATAATCCTACAATGAACATAAGTGTGCATATATCTTATTGAATTAGTGTTTTTATGTTCTTTGGATAAGTACTCAGAAGAGAAATTGCTGGATCATATGGTAGTTCAATTTTTAATTTTTTGAGGAAGCTCCATACTGTTTCCCATAGTAGCTGCACAAATTTGCATTTCTACAAGCAGTGTATGAGGGTTTCCCTTTCTCCACATCCTCTCCAACACTTATTATTTCCTGTTTTTTTAATAAGAGCCATTCTGATGCGTGTGAGGTGATATCTCATTGTGGTTTTGATTAGCATTTTCCTCATAATTAGTGATGTTGAACATCTTTTCATGTGCTTATTGGCCATCTATATGTCTTCTCTGGAAAAATGTCTGTTCATATCCTCTGCACATTTTTTAATTGGGTTGTTTACTTTTTTGTTGTTGAATTGTATGAGTTCTTTATATATTTTCGATATTAACCCCTTGTTAGATGTATGATTTGCAAATATATTCTCCCACTTGGCAAGTTACCTTTGCATTTTGTTGATGGTTTCCTTTGCTGTGCAGAAGCTTTTTAGTTTGATGTAGTCCTTTTTGTTTATTTTTTTCTTCTGTTTCCCTTGCCTAAGGAGACATATTCAAAAAGGTACTGCTGAGACCAGTG
Organism: Equus asinus; assembly: GCF_041296235.1. Classification (NCBI taxonomy): domain Eukaryota; kingdom Metazoa; phylum Chordata; class Mammalia; order Perissodactyla; family Equidae; genus Equus; species Equus asinus. The sequence goes on from NC_091813.1 coordinate 14,935,463, forward strand.
TCAGAGTGTATTGCCTATGTTTTCTTCTAGGAGTTTTATAGTTTCAAGTCTTACATTCAAGTCTTTAATCCATTTTGAGTTAATTTTTGTGTATGGTGTGAGGTAATGGTCTACTTTCATTCTTTTGCACATGGCTGTCCAGTTTTCCCAAACCATTTATTGAAGAGAGTTCCTTTCTCTGTTGTATGTTCTTGCCTCCTTTGTCAAAAGTTAGATTTATTTCTGGGCTCTTAAATCTGTTCCATTGATCTGTGTGTCTGTTTTTGTGCCAGTACCATGTTTTTTTGGTTACTATAGCATTGTGGTAGATTTTGAAATCAGGGAGTGTGATACCTCCAGCTTTGTTCTTTTTTCTCAAGATTTCTTTGGCTATATAGGGTTTTTTGTTCTATGTAAATTTTAGGATTCATTGTTCCATTTCCCTGAAAAATGTCATGGGGATTTTGATACAGATTACGTAAATTGCTTTAGGTAATATGGACATTTTAACTATGTTTATTCTTCTAATCCATGAACATGGAATATCTTTCCCTTTCTTTGTGTCTTCTTCAGTTTCTTTCAACAATGTCATAGTTTTCAGTATATAAGTCTTTCACCTCGTTGGTTAAGTTTATTCCTAGGGTGTTTTGTTCTTTCTGTTGTGATTACAAATGGAATTTTATTCTTGATTTCTTTTTCTGCTAGTTTGTTGTTAGCATATAGAAAGGTGACTGGTTTTTTTTCCCACACTTGTTGCCAATCTTCCTCTTCTTTTGCTTGAGGAAGATTAGCCCTGAGCAAGCATCTGTGCCAGTCTTCCTCTATTTTATATGTGGGTCACTGCCACAGCATGGCTGATGAGTTGTGTAGGTCTGTGCCTGGGATCTGAACCTGAAAATCTGGGCTGCCAAAGTGGAGTGTGCTGAACTTTACCACTAGGCGAGGGGGCCAGCCCCAAGAGGTGACTGATTTTTGTATGTTGATTTTGTACTCTGCAACTTTACTGTATTTATTAATTGTTTCAAATAGTTTTTGGGTTTTTTTTAGGGTTATCTATATATAGAATCACGTCATCTGCAAATAATGACAGTTTTACTTCTTCCTTTCCATTTTGGATCCCTTTTATTTCTCTTTATTGCCTAATTGCTCTGGCTAAGACTTCCAATGCCATGTTGAATAAGAGAGGTGAGAGTGGACATCTTGTCTTTTTCCTGTTCTTAGAGATAGAACTTTTAGTTTTTCACTGTTGAGTATGATGTTAGCTGTGGGTTTGTTGTATGTGGCCTTTATTATGTTGAAGTACTTTCCTTCTATACCCATTTTATTGAGAGTATTTATCATAAATTGATGCTGAAACAAATGCTTTCTCTGCAACTATTCAGATGATCATGTGATTTTTATTCTTCATTTTGTTAATATGGTGTATCACATTGATTGATCAGTGGACACTGAACCATCCTTGTATCCATGGAATAAATCCCACTTGATCTTGGTGTATGATCCTTTTAATGTATTGATGTATTTGCTTTGCTAACGTTTTGTTGAGTGTTTTTGCTTCCATGTTCATCAGCAATATTAGCCTGTAATATTCTTTTTTTCTGTTGTCCTTGTCTGGTTTTGGTATCAGGGTAATTTTGGCCTTTTAAAATGAGTTAGGAAGCATCACCTCCTTTTTAAGTTTTTGGGAGAATTTGAGAAAGAAAGGTATTAAATCTTCTTGAATGTTTAGTAGAATTCACCAAAGAGGCCATCTGGGTCCTGTACTTTTGTTTTGGGGGTTTGTCAATTTTGTTTACCTTTTCAGCAAATCAGCTCTTAGTTTCATTGATTTTTCTATTGTCTTCTTAATCTCTGTTTCATTGATTTCTGCTTTGATTTTCTTTTTGTCTTTTTTTTTTGCTGAGGAAGGTTTAGCCTGTGGCAGTCTTCTTCTATTTTGTATGTGAGCTGCAGCCACAGCATGGCCACTGAGGAGTAGTGTAGGGGTGTAGGTCCATGCCTGGGAACTGAACCCAGGCCACTAAAGTGGAATGCACCAAACTTAACCAGTAGGCTATTGGGGCTGGCCCAACTGTTTTGCTTTTTATTTTCTTCCTTCTACTGACTTTCAGCTTTGTTTGCTCTTCTTTATCTAGTTCTTTTAGCTATGATGTTAGATGGTTTATTTGAGGGTTTTTTGTTACATAAGGTAAGCCTGTATTACTATATACTTCCCTCTTAGTACTGCTTTTGCTGCATCCCTTAGATTTTGGTATGTTGTGTTTTCATTTTCATCTGTCTCTAGGTATTTTTTGATTTCCCCACTGATTTCTTTACTGATCTGATAGTAGTTCAGTGGTATGTTGTTTAGTCTCCATATATTTGTGACTTTTCCAGCTTTTTTCTTATAGTTGATTTCTAGTTTCATACCATTGTGGTTGGAAAAGATGCCTGATGTGATTTCAGTCTTCTTAAATTTATCAAGGCTTGTTTTGTTTCCCAACATGTCATCTATCTTTGAGAATGTTCCATGTACACTTGAGAAGAATGTGTCTTCTGTTGCTTTTGGATGGAATGTCCTATGTATGTCTATTAAGTCCATTTGGTGTAGTGTTTCATTTAAGGCCAATGTTTCCTTGCTGACTTTCTGTCTGGATGATCTATCCATTGATGTAAATGGGGTGTTAAGGTCCCCTACTATTATTGTGTTGCTGTTAATTTGTCCATTTAGGTTTGTAGATAGTTGCTTTATGTATTTGGTGCTCCTATGTTAGGTGCATATGTTTTAATAAATGTTATGTCTTCTTGATGGATAGTCCCCTTTATCATTACAATATGTCCATCTTTGTTTCTTATTATCTTTTTTGGCTTGCAATCTATTTTGTCTGGTCTAAGTATGGCTATACCTGCTTTCTTTTGGTTGCTATTTGCCTGGAGTGTCATATTCCATCCCTTCATTCTGAGCCTATGTATGTCTTTAGAGCTGAGAAGTGTTTCCTGGAGGCAGCACATTGTTGGGTCTTGTTTTTTAATCCATCCAGTCACTCTGTGTCTTTTTATTGAAGAATTCAATACATTCCATTTAGGATGACTTTTGATATAAGAGGGCTTAATACTGCCATTTTATCTTTTGTTTTCTGGTTGTTCTGTATTTCCATTGTTTCTTTTTCCTTGTGTTTCTGGTGTCATTTCAATTTGGTAGTTTTTTGTGAGGTGTTTCTGTTTCTTTTGTGTGTGTGTGTTTCATAGCTCTGCTCTGAAGTTTTGTTTTGTGGTTACCATTAGGTTTGTATAAAGCAACTCACAGATGAGGCAATCTTTTTTCTGTTGGTAGCATCTTATCTTCATTTGCCTATTTGTCCTTTTCCTCAACTCCTTCTATGTTTTTGTTGTCACAAATTATCTCTGTTTGTATTGTGAATTTTTTCAACCAAATTGAAGTGGTTGTAGTTATTTTTAATGCTTTATTTCCCTTTAATCTTTATGTTGTAATTAAGTGTTTATTAACCTATTCAGATATAGAGTTGTAGTTTTCTGATTCTTTCTGTCTATCACCTTGCTTGAAGCTTCGTATACCTTTGCCTTTTCATTTCTGGTAGGAGAGCTCTTTTCAAAATTTCTTGTAAGGCAGGTCTGTGGCAATGAATTCCCTCAGCTTTTGTTTGTCTTGGGAAGTCTTTATTTCTCCTTCATATTTGAAGATAACTTTGTTGGTTAGAGTTCTTACTAACAGTTTTTATCTTCCAATATTTTGAATAGATCATTCCATTCTCTCCTGGCCTGTAGAGTGTCTGCTGATAAATTTTCTGATAGCCTAATAGGGGTTCCCTTGTAGGTTATTTTGTTTTCCCCCTGGCTGTTCTTAAAATTCTTTCTTTGTCACTGAGTTTTGACATTTTCACATAATGTCTTGGAGCAGGTCTTTTTATGTTGAGGTAATTAAGTATTCTATTAGCTACATGTACTTGTATATCCAGTTTCTTCCCTGGGTTTGCAAAGTTCTCAGCTATTATTTCTTTAAATAAGCTCTCTGCTCCCTTCTCTCTCTCTTCTCCTTCTGGGATACCTATTATTCTTATCTTGCTTATCCTAATTGAGTTAGATATTTCTTGTAGAATTTCTTCATTTTTTAAAAATCTTAGTTCTCTCTCCTCTTTCACCTGAATTATTTCTAGATTTCTGTCTTCGAACTCCCTAATTCTCTCTTCCATATTTTCTGCTCTATTTCTGATGTTTTCTACATTATGCTTCATCTCATTTACTGAGTTCTTTATCCCCAGAATTCATGGTTTTTTTTTTTAAGAGCTTCAATCTCTTTGGCAAAGAGCTCTTTCTGTTCATTAATTTTACTCCTGAGCTCATTGAGTTCTTTCTGAATTTTCTTGAAGTTCATTGACTTTCTTCATGACTGCTATTTTGAATTCTCTGTCAGTTAGATTGCAATCTTTCATGACTTCAAGTTTGGTTTCTGGAGAATTACCACTTTCTTTTTGTGATATCATGTTACCATAATTTTTCATGGTGGTTGATGAGTTGTCTCTTTGCTGCCACGTTTATAATAGTGAACACCTTATTTATTTGAGTAAAACTTTGTTTACTTTGATTCTGAGATGTTTACGCTTGTATTTGAGAGTCTCTGCTTTCCTACCTCGACTGTCTCTTCCAGAGGTGTCCTCAGTGCCCTCCTTGTGCTGCTTGTGCTTCGGAGGTTGTTGGTGCCTTGTTGCTTCCAGTGTTGCAGTTATGGGCATGACCACTGGGGTCATCAGGCTGCTGAGCACCTTTGCTGCTTCCCATGTCACCTGAGCCACAGTTTTCCTTACTCTGGTTGGGGTAGGGGGAGAGTGGGGCATGAGCCAGGGTCATAGGCACCTTCATCACATCTGGGGTTGTTGGGTCTGTATTTGCCATTGCTATGGGTAAGGGGTCTGGGGTTTCAGGTGCCAGTGCAGCTGGGGGTACCAGGGACATGGGCTCCACCATCACTATTCTGGGCTCTCTGTGGCCTCAGATGCTGCTGCTATGTGCCACCTCTCCTGTTGCTTCCACGCTTTCTGGGGGAGCTGGCACTGCCACTGTCAGGGGTGCTTGGGTTCACAGGTGTCGCCACCACTGCTAGGCAGGCTGAGTCTGTGGGTGCCACCACCACAAGGGGAGGGGTACCTGGATCATGGGCACCACCACGATTTCTGGAGCCTCCAGTTGCAGGCACCACCACGGTTCCTGGACTCTGATCCAGGCACTGCTGCCACTGCTGGGGTAGGGGGAGAGGCTGGGTGGTAAGTGCTGCCATGGTACCTGGAGACTCTGATCATGGGTGCTGCTGCAGTTCTTGGACCCTTCTGGTCTTGGGTCTTGTTGCTGTTCATGGAACCTCAGGTCATAGGCACCACCATTGCTGCCAGGGACACCAGTGTCTTGGATGCAGTCCCTGCTGCTGGGAGGACCAAGGTCAGAGGTGCCACTACTGGGGGAGGGGGAGAGAGCTGGGTCATGAGTGCTGCCCGGGTTCCTGGAACCTTCAGTTGCATGCACTACTTTAGTTTCTTGAGCCTCTGTTTGTGGGTGTTGCTGAAGATCCTGGAGCCCCCAGTTGAGAGCCATTGCTACAGCTCCCCTGGTTCCACTGCCTTCATGAGGTCCAGTCCACCCATCTTCAGATGTATAGATGTATCAATCTCTCAGGTGTTCTTCTGTTCTATGCAAAGGATCCTTTGTTGGTCTATGGATGTCCTACTGGTTGTAGCTAGAGGGGAGAGACAAAGGGGACAAGTCATTTCACCATGATGCTGGCATCACTCTCTTTGGACTTTAGAGTTGACACTGGAACATGTTAAGACTTTTGGGGAGGTTGGAATGGAATGAATGTCTTTTGCATGTAAGGACTTGAATTTTTAGGGCCAAGGGGTGGATATCATGGACTAAATATCTATGTCCCCTCATAACTCGTATGTTGAAGCCCTAATCTCCAGTGTGATGGTATTTGGAGATGGGGCCTTTGGGAGGTAATGAGGCTTAGATGAGGTCGTGAGGGTGGGGGTCCCATGATATCATTAGTGTCCTTATAAGAAGAAGAAGAGAGACTAGATCTCTCTCTCTCTCTGCCATGTCAGGACACAGCAAGAAGGTACCCACCCACAAGCCAGGAAGAAGGTTGACACCAGGAGCTCTATCAGCCAGCACCTTGATCTTTGATTTCTAGCCTCCAGAACTGTGAGAAATAAATGTCTGTTTTTTAAGCCACCCAGTCTATGGTACTTTGTTATGGTAGTTCAAGCTAAGACAATGGACATAGAATTAACTTTTGTTCTTTAACCGACTGAGATTTGAGAGGTATTTGTTACTTTAGCCTAACCTAGCCTGATGTAATAGAATGGTTGTAAAACCTTATTTTGGCTACTCACATTTCCTGGATCTAACATTCAGGTTCAGAGCACAATTTTTACTGCCCTACCAGGGTTATCCTGCTACATTGTTAACAGGTTTACAATAATGAGTATTGTCAGTTGGTATATCACAACTCTCAAACGTTGACTGCTGAGTGGTAATGCTCATCAATTGTCTCTTGTGATGCAAGGCCTGGGAGAGACTGAAAATTGATGTTGGCCCTAGCCAGGGCCTACCACAAAGAACAACCCTCTCACTTTTTATTGTGAAAATAGGTCATCATGCCTGTTATATGCTCTGATAAGATGATTTCACTAACTCTGGTACTTCTCAAATAAATCATGAAATTCAAGGATGCCAATATTTTAGATAAGGCCAATTCTTATATATTATTTTCTAATATTACTAATTGTGTGGTTCTGCTTTACATACTTTTCTTTGTTATTCTCTGGTTTAGTCATCTTTCTTCAACATAATATAAGAGATGCTATCCTAAAAACAGAGTGGCTACATCTTTCTAAGACTTTATCCTATTGGAAAAAACTAATTTAAGTAGGAACAAGTAAGATCTAATTTGTTAGATTGAATATTTAGTGTAAAAATTAGAACTGGGCATTTCTTAACTTTAACTTTGTGTGCATGCTTCAGATGCAGCCTGACTATATAAAATATTGTTGAAAGTAGTTAAATTATTTGTAACAGCTGAGATTTACACTTTGACTTGCCAGACATTAGGAGGAGAATGTTTTCTACTGAAGCCAAACTTAATATTATTAGAAAAAAATCCCCAATAAAAAATTCTTTTCACATTTATCATATGACTTAATGCGACAAAACATGATTAAATATAATTCCATTTTCTCTTATTTATTCTACCATGTCACAGTGTACTATATTAAAGTTATTTCTCTTGGAAGAAAAGCAAACTTCTGAAGTGTTTGTGGTATGAACTGGTAACTATTATGTAGTGTTACAAGGCTACTTCTGTTCTAAGACTTTAGAATTTTGAAACAACTTTTTCTGAACTTCAGAGCAGACTAAATAGAATTCTGTCACAAAGGACCCTGGGAAAGGCTCAAGGATCAGCCCACAGGAGCTTGTGATATTCTGTATGATATCTGGAATGGAAAAGAGATAGTACAAGTCACTTGAGAGGCAAAATAACTAAGTATACATTGAGAAAGTTCACGTGTTGTCTAAGGTATTCCCATGCAATCTGCCTAGTCCTTAGCCTCAACAGTATCTTAGGTGAAGAGGTCAAAGATATTTATTTGAACAGAAGCAGAATGAGGTTCCAGGAGCATTTCACTTTTAACACCAAAGATGTGTACTTGAAAAACCTGTATGGCTAATATTTTAAGCCACTGAGGTTTTGAAATTATTTGGAACTTTTGAGAGTGACAAGCGGACCATATTAATAATTATGCCAAGTAACATGAGTAAACCTGGACTTTAAAAAGGCGAACTAGGATTATGTATATATTTTCTCACTGAGTTTAAAATAATTAAATAAATTAAAATAATTACATAAATAGTACAAAATCCATACAAAATAGTACAAAACACAAAAATAATTACATAAAATAATTACAGAGGCACTTACACTTCTTTTAACTTTACACTCGAATCTGGTGTTTAGCATGTACATAGCTTTCTACAAAGGTTGGTTAATCTGAGTGATAAACTGAAGCAAGAAATAGACTGAAGTCTTCCTGTTGTCTTTCTTGTTTAGAAGTGCCTGAGTGGATCCAGCTCTAAAAAAATCCATAATTTCCATAATTCCATGGAAATATCAAAAGAGGTTAGACGTGTGAATACTTAGTGCTGGGGTTCATTTCCAAGGATGCCCTTCCTTATGAGATGGGCACCAACCCCCGACTCTTGCTGTTACTTTACAGATAGTAAAAGAAGCCACTATAGGTGCCACAGAAGAAAAAATATAAGCAGCGAAATTTTCAGAAATGCTTTTGCCCTGATTTAAGAAATCCAGTATGCAGTTGTAGAAGTAGAGAGTAAAGTAATTATTTTCTTTACCATCAGGCAAGGTTGATTCTTGATTAAACAGAAGAATGATGGTGGATCGTGGTGAATATTCAAATCCATGGTTAGAATAAAACTGCTCAAGCATGATATAAAATAGAATGATTATAAACTTATTTGGTTAAAATTGCATTAGATGTTTGAAAACACATTCAGTATTCAAATATTATCCATATATGAAAATGATAGATATATTATAGCTTAGGAATATGAAATATCATATAAATTCTTTGATTAAAAAATGGCCAAAATTCTCTATTTGTTGAGAATGCCTGTTATTATCTGTTTTTTTCCTGCCTGACTTTCTCTCTTTCTCTCTCTCCCCCTGCCTCTTTTCCCCTTTCTCTCTCCTTCCTTTTCTCCCCTCTCTTCCTCCCCTCTCCTTCTCTGTAATAGAATGAGACTGAGTTGGACAGAGATGCAGAGATATGTATGTGTTCCCTTCCTCTCCTTTTCCACCATCATTTAATGCCCCGGATGCTCCTGTTTCTGTCGTGTGGCTGTGCTGTGGCTCTCCGACTGCTTGGTAGAGGATGATGCATTTTTTGCATGGAAGTGAATACAATTTGGTGTCTATCATTGTGGTGCAGGGCTGGACAATAGAGGTGAGCCTCCTAATTTAACTGTCTCTCTGTGTGGAGGTGCTATCAGACATAGAGGGGTGGGGGAGATGAGGGGATGCCTACTAAGGAATGGAGCAGCGGCTGAACTAGGGCTCTATAGGGGTATTACAGCGTGGTTTAGGGGCTACTTTCCCAGGACAGTGCACATGGTTACTCTTGGGTTCTCAAACATGCTCTGGAATCGGGATGATCCTCTGCTCATCTTCTTACTACAGCCGTTCATGCAGTTTTCAATCCATGACCCCAGACCTCAGTAATATTTTATGATGCTCTTTATAATGCCAAACAGTTCCTACCAGTTGCTAGACATCTTCTGATCTTTACCTCTACCAGATCCTTGAAGGTGCCTGAGGTGCCATGAAATTGGAATTTAGTATTCTTGATGCTCTTCTTTACTTTGGTCATACCCACATCTTTTAATCAGCTATTACAGATCAATGTGGTTCTCCAGATCACAAAATAAATGGCAGAAACAGAAGTCTAAGTGGAGTAAACATGGTCCAGTGCAAAACTTCCTCACCAGGGGTGGTGAGGTAGAGTGCACACTGGCCGAGGGCATGGCTGCAATATGTAGCTCTCATTGGCCGAGACAGTAGGAACTCTGAGAGCATGGCTCAAACATACATTATCAGTGCACTGTAATGAATATGATCACCGTCACTGTTCAGAATCAAGCACTTTTATACACGTTTATTTCATATGTGGGCATACGCATACGGCGTTCCTGGAGAAGAGGCTGTGCAGTGGCCTCTTTCTTCTTTGGGCCTTCTTCTCCTGTGCCCACCCATATAGTTACTTGCGTTCACATCTATCCTTCACACTTTCCCATCTCAGTAGAAGAAACAGACTTTCAGATTAAACCCACTTCCTCCCTGGGGCCTCTGGGGTAAATCCCTTCTCACACTCCTCAGACACCTCACTTGATTATTTCACAAAGAGTGGGGATTGCTACTGCAAGTACAAATCTTGGTGGTAGTAGCAAATATTCAACTAAAAATTGAAGGTCATATCTCCATTTTCCTTGTTGCTTGATATTGAGAGATTCTCTTGCTTCCTTTTTAACTCTAGAGCTCACTGTAAGTGGACCTCTTCCAGGACCCAGCTTTTCTCGGTCAGCTGCTAAAAGCAACTTCTGTGATATAGAGTTCACACTCTTCCAGCTTATGTCTCCTAACTTTTTCTCCAGCAATTCTGAGCTATTGACAGTAGAGAATTGTTTATAGAGGGAGAACTTAAAGCTTCTTATCTCTTTTTTCACAGTCTCAAACTCATGAAAAAAAAGTGTTTTTTTCCTAAAACTTAATTTGTTTTGGGTAAAAAGAATAATATGGAAAAGAGTATTAAAACAAGCAAACAATTAAAGCAAAAGAGCCACAGACTCACATATTTGAATCCTACCTCAGTGATTCAGAACTTGTTTTAGGATTGTAAATTAGTAGATGACTTAAATGGGTTAAGTTTAAAAACAGGCCTATCTCTGTCAGCTTTAATGGAGTAAAGGGCCATAGGTCACACACTGGTCTTTGTAGCTACACACCCACACACGGATACTACTGCCAGACGAATCATCTTTGCATAAAAAAGGAAATATTTGTATTGTAATTAAATCTAAGAGGGATGATAATCTCAAAAGGGATTTATTGTAGTCTGCCACTTTCAATGGTCTTTCCTTTTAAGTGTCAGTGAAAGTAAGGGATCATTTTTTTATGGAAATAAGAAAAACCTCAAGTAAAATCATAGCATAGCAGGATGAAGATTGTAGAGAGTAAAGATTGAACAGAGCATTAGAGATGTTTGGGGAAAGGGGCATGAGAAATTAAAGAGAAGACCATGCAAAGAATTACTTTAATATGATTTAGAGCTGGAATCAAAATAGCAACAACTGCTCATCGTTACCTGATTAATGCATAATTATACATTTTATATGTTGTTTTCTTTCTCACATCAGCTCCACAAGGTAGATGTTATTCTTCTCATTTTTATAGAGGAGGAACTGGGATTCAGAGAGAGCAAATGACCCAAGCAAATTCCAGCTGGCGGCAGCCTTTGAGTCTAGTGCCTGATTCGTGGCCTGTGTCTTTCTCTTTTCTCAACAAGGCTGAGGCTGAATGGAGAATGAAGGGCTGACAACAAGGTGACCTCCAGGCTCTTTCCGGCTCTGACTAACTACTCAAAATTTCTATGTACACTTAAAAATTTTTTTTCAACATTGTTTAATTAAAAGTTACATCAAGTAAAATTGTAAGGGACAATTTTAGATTCTCTGAGAACATTTTAAACAATGCTTTTTAAGTCAACAGCCAATACTATCAGAAAACCTCATTTTGAAGATAAATGGGTCATTTTTAACACTGGTAAATTGAGAATCTCAACATTAAAGAACTTGAACAGTTTTCTGCTAAGTTAGGGAGGTTGTAAATAGATTTAGAATCCCCCTTTTTAATAATTTCAAATCCATTTCTCAAGCTTGATAATCATTACATTTCTTGCTATGTTGTAGAGACTGACTTACATTTTTAGAAAGTTTTGAGAGCCTGGAAATTACTTTTTGAACACAAAACAGTAAGTCACATTTTTGCTAAAGAAAGGCTTGTGTAAAGCATGTACTATTGCGTTTCACCAGCCCTTGTCCCAGCGCTATTGGTGAGGGTGGATAAGGGAGACCCCCAATAGTAGTATGAATGCTTGTGACTCAGGAAGGGTGTATTGCTAGCATGCTTCTGGGCAGAGAAGAGATGCTGATCCATGAGAACTTGTCCAAACTCCCCATTTCTTAAGCAAGGTCTGTGATTTCTAAATAACTGGTTTCTGCTTTAATCTAACATTCCACCAGGAGCACATCATGACATCTCTGATTTATTGATCCATTTATTACTGAGTTTATATATGGTGCCTTTTGTCCAAAGTTTTCTGAACAATGAACAAACTTCAAAAAGAGATTGTTCTTAAAACTGCGCTTTCAACAGCAAACAAAATATAAAATAATGTAAAAAGAACTTTGTGTCGTTAGTTCACCACAGCCATCTAAAGATGAATTATGTGGTTCATTTTTGTGGAATTACATATGAGTGTAAATACATTTATTTTAATCTATATATGTATATGATGAAAAATTATTAGTCCATTGCTGTGGACAATAGAGAGCTGGGGAATTAATCTTACTTCTACCACAAACTGGTTGTGTGCCCTGGGAAATTTAATGAAAGTCTCTGAAGTCGAGTTTCCCATTCTGGATTGTTGAAAATACTTGGGGCTGGTCCAAGATCCCTCTCTTGTCCTCCTTTCTCCTTTACGCTTGTCAAATGCTACAAACCTTTCCATTTCTCGCTTTAGATATCATGGATTCCTCTCTCTGAAACGCCTTCCCTTCTTGCAAGAAACTTACCCATGCTTTATTTTAGAATATCAATAAAAAAGGAAATGTTCCAATGAGAAAGTAAAAATTGTACATGGACCAGTGGAAGATAACAGTAGGTGAACTAGACATTGATACGTGAACATATATGTTCTTGAAGTGGTTTCATTCAATTATCAAATATTTATTGAGCAATTTCCATGTACCATACACTGAGGTGAAGATACAACTGGAAAACCAAACACAATCCAAGCCCTCATGTTGCTTAGGGGGTAGTGTGGAAGTCAGTAAGTAAGTCAATAAGAAGTTTATGCAGTTTGCTCTGTGGTGTCTTAAAGGTTGGTATAGATAATATTTTTCTAAAGTGACAGAAGAGGAAGTATCTTTCTGATAGTCAAACACAAACATTCAATGATGTTAACCATGTTCTAGATACTGTGCCATTATAGAGATTAAGTGATGAATTAATATTTGTGTCTCTATCCTTACCAGCCAGGATGACATGTTACTCTGAATTAAAGTGTATCTTGCTGCATCCAAGCCAGGTAGACCACTTGACCCAGTATAGCAACTAGAAATTACTTAAGTTTTTATCAAAGAGATAAATGCACAGAGTTTAAAATCAAATGGTGCTTCAAGGTTTATAATGAAAAACACCAGCTCCCGACCAGACCCCACCCATCATCTAGTTTCTCTACTAGAGGCAATTACTGGTGGAGACTTTCAACTCTTAAAGCAGCTTATGCTGGTATTTATCTACATATTTAAAATAATATACTTATTGTTATTTATTCATTTATCAATCTTAAGTGTTCTATATCGACTACTTATTACAGTAGATGAGAGTTTACTCTTCTAACAACACCTGTCTTCCCTCCCAAATGTTATATCACAATCATTGATTAAATCAATATTCAGTGTTTGCATTCTTATGACATTATAATGACATATTACTGCTAAGTGAAGTCGTGTATTCTGAAGACGTTTACTTTTTCATACAACTTTTTTTTCCCCTGGAGTTTTAATTGCTTCATATTTTCATTTGCTTGGTTTTCTATGTATTTATTTATTCTTATGATATTTAGGATCATATTCAGTTAGAGTGACAGAAAAAATAGCAGTGGGTTGAATAAGGTAGAAGTTTATTTATCCCTTGGAAAATAGAGTCTGTGAATGAGCAGTTCAGAGCTGTAACAGTAGCACTGTGATCATCAGTGTTTAAGGCTTCTCCTTTTATCTTACTGCTCGTCTTTCGTCAATATATGGCTTCTACCTTGTGATTCCAAATAGCTACTCAAGTTCCATCTATTTGCCCACATTACACCCAGAAGCAGAGTGAAAGAAAAAAAAATAAGAGCATACCTCCTTTCTTTGAGGATACTTCCCAGGAGTTTCAAACATCACTTCCATCTACATTCCATTGACCAGAATTTAGTCATATAGCTGCCCCTAACTGCAAAAGAAGCTAGGAAACTCTTCCTTTTTGTTTCAAGAAGCCATGTGAGTAAGAATATGAGAAACGAAATTGTGGGGCACTTAGAAGTTTCTGCCAAACTTCCTAAATGCTTCAATATAATTGGAAAGCCTTCCAATATTATACTTAATAGGCTTGAACACAGGAGATAATCTGTGAGTGTCTTTTTCTCTGAAGAATTGCCTCCAGGAGTTTTCAGTTCTTGTACTCCACATTGGCTTGATTGCATCCTGCAAGTTTCCTCCTGAACTTTCTCTGCTAATACTCCGTCTGAAGGTTCTTGGTTCCTAGATGCTATGTACTTCTCCTTCTGTTTTCTTGTTCATTTGGATGAAGCACATCCTTCAGTAATTTCCTGAGAAAGGGTACATAAAAGGTGCATTTTTTGATATTTGGCAAGCATGAATATGTCATTATTGTAGCCGCAAACTTGGTTGATGTTTTATTCGATACAATATTCTAAATTGAAAATTATTGCCGGTCAAAGTTTTGAAGAGAAAGATTAGTCAATGAAATTAAGCTCAAGGATGTTTGAAAGATGGAGACAACTGCATAGTTTTTAAGTTTCAGTGAATTTCCCCATAAAACAAACAGAACAACTAGGATAGAAAAACTAAATTGTAGTGAACAGCATCAACAACAAAACTAGGTGACAAAGTATTCCAGAATATGCAAATATATGAATAAACAGGAACAGACTACTAATAGCAACAGAATATGTGGTGTCAGAAGCAGTTCAAGAGGAAGAAGAGAGAAGACGATGAGATTGTGATGATCCAGGGAACTGGAGAACACTATCACAATCAGGCACTCTGGAAGGCTTCACGGGCAGCTCTGAAGACAGTAGCTGAAACTCAGAGAGAACTGTTCAATCTTGAGTTGAGTACAGGAGGGTAAGGGAAATTCTGATGCTGCTGGAGCAGTTTTGTGGCATAACCTTAGAGAGATGAATTATTACAAGTGACTTTACAACACATTGATTTGACTATACATTCCTAGTTCTTAAGGACAAAAGAACTGCAAAAAAGTCTTAAACTGTTATAGTACTTACAAGGTTGATGGTAGTGCTAGCACTGTTACTCTTGGATAGTTTTGTATGCATGTGGGATAAAACAAATAGTAATTATGTCAATGTCTTTTAGAATGGATTTTTGTTGTTGTTATGAGAGAAGGGAAAGAGATATGTTAGATTTGGCAAGGGTTAGTAAAAGCCCTAAATAGTGAATTTTAATTGGAAGCATCAATGATATATCTTTGATATATTATATCATGATATATTTTGTCTTAAACATTACATATTATATATTTTCTAGGTCTTTCAATAGAAAAAGTCTAGAAACAATGAGCAACCCGTATCAATGTATTCACCCAGCACCCAGATTATGTCCTTTAAATGCCGTTTCCTCTGAAAGAAACCAGAATCCTTAGACAAATGGCTGATTCCAGGTCTTAGTCAGGAAACATAAAAGATAAGCCTAGAATTTTTTATTATACCAGAGCAAGGACACTGTCAAAACTATTGGAACATGTCAAAAAGACTCAGTGGCTGATTTAAATGGTTTATATGGCCAAAGATGGGACAATTTGAGCATTAATAAGAATAATAACCTCAATGAGTTGAAACACATGAACACATCTAATCTACTTAAATTCTTAAGTTCATATGAGCTCCCCAAAATTCATTGGTTATCATTGGAAGATACCAGGAAAGTAACTCATTATTTTGAAAATTGGCAAATAGAGAGCAATCAAGAATTTATCCTGCCTTTCCAGTAGGAACTATGTTAGATAACTAAACAGTTGATAAGAGGAAATTTATTTTTCTCTTTATACAAATATTCCAGTTAACAAATTAAGAAGGAAAGATAGAATAAGAGTAGTGGTGTTTTGCAATCACCAGAGAATGAATAGATGCAGGCCATAATCATTACTGGCTGCTAACATCATCATTATATAGCTCCTGATTCAAATACAAAACACAACCTATCAAGTAGTCTGGCTAAAAAAACTTGAACCTAAATCTGTTAAAACCTCAGGATCTAATGACCAGTTTACAGGGATTCCAAGGGAGAGAGGTACACAAACCGACACCATGGTGAGGCAATAAGCAAAATCAGGCAGTGGGAAAATTTAAAGGAAAAATGACTCAGTTTCTTCAACAAAAATTTTGCAAGGAATAAAAGAGAGATGGAGAGGGAACCTTTGATTAAAAGAGATCAGAGACATATTAACAATGGCAATGCATGAATCTTAGTTAGATCCAGATTCAAATTGTTAAAAACAAAAAGAAAAAAGAACGTTTAGAAGATAGTCATGCAACTGTGAACACTGACTTGTTGGTTATTGAAGAATTTTGCATAACTATTTGGGATGGGATAACAGTGTTGTGGTTATGTTTTAAAAGGAGTGTTTTTTTTTCATATGTACTAATGTATTTACAAATGATGTGTGTCACCTAGATCTTATTCAAAATATTCAGGGAGGAGGGAGAAATAGTTGGGGGTAAAGAGAAACAAGACTGGCCATGAGTACGTAACTGCTGAAACTGAGTGAGAGGTACATTGAGATTCCTTAGATTAGGTTCTCTACTTCGTATATGCTTGAAATTTCCCACAATCAGAAGTTAAAGTACAATTTGTGGCTGTTTTCCACTGTCTCCCAGTTTCCACTGGTCCTACTCTGAAGCCTCACTCTACTCTCACCACCAGGACTGTGGATTTGACCTTTCCAGTTTCTCTTCAGGGGCTGTTCTGGTCTTACCAGTATCCTTGGTGTTTCTAAACTTCACAACCATGTACCCTGGTCTGGGTCTTGGTTAACCCATTGTGCTGCACACTTTTTGATACTCAATTGAGAAACACAGTTGTCAGTTCTAGGAAATTTTTCTCTTATTATTTATTTGATAGTTTGTTGCCTTCTGTTTTACCTGTTATCTATTTTTGTGACACTTATTAGTCATATGTCAGATTTATATTTATCATTTCTCTCACGTTATTAATCTCTTGTTCTTTAATTCTGCTTTCTGGAAAAATTTCAACTTTGTTTTCCAATCCTTCTATTGAATGCTTTTCTTTCTTTTATCATAATTGTAATTTTTAAGAGTTTTTTCTTGTTTCTCCTTCATTGTCTCCTACTCTTTTTTTCCTCCCTCAAATGTAACAATTTATCTTTCAAAGTTTATATTGCAAGTTTTCTTCTGCTTTGCATAGTGTTCATTTTATTTGAGTATTCTTTTTACTTGAGGGGGATACCCTTTCATATTGAAGGCTTTCCTCAAATATCTGGCAATCTCTGCTCAGATTTGAGTGAGGAGCTAAAATACATAGGATTTATAGGATCAAGAACTGTGCTATTTAATTGCATTGATCATTGAATGTCTTTGTAGCATTTTCTTTTGAATCCACCAATCTCTTCCTGCAGATTATAACCCGAGCTCCTGCATTCTAGGAGCCAAAGGGTGGAAGGCAAGGGAGGGAGCCAGGCATGTCCCTAATCAGAATGTTAACTTTCATTGAATCCCCCAGATTTAGTAGGCATGTTTTCCTTCAGCTCTTCCAAGTGTTTCAAAATACATAGTCACTATTTTTCACAGTCTCTGGAAAATAGTCTTCCTGGCTGCTGTGCTGGGGAAGATGACCTAGATCTTTGACCTCATCTTTGCGACTTCCAATCAGTCCCGAGATGGCTAGCTCCACCATCTCTGTCTTGAGGTGCACCTGAATCATCCAAGTCCCAAGATTGTTGGTCCCCCCTCCGTTTTTTGATGTACTGGAATCCTCTAATTCCTGAGCCTTTTAGATCAGGAATAGTAAATATGATTCCACATGTGTGTGCTACCTTCAATTCATAATGCTTCTCTCCAAAACTGTGTTGATATAGATGCTGTTTGGGTAAGGTTCATGATATAGTTTAGGACTGATGGCATGGCTAGTAAAGGTTTTGATGCAAGGGTTTTAAAGAGACTCTAGGACAGTAAATAGTGACTTGATGGTATCAGTTGAGAAGCTGAGCAGTTTTATGTTCATTTAAATGGATCGTCAGGAAGTTTCTGAAATAAACAACGTAGTTATTTGCATCTTTTTTTGTCCCTGGGAAAAAGTTTCTTAGAGTAGTAAAATCAGCCCAAGAGTAGAGATGCTGCAGTCCCATGTGGGTTGGTGGCAGGCCCTGCTTTATGCAGACCTTGGCTTACAGAGGCTATACAAGCTTTCAGTTATTTCCTCTCAGGCTCATGGAGAGAGTAAGAGGAAGAGGGAGAGGGCTTTGCACCTGCAATTAAGAGCTTTGGTCAGGGATGGAAGCATGCCCCTTCTACTCAGAGCCTACCAGAACTCATCATGTGGCCCTGCCTAATTACTAAGGGGCTAGGAAATGTGCTCTTGCATGTACTCAGGAAGTAGAGGTAAACGATAGTCAGTATCATATTGCTTAAGAAACAGCTGAAATTGATTACACTGATACAATGGTCTTTTAAAGATTTTTACATTTTTTAAGCCCTGGGCTGTGTTTTTTATTGATGTCCAATTCTTTTTTTCCTTTTTTGGGGGGAAGACTAGCCCTGAGCTAACTGCTGCCAGTCCTCCTCTTTTTTGCTGAGGAAGCCTGGCCCTGAGCTAACATCCGTGCCCATCTTCCTCTGCTTTATACGTGGGACGCCTACCACAGCATGGCGTGCCAAGCTGTGCCATGTCTGCACCCGGGATCTGAACTGGCGAACCCTGGGCCGTGGAGAAGAGGAACGTGCGAACTTAAATGCTGAGCCACCGGGTCGACCCCTGATGTCCAATTCTTATAGATTGCTGTTCATATTAAAACCTCAGTCTTAGCTTTTACAGGCAACATTCTGAGAACTCTTTTCTTTCTTTTTATCTCCCACTGATGCAGACATAAGAATGATAAAATGAGTTGTTACTTATTCATTTTTAATAATGCTGTCCTTACTAGACTTAGTAATCAGATATTTTGCAGTAACTGGAAAGGTAGGACATGAAAAGAACAGTGAAATTTATATTGCAAAGTGTCTAAACTTGGTTTAGTCTCAAAGGAATCTCCTATCTCCATCTTTCACACTAAATATTTTTCTCTTATGGCATTTCCTCCACTAGACTAGTAAATGTTTTTGCTTCCATCTGGACTCAGTTCTGAGCTATGTCACTGATGACACTGTCCAGACTATAAATGCAGATGGGATTAGAGAAAAGGAATGTCTATAATCACATACACAGGCACTCTTACACAACAGAAGACCTATAATCCAATATAGTCTTATGTAATATGCTCCATGTGTTTGAATGGGGAACAGCGTGATATGAGTATTACTGAAGATTTACCTACTTGTTTTTGGAACAGTATGAACTTTGCATGCTGTTGGATAACAGCATATATTTTTGGAATTACATTGTATTGGATTTTAGCGGCCGTTCTTCTAGACAAACATACAAGAGAATTTCACTATTAGAGCAAAGCTAATAGCTAAAACTTTCTGAGTGCTTATTATTTGCCAGAGAGAATACTATGAGCTTTATGTAGATAACTAATTTAGTTCTCAAGACAGCCTGTGATGTTGGTACTATTGTTGTTTACTCCTTTGGAGATGGGGAAATAGGCTCAGCATGGCTTCGTAGCCCGCCCTGGCCACATCATTGTAGTGAGGTTCTGACTCAGGTGCCTGACTCCAGAACCGGGACTCCTAACCCTGGTGGGGGCTCCTTCAGAGTTTAAACTTCCTCATACACATCCTTTTTTTTTTTTGGAAGATTAGCCCTGAGCTAACATCTGCTGCCAATCTTCCTCTTTTTGCTGAGGAAGTCTGGCCCTGAGCTAACATCTGTGCCCATCTTCCTCCACTTTATATGTGGGACCCCTGCCACAGCATGGCTTGATGAACTGTACCATGTCCGCACCCGGGATCCGAACCAGCGAACCCCAGGCCACCTAAGTGTAACGGGCGCACTTTACGCTGCACCACGGGCAGCCTCCCTCATACACATCCTTGACAGTTGGGTGTTCCATTGGAGTTTTATGAAAAGTGGGAGCAGTATAGACCATAGCATTTAAACATCATTGTAGGGAACACTGAATATTTAATAATATTCTCCAAAGCCCTGTATTTCCAAGATCCAGAGGAAACCTAAAATGGATTTTTTATCCCCAACCAGGACTCAAGGTAAAAAGATAAAAGAAGAGGTGGTGTTGGGCCTGCATGGTGTCACAGTGGTTTACTTCATGTGCTCTCACTTCAGTAGCTGGGGTTCACCGGCTGGGATCCTGGGTGGCCCTAGTACTGCTCATCAGGCATTTCACATAAAATAGAGGAAGATTGGCACAGATGTTAGCTCAGCAACAGTCTTCCTCAAGCAAAAACAGGAAGATTGGCAACAGATGTAGCTCGGGGCCAATCTTCATCACACACACACACACAGAGACGTGCTGTTTGTTAGGTTAGAAATTATATACACAATTGAGGTTCAAGATCCAAATGCTATTCTTTTTTAAAAAACTTCTGACTCTACCTGGTTTCTAATTCTGACTTTGTTATTCTCTTTCTGTACAGTCTTTGGTAAGTTAAAATCATCCCGTTTTAGGGGCTGGCCCCGTGGCCGAGTGGTTAAGTTCGCACGCTCCGCTGCAGGCGGCCCAGTGTTTCATTGGTTTGAATCCTGGGTGCGGACATGGCACTGCTCATCAAACCATGCTGAGGCAGCGTCCCACATGCCACAACTAGAAGGACCCACAACGAAGAATATACAACTATGTACTGGGGAGCTTTGGGGAGAAAAAGGAAAAAAATAAAATTTAAAAAAAAAAATCATCCCGTTTTAATTTCTCTGTCTGGAAAATAAGATTATAACTACCTTACATACGTCCCTGAACTGTTGGAATAATCAGATGTGGTGACATAGGTGCTATGAAAGCGCGCATTTAATTATTCTCCTCCTTCCTCATCCATTCTCTCCCGCTTTCTCCTCCTCTTCCTTTTCTTCATCAACATTTGCACTTATTTTCTTCTAGTAATTGTTACCACCAGAACTTATAAATACCTTTTGACTGAATTTATGTTGTGTTGAAGTGAACATTTGGATGAGCTCTATGGCATTCCTCCATTTTATAAAAAATTTAGCACTGAATTAATTTGACATGTTTTTCAGAATTGAGCAGCTGTTTCATGGACATATCTAGATGTTTAGATTCTGCGTGAACATTGCCTAAAGCAGCATAGAATTGAGGCAAAATTGATGTTTTTAGAGATCATAAAATCTCTTTATTATATTCTCAGAGCAACAGGTGCTAGGTGAATGAGCTGAAAATAAATTAGCCTAAAATACATTTGAAGAAACTCATTTCTTGTGAAATCACTATGTTGTGTACCTGAAACAAATATAGTACTGTATGTCAACTATACTTCAGTCAAAAAAGGAAACTCGGTTCACAAAAGTTTCCTTCAAAATTTTAGTTAACTGTTTTATAACGACAGTAGAAAATATTTCACTTACCAAAACCTAAGATCACAGTGTTTTCTCTTCTACCAATGTATTTAATATTCAGAAAAGTATATTTTAAAGTCAATAAACACTTTCAAAACTTAACATGGAGTTTTTCAGTTTATACTGATTTTGTTAAGATCATATTCTCAACTTTTTATTTTTCCAAAATTTCAGCATTTTTATGATTTTTTACAATTACGATCAATTCAAGTAGAATGTCAATCTTGGTTTATGATTCATAGTAATTAGCAGCTAAAATTTATTAATTCCCGGTACATTTCTTATTTTATCCTTCTATACTTGGAGATTTTTAAAGAACTTTTTAAAAAAATTCATTTATCATTTTATTCATGGCTATCAAATACAACATTTAGGTACCAATCATTTGATTAATTCTAATAATCCCTTCCTGGCTTTCCTCCTCACTTTTTTTCTGTTGGGTTAAATAAATGTTTTCGCACTTTTATTCACATGTTCATTCCTCTCCTTTCTGCAAACCGCTACAAACCAAAAGAAAGACCTCAACTGCTCTTTGTAAAGAAAAGAAAAGCTGAGCATTTTACTGTATGAGTATTGTTTTGGTTACTTCTGACTTATCGGGATGCTTTCGAACGTCATTTCTATCATTTCAAGCTTTAACCACTGTTTTCCTTTCCACCGATTCCTCGGGAGCAAGAGACAGGCCGTGCGGAGGAAGGGCCTTGGCGGCGCCAGCGCACAAAGCCCTCTGCGTGAGGCGCAGTTGCAGCCAGGGTTGAAAGGCCCTGGCGTGGATGATGATTTTCGTTATGCCCAATTTGCTGGATTCTTTCTCAGCGAAACCTGGTCTTCTGATTCAAGAGGTTCTGTGAACCAGCACGAGCTTGGCGACTAGGTAGGAGGCTGAGCATTCCGATTAGAGTGAGTGGACTCAGGTTACTGTCTATCAGACCTCTGATTTTCCCATTCATTGATATTAAGCTGTACCTGCAATGATTTTACGCCTAAGCGCCCCATGATCAATGAGCCGTTGCCACAGATTCCTGTGGGTCAGAACGCTCTGATCGCTGCCCTGTCCCCACAGCTGATTGGCTCAGCTGGTTAGGCACGCCCACTTGGCTCCTGCCACGCGGGGATCCCAGGACTACCGCCAAAAGCAGAAAACCCCACTCCTCTGTGGCCTCTCTCCCGATCGTCTATGATCTACAGCAGCCAGACTTCACAGAGCTTTCCAAGCATGTTGTTGCCACCCTCAACAGTGTTTTTCTTAGTGCTTTTGTGAAAAGGTGTCCCCTAAGCCCTTCTCAGGGGTTATCATTAGGGAGTGGCTGAGAAGGTTGTGCATAAATAGGTCCAGCCAAACATTCTCATCTTCGAGAGACTTTGGACTTTTTCCTCTACAGAATATCAGGGGTTCAAGTTCTGGCATTTCAGTCTCACTGATTATAAACCACCGTTGAGTCCAAGCTCAATTAATTAACTTAGCGGACTGTTACCGTTACTCATACACATTGAATTCTGAATCCTGGTGATTGCACTATATCAATACATTTTCTCAGTTCTAATGTAATGTTAGAGTCCACCCACTTATATACATACTCCCCAGATTTCTGCTGATTCACATTGCCAAGAGCTACAATTTTTAGGTGTGCAGGCTATCTCCATCTGGGCCAGGCTTTGTTCTTCTCTGACTAGACAATGCTGGGATCTGACTTTCATTATGGATGTAGAAACAATTAGGGCTGTTGGGGATCCGTCCTCAGTGGAATATGCATTTTCTTGTTAATCAGCTGACCTTGGTGATAGCAAGGGAAGTTTGGTTCCTCTCTGTCAGGGCTACTTCTGCTGGTAGAAACCATCCAGGGAGATTTCAGGACTCAAGGCGCCCAGCCTCGTCTTGTCAGCCCAATGTCCTCATCCCAAAGCTCAGGGTTCTGCTCCTTCCCCAACAATGCCCTTGCCTTGGCACAAGAGAGTGTCAAAGTTACACATTTATTTGGTGTTACAACTCCTAAACCTTTACATTCAGGCTCTCCACTTGATCTTTGGCCATATCTGCTCTGTGGATACAGGTAAGGGACTCTTAAACCTGCTAGAGAGTCTTTGTGACTTTCAACTTGTGCCCCGTGTTGTGCATTTGAAGCTTTCAATTTGTCTTTTTCCTATGTTGTTCTCCAGGATTATCAGAAGAAGCCATCACATGATACAATTTTTGGAGTCGCCGTTATCCTCATAGCAACTAAACGCTACATTCATTTGATCTATCAATGTCTTGCTCTCCACCTGCACTCTCTTCCATGCCATGACTGATAATTTGAGTGATCATGAGGCTGCTTCATGCTATGGATTGCTAATGTCCTATCTCCCTCCCTCACCAACTAAGAAGGTTATCCATATGACCATTAAACATGTAAGCAAACCTATCCTCAAATCTAATTTTGAGGCTCTATTTCCTTGGGCCTCTCCTGGTACCACTTACTATAAATTTTAGGATCCTGGAAGAGAATGGATGCTATAAGCAGAGAGTGATTATGCACTGTGTGAACCTGGATCAGGATTTTTTTTTCTATAGAGGACATTATTAGGTCAATTGGAAAAATTTGAATAACAGCTGTAAGTTAGAAAGTAGTATTGCATTAAAGTTAATTTTTTTTCTTATTTTCATAATTATTCTATGGATATGTAAGAAAATGTAATTGGTCCTTGTTTTTAGGAAATACACACCAGATTATTAGGGTAGAAGGGGCATCGGGCATGCAACTTACTCTCAGATAATTCAGGACAGTTATAATAACTATGCACACACACACAGAGAATGCCAGTGTGTATGATGTTAAATATTGGGGGAATCTGAGTGAAAGGCACGCAGGGGTTCTTTATACTATTTTTGTTAATTTTCTATACACTTAAAATATTTCAAAATAAAGACTTAAAAAAAGAAAGGTTGCTTGAAGAGAGTTTAATGAAGGGACAAAGACATGGGCAAGGTTAAAGGTAACTATCAAGGGATGGTGGAGCATCCAGCATTGGTAGCAGGAAGGGGCTGCTACTCTAGGTCTGAAAGAACAGGTTGACTGAGCAGTTACCAGAACCCAGAAAACCCAGCAGCTGTTAGAGAAAGCATCCTAATAGGAGTTTCCAACCTGTGACCCAAGAGGGAAGAACTCAGGGAAATGAACACTCTTACCCTCTTCTTTTCTATCCTCTGTATTAGCTCAAGTCCCTCCATGAAGCAGACACCAGGATGGAATTAACCATGCAGTAGATTTATTGGGGAAAATGCCTGTGAGAGAAAATAGAGAGGGAGCCAGAGAAGGCTGTGAGAATTGTCAGACCCCCATCTAACATCTGTAGGGAGAGGGAAGGACTTGGTAGGACAAGTCAGACTGTGATGCAGTTCTAATAAAGCTTTGGAAAAGCTGTTGGGAAGTCCTCAAGCCAAAGCCATCCATCAGAAGAGTCCTAGATCTTGCAGGAATGGACCTCCCTTAGTTTCTCTGCTATGCTTAATGGTTATCTGGAAGTAGCATGTGGTAAAGGTGTTCTTGACACCAGTGCAGTGATAAGCTTGGTTTCTTGAATCTTATACCACTACTTGTTTAGGAAGGTTATGAGTGGTCACTGGGGGACAGAATACCATGGTGAGAGGAAGAAAGACTCAAGGAGAGAAAGAGTAACTGATTTTTTTCAATAAGGTATAATGAAATAGCAAGAGGCGAAGTTTGAAAAGAGAAAAATACCTCACCAACATTAGAAGTAGGAAGCTCTTTTCTTCCATGACAAAAGCTGTAATGTAATGTTCCCAAAACTCAGCCCCTTTCTATAAAAGAAAGAAAGATAAATGTAAATTGTCCAGTCACTTTAATTTTACTACCACTAGAGTGACATATTATCTAATTTCCAAGGTTGTGATTCTGGGGAAAAGATAGGGAAGTAAACACTTCTTTTATAACAAATTTTATGATACTTCAATAATTAATGCCATTTTGAGAATTATTACCATTTTGGCAGCTCTTTCATTAATGAAAAAAGGATTATCCAGTGAATATTTTCTAAGATTTATAATAGATGAAGTTGGAAAATATTAAAATAATTCAATGTCCTAACAAAAATACCTATGAAAATTTACAGCTTTGATGTTCTGTGATACTTGTTGGGAGGACAAGGTGTAATATAACACACATGCTTCTTATTATAATGCTTATTTCAGACTTGTTTAGAAAAATTCCTAACCATAATTTTTCCTAGCTAAGGACTTCACTTAACTCAATTATATACACAGATGGCTTTTCTAATAGCTCGCTTTTTTATTCTAAATGTTACAGTGTTTTTGTTGTTGTCTTCTGGGCTGCCAGTAAATCAAGGTTTTGTGATGGTGGCACTAGTCTATCTATTCCACTTAGCTCAAAGCACAGTGGCTGGATTTTTGTTGAATGAGTGACAGTGTGAGTGGTCACAGAGAATAAATGATATGCTGAAATCTATTGGATTATTAGTAAATGAGAGCTTTAAAATAATTTATACATCTGGATTGTAATCTCCTTAGGGCACTTACTATAAATAGTTTCATTGACATTATAATTCTATTTTTATTTATAGACCCACAGTTACAATACTTTTTCATATTTATAGACTTACAATTGCCCTATTAACTTGAATACTTCAAACCATTAAGACTGAAATTCCCAGAATCAAGAAGTTTCTGTGATTTAATATTTTAATTAAAATAATTAACTGTACTTACAGTTATATATTGTTGTGTATACCATATCAAATAAAACAGGTGAGGCTTCATAGGAACCAGTCCCATGGTAGTTATTTAAATAGTAAATTATTGAGTTTTAGAATACTGAATCAGTCAAATGAGTTTCATGGGTCAAACAATTGGTCTTGTGTGTAGAAATAAAGTTCAAATTTGTCCTTTGATTTTACTGATGAATTAATCATTAGCTGATTTCTTCAACCTTTGCAGTTGACCTTTGTAGTTCTGTGTGGTATTAAAATTTCCATTTCAAGTAGAATCCAGTGGTTAAAATATTGTGGAATTCTTGGGTGGAGAACATTCAGCTCTTTTGAACTATTGTGTTGAGAAGAAAATGTTAATAACATGAATCATATTAATTTAGCAGTATGATTATTGTAACAAGATATTATGTAATGTTGACATCACTATGGCTGCCATTATAAAAATATTTTGTGTTAACTGTTCTTAAGCTTTATAACTATGCTAGCTTTTTACATAAACTATTTTAGACAGATATTATATTTATTCTCTGTGGTTTATGGCCTTTAATCCAAAACTGATGGTACTGACCAACAGGATGATCTGAAGTATTTGGAACTATTGATTTGGCAGAATGAAGTATGTTAGCATACAAATAAATATAAGTGAGAAGAAAATACCTCAGAAAAAAGTTGATACGGACTTTTCTTTTGTAAAACGAATTAACTTTTTGATGAGTTTGGGGACGGAGATAAAATAAATAATTGATTCCATATAAGAAAGCTTCATAAACTGATCTATACATCTCTAAATCAAGGAGGATTAACCTTTCTTTAGCCTCTGCTCTGTGCCAGAAATCACACTGAGTTACTTGTCTACTTTATGGAGTCCTTCTGTTTGAGTTCGTTTTTGGTGAGCATTTGTCAATAATTTACAGCTCCAAGACATTGTCCTGAGGTTACATCCACTGTTCTATACAGATAAAATAATTTAATTTTTTACTTAGTTATAAATCATGAACTGAACTTAGAAGGCATCAGGCTCAGCACTTGAATAAATAATTTTATGTAAAGCTAAAGACTTTTTCTCTGGCGTGTGTGAAAACTAGAAGACTAGAAGATAAAACTTTTGAGGTCACCTTTCCTGCATCTGTTTAGCTTTGAACTGAAGTGGATTAAAAAGAAAGGGATTCTCATCATTTACAAATAAGATTAAGTCTTCTAGACATCGAAGAGTGAATATGAAGGGAAAATTGCACAGTTTTCATAAGAACTCAACTTATGATTATTAATACAAACATGGTAAGAATCAGAGAATTTTGCTAATTAATGTGAAGAAAACCATTTGAAACATGGTAATGTTTCTAGTATAGTACATTTTTCTGATCTATTTATTTGTAGTTCTCAAGAAAACATATATGTATTTAATTTTAGGCGCTTCCACCAATAAAATTGTCTTGAGAGTAGGTGTCTGACTCCTTCGACAGCTCTTTAACGTGACAGCTTAAATAAATGTACTTGTCACAGAGCCTAGCCCATAACAGACACCCTATGTTTGTTAGGTTTTTTTAAAAACTCCAGATTCTATTTGGTATATATTGCATCTTTTTATAAAGGAGGCCATGTGGCTTCCATGTTTATCTCTTCTTGTATGTCACTCTAGACGTGAATCTTCATCTCCAACATTGCAAACAATGTAAACATTGTAAACTCCAAGTTTAAAAATGTGCTTGTATCTCCCCAACCCTTAACACGGACCACAGTCTTCCTCTAGTCCTTCCTTTCTCTTGAATTTATATCTTCTTTTCTATAAGTGGCAGCCTTTTAGTCCTCTTCTTCATCCTCCATTTCTCCTTCAAGCCTACGGATTGGCTTTGGCCACCACTGCTGCTTTGAAATGGTTTCTGAAGGCCTGCAGTGCCCCCCTTGTGGGTATTTTCTGTTCTCATACTCTCCATTTCTTTGAAGACTTTGAAAGTCATCAGAATTTACTCCTTCTGGATGTTCTACACTGACCCAGTCCTTGTGACACCATGTTCCATGCTTTGGCTTTCCAATTGCTCCTTCTCATTCTCTTTAGCTGTCTTATTTCTCCACTTGCAGGTTACCAAATCACTCCATTTTGCTGGAGACTATCCCAGGTTTAGCAATGAAAGTCTTCAGTCCCAGGAAACCCCTCAATCCTGGGTAAACCAGGAAATTTGGGCGCTCAAAACTTAGCCCTTAAAAGTTGATGTTCCCCAGACTTCCTTCCTTCCTTCTCATCTCTATCTTCACTAAGGAAGCATATTTGTCTTCTGCAGAGGCTTCAACTATTTACTATGTATCAGTGATGACTAATCCTGTGTCTCCAGCCATAAGTGCTCTATCAAACCCCAAACACTATTTCTGAGAAAAAGACATGGGTTCTGGTCTGGGCTTCTAAAGTCCTTAAAATCCAAGGCGCACCATTTACTGAGTGGAACCTTGCATAATTTATTTAACCTCTCCATATCATGATTTATTGACATGTGAATGGGAATAATGCTCAATTAAAGGGTTATTGTGAGGATTAAAGCTAATTTTAAATTATTCATCCATATTCTCCATCCAGTGCCGGTACAAAGCAGGTATCCAATAACTTACAGCTATTTTTATTTATTGTTATTGGTACTATGTTTGAATATGCTGTCAGTCAGCATTTTTCCACTCCAATTCATCTGAAGGATATAAAAGGACTCCGGTGAGTAGAATGGCTTACTACAGCAGGAATCTTCAGTGGGTAGGAAGGAAAAGACACGTCTAACTTAGAAAAAGGCCTCCAGGTGATCCTGGCATTCAAGCTCTTGGGAGGTCAGTGTCTCTCCAACTCTCCCATGCCCTTGTTCTAGCAAATTCAAAAGACTTTGTTACTTACAGATATAAATTTAAATAGCATAATTCAAAATAAACAACAATTATTTTCTTGTATCTTCCCTACATTCTTGAATGTTTCGTTATTCCATTCCTATGATGTGCTTATTGAGTCACTTAACACCCATTAATTAAATTCAACTTGTTTTTGCTAGAGTTGCAGTCTTAGTACTAACTAGTAGAACTTAGAACTTAGTAGTAATTCTTAAAGTTCAGTGTGCATCAGAATCACTTGAAGGTTCTCTTCAAACACAGGGCTCCCAGGTCAGGGTTTCTGATTCAGTAGGTCTAGGGTGGAGCCTGAATATATGCATTTCTAACAATTCCCCAGGTGATACTGGGGTATTGCTGGCCCAGGGACTATACTCAAAAGCTGCTATGCTAGGATATTAAAATGGTGTGGCCGTTTAACTTAATTTTAACAAGTATTTGTTTTCTTTCTATTCCTCCTCCTCTGTTCCCCTTCGTCCTCCTCTTCCTCCTTCTTTTGGCTTTTCTTACCTGGAAATCTGATTTCTCTCCCGCACACTTTGACATTTTAAATAGGTACTGGAATTCCACTCATTTTCATTTTTATCTAAATCTTTGTTTCCAAATGCAATTCCTTACTGGAATCTAGTACAGAATGTCAATTTTATATCATCTCTGAGTCTTAACCATTCTTAGATGCATGAAACCTGATAGTCAAGAGCTTCAGTGAAAGTGAAGGTTAGTTATGTTTCAACGGCTTCAATTTTAGCTTTTGTTCTGGCTACTTTGCTTGGTTATTTACAAAATGTTCTTCGAGTAAAAATGGTCACTCCTTTATTTTGTAAACTTGAGCACAAAACATTTAAATGAGATTCTCACAATCATACAGGTAGTCAACGGCAGCTCAAGGAAGAACATTTAGGATTTCTCAGTTTAGTACATTTCCCACTTGATTACATCTTCTTTTAATATCATTGCAATTCAGTTTATGGATAGGCATGATATTTAGGTCACTGTGAGACAGGACAATCACAGTCCCAGAGCTATCTCTGGATTTCTGTATTACCTGGAATCACTGACTATGCCTTCCTGGTAGAGGGACATCCAGCC
Organism: Equus asinus; assembly: GCF_041296235.1. Taxonomy (NCBI): domain Eukaryota; kingdom Metazoa; phylum Chordata; class Mammalia; order Perissodactyla; family Equidae; genus Equus; species Equus asinus. The sequence continues at coordinate 14,965,457 of NC_091813.1, forward strand.
AGGTAAAAAATTAAATAAAACTGAAATTTTCCCTATGACCCAGATGGTTGATTTTTGGAACCTCAATGTTGCTAATAGGAACTTTTGCTTTTCTCCTTGCATTTCTGACTGTGAACATAACCATTATTTCCTTAAAAAAAAATACTGCAGAGCAGAGTGGTATGCAGAACCCATGTGATCATCAAATGGGGAACACAGAGCATTTTAACCTAATGAGAACTTTCGCTTCCCAGGGCGACCTGTTTGTACTCTGTGCCAAAAGACCTCTAAGAGGCCTACAGCTGTTTTAACTTTGTCATTTCAGACAAGAAGTGCGGCCCCTGCAGCAGCTGCAGGGCCCCCCCACCTGTTCTGCGTAGACCCAGGAAAGGGGCTCTTTAATCTCTGGGCCTGAGAAAAACCTTTATTAAGGAAAGAAACGGGGCTACAGAATTAATTCCTGGGGCGAACCTTGGGAGCACAGCAGGTGGTGGCCAAGAAGCCATGACAAAATTAAGGGAAAGGATTCAGATTCTTTTAAGGCCACGTGTGACTAGCAAGTACATGTGGGTTACAGCTGTAGAGAAGACTGTGTTTTTCATCTCTCAGAATGAGTGGCTTTCCATCTGATGAAGACTCTGTGGCAAGTTGTTTTGTTATTAGCTAGGTATCTCCAGTTAAACTTTGTTTTTATTCTTTTCTGAAACTAACTCCATGCAGACCAGTGATTTTGAAAGTTCTTCTAAAGTTTGCAGTATGAAATAATATTTCATTTTTTAAGCTATATTCAATGTGGTCTTTATTAAATCTTAGACAAGACCTGTCTCTGGGTTGCATCATTCTCAAGAAGACCTGCTAGTGGTGATGGCTGTCTGTCATTCTGCTTCCAAAGTAAACTCACTGGGTATTGGTGCAGAGGCAGAAACGACAGGGAAAGGGCCAATAGCAAAGACAAATGGCAGCAGCAGTGGCAGGTTCTTTAGGGACCTTTTATTTATTTATTTATTTTTTGAGGAAGATTAGCCCTGAGCTAACATCTGCTGCCAATTCTCCTCTTTTTGCTGAGGAAGACTGACCCTGAGCTAACATCCATGCCCATCTTCCTCTACTTTATATGTGGGACGCCTGCCACAGCATGGCTTGCCAAGCAGTACCATGTCCACACTTGGGATCTGAACCCGCGAACCCTGGGCCACCCAAGCGGAACGTGCGCACTTAACCGCTGCACCACCGGGCCAGCCCCTTTAGGAACGTTTTAAAATACCAACAACACTGGAAATTTTTAGGGACAACTAACTAGAGAAAAGTCAACCGACCTGTTCATTTCTGTACAAACTCATTCTGGACGCCCACGGTTGTAGCATCACCAATGATCTGCGTGACTTCCAGTGTCTGTCTTATCTTGAGAGATTAGGGGGGACTTGATTTTTTTTCTTCTAAAGCATGGTCCTTTGCTTCTCTTGTTTGTAGGTATTTAGTGCGTTTGCATCCTGTGTATGTTATCTTCTGGGGCACCAGGTAATTAAAGTGGAAGAAGCATGCGGATTTCTCTGATTGTAGAATGCTAGTTATTGTGTTCATTATTCACGGCATATGCTGTCCAAATATTTTTCACACTGATTTGTTTGCATCCACATATCTACCAATGGAAACAATTGGTAGCAAAGTTACTTTTTATTTTACTTCCTTCTTTTAGCAAATGAAGGTACAAATCAGAATAATTAGCTCTGCTATGTTATCCGAAAGATAAGGAAAAGAAAAAAAGATAAAGAAAGCTAAACAAAAGCTAAACTGGCTTTTGCAGAGAAACTTCCTCCTCTCTGCTCTACTTTTGCCCTGACTGACAGGGAGGTATATGGGGATCGTGTACTTTGCTCACATACTGGCCCCTTTCTTTCTTGAGGGGACCTGTTTACAGTCAGTGCAAGAGCCCCCAAGGAGGACTGCTGCAACTGCATTGTGCCATTTCAGGCATGATCTACAGAGGGTGCAGCAGCTGTGGGCACCTTTTCCATGCTTCAGGTGCCTTCTGTCCCCCTTTAGGGACTCCCTGCTCCACACCCCAGCCCCCAGGTCTTCCTAATGCCTGACAGTTCCCCAAACCTACTGTGCTACCAAACTGACTGGAACCCTGGCCTAAAATGCCTTTCCCCTCTTTCTTCGCTTGGTTAACCCTCACTGATCCTTCAAAGTGTAGCTTAAATATCACCTGCTCCAGGAAGCTTTCCTTGACCCATCACCTTCCTAACCCCCAGGCTTGCATAGTTCCTTCTGTGTGCTTGCATAGCACACAAGATGGTATCCAGTGATAACCTGTATTATTTGCCTGCTTATTTCCTTTTCCAACCAGTTTGGGAATTCTTTGGTGATAAGAAGTATGCTTTACTGATTTCCCTATCTTTTGTAACTATGGTGATGAAGAGCTGAAAAAAGATGCTCTTGAATGAAAAGTAAATGAATGACTCCAGGCAGATATTCACGGTATATTTAAAATAACGAATGGTGTATTATGCTAATGCTAGGTGCTCTTTCAAATAGACTCAAAATACGTGTGGCTCAAACATAACAGAAGTCTATTTCTTGCCCACATAGCAGTTTGAGCTGGTATTTCTGGTCAGTGGGACCAGAAATTCTCTGTGGGATCAGTCAATAACCAAGGCTAACAGAGGCTCTGCTATCTTTGATGCATAACTTCCAACCACCGTGGTTGTCGCAGCCCCACCTGGCCAAGAAAGAGAAGGGCTCTGACAAGCTCTCCAAGAGCCAAAAGACTCTTCTGGAGTCAGCCAGCAGGGGCACTCGTTACTTTCAGACACGTCCCACTGCCTAGAACTCAGTCACTTGGGAGCACAGACCTCTTCCAGGGCTAACATTCTAGTATATGAATTCAGCAAAATGTCAATGTGACTACTTTTCATATGGGGCCAATCGTTAATTAAATTTCTATAAAACCATGAAATTGCTAGTTTCTGAATGTTTTACTTTATGACTTCAAAAATAAAGCTGCTTTTGGTCTATTATGAAACACTTTTTGAACACTAAAATCATAACAAAAGGTAACTCAATCTATTGTATTTGCCTAAGCCTCACCACACGTCTCCCTGTTCTATTCTGGATTATGTTGTTCAACCTATGTGTGTGTGTGTGTGTATGAGAGAGAGAGAGAGAGAAGTATATTCATTAACCAATCTATTTATTCCTTTTAGGTACCAGGTGCCATGTTCTGTGCTAAGAATATAAAATGATTGAGACTTATATCTGCTTTCAAGGTTCTTATAGTCTAGTGGCATTCATGTAAGTAGAAAGTTATAAATCAGTATGGTAGGCAAGCTTCTCTTTTCCTGTTATTCATTTTCAATCTATTTCTTCTTTTCTCCCATCCATCATTCCCAAAATTGAACTCCAAAGCCTCCAACCTTGTGAAATTATAGATCTTTATAAATTTTCTGTTTATAGTCTACCCAGAAAGAAGTTTCATTTATACAATCTCTTCAAACCAATACTAGTGATTTCTGAAAGCTACTATTAGAGCACAGGTATTTTTATTTTGTATGTTCTCTGGGGAGGGGAGAATATACTTATTTAATGAGTCATTTTAGAAGCCTAGAATGTTAGATAACTGGAAATTATAAACATCACTAATCATCAGGGAAAAGCAAATCAAAACCACAATGAGGTACCACCTCACACCTGTTAGGGTGACTGTCATCAAGAAGATAAGAGATAAGTGTTGACAAGGATATGGAGAAAAGGGAATTCTTGTGCACTGTTGGTGAGAATATAAATTGGGTCAACCACTCTGGAAAACAATATGGAAGTTCCTCAAAAAATTAAAAATATATCTACCACATGATCCAGCAATTCCACTTGTGGATATATACCCAAAGGAAATGAAAACAGGATTTCAAAGAGATATATGCACTCTGTTTATTATAGCATTTATTCACAACAGCCAAGATACGGAAACAACGTAAGTGTCCATCTACAGATAAATGGACAAAGAAGATGTGATAGATAGATAGATATATGTAAAATGGAATTTATTCAGCCATGAGAAAGGCTGAATTGCCATTTGTGACAACATGGATGGACCTTGAGCACATTATGCTAAGTGAAGTAAGTCAGAGAATGACAAGCACTGTATGATCTCACTTATACATAGAATCTAAAATGGCCAAGTTCTTAGAAGCAGAGAGTAAGATGATGGTTCCCAGGGGATGAGGGGAGTTAAGGACAGATGTTGTTTATGGGCACAAACGTACAGCGAGTAGTAAATAAGCCCTAGAGATCAAATGCACAGCACAGGGAATATAGACAGCAATATTGTATTATAAATAAAACCTTGCTAAAAGACTAGAACTTAATTATTCCAACCATTATAAAAAGGATAATTATGTAATGTGTTAGAGGTGCTAACTATTGCTAAATGGTAATCATATTAGAGTGTGTAAATGTATCTATTAACATTTATACACCTTAACTTTACACAATGTTATATATCAAATATATTTCAACAAAAAAAGAAAGTATAATGTTCATTATGTTCACACACACATGCACATAAGATTTTCAAATAATTTTGAGAAATTCTAAAACCTCTCATTCAGTTTCTTTTACTTAAATTTGAAAGGAATTGCTTTACTTTTTTTGGATTGGGGGGAGATTAGCCTTGAGCTAACCGCTGCCAATCCTCCTCTTTTTTGCTGAGGAAGACTGACCCTGAGCTAACATCCATGCCCGTCTTCCTCTACTTTATATGTGGGACACCTACCACAGCATGGCTTGCCAAGCAGTGCCGTGTCCGAACCCGGGATCCAAACCGGCAAACCCCGGGCCACCGAAGGGGAATGTGTGCATTTAACTGCTGTGCCACTGGGCCAGCCCCTGAAAAGAATTGCTTTAAAAAGACACGTTGCTACTATTCATCTTATTTTACCTTTTGTATGATGTTTTTCTTTTTCTTTTTTTTTGTTTGTGAGGCAGATTTGCCCTGAGCTAATGTCTCTGCCAATCTTCCTCAGCTTTGTATGTGTGATGCCCCTACAGCATGGGCAATGAATAGAGTAGGTCTGCAGCTGGGATCTGACCCCACAAACCCTGAGCCACTGAAGTGGAGCACCTGGAACTTTAACCACTTGGCCATGGGGCCAGTCCCTGTATAATGTTTTTCTTGTATCGTAAGGGAATCATTCTTTTAGAAAAGTTTTCTATACATATCTTTTGTGTATGTGTGTGTGAGGAAGATTGGCCCTGAGCTAAGATATGCTGCCAATCTTCCTCTTTTTGCTGAGGAAGATTGTCCCTGTGCTAACATCTGTGCCCATCTGCCCCCATTTTGTATATGGGATGCTGCCACAGCATGGCTTGATGAGCGGTGCTAGGTCTGCACCCAGGATCAGAACCTGTGAACTCCAGGCCACTGAAGCAGAGCCTTCGATCTTAACCACTACACCACCAGGCTGGCCTCAATATACGTATCTTTTTCTATGCCAATTTCACTAGATTGGTCTACATGAAAAAAAAAAAACCCAAACAAACAACAAAAACTTGTTTCAAACAAGTTTTGGGAAAGTACAGGTAAAACATTTTTTCCCCAGATGGATTCATATAATGTAAATTCGAATCGCATAGTATGAAAAGAAACATTACACTATGTGATGACTAAATGATTAAACATTACACTAAATGTTGACTAAATGTTTTATGTGGTTACGCTTTGTCTCATTTTTGAGATGGAAGTTTCTTGAAAATTGAAATCAACATTTTCTCTTTTCAACTCTATCATGTTGATATGTCTCATAATTACTAATTGTTAGATCCTATCTTAATTCTCTTGTGTGTATATGCTGTCAACAATTTTGCTTTTTACTTTCTGCTTATATTTGTATTTTAAATTTTTTTTTAATAATTGCAATTTAGTGTTTATTTATCATATAGTCATGTTGACCCTATGTTCAAAGAAGTCATTTAGAAAGTAAAGCAAATTTAAATTTTCTTTACTTCTCTCAGAAGATTCTCAGGTAAGTTAAAAATAATACATTGCAAGAATAGCTGTCAAAATGTTAGACAAATCATTTAAAATGTAGTAAAAGGCAATATGCATATAAAAGAAGTAAACCGTTCTTAAAACTCACAAAAATGGAGAGGATAAAAAGAAAGTCAGCCCTTGCAAAAGGACTGTGAGTCAGAAGTTCCAAATTTCATCAGACTTAAAAACAAAACAGTAAAAAGACAAAGAAAGAAACCAGATGCACATTTGGGGCCTATGTATGGAAAGTATTATATTTTGTATGGTTTCAACAAAGGTACCAGAATGATAAAATGATCATTGTGTTTCAGTGGGACTCACACCGAAAGACAGGAATTACAGAACTGCGTAAGAAAGTACTTATTCATTTTAAAACCATCCGTTGAGGGTACTTTTGCAAACCTCACTCTGATCCTAAATGAATTCAATAAGAAACACTTGAAAAGTTGCATTTTGCCAGGTTGGGTCAACCTGATAGAGAATGGACACCAACCTAACAGCTGAATGTATGCACTAGTTGCCATGTGAATTACAAGGAGAGTGCTGGCAAAAGTCCTCAAATTTGAATAGTCCAACATCATATGTAAGTCACAGCATCTGAAGGCCATTCGGAGGGGCATTGCTGCTGGTTTCCCCTGTCTGTCTATCTATATATCTCTCTCTATCCATCTATCATCTATCTGCCTATCCAAATCTATCTAATCTATCTATCTATCTATCTACCTTAGCTTAACTGAGGTATAATTTACATACATTAAAGTTTACCTGTTTCAAATGCACAGTTGGCTGAATTCTGTTAATGATACAGAGCTGTGTAATCACCACCAAAATCACCCTAGAGTCTCCTCATGTACCTCTGCCCTTGTTCCCTCCCCTGGTCCTTGAGTACAGGCAACTGCTGATCTGCTTTCTGCCACTTCAATTTTCCTTTTCTAGAATTTCATATAAATGGAATTAGATAGTATGTAATCTTTTGAGTTTGACCTCTTTGATCTAACATAATGGTTTTGAGATTCATCCATGTTGTACACATTAATAGTTTGTTTCTTTTATTATCAAATAATGTTCTATTATATGGATATATCAAAAATTGTTTATCCGTTCACTAATTGACAGGCATTTGGGTTATTTTTAGTTTTTGGCTACTATGAATAATGCTTCAATGAACATTTGTGTTCAAGCCTTCATGTAGACACATGTTTTCCTGCATCTTGGATAAATATCCTGGAGTTGAATTGCTGGGTCCTACAATAAGAATATATAAAACTTTGTAAGATACTGCTATACTAATTTGCTAAAAGTGGCGGGACCAATTTCCATTTCTACTCACAATGTATAAGAGTTATAGTAACTCCTCAGTAAAGACTCCAACAGTTCGTCTTTTAAATTTTAGCTATTTTAGGAAAAGTGTAGTGGCACATCATTGTGGTCTTAATTTGCATTTCCCTGATGTCTAGTAATGTTGAGCGTCTTTTCATATGCTTATCTTACATTTGTATATTTTCTGCTCAAATCTTTTGACTATTTTGCAATTGAGTTTTTTCTCTTCTTATAATTGTGTTCTAAGAGTTCTTTATATATTGGCTATATACGAGACCCTTGTCAGATGTATGATTTGCAAACACCTTCTCCCAGTCTATCCCTTATCACTTCATTTTCTTAAGTATGTCTTTCCAAGAAAGAAAATTTTAATTTTGATGTTAAAAACAATGTTTCATAATTTTTGATGCTATTGTAAATGTTATTTTTCAAATTTCAAATTCCAATTGTTAGTTACTAGAATGTAGAAATCCATTTATTTTTTGTATATTGATATTTATTCTGCAAAGTTAGTAAATTAACTTATGATGTTTAGTAGCCACGTATATTTCATCAGATTTTCAGCATAGATGATCTTGTTCCTGTAAATAAATACACTTTTACTTTTTCTTTTCCAATCTGGATTCCTTTTGTTTCTTCTCTTTATTTTATTGCTGCAGTGCAATATTACATAGAAATGGCCAGAGCAGACATCACTGCCTGGTTCCTGATCTTAAGGAGACGTCATGCAGGCTCATTAAGTATGAGGTCATTTACAGTTCTTACATCACTTTTATTACGTTGAGGAGGTTCCCTTTTATTCCTAGTTTGCTAAGAGTTTTATTTTTCTTACAAATGAATGCTGGATTTTGTCAAATGCTTTTTCTGCATCTATTGAGACGATCATATGGTTCTTCTTTTCATATGATTAATTGTTGAACCAACTTTGCATTTCTAGGATAAATCTCAATTGGTCATGCTGTATTATGTAATATAGATTTCTGAATTGGATTTGCTAAAATTTTGTTAAGAATTTTTGTCTTTGCCTTTAAGAAGAATATTTTTCTGTAGTTTTCTTTTCTTGTAATGTATTTCTCTGGTTTGGGTATCAGAGTAGAGATGTCTTCATAGAATAAATTGAGAAATATTTCCTTCTCTTCAACTTCCTCAGAGAGTTTGTGTTGAATTGGTATTATTTCTTCCTTGAACATTGGTAGGATTCCCTGAAGCAATCTGGGCCTGGAGCTTTCTTTGTAGAAAAGTATTCACTTCAGATTCATTTGTTTCAATGATTATAGAGTTATTGAGATTATCTATTTCTTCTCAAGTGAGCTTGATTGTGTGTCTTCTAGGAAGTTTGTCTGTTTCATCTAATTAGCAAATTTATTGTCATAAAGTTGTTGATAATATTCTTTTCTTATTTTTATTTTTAAACTTTTTTTTGAGATAATTGTAGATTCACATGCAGTTGTAACAAATGATTACAGAGAGACCCCATGCACCCTTTACCTAACAAGGGTCACATCTTATATAAAATTATAATACAATATGATAATCAGGATATGGAAATTGATACAGTAAAGATACAGAACTTTTCCATCACCACGAAGATCCCTTCTGTTGCCCTTTTGCACCCAAATCCATCTCTCTTCTTTTCCCAGTCCCTGACCTCTGACACCCATAAATCTGCTCTCCATTTCTGTAATTTTGACATTTCAAGATGTCATATAAATGGAATAATACAGTAGGTAACCTGTTGAGATTGGCTTTTTTCACTCAACATAATTCTCAGGAGATCCATACAAATTGTTGCACGTATCAATTGGTTGTTCTTTTTTATTACTAAGTAGTATTCTATTGTAAGAATGTACCACACTTTATTTAACCATTCATCCTTTGAGGATACCTGGGTTGTCTCTAGTATTTGTCTATTATGAACAAAGCTGCTATAAACATTTGTGCACAAGTTTTTGTGTGAAAATAAGTTTTTGTTTCTCTGAGATAAATTGCAAGGTTGTATGATAGTTGCATGTTTAGTTTTCAAAGAAATGCCAAAATATTTTCCAGATTAACTGTACCATTCTACATTCTTACCAGCAATGTTTGAGTGATCTGGTTTCTCCACATCTTTGCCAACATTTGGTGGTGTTATTTTTTATTTCAGCTATCGGTGTGTGGTGATATCTCATTATGATTTTATATTTGCATTTCCTTATTGGCTAATAATGTTGAACATCTTTTCATGTACTTATTTGCCATCTGTATTTCATCTTCAGAGAAATGTCTATTCAGGTCTTTTGCCCATTTCTAATTATATTGTTTATTTTCTCTTAATTGTTAAGTCTTGAGAGTTCATTATATATTCTGGATATTAGTCCTTTGTTGGATATGTGGTTTGCAAATATTTTCTTCTTGTCTGCAGCTTGTATTTTCATCCTCTTACCAGGATCTTTAGCAGAGCAGAAGTATTTAGTTCTGTTGAAGTCCAATTTATCAAATTTTTCTTTACTGGATACTGCTTTTGGTGTCAATTCTAACAACTCTTTACCTAATCCTAGATCTCAAAGATTTTTTTTAAATACAAGTTTTATACTTTTACATTTAAGTCCATGGTCCATTTTGAGTTAAGTTTTGTCTTGAGTGTGAGACTTATGTTAAGGTTCCCTTTTTTGCCTACAGGTGTCCAGTTGCTCCAGCACTATTTCTTGAAAAGACTATCCCTCCTCCATGGAGGGAGACACATTTGTGTAGGTTTATTTCCGAGTTCTCTCTTCGAGGCCATTGATCTATGTGTCTATCTCTCAGCCAATACCACACAGTTGTGATTACAGTAGCTATATAATAAATCTTAAAATTGGGTAGATTGATTCCTCCTACTTTATTCTTTTTCAAAGTTGTTTTAGCTGTTTTAGTTTCTTTCCGTTTTAATGTAAACTTTAGAATTATCTTGTCTACATCTACAAAACTATCTTGCTGTTGTTTTGATAGGAATTGTGTTAAAACTTTATGTCAATTTGAAGAGAGCTAACAACTTTATTATATTGTGTCTTTCAATTCATGAAGACAGTATAACTCTCTACTTATTTAAATCATTGATTTCTTTCACTAGCATTTTGTAGTTATCATATGTCTGTATGTTTTTTGTTAGATTTATAGCTAAGTATTTCTTTTTTTGAGCCATTTAAAATGGTATTGTATATTTAATTTTAGTGTCCATTGCTAGTACATAGATATACAGTTGATTTTAAAATTTTTATCATGTATCCTGTGCACTTCTGAACTCATTTATTAGTTCTAGGTGGTTTTTTGGTAGATTTCTTGGGATTTTCTACAGAGACAATCAGGTCATCTGCAAATAGAGTTTTATTTCTTTTTTACTGGTCTGTGTGCCTTACATATTCTTTTATTGCCTTACTGAACTGGCAAAAACTTCCAGCGCCATGTTGAATAAGAGCTGTGCGAGCAAGGCATCCTTGAGTCATCCTACATCTTAAGGGGAAAGCGTTCACTCTTGTATCCTTCAGTATAATGTTAGCTGTGCATTTTTATAGACGTTCTTTATCAAGCTGAGGAACTTTTATCATGAATCAGTGCTGAGTTTAGTCAAATATTTTTCTGCATCAATTGACATAATCATGTGATTTTTCATTGTTAGCCTGTTAGTATGGTAGATGACACTGATTTTTGAATTTCAATCAGCTTTGCTCAGGTAAATCCCACTTGGCCATGGTATGTAATTTTTTAAATATATTTCTAAATTCTTGTTTCTAATATTTTGTTAAAGATTTTTGCATCTATATTCATGAGTGATGTGGGTCTGGAGTTTTCCTTGTATTTTGTATTTGGTATCAGGGAAACACTGGCACCATAAAATATACGGGAAGTGTTTCCTTCTATTCTATTGTCTGGAAGTGGTTGTTTAGAATCAGTGTTAATTCTCTAAACGTTTGGTCAAATTCTCTAGTGATACCATCTGGCCCTGAATATTTCTTTTTTGGAAGTTTTAAAATTATGAATTCTGAGCCAGCCCTGATGGCCTAGTGGTTAAAGTTTGGCACACTCTGCTTGGGCAGCTGGGGTTTGGTTCCTGGGTGTGGAACCACACCACTCACCTGTCAGTAGTGATGCTGTGGTGGTGGCTCACATAGAAGAACTAGAAGGACTTACAGTTAGAATATACAACTGTATACTGGGGCTTTGGGGCAGAAAAAAAAGAGAGGAAGATTGGCAACAGGTGTTAGTTCAGGGTGAATCTTTCCCAGTAAACATAAAAAAAAATAAAGATAAAAATAATAACATTATGAATTCAATTTCCTTAATCATTTTAGGATTATTCAAATTATCTGTTTCATATTGGGAGTTATAACAGTTTGTTTTTTTGAAGGCTTGGTCCATTTCAACTAAGCTGTCAAATTTATGTGTGTAGAGTTGTTCATAGCATTTCTTTATTACCCTTTTGATGTCTCTACAGTCTATAATGATATCTTTGTTTCATTTCATTTTCTTCATCAGTCTTGCTAAAGATTTGTCAATTTTACTGATATTTGCAAAGAATCAGCTCTTGTTTCATTGATTTTCTTTATTTTCTATGTTTTTAATTTCAGCATTGTCTGCTCTTATCATTATTTCCTTCTTTCTACTCATTTCTTTTTCTTTTCTAGGTTTTGAGGTGGGAGCTTAGATTATTGATTTGAGATGTTTCCTCTTTTCCAATGTAAGCACTTAGTACTGTATATTTTATTCTCAGCACTGCTTTAGCTGTATCACACAAATTTTTATATGTCATATTTTCTTTTCATTCAATTCAATATAATTTTTGTATTTCCCTTGAGACTTCATCTTTGACACAAGGGTTATTAGAAGTGTATTGTTTAGTTTCCAAGAGTTTGGGGATCCTTCTGCTACTCATTCCTAGTTTGATTTCATTTTGGCTGCAGAATAGATTCTGTGTGATTTCAATTATTTTAAATTTGTTGAGGCCCAGGATATGGTCTCTGTCAAGTGTAAACTTGGAAAGAATGATGTGTTGTGGGGAATGTTCTTAGATTCTTTTGGTTGATGGTGTTGTGCAGTTCTTTTATATCCTTGCTGATTTTCTGCCTAGTTTTCTATTAATTGTTTAAAGGGGTGTTGAAGTCTCTAACTATAATTGTGAATTTGTCTATTTCTCTTTTCAGTTCTTTTCTTTTTAGCTCTGTTGTTTGGAGCATACACTTGTAGGATTGCTTGTCTTCTTGGTATATTGACCCTTTTATCAGTATGTAATGCCCTTCTCTATCTGTGGCAAACTTCTTTGCTCTGCAATCTACTTTATCTGATATTAATATAGCCATTCTTGCTTTCATTTGAAAAATGTTTACATGATATACCCTTTTCTACCCTTTTACATTCAACCTACTGATATCATTATATTTAAAGTGAGATTCTTACAAACAGCATATAGTTGGGTCATGTTTTTTAATCCACTCTGCCCAATCTCTGTCTCTTCATTGATATATTGAGACCATTTATACTTAGTATGATTATTCCTATGTTAGGCTTCAATCTGTCATTTCAGTTCTAGTTTTCTGTTTGTTCTCTCTGTTTGTCATTTCTCTATTTTCTTTTTCCTGTCTTCCTGTGGGTTACTTGATGAATTTCTTAGAGTTCCATTTTTAGTTATCTATCATGTATTTCAGAGTATCTCTTTTTACAGCTTTTCTAGTTGTTTTCCTAAGTACTACACTATATGTACATAACTTATCATAGTCTGCTGTAACATTATTTTACAAGTTCGAGTAAAATGTAGACGTCTTACTTCCTTAATGTCTCGTCACCCTCCTCCACTTATAACATAATTGTATTAAGTATTTTCCCTATGTACACCAATAGTGTTATAATTTTGCTTCAATTATCAGACATATTTTAGAAAACTCAAGAGGATAAGGGAAATGTATTTATTTAGTCATATTTTTAATTTTTAAAATTTTTTCTTCCTTTCTGGTGTTCCAAGTTTCCTTCTTTTGTTATTTGTTCTCTGCTTATATCTTCTTTTAGCCATTCTTTTAAGTAATTTTTGCTGGTGGCAAATTTTCTTAGTATTCCTTTATCTGAGAAGAATGTCTCAATTTCCTCATCATTCCCGAGGGATACATTCACTGGACATAGGACTCTGGTTTGACAGTTCTTTTCTTTCAGTAATTGAAAAATATTGTGCCGCTTCATCTGGCCTCCATGGTTTCTGATGAGAAACATTCTGTCGTTTGAATTGTTTCTCCTTGATAGGTGAGGTATCATTTCTCTTTCTCTGCTTTCAAGATTTTTTCTTTGTCTTTATTTTGTGCAAGTTTGAGTATGATGTGTCTTGGTGTGCTTTTCTTTAGTTTCATTTTGTTTTGGGTTTACTCAACTTCTGGAATCTCTAGGTTTATGTCTTTTGCCAAATTTGGGAAGTTTATAGCCATTATTTCTTTGAGAGCTTTTTCAGTCCCTCTTAATCTTCTTTTCCTTCTGATAGCCTAATAACATACATGTTATTATAATTCTACAGTTCTCCAAGACTGTTTTTTTTTTAAGTATACTTTCTTTGTTGTTCAGATTGGGTAATCTCTATTGTTCTATCTTTAAGCTCACTGATTTTTCCCTCTGTCTTCACCATTCTGCTGTTAGCTGAGTTCCTCTGACTCTGTACCAGCAGGCGTGGAGGGCAGCTTGTTACTTCCAGGTGGTGTTAAAGTCCACATTCTCCACTTAGTCTCTTTGACACCTGAGGTAAGGGTGTTATTCCTTACTGCTGGGCAGGGGTGGGAATTGTGGCTCTTCACTAGGCTTCCACTGGTGTCTCTCTGGCTGGGAGGCTTAGGAGGGCCTTGTTACTCCTAATCCCTGCTGATGCTACAGGTAGGTTGGCCTTATTACTGCTGGAGAGTAGTGCAAGTCCTGACCCTTAACTAGGTCTTCTTTGATATGACCCAGTGAGGAGGGGGGAGGATGCCTTGTTACTGCCAGATAGGGGTAGAAGTTCAGGTTCTCTACTCAGTTTTTCTGTTATCACCTTGTTGGGAATTTGGGGTTCCTCATTACAGTCTGGAGAGGATGGAAATCCAGGCTCCCCACTTGGCATTTGCTGGCAGATGAAGGTGGAGCCACAGTTTTTCTGTGAGTCTGGCTTTAGTAAAGTGACATTGTCTAAAAGTTTTCTTTCTTTCCAGGCTGTCCCTTTCCCAGTCCTCTATCTAGAGAGAGTAGGCTTTTGTTGTCTGTACCCGTTGTCATTTCTTGGTTGGTAGCTTCTTCAGCAACACGTCTGGGACATATGAGGCAAACAGAAAACCCACAGAAATTAGGGCCTGAGGTCCATAGCAGGTTTGCCTTCTTTTCTCCACCTTACAGAGTCTTCTTATATTTGTTTCACACATGCAGGCACTAGCGCGCACACACACACACACACTTGTTTGGTGTTTTTAGTTGTACTTAGAGGGAGAAATAGGGAAACGTATGTCTACTCTATCTTCCAAAAAGTGGAAATCTTTGAGATTGGTAATGTGTCTTCTCTTTTTTCTTGATGTTTTCTTGATCAGTCTTGTTAGAAGTTTACCTATTTTACTGATGTTTTCAAAGAACCAGCTTTTGGCTTTATTGATTTTATCTATTGTGCTTCTGGTTTCTATCTCACTGATTTCTACTCTGATGTATACTACTCCTTATTATTCTTAGTTTGAGTTTTATTTGCTCTTCTTTTTATAGTTTTTTAAAGTGTAAGCTGTGGTCATTGATTTGAGACCTTTCTTCTTTTCAAGTACAAAATATTTAGTGCCATGCAATTCCCTTGTTTATTGCATGGCACTAAATAGCTGCATCCCACATATGTTAACTGTGTTTTCAATTTCGTTTAGCTCAAAATGCTTTCTTATTTCCCCTTTGACATCTTCTTTGACCAATTGGATATTTAGAAGTGTGTTATTTAGTATCCAAATATGTGGGGTATTTTCAGGTATCTTTCTGTTGTTGATTTCCAATTTAATTTAATTATTGTCAGAGAATATTGTATTATTTGAATCGTTTTTAAATTTATTGAGACTTGTTTTATGACTCAGAATATGGTCAATTTTGGTAAATTTTGTATGTGCATTTTATTTACTTATTTATTTAAGATTTTATTTTTCCTTTTTCTCCTGAAAGCCCCTTGGTACATAGTTGTACTCTTTAGTTATGGGTTCTTCCAGTTGTGGCATGTGGGATGCTGCCTCAGCATGGCCTGATAAGCAGTGCCGTGTCCGTGCCCAGGATCTGAACCCATGAAACCCTGGGCTGCTGAAGCAGAGCATTCGAACTTAACCACTTGGCCATGGGGCTGGCCCCTGTATGTGCATTTTAAAAGAATGTTTATTCTGCTGTTGTTGGGCGAAGTATTGTATAAGTGTTAATTAGGTAAAGTTGGTTGATAATGTGCAACGCTATATCTTGACTAATTTTTGGTCTACTTTTTCTATCAATTATTTAGAGAAGCTTAATAAAATCTGGCCAAACTTGTGATTTTGTCTATTTCTCCTTTTAGGTCTAATAGTTTTCACTGCATGTATTTTTGAAGCTGTCTTATTGGTGGTGTAAATATTTAGGATTTCTATGTTTTCTTGACTAATTGACAAGTTTATCATTATGGCATAACCTTCTTTATCCCTAATAATATTCTTTGCTCTAAACTATAGCCTTCCTGATATTTATATAACTTTTTTTGACTACTGTTATCATTGTATATTTCTTTCCATCCTTTTACTTTTAACCTATTTGTGTCTTTTTATTTAATATGTGTTTTTTGTAGACAGCATATATTTGATCTTCCTATTTGAATCCACTATGACAGTTTCTTCCTTTTAATTAGGGTATTTAGACCATTTATATTTAGTGAGCTTATTGATATGTTTGGATTTAGATCTGCCACTGTACTATTTGTTTTCTACTTATCTAATCTGTTTTGTTTCCCCTTCCTTTCTGTCAGCCTTCCTTTGGATTGTTTTTTTTTTTTATGATTTTGTTTTATCACCTTGGCTGTAACTCTTTGCTGTGTATTTTCATTTTCAGTGTTGGATAATGTTTAGTGGAATACATATTTAACTAGGCATAGTCTACCTGCAAGTGCTATTACCCCATTTCACATACAGTACAAGAATCTTTCTACAGTGTACCTCCATTCCTTTCCCCTTGCATATTATGCTATTTTTTCATATCTCTAGCCTCTCCATATGCTATAAATCCCACATTTCATTACCATTCTTTTTGCTTTAGACATATACTAACTTTTAAGGGGATTTAAATAATAAGAAAAAGATTTTTATAATTATTCTCCAGTTACCATTTCTGGTGCTATTTATTCCATTTTTCAGGTACAGATTGGCATCTAGTTTTATTTTTCTCTGTCTGATGGATTTCCTTTATCATTTCTCATATTCTGAATCTGCTTTTGTTAAATTCTCCCACATTTGTTTGAAAAATATCTTTATTTTACCTTGCTTTCTGTTTAGGATTTCTAAGATTTTATTGTAGTAACATATACATAACATAAAATTTACTATTTTAATCTTTTTTAAGTACAATTTGGTGGTATTAAGTGCATTTATGATGTGGTGCAACCATCATCATTATCTATTTCCAAAATGTTTTTATCATCCCAAACAGTAACTATCTACTCATTAAACAATATATTTCCATTCTACCCTTTCTTTTTTGGAGGGAAAAGATGTTTTTTGCTGGGCAAAAAATTCCAAGTTGAACTTTTAATATTTTTTATAGTACTTTAATAATATTGCTCCTAGCTTCTATTGTTTTGGACCCAAAAAATGGTGTAATTCTTATTTTTGTTTTCCTGTGTGTATCTTTTTCTACAGCTGTTTTTTAGGTTTTGTCTTCACGGTTTTAAGCAATTTAATTATGATATGCTTTGTTGTATCTTTCTTCATATTTCTGGTGTTTGTGCTTCATTGAATGTCTTTGATCTACCAGTTTATTGTTTATTATTTTCACAAAAGTTTTTTTTTCTGTTGTTTTCTCTCCACTTTTCTTTCAGGACTTTGGTAACAATTATATTAGGCTGCTTAATAAAGTTGTTTTATTGATCACTGATATTCTGTTTACTATTTTTTCGTCTTTTTTTCACACTGGGTTTTATTCTCGTTAGTTTATACTGCCATGTCTTCAAGTTCACTAATGTCTTCTTTTGCCTTTTCTGTTCTTGAATCCTATCCAGTGTGCTTTCCTTCAGGAAGTGATGTCATCAACGAAACAGTTTGACCCTAATACTAAGACCAGTTTACAGTGGGACCTAGTTTGTCATGTTGCATCATATCTTAAGTTCATAGTCTCAACCGAATATTTAAATAATATTCCCAGAGCATATTTCCTGAAGTTGATGGCATCATGTCTATTTTAGCAGCAGGTCATTTTTTGTGCAATGTAAAGGTGAATTGTCATATCATCTTTTGGCCTTGAAAATAAACAGCCCTAGGCAAATTCTATTCTATAAATATCCTAACTATTTATAGTAACAAATGCAAAATAGTTGACGTGCTTTTCTCATATGTGAATAAGTAAAACCATAAATTAAACAAATGGTTGATCTATCATCCAGTGATTAGAATAGTGGTGCATTTTATATACTGAATAAAACATGTTGATTGAGTGACTGGAAAGAAGCATTATACAATTTCTTAATTAACTATAATAATTTTGCTTTTGTTTTTTCTAACTCAGCTTATATTCTGGTCCTTGTGTTGAAATTAATTATGGGTAGCTTTTCCAGGCTCTGTAGCGAGGAATGAAGTGATTTATTAATGATGTATTCTGTATAGTTTGAAAGGAGTTGGTAGCATTCTATCTGTGCTGTAGTCAATGAAAAATTAATGTCATTTGGTTTAGTAGCTACTTTAGTCCCCTAACAGCCATTCTTCTCTTTCTTCTGTCTTGCTGGCAGAACCTACCTTCCATAACAAAAAGCGATAATACTTGATATTTGAATTTCCAATCAGCCTTATACCTTAGAAATGAACATGTGATTCAATCCTGGCTGAAAGAAGCTAAGAGTGAAAATCCTAGAGATAGTGATAAAAAGATAGAGATACATGAACAGAATCTTTCTGTGTTGGACATATGATAATTATATGTTTAGAGTTTTTGTGGCTTTAATGTTACATTGAAGGGAAGACCAAACAAGTTGTAGACAAGGTACTCCAGAGCCCTAACATTCTGTAGATATTAAACCAATAGTGTTATCATCATGAAGAATTGCTTGGGAGTGACATCATCAACATGGCGCAATATGAGTTTTCTACCTCCAAAAGAACACCAATGAGGACAATCACCCATGGATGAGAGTGCCTTTGTGGAAGTCCAGGAGGACAGTGGAGAAGATCCAGTGCAATATTAAAGGGGAAAAAAATCCAGAATTGGACACATTAAAGAGGGTAAGAGGAACAGTTTCATTTTACCTGTGTCACCTCTCCCCCAAGGTGGCAGAGCTCAGTCACAAGGGAGATCTTCTCGACCCATGAATTCTCTCATGGGGAAAATGAGAGCATAGAAGTGAGCACCCAGTTTCCCTATTTGTGCAGGTGGCCAGCAAAGAGACCCACTTCTTTCTTGCTCCATCCAGAATACTAAGGGATGCTGTGAGACTGAGGTGGGCAGGGAGCAGCTAGGAAAATAACAGCCAGGGCTCTAGGAGGACATCAGAGTACTTAGATCCAATAAACTGCTTTGCAGATTCCATCAGGTGGGCCACTCTAGAGCTATTGGGGATGTCTCAGCTGCAGATTCCCCCCTACCGGTCCATGAACACCCTCAATGCTATGTGCACCTCATGTACACACACCCCCCACCCTATGGATGGCTCCTTCTATGCACCCCCAGGGCAGCAAGAGAGAGCCTTTGCTGAAAAACAATCTTAAAATGTATATGGAACAACAAGACTCTGAATAGGCAAAGTAGTTCTGAGAAAGAAGAACAAAGTGAAAGGCATTGCATTGCCTGATTTCAAGCTATATCATAAAGCTATAATAATCAATAAAATATGGTACTGGCATAAAATAGACACACAGACCACTGAAATAGAATCAAGAGCCTAGATATAAACCCATGCATATATGGTCAACTAATGTTTCACAAGGGCTCCAAAGATACTTAACAGGGAAATGATAGTCAGTTCAATAAACAGTGAAGGGAAAACTGGACATCCACATCACAAAAGAACAAAATTGGACCCCTGTCTTATACCACTCACAAAATTTAACTCTACATGGATTAAAATCTTAAATATAAGACCCAAAACCATAACAATCTGGAAGAAAACAAAGGGAAAATCTCCTTGACATTGGTCTTGGCAACAATTTTTTGGATATGATGCCAAAAGCAAAAACAGACGAATTGGACTACATCAAACTAAAAGCCTTCTGCACAGCAAAATATACAATCAAAAAAATGAAATACAACCTATGGAAGGGGAGAAAATATTTGCAAACCATGTAGCTGATAATGGGTTAATATCCAAAATATATAAGAAACTCATATAACTCAATAACAAAAACCCCAAAAAATCCAATTAAAAAATAGATGGACGTGAATAGACATTTTTCTAAAGAAAACATGCAAATGGCCAAGTACATAACTAATCATCAGAGAAACGCAAGTCAAAATCACAATAAGATATCATCTCACATGTGTTAGAATGACTATCATCAAAAAGACGAGATAACGTGTTGATGAGGATGTGGAGAAAATGTAACATTTGTGCACTCTTGGTGGGAATGCAAATTGGTTCAGCCACTACGGAAAATCTTCAAAAATTAAAAATAAACTACCATATAATCCAGCAATCCTACTTCTTGGTAGGTATCAGAAGAAAATGAAGTCACTATCTCCAAGAAATATCTGCATCCGCCTGTTTATCGCAGCACTATTCACAACAGCCAAGGTAAGGATCAACTTAATTATCCATCAATGAGTGAATGGATAATGATAGAATATGATTGATATAAACATATATAAAGTGGAATATTATTCAGCCATAAAAAATAAGAAAATCCTGCCATTTGTGACACATGGATGGACCTTGAGGGCATTAATGCTAAGTGAAATAAGTCAGACAGAGAAAGACAAATGCTGTATGATGTCAATTATATGTAGAATCTAGAAAAGTTGAACTCGTAGAAACAGTGAGTAGAATGGTGGTTTCTAAGAGCTGAAGGGTGAGGGAAATGAAGAGATGTTGGTCAAAGGATACAAACTTCCAGCTATAAGATGAATAAGTTATGAGGACCTGGTGCACAGTGTGATGACTACAGTTAACAGTGCTGTCTTATATACTTGAAAGTTGCCAAGAGAGTAAATCTTAAATGTTCTCACCACACATGCAAAAAATTGTGATATTGTGATTTATGAGGAAATATATTTGGTTATTCAGATGACCAAAATATGTTTCTCATATATATTTGATCTTTGTCCGTGGTTCCTGGCTCACAGCTCCTAAAACCCTTGAAATTTCCTCTGATAAAAGCAATAAATGTGTCTTTTGTTGTGTTAATGAGGTGAATCTTGCAAAGTACTTCAGTACCCTAAGGATGGAGGGAGGGTTGCCCATGGAGCCAGCTATGTGATTAGAGGAAATTTTAGTCCCACCCCTGACCTCCAGGGAGGGAAGGGGACTAGAGGTTGAATCAAATACCAAGGGCCAATGATTTAATCAATCAGGCCTATGTAATGAAGCCTCCATAAAAACCCAAAAGAAGAGCTTCTGGGTTGAGAATGGTGAGAGTGGTGCACCTGGAGAGGGCATGGAAGCTCCATACACTTTCCCATACCATGCCCTATGCATCTCTTCCATCTGGCTTTTCCTGAGTTCTATCCTTTCATAAGAAACTGGCAATCTACTAAGTAAAATGTTTCTCCGAGTTCTGCGAGCTGCTCTAGCAAATAAATTGAACCTGAGGAGGAGGTTGTGGTAACCTCTGATTTATAGCCAGTTGCTCAGAAATACAGGTAATGACCTGACCTTGTGACTGGCATCTGAAGTCCAGGCAGGAGGTTGTGGGAATCTCCAATCTGTAGCCAGTTAGTCAGAAGCACAGATGATAACCTGGACTTGAGACCAGCATCTGAAGGGGAGGAGGGCAGTGTTGTAGGACTGAACCCTTAACCCGTGGCATCTGACACTATCCCTGGGCAGATAGTGTCAGAATTAAGTTGTACGATACTCAGTGTGTGTCAGGACACTGCTTGTTGTATGTGTGGGGACACCTCTCCCACATTGGAATTGGTGATCAAAACTCAATTTAGGTAATTATGTGAGGTGATGGATGTGAGGTGATGGATGGCTTCTGGCCATGTGAGGAACATAAACCACAATTGTTCAAGTTACTGTTTCTCAAACTTTAATATGAATGTGACTCACTTGGGGATCTTGCTAAAATAAAAATATGGATTCAGTAGTTCTGGGGTAGCCAGCCCTGGTGGTCTAGTGATTAAGATTCGATGCTCTCATCACCATGGCCCAGGTTTGTTTCCCAGCAGGGAAGCACACCACTGACTACTGGTTGTCACACTGTGGTGGCTGACTGTCGCTGTGTTACTGAGAGCTACGCCACCAGGATTTCAAATACCAGCAGGGTCACCCATGGTGGACAGGTTTCAGCAGAGCTTCCAGACTAAGACAGACTAGGAAGAAGGACCTGGCCACCCACTTCTGAAAAAATTAGCCATGAAAACCCTATGAATAGCAGTGGATGGGGCCGGCCCCATGGCTGAGTGGTTAAGATTTTCTGCTCCACTTTGGCAGCCCAGGGTTTCACCGGTTTGGATCCTAGTATGGACATGGCACTGCTCATCAGGACATGTCGAGGTGGCGTCCCAAACAGCACAACCAGAGGCACCCACAACTAGAATATACAACTGTGTACTGGGGAGCTTTGGGGAAAAGAATAAAAAAAAAAATTGGCAACAGATCTTACCTCAGGTGCAAATCTTAAAAAGAAAAAGTGGAGCATTGTCTGATGCAGCTGTAGACGACGTGAGGATGGTGCAGAAAGACTCGGCAGGTTCTGCTCTGCTGTACATGGGGTGCCAGGAGTTGGAATCGACTCAGCACTAACAGCAAAGTTTTGGGCGGGGCCTGAGACTCTGCATTTCTAACAAGTGTTCAGATGATCCCGATACTGTTGTTTTATGGAATTAGGCCATTTCATTGGAAGTATTCACAGCTGAAATATCCTAAGTGATTCCCTAATACTTGATGATGAGAGTGAGTAAGCTTACTACAACAACAAAAAATTGGCAAAGAACAACACTCAATAAGTTTTAAGGAATTTGATGATAGAATGTAGAATTTAATGCATTTAGCTAAGGCTACACACAGCAGTGTGCTGGTGAATGTTTAACGACTGGCTCTGTGGGGGGAAAAAGGTCTGGATTTTAAAAAAGTAGCTGTCTAGAGAAAAAAAAAGCCATGCCAACTTCCTTCATGTAAATACTCCCATCATGGCTAATTGCACGCTCCTCATGTGATGTCATTGAAAGGGGAGTTGGGAAGAGATGTGCACAGTTGTCTCCTGTGGTCCGGCACCAGTCAGCTCCCCCACATCACTAGCTCCATACACCGTATCCCATTAAATTAACTAATTACACAACAAAGAAAGCTCTGATTTAAAAAAAAATTTCCTTTCTCTGTTTATAAAATAATATATATTTACATGAGTAATAAACTTCAGTATAAAGAAGGATCAAAAACAATTCGTAAAGTTTCAGATAACTTACACTTGAATTTTTGTTAAGTATTACTCTAAGTCAGAGTTCTTAATTGTGAGCAATAGATGCTGGTTTCTGGTTTAATTAAGCAGAAAGGGAACTCATTAAGTGAATGTTGGGTAGCTTGACATTGTGGGGCATCTAGAGCGTCAGATTTATTAAGCAGCCAGGGCAAATAGCCCAACTCAGAACCAGTCTTTTGGAGGAACTCTTCCTGCTGCTGCCAGATAGGATATTGCACGTCTTATCTCTTGGGACAGTAGCTCTTGAGCCAAGGTCTGTGACAGTTGCACAGGCCCATTTCCATGTGTATGCCTTAACTGCAAAGGAATGTGGGAAAGGAGGATTGGCTCCTCAATTTGGGAGGCCACTCTTGCCTCCCACCAGGTCTTAAAAGGCAGAAAATTCCCCAAATATTGGAATAATGTTGAGTAGTCAAAAATAATAACACATTTTCACTAGTATATTAAAATTGGGATTGTACAAAATGTAGTTATATATTTTGATGTTTAAATCAGTTAGCATTGTGTCATGAGACTTTTCTTGTCAAGTGTTTTTTGAGAGCAGGGGTTTAGTGATTGCATAATATTCCACCATGTACTACTTCCAGTTGCACAAATCCCCATTTTTTTCCCTGACAATACCAATCTCTTTAAATTTTCGCAAATTTTAATTTCAATGACTTACTAAATATTTGACTTCATTCAGTTTATCAGATCTGGGAATCAACTTTCTTGGTTTCTTATTCCTAGTCTAATATTTTGTGATTTAAAAAATTTAAAGCATCTTCAATTTTTGGCATATGGATTGAAGGACGGTCTGTTTCCAAGAAGTAAATACCTTGTGGCATCTGGCACACAAATGATACTGTAGTGTCACTTGGTAGGTATGCTAGGTATGCATTAGCTGGCCCGTGACAAAGTTCTGCTAGACTCCAGATTTCTTCACCTATTGTTGAGTGGGCTCTCTTGAATAACTCTCAATTCACTTGGGCTCTTGTTCCTGAATATTTGGAAAGCAGCCTTTTAGTTTTCTTTGTAACGTTTCTCAGAATTGTGGTTTCAGAAATCCTTTGAAATTTAATTTCACATCATGTTTTGTGTGAGCAGTAACTAGGTATATCTAGAGAATTATAATGTTGCATAAAATGTGGCTACAAACTGCTAACCAGACTGGTCATGTTGGAGGTGAAGGTTGCCAGATTACCAGGGTGCCCTGGGACTCTTTCCTTCTTTTTCTCACCTGCTTATGTAGAATTATTTGTGACTTTCTCATGTAGAAAGCTAACATTTTATCTCTTTTAAAATTCTCTCATATGGTTGTGCTGACTTGCTATTAAATTCCTTCAACTGCTTACATAAACTAACTATTGAATGGTTTGAATTAATGTTGAATGATGGAAAAGGAAAAACATTAGTTGCCATGTGATTTTTGCTGAAGTTCAGCAAATATATTTAATGTGTGTTAAGAAGTTGGATTTATGCCTGTCTGTGAATGTCTACTTTATTCTCTCATACTGTTCTTCAGTTTAATTTTGACAAAAACTGCATTAATTTTAATTATGATTTTTTCATTATTTTAATAATAAAACTTTTAACAGAGGTTTTCCAATTAAAAATAGCTTTTGTCTATCATCTATCCAATAAATATATCCTTCTTTTATTTTCTCATTTGTACATAACACTTTTATAATACACTTTATGTAATATGTACCACTGATATTGGTTAAATGGTAAGTTGTTCTGAAAACCATATAGAAACTAAACATTGTGTTCAAATGTGGCAGAGTTTTGAAAAATTATAATATTTTTTCTGAGTTTATTGGAAAGGAAGTCACATTTAATTGACAATCATTTCCATTAATTTAGATTTTAACTATTTAAGGTTTTAAGGCATTTTATCTTAATTCAAACTGATTTTTTTAATTGCTGAGGAATATTCACCCTGAGCTAACATCTGCTGCCAAACTTCTTCTTTTTTTTGCTTGCGGAGGATTACTGCTGAGCTAATATTTGAGCCAATCTTCCTCTATTTTGTATGTGGGATGCCTCCACAGCTGGCCGACGAGTGCTGTAGGTCCACACCCAGGATCCAAACTTAACCCAGGCTGCTGAAGTGGAGTGTGCCAAATTTAACAACTACACCATGAGGTCAGCCTCAATTCAAACTAATTTTAAAGTGTACTGTAACTGCTAAGTTTAGCATTAGAAAAATACACATGAAGATATAGGCCCCATTATTTAAGAAAATTATTCTACTTTCAGAGAGGAGGAAATTTCAGAAAGGCTAGTAATAACAGTTCATCAATTTCTTTAATTCAAGCTCCCATGATTTAGTTTATGATTAGACTAATCGTAAACTGTTTGTTATCATTAAACTTCTAGAATGAAAAAGTGAGGGAACTGATATGGAAAAGATTAAGTCACTGAAAGTTTTCACTTGATTAATGCTGCAAGCCATTTTTTTCCTCTTTTTTTTTGTGAGCAAGATTGGCCCTGAGCTAACATCTATTGCCAATCTTCCTCTTTTTTTGCTTAAGGAAGGTTGTCAATGACATAACATCTGTGCCAATCTTCCTCTATGTTATGTGGGACACCGTCACAGTGTGGCTTGATGAGCAGTGCTAGCTCTGAACCTGTGAACCCCAGGCTGCTGAAGTGGAGTGTGTGAACTTAACCCCTACACCACCGGGATGGTCCCTCTGCAAGTCCACAGAGTCTGTTCCCCTAGCTACCACTGGGCTTGGATGACGGCTGGCACTAATTGATTGATGTCATATGAAAATTGAAGTCTGGGCTCTACACGCTCAGCTCTTTGTAAGCAAAAGAGATAATTTTACAAGTGTTCTATTTATATGTGAAAGTGGCGCTGGCGCACCATCTGTGGGGCATGTGTCCTGAGATTTCACTGAGTGGGAATGAATTTATAGTGATTCAACCACATCTCTTGCCAAGACTCCACTTATGACCAACAAGTTGGCCAGGGTTAGGGGCTGCTGGCTGTAGATAGAGACCACAGAGAAGCTAACTGCCTTGCTTGGGTTTGAACCTCTCCCCCGAGCCCAGCATTATAACAGATCAGGATCTTCGTAAATATAGAGCTTCATCTGAATAGTAGAGGCTTTGGGGAAAACCCTGAGCTATGGCCATGCAGGTACACCATGCCCAAGCCAGGTGTAGTCTTTCTGGCATAACTTCTGAGAGTGGAAAGATACAACATAGCAGAGCTCAGTGCTAAGATATTTCTCTCTGGAGCGATTCGGGGCATTAATAATGACTGTCAGCCTATCAACAACACAAATGCTTTTGGAAGAGTTTGACATTTTAAAAAATGATTCTTAACAGAAAAGCATCTGAAGGTAATTGATAAGAAAATACATATAGAATATACATACATGAGCTCATGCATAAATTATATATGCATGTACTAAATATTCAGCTGAAAATAATGGCTAGGTATGGAAATTATTTAACTTTCCACAATTCTATGCCAGAAGTACTTCTCAGTAACTGATTTTTATTAAGCACTGTCAGTCAATGTGTAAAACAAATAAGTAAAAAGGAAATTTTGGAAACTATTTCAGATAGGGTATTTATTTAAAATAAGCTCTAAGTTATAATTGAAACAAATTTTAAAAAATGAACTCATGGTCATAACATGTTAATTTGCTGCTCTCAGATTAGCTTCTGTTCCATGAAGGTTGAACAAGATGCCCTTTGCTTCAGCTGCTGGTGCTCTATGCACTGCAAGCTGTGAGCTGCTGAAGGACAAGAAGCTCTCTGCTCGCTCTCCTCACAGAGGCAAATCTCCTGGAAGGGTTTATGTGTGCCCAGGAAGGGAGGCTCACTGAATCAAAAGTTTGGAGTCACTGCAATTACGTCTTTGTTTTTGAAAGCATATTTTAATTTTCTTGACATAGGCACCTTACAAGAGGTTTGAGTATCTATGTGGTTTGAGTAAATAAACGGCATTTATATTTTTTTCCTGAGCATGTGAACAATAAATCTCAAAAACTATTGTCACAGGGATCACGGTTAGGAAGATAACAGTTCACCTTTGTGACTTATATTAATTTTACTCAGATAGAATTGAGTGATTTAAGCTTTTAATTGATATCCTCATGACCTGAAAGTTTGATTTATCTCCTATTTGATTTCCTTTAGAGACTCAGTGTACTCACCACAGGGATCAATTCCCTTATAGTTAGATTTTTTAGTTTGCTTAATATATAATTTACTTTCTTGGCCTAGTAATAAGATACACTTTCGTAAGGTGAATGAATTAAGTCTATAATAGAAAAGGTTTTTATCTCAAAAGAAGTTACATTAAAACATATATTTATATTTACCTTAATATTTTCTCCCACTTTATGATGGGCTATATTTATTTGGTCCTTTCCATATAATCTATCACTAATCGTTTCATATAAAAATTTATTGCAAAACTATAAGTAAAATAAAGCAGTGTTATCAAATAAAAAATACTCTCTAGCCACCACCAAGTCCTACTATTGAAATATAAACTCTTAATTTTTTACATATTTAGCTTTATGGTGGTTATCTCCATAACTTCAAATAAAAAATTTGTGCATCTATTTTTAGATTTATATATTTTAATCAATAATTATAGATTCCTGTGAGAAAATATGAAACATTTTGCTTGTTTACACTGATAGCCTTTCCTTCACTTTATCGTTGTTTTATTTGTAATTATCTTCAATTATTTAATTATTTATTATTGTATTGGTTGCTTTTAAGCATTAAACAATACACATAAAAGTCAACTTACTGAATCTGTATTTCTTGACTCCAAATAATATAATAAGATGAGGTTTTTTTTTTAATTTATTTTTTATTGCAGTAACATTGGTTTATAAAATTATAAATTTCAGGAGTACATCATTATATTTCGATTTCTGTGTAGATTGCATCATGTTCACCACCCAAAGACTAATTACAATCCATCACCACACATGTGCCTCATCACCCTTTTCACCCTCCTCCCTCCCCCGCCTTGTGACCACCAATCCAATCTCTGTCTCTATGTGATTTTTTGTTGTTGTTTTTATCTTCTACTTATAAGTGAGATCATATGGTATTTAACTGTCTCCCTCTGACTTATTTCTCTTAACATAATACCCTCAATGTCAATCCACATTGTCACAAATGGCCAGATTTCATCATTTCTTATGACTGAGTAGTATTCCATTTTGTATACATACCACATCTTCTTTATCCATTTGTCCCTTGATGGGCACCTAGGTAGTTTCCAAGTCTTGACTATTGTGAACAATGCTGCAGTGAACACAGAGGTGCATGTACCTTTATGCATTTGTGTTTTCATGTTCTTTGGATAAATACTCAGCAGTGGAAATAGCTGGACCATATGGTAGTTCTATTCTTAATTTTTAAAAAATTTTTTTATTGAGTTAATGATAGGTTACAATCTTGTGAAATTTCAGTTGTACATTATTGTTTGTCAGTCGTGTTGTAGATGCACCCCTTCACCCTTTGTGTCCATCCCCCACCCCACCTTTCCCTTGGTGGCCACTAATTTGTTCTCTTTGTCTACATTTTTAAATTCCTCATATGAGTGGAGTCATACAGAGATTGTCCGTCTCTATCTGGCTTATTTCACTTAACATAATTCCCTCAAGGTCCGTCCATGTTGTTGCAAATGGGACGATTTTGTTCTTTTTTACAGCTGAGTACTATTCCATTGTGTATATATACCACATCTTCTTTATCCAATCATCTGTTGATGGGAACTTAGGTTGCTTCCACGTCTTGATTATTGTAAATAATGCTGCAGCGAACATTGGGGTGCATGGGACTTTTGGAATTGCTGACTTCAAGCTCTTTGGATAGATACCCAGTAGTGGGATAGCTGGGTCATATGGTAGTTCTGTTTTTAATTTTTTGAGGAATCTCCATACTGTTTTCCATAGTGGCTGCACCAGTTTGCATTCTGACCAGCAGTATATGAGGGTTCCTTTTTCTCCACAACCTCTCCAACATTTGTTACTATTAGTTTTAGTTATTTTTGTCATTCTAATGGGTGTAAGGTGATATCTTAGTGTAGTTTTGATTTGCATTTCCCTAATGATCAGCGATGATGAACATCTTTTCATGTGCCTATTGGCCATCTGTATATCTTCTTTGGGGAAATGTCTGTTCATGTCTCCTGCCCATTTTTTGATCGGGTTGTTTGATTTTTTGTTGTTGAGTTGTGTGAGTTCTTTATATATTATGGCTATTAAGCCTTTGTCAGATGTATGACTTGCAAATATTTTTTCCCAGTTAGTGGGTTGTTTTTTTCATTTCAATCCTGTTGTCATTTGCCGTGAAGAAGCTCTTTAATCTGATGAAGTCCCATTTGTTTATTCTTTCTATTGTTTTCCTTGTCTGAGAAGACATGGTGTCTGAAAAGATCCTTTTAATACTGATGTCAAAGAGTGTACTGCCTACATTTTCTTCTAGAAGCCTTATGGTTTCAGGTCTTCCCTTTAGGTCTTTGATCCATTTTGAGTTTATTTTGGTGAATGGTGAAAAAGAATGGTCAATTTTCATTCTTTTACATGTGGCTTTCCAGTTTTCTCAGCACCACTTGTTGAAAAGATTTTCTTTTTTTCATTGTAGGCCCTCAGCTCCTTGGTCGAAGATTAGCTGTCCATAGATGTTTGGTTTTATTTCTGGGCTTTCAATTCTGTTCCATTGATCTGTGCACCTGTTTTTGTACCAGTACCATGCTGTTTTGATTACTGTAGTTTTGTAGTAGTTTTGAAGTCAGGGATTGTGATGCCTCCAGCTTTGTTCTTTTTTCTCAGGATTGCTTTAGCAACTTGGGGTCTTTTGTTGCCCCATGTGAACTTTAGGATTCTTTGTGCTAATTCTGTAAAGAATGTCATTGGGATTCTGATTGGGTTGGTGTTGAATCTGTAGATTGGTTTAGGTAGAATGGACATTTTAACTATGTTTCTTCTTCCAATCCATGTGCATGGAATGTCTTTCCATCTCTTTATATCGTCATCCATTTCTTTCAGAAAAGCCTTGTAATTTTTGTTGTATAGGTCTTTCACTTCCTTAGTTAGATTCACCCCGAGGTATTTTATTCTTTTTGTTGAGGTTGTGAATGGAATTGTGTTCTTAAGTTCTTTTTCTGTTAGTTCGTTATTAGAGTATAGAAATGCTACTGATTTGTGTAAATTGATTTTATACCCTGCAACTTTGCTGTAGTTGTTGATTACTTCTAGAGGTTTTCCAAAGTATTCTTTCAGGTTTTCTATATATAAGATCATGTCGTCTGCAAACAGCGAGAGTTTCACTTCTTCCCTCCCTCTTTGGATTCCTTTTCTTCCTTTTTCTTGTCTAATTGCTCTGGCCAAAACCACTAATACTATGTTAAATAAGAGTGGTGATAGAGGGCATCCTTGTCTTGTTCCTGTTTTCAGGGGGATGGTGCTCAGTTTTTGCCCATTGAGTATGATGTTGGCTATGGGTTTGTCGTATATGGCCTTTATTATGTTGAGGTAGTTCCCTTCTATCCTCATTTTGTTCAGAGTTTCTATCATAAATGGCTGTTGGATCTTGTCAAATGCTTTCTCTGTATCTATTGAGATGATCATGTGGTTTTTATTCCTCAGTTTGTTGATGTAGTGTATCACGTTGATTGATTTGTGGATGTTGAACCATCCCTGTGTCCCTGGTATGAATCCCACTTGATCATGATGTATGATCCTTTTGATGAATTGCTGAATTTGGGTTGCTAAAATTTTGTTGAGAATTTTTGCATCTATGTTCATCAGCAATATTGGCCTGTAGTTCTCTTTTTTCATGCTGTCCTTGTGAGGCTTTGGTATCAGTGTGATGTTGGCCTCATAGACTGTGTTAGGAAGTGTTCCATCCTCCCTAATTTTTTGGAATAGCTTGAAAAGGATAGGTATTAAATCCTCTCTGAAAGTTTCTTAGAATTCCCTGGGAAAATCATCTGGTCCTGGGGTTTTATTCTTTGGGATGCTTTTGATTGCTGTTTCAATCTCTTTCCTTGTGATTGGTCTGTTCAAATTGTCTGCTTCTTCTTGACTAAGCTTTGGGAGATTGTAGAAGTCCAAGAATTTATCCATTTCCTTTAGGTTATCCCTTTTGTTGGCATATAGTTTTTTGTAGTATTCTCTTATAAGCCGTTGTATTTCTGCGGAGTCTGTTGTTATTTCTCCTCTTTCATTTCTGATTTTGTTTATTTGAGCTTTCTCCCTTTTTTTCTTTGTAATTCTGGCTAGAGGTTTGTCAATTTTATTTATCTTCTCAAAGAACCAGATCTTTGTTTCATTGATCCTTTCTACTGCCTTTTTTGTTTCAATAGCATTTATTTCTGCTCTGATTATTATTATTTCTCTCCTTCTGCTGACTTTGGGCTTTGTTTGCTCTTCTTTGTCTAATTCAGTTAGGTGTAGTTTAAGATTGCTTATTTGGGATTTTTCTTGTTTGTTAAGATGTGTCTGTATTGCAATGAATTTTCCTCTTAATACAGCTTTTGCCATATCCCATATGAGTTGATATGGCATGTTATCATTTTCACTTGTCTCCAGGTATTTTTTGATTTCATCTTTAATTTCTTCAATGATCCATTGGTTGTTCAATAGCATATTGTTTAGTCTCCACATCCTTGTGCCTTTCTCAGCTTTTTTCTTGTAATTAATTTCTGGCTTTATAGCATTAAAATCAGAGAAGATGCTTGTTATTATTTCAATTTTTTTTAAATTTGTAGAGGCTTGCCTTGTTTCCCAACATGTGGTCTATCTTTGAGAATGTTCCATGTGCACTTGAGAAGAATGTGTATTCTGCTGTTTTTGGATGGAATGTTCTATATATGTCTATTAAGTCCAGGTGTTTCAGCTTTCCATGCTATTATTCCATTGCAGTTACAGCCTGTCACCACTAGATGGGGGTCGAGAGTCACACGTTATGAGCCCTCCACCTTCACCTGCGATGGTGGCATACAGCACGGGTTGGAGGAGGAGGGGCACTTTCTCTCGTGTGCAGACCTGGATTCTGTTCAGTGCTCACTCTCTGGTTTCCCGGGGCCCTGGCTTGATGGGATCTCCCCACATGAAAGCTTTCCCCCGTTAGGAGGTTTCCGCTGCACGGGTCTGTGGTAGTCCTGGATGATCTGTGGATGCGCAGCCCCTCCCCTGCTCGTTTCCTCTCCTGTGGCAGTGATCCCAGTCTCTAGGGGAGGGAGCGAAGTTCTCTCGTACCCCGTTCCAGCTCCTCTGAGGATGGCTCCATCTCTCCGCCTTCCATCGTTTGGCTGATGTAGGTCTCTGACGGTCTCTTTGTTGCTAGGATTTTGGGGTTGGGATTCAGTTGTTCCTTTGGTTGTAGTTTGGAGGGGGTAGAGTCCCAGATGAGCTCACTCCACCATATCACTGACGTCACTCCTATCCATTCTTAATTTTCTGAGGATACTCCATACTGTTTTCCACAGTGGCTGCACCAGTTTGCACTCCCACCAGCAGTGAACAAGGGTTCCCTTCTCTCCACATCCTCTCCAACACTTGTTGTTTCCTGTCTTGTTAATATAGCCATTATGACCACAGTGAAGTGGTACCTTATTGTAGTTTTGACTTGCATTTCCCTGGTGGTTATTGATGTTGAACATCCTTTCATGTGCCTATTGGCCATCTGTATATCTTCTTTGGAGCAATACCTGTTCAGAACTTTTGCCCATTTTTTAATTGGGTTGTTAGTTTTTTGTTCTTGTTGAGATGTATGAGTTCTTTATATATTTAGGATATTAACCCTTTATCAGATATATGGTTTGTAAATATCTTCTCCCAATTGTTAAGTTGTATTTTCATTTTGTTGATGGTTTCCTTTGCTGTGCAGAAGATTTTTAATTTGATGAAGTCCCATTTGTTTATTTTTTCTATTGTTTCCCTTGCCTGATCAGACACGGTACTTGAAAATATGCTACTAAGATTGATGTTGAAGAGCGTACTGCCTATGTTTTCTTCTAGAAGTTTCATGATTTCAGGCCTTACATTCAAGTCTGTTTTGAGCTTATTTTTCTGTATGGTATAAGATAATAGTCTACTTTCATTCTTTTGCATGTGCCTATCCAGTTTTCCCAACAATAATTATTGAAGAGACTTTTCTTTCTCCAATGTATTTTCTTGGCTCCCTTCTCAAAAATTAGCTGTCCATAGATGTGTGGGTTTATTTCTGGGCTCTCAATTCTATTCCATTGATCTGTGTGTCTGTTTTGGTGTCAGTACCATGCTGTTTTGGTTACTATGGCTTTGTAGTACATTTTGAAATCAGGGAGTGTGATACCTCTAGCTTTGTTCTTTTTCCTCAGGATTGCTTTGGCTATTCAGGTTCTTTTGTTTTTCCATATAAATCTTAGGATTCTTTGTTCTATTTCAGTGAAAAATGTTGTTGGGGCTTTGATAGGGATTGCATTGAATCTGTAGATTGTTTTAGGAGATATGGACATTTTAACTATGTTAATTCTTCCAATCCAAGAGCACGGAATATCTTCCCATTTCTTTATGTCTTCAATTTCGTTCAACAATGTTTTATAGTTTTCGGTGTACAGATTTTTCACCTCATTGGTTAAATTTCTTTCAGTATTTTATTCTTTTGTTGCAGTTGTACATGGGATTGAATTCTTAATTTCTCTTTCTGCTACTTCATTGTTAGTGTATAGAAACAGAACTGATTTTTATATGTTGGTTTTGTATGCTGTGACTTGATTGTATTCATTTATTACTTCTTAAAGTTTTATTTCATTCTTTAGAGTTTCCTGTATATAAATCATGTCATCTGCAAATACTGAGAGTTTCACTTCTTCCTTTCCAATATGGATCCCTTTTATTTCTTTTTCATGCCTGATTGCTCTAGCTAGGACTTCCAATACTAGGTTACATAAGAGTGTTGACAGTGGGCATCCTTGTCTGGTTCCTGTTCTTAGAGGGATAGCTTTCTGTTTTTCTTCATTGAGAATGATATTAGCTTTTGGTTTGTTATAGATGGCCAATACTATGTTGAGGTATTTTCCTTCTATACCCATTTTATTCAGAGGTTTTATCATAAATGGACGCTGTATCTTGTCAAATGCTTTCTCTGACACTGTTGAGATGATCATGTGATTTTTATTCTTCATTTTGTTAATGTGGTGTATCATGTTGATTGATTTGTGGATGTTGTACTTTCCCTGCATCCCTACCATAAATCCCACTTGATCATGGTGTATGATCTTTTTAAGGTATTGTTGTATTCCATTTGCTACTTTTTTGTTGAGGATTTTTGCATTGATGTTTGTCAGTGATATTGGCCTGTAATTTTCTCTTTCGGTGTTGTTCTTGTTTGATTTTGATATTAGGGTAATGTTGGTTTTGTAGAATGAGTTGGGATGCATGCCCTACTCTTCAATTTTTTGGAAGAGTTTGAGAGAATAGGTATTATGTCTTCCTTGAATATTTGGTAGAATTCACCAGGGAAGTCATCTTATCCTGGCCTTTTGTGTTCTGGGATGTTTTTGATTGCTGTTTCAATCTCCCTTACTGGTGATTTGTCTATTCAAATTCTCCATTTCTTCTTGACTCAGTTTTGGAAGGTTGTATGGTTCTAAGAATTTATCCACTTCTAGATTATCCAATCTGTTGGCATACAGCTTTTCATAGTGTTCTCTTATAATCTTTTGTATTTCTGAGGTATCCATTGTAATTTCTCCTCTTTCACTTCTGATTTTATTTATTTGAGCCTTCTCTCTTTTTTTCTTAGTGAGTTTAGCCAAAGGTCTGTCAATTTTGTTTATCTTTTCAAAGAACCAGCTTTTGGTTCAATGATTTTTTCTGTTGTGTTTTTAGTCTCTATTTAATTTTTGTCTGCTCTGATTTTTATTATTTCCTTCCTTCTGCTGAGTTTGGGCTTTGTTGTTCTTCTTTTTCCATTTGCTTTAGGTGCACTGTTAGGTTGTTTATTTGGGACTTTCCTTGTTTGTTGGAGTAGGCCTGAATTGCTATAAACATCCCTCTTAAATCTGCTTTTGCTGTATCCCGTAGATTATGGCATGTCATATTTTCATTTTAATTTATCTCCAGGTATTTTTTGATTTTTCCTGTGATTTCTTCGTTGACCCATTCATTGTTGGGTAGCATTCTGTTTAATCTCCATATATTTCTGGCTTTTCCTGTCTTCTTCTTGTAGTTGATTTCTAGTTTCATACTGTTGTTGTAAGAAAAGATGCTAAGTATTATTTCAATTTTCTTACATTTATTAAGACTTGTTTTTTGGCCTAATACATGATCACTCCTGGAGAATGTTGCATGTGCATTTGAAAAGAATGTGTATTCTGTGGTTTTTGAATGGAGTATTCTATATATTTACTATGTCTATCTGGTCTAATATGTCATTTAAGTCCAATGTTTCCTTATTGATCTCTTCTTTGGATGATCTATCCAATGATGTAAGTAGAGTGTCCCCTACCATTATTGTGTTGCTGTCTATTTTTCCTGTTGTGTCTGTTAATAATTGCTTTATAGATGTAGCTGCTCCTATGGTGGGTGCATAATTTACAAGTGGTATATCCTCTTGTTGGATTGTTCCCTTTATCTTTATGTATTGCCCTTCTTTGTCTCTTGTTACAGTTTTTGTTTTAAAAGTCTATTTTTTCTGATATAATTATTGCTACCCCAGATTTATTTTCATTGACATTTGCATGGAGTATTTTTTCCCTCTCTTCACATTCACTTTGTGAGTGTCTTTAGGTCTGATGTGTGTCTCTTGTATGCAGCATATATATGGGTTTTGTTTTTTACCCAATCAGTCACCCTTTGGCTTTTGATTGTAGCATTTAGTCCATTGACATTTAAAGTAGCTTTGGATAAATACGCACTTCTTGGATTTTGTTCCATTTTTTTCTGATGTTTTAATAGTTCTTTTCTGTTCCTTTCTTCTTCTCTTGCTCTCTTCCCTTGTGGTCTGATGGCTTTCTTTAGTATGTATTTGGGTTCATATCTCTTAATTTTTTGTGTATTTATTATAGATTTCTGGTTTGTGATTACCATGAGATTCATACATAACAACCTACATATATAACAATCCATATTGAGTTGATGGTCTCTTTAGTTTGACCTCTTTCTGACAACTCTACTCTTTTACTACTCTCCTCCCACATTTTATATTTTTGACATCATATCTAACATCTTTTGTTTTGTTGTGTATGTGTCTGTTACCTGAGGGATGTGAGTATCATGGAATTAGGTAATTTCAGTACTTTTGTCTTTTGACCTTCATATTATCTTCATAGGTGGTTGATCTGCTAACTTTACTCTATTTTTGCCTTTGCCAGGATTTTTATTGCTTTTTTCGGATAATTTTCTTATTCCTCTTTGTGGTTTTCTCTTTCCCACTTAAATAAGTCCCTTTAGCATTTCTTGTAAGACTGGTTTCTTGGTGATAAACTCCTTTAATTTTTGCTTGTCTTAAAAACTCTTCATCTCTCCTTCCATTCTGAATGATAACCTTGTCAGGCAGAGTATTCTTGACTGTAAGATTTTTCCTTCCAGAACTTTAAAGATCTCATGCCACTCCCTTCTTCTAGCCTATTAGATTTCTGCTGAAAAGTCAGCTGATAGCATTATGGGGTTTCCTTTGTATGTAACTTGTTACCTTTCTCTTGTGGCTTTTAGGACTCTCTCTTTATCTTTAATTCTTGACATTTTAATTATCTTATGTCTTGGCGTGAGCCTTTTTGGGTTTATCTTGTTTGGTGCTCTCTGCAGTTCTTGTACCTGGATGTCTGTTTCCTTCCTCAGGTTAGGAAAGTACTCAGCTATTATTTCTTGAGATAGATTCTCTGACTCTTTGTCTCTCTGTCTTCTCCTTCTGGAACGCCTATAATACAAATGTTAGTGCACTTGATGTTGTCCCACAGGTCCCTTATACTGTCCTTGTTCTTTTGGCTTTTATCTGTTCAGCTTGGGTGATTTCCTTTAGTATTTGTCCAGTTCACTGTTCCATTCTTCTGTATCATCTACTCTGCTATTGAGTCTTGTCTAGTGAATTTTTCATTTCCAGTATTGTATTCTTCATTTCTGATTGGTTCTTTTGCATATTTTCCAATTCTTTGTTGATGTTCTCACTGTCTTCATGCATTCTTCTCCCAAGATCAGTGAGCATCCTTATGACTTTTTGCTTGAACTCTTTGTCAGGTAGATTATTTCTGTTTCATTTAGTTCTTTTTCTGGGGTTTTGTCCTGTTCCCTTGCTTGGAACATATTCCTTTGCCTCCTCATTTTGTCTCTTTCTCTGTGCTTGTATCTGTATGTTAGGTGGGTCAGCTAACCTGATCTTGGAGGTGTGGCCTTATGTAAGAAGCCTTATGAGGCCTAGCAGTGTGCTTCCCTCTCATCACCAGTTCCAAATGTTCCAGGAGCATCCTGTATATAGGCTACATGTGTCCCTCTGTTGTGAAAGGGTTGCTCTTGCTGCAGGTGCCTGGGGAGGCTGGGCTTTCCCCTTGACTGCCTGGTTATAATGCTCAGCTGTGTGGGACTGCTATGGGCACTTCAGTCACTTTATTGGGTTTACAGAGTGCCAGCACAGTTGGCTGTAAGGCCCAATAGCACATTACTGCTGTGTTTTTTCTGTTAAGTGAGTAGACCCCCAGCATGGCTGGTTGCTAGACTCAGGGGCTTACAATTTCTGTAGGCCTCTGGCTTGTAATGATCTTCTCAGCTCTCTCAGGGTTGCAGCTGAGTGGGGCTGGCCTCAGGCACAGGAGCACCCACTTGTTTCAGGCTTTGTAAGGTGGGGCTGATCCCCTATGTTGTTGTTTGACAACTGTAAGTGTTCTACAGCTGACAAGCCCACTGCCCACAGAACCACACACACACAGTCAACACAGTCCTGCCCCATGAGTGCACCCTGACCCCTGAAGTAGACCCAGTCACTCCACTGCAGAGGGCCCACTCACTCCACCAATGTCTCACACACTGCACCATCCTCATGCATGCTCTGCCCCTCAGAGGTGGACCCACTCACCTGGCTGTAGAGGATCCAGATACCCAACCCAAGCAGGCCCACAAGTTGCCCAATGTCTTGCTGCTGCATAGGGCCAGTTCCTGAGGTGGGCTGCCTGCCCTGGCTGAACTAGATTAAATCAGCGCTCTAGTGGGTGGCACAGACCCTGGGTTAACAGGCCAGGGGAAGAACTCCAATGGTGTCTGCCAGTGTTTCTGTTTGCATGCCTGTACTAGGTCACAATAATGGGTACCATCAATGTCTTAGTTCCTGGAGAGGTCTTGCCTCTCACTGAGATGCACCCAGAGCCTATCAGATGAGTCTCTGCTCACCAAAGGACTGTGTACCTTTATTTCTGGTGATTTTAGATTGCTTTCTGAAAGGGGTGAATTTGTGGGTGAGCCTTTTAAGATCTGGCTTTTTCTCCCTTACGTCGCATAGCTTTTCTGGGGGTATTCCCTGTTGTTCTTAATAGCCACCAAAGCCAGATATTATGACACTTGTCTCAGTTGTTCTGAGTCTAAAGGATGCTTATAGTGGTAATGCTCCACCACTCTGGTCCCATACTCTTTCAGGAAAGGCTGCATACCTTAGTATTGCTCCTGGCCAGCCATGAGCACTGCTGCTTGTGAAGGTGGCTTTTTTCTCTCTAGGAAGGAATTTCTGCCTCTTCCACCTCAGTCAGGACTGTCCCTTGTTGCAGGGTTCTTTTTCCACTCACCACAAGTGATTCCTTTGAAGAAGACACCCACCCTACTTAGCTCAAGTTGGAGGAAAACAGCTCCTTCCTGACTATGCCAACAATCTTTTTCAAACCATCTTCCTCCTCTGCTAAAAATTTATCATTTCATGTAACATGAGCTAAGGGCCATGAGATCATTTTCAATTTTCCTTTTAGCAAGTCCTATGGAAATATTTGCACTGGTCTACAGAACAAGAGAACACTTAAAATCCATTGCTCCCAGCTTTGAAGCCTCTGCTGAAACTCTGTGTCAACAGGAGGGTCATATTTAACATATGATGCACTAGAATGAGAGAAGAATAAACATGAAATTTCTGTGGGTTCACTTACCCTAACATTTAGTTTAGACTTTATTAAGAATATACCTATGGCAATCAGATACAGATCAATGGCTCCAGAAGTCAAGAGAAGACATTTCCCAGGTAACAGGAGGATAGAGAAATAAATCTTTCAAAATAAATTTAGATCCTTTGTGGATCAATTATGTTGGATGATTTCATCAGCATGATCCTCTGTCATTCCAATTTGTGTGGTGGTTTTAAAGTAAGTCACAAGCTATTTTATAGTCCTGTTTTCAAGAGGTGGAGCTTAATTCCCCTCTTTTGGAGTGTCAGCTGAATTTCATGATTAACTTCTAAGAAATAGAATGTGGCAGAATTGATGGAATATGTTAGGTCATAGAAGTCATGAGGTCCTCCTCATTCTTTGTTTTGGATCACTCACTCTGAGGGAAGTCACCTGTCATGTTTTAAGGACACTCAAGGATCCCTATAAAGAGGCTCATGTGCTCAAGAACTGGGACCTCCAATCAAAAGCCATGTGAGTGAGACATCCTAGAAGTGGACCCTTCAGTTCCAGTCAAACCTTCAGATGAGTGCAGCCACAGCTGACAGCTTGCTGCAGACTCATGAGAAATGCTGCACCAGAATCTTATCTAAGTTGTTCTCAAATCTGTGACTTAGAGAAAGTATGATTTAATAAATGTTTGTTTTAAGTCACTAAGCTTTGGGGTAATTTGGGGCAATAGATATCTAATACAATATGGTCCCTAAAAACATTCAAGTAAATTTAAAATCTAATATCTTCTTTCCTGAGTTATATATGCCATATTTACCTAAAAGATACCGATAATCAAAATATATATGTGTATCAAATCATTACATTGTACACTTTAAATTTACACAGTGTCATATACCAATTATATCTCAATAAAGTTGGAAAAAAATACCTTGACCTCGAGTCAGATGCTGTGATAACTTTTTTATAGACTAATTATTTACTTGAGCATGATTACTAATGCACAGATGGATCAGCTGATAACCTCTCCTCTTGGTGAACTGAAAAGTTCTAACAAGAGTTATTTAGAAGGACACACACAAATTAACATAATGTGAATCTGTTTATTAGGAAATCATATCAAGGTCCAGAGCCATGTGGCCACTACTAGGTAATAAAGAGAAGACCCTATTGTATAAAATTTTTCTTCTATCACTGATATTTGAAATTTGACTATTACAACTTACTCTTACTTGTTTGAGATTAGGTCAGTGTTAAAATTCAAATAGCTTTAGTAGGGATAGTCCTTTATTTTGTTTTGGGAACTTTATTTTTCTTAGTATGAATGAAGGGTGTAAGATTAGGCTATGAGCCACCAAGGAGAAAAAAAATAAAATGATTCAAAGTCTGAAAGTGCTAAGGAAAACTTCTCTGACTTTCCAGACATTCTAAGGGTGGTCCTTTGCCCTTCAAACTCTGTGAATTAGATGGCATCAGCTCCCAGAAGTCAGAGACCAAAATGCATGCCTGTTATGAATAGCACATAACACAACCCAGTAAGTGGAATACTAACCAGAACAAGATCATCAGGCACCAGATAAAGTCAGACATCTAGCCTAATAAGCAGCTGTTAGAATTGGAACTGTCAACAACATCACACACAACTTACTGGACATTTTCATTAGAGTCACCTAGAAACTACATCAACAGCAAGCAGCAAGACAAAAAATTTACCCACAGAATAAAACCAGACTCCTGGAGTGTTGCTGACCCTGAAACAAAGCTTGCAGCCACTCAACTCAGCTGTGTTATATCTATGTGACTGAGAGACGATAGCATAAGCCTGCGGCAATTGGGATGGAAAACCACAGTGATGTGACCACAAACAGGACAATTAAAAGAATCAGGGCCACAGTGATGAGCTGAATCAGAAGGCATCTATTCTCCACTGGAAACAAAAGCAAAAGCAAAAAACAGGCTATGCTGCAGATCAGAAATCAGAGATGTCTCTGAGAAAGCGCAGCTTTGGCAGTGAGCAGAAAGGAGGCTGTGGACTTGTGGAAGTGATCTCCCTCAAATGCAGAGAAGTCTAACCCCCGAGAAGTAAGCATCTGTTCTATACATAGACACACATAGAATCAACCTTCCTCCTCTCAACGCCTGCCCGGAATACACAAAAGTTACCACCACCTTTGAGCCCACTTATGGGGCAATTTTCCATCTTCCACTCAGGTAGAGCCTGTGGAATACAGAGAGCTCTTTGTTGCATATGTAAAATTAAAATGTTAGATGATTGCAAAAGCTGTCATAGCTCTGAATCTTTGACATAAAGAATGTTCGAGACGGCGTGAAAACAAAACATCATCTTAAACCAAACTAAAAGAAAAAGACCTAATTTGGATTCCAGTGAAACTATGTTCACTAGGAAAACACAAAACATTTAGAAATATGTGGCATATATTACTTTGACATTCCTGATTTTTTTAACCGCAAATTGAAACTAGGCATCATTTTAGAGTGGGTAAACCATTAAACTTGGCTTTTGTCAACTTTATGTTCAGGCCACAGATGTTAGCATGACACTTAATACTTCTGGTTTATGGGGAAAAGTAGAACAGAATGTTCACAACTCAATTCATATATCGTCTGCCTGCAGCATTACTTTATTTCATTTTTAAAAAAGTTTGAAATGTGCTTTTGATAATTGAAAGGATTCCACAATAGAGATTCTGGCTTAGTACCTTGACAGGAGGATTTTTTATAAAACAAATATTTTATAAAATGGGCAAATTTTTAAAAAATTATTATTTCTCACCTATAAACTTATATTCCCAACTTGCCATTACTTTTCTATGTATATTTCATGTTATTTAAAAACTTATAGGTAAATAAGGAGGCTGTACTTTGTCATGTGTATTATATTTCATAAGCCTACAGTTAACTTTTTAAAATTGTGTATTTACAGTGGCAGTATGGTATGCAAGATAATTTCTAGGTTTCCTGAAATCACAGGATAAAATGATTTCCTTACTCTAAATAATAGCATTCCCAAATAATTTTGCAGCTGAACTCCAATATTACTTCAAAAAGACCAAATAGCATGTTAAACCACTTTATAACATAGACCTTGCTTTCAGATATCATGCATAAACAAAGCCTTGTGACTTGTAGATGGTCCCAGAAATTAATTTGCCAGTAAAGTAAAAAGTCTTCAATGTGATAGCTATACTCTCCTTTTGGGCCTTGTAATTTTTTAATTCCTTCTATTAATCAGAGGTAACATCTCCCACAAAACCTCTGATCCCAGAAGTAAACCACCCAATACATTCCTTAGCCACGTTCATAAATCCATCACTCTCAAACCAGCTCCATTTAACATCGGTATAAATCCGTGGTCAGATTAAGCATATATGTTTAAAATTCCTCTTAGGCCACAGGGAAATCAGAATTAGAAAATAGCAAGTTGTGGTGAATGACTTACGGCCCAATGTGAAAATATTGAGTAAATATGGATAAATGAGACAGGTCCAAATGTGATGAACCACTTGGAGGCCTCCAAATTCATTAGAAGCATCTATGATAATCAGAATGTAATATATCTTTACCAAGAGGAAGCTTATTTGCCTGCCTTTCAACATCATCACAGCAGGTTAAAATGACTGAATATCTCTTTGCAACCAAGAACTTGAGTTGGAGGACTCCTTCAAGATTATCTATTTCAAATCCTGTCTTTGTGGATGAGAAAACTAAGACTCAAACATTTGCCCAAGTAAACAACCATTAGATATGTAGCTGAGTCTTGACCCTGGGTTCCTAAGGCTTTTTTCCAGAGTTCTTTCTTTTTTCTCCAAAAAATCACTTTTGTATTGTTAAATATATCATGCATAAGCATATATACATATATAACATATATTCATTTTAAGCAATAATGTTAGAAAAAAATAAATGTCCATGTACGACCATTGCCATGCTTTAGAAATAGACTCTCATAGGATCGATCTGAGGTTTCCTGTGTTAGTACAGTAGGATCCCTTTCTTTCCATCGTTGCTAACATTATAGTAACTACTATCCCAAATTTTGATCTTCTTTTGCTTTTAAAAAAATTATACCACACATAGACACAGATGCACTCATGCTTGCTATTGTTTAGTTTTGCCCATTTTGTCACTTATGTAAATGGAGTGATTTCATATGTATTCATCTGTCACATTGTTTTGCTTAGCGGCGTTTGATTTTGAGATTCATACCTATCGATAGTTTTAGTTAATTCATTTTCACTGCTGTGGAGTGTTCCATTGTATGAACAGACAGTAATTTCTTTTCCACCTTTTCTAGTGAGGGAATTGTTTCTGGTTTTACTCTCACGGGCAGTGGTAACCTGATGATCTCATATGTGACCCCTGGTACAAACTACAATGGCACCTCTAGGGAATTTACTCTAGAAGTGGAATTGCTGGGCCACAGGTATGTACATTTTAAACTTTATAAGGTATTGCCAAACTGGCTTCCAAAGGAGCTACACCAATTTGTCTAACTGTTCTTCTTTATTGATGACATTACCAACATTTAATATTGTCCAGTTGCCCAGGGGGCCCAATGTAATCACAAGGGTCCTTGTTAGGGAAAAGAGGGAGGTGGGAGAGTCAGAGGAGGAGACGTGAGGAGGCATCTCCTGGGCCACAAGCCAAGCTTCACTAGAGGCCGGAGAAGTCAAGGAAACACTTCTCCCCTGGAGCCCCCAGAAGGAACACAGCTCTTCCAACCCATTTCAGACTTCTGAACTCCAGAACTACGTGAGAATAAATTTGTGCTGTTTTAAGCCACCAAGCGAGTGGTAATTTGTCATAACACCAATAGGAAACTGATAAAGATGGGGAGAGGTTGTGGGGAGTGTAGAGTTGTTATTTTCATTTTGTAAATCTATCCCAGCCCAGCCAGTAACAAATGTCTTGTTGTAAATAAAATTCAATTATTTACTTTTACGAAAAAAGAGAACTAAATACGTCCATTCAGTTAGATTAAACAAGCATTTATTGAATGATTAGATTCTAGTGGCCAGGCTCAGGGACATGAGCTTGGTCAAGGGCCTTGCAATTATGCAAACCAGAGTGTACATTCCTGTGCATTCAGTTTATGTCAGGTTGACAAATAGTTATTGAATGTGTAGTATTTATACCAGTAGCTGGTGGTACAAAGACAGGATTTTGCATAGCTCCAAAAACTAAAAACACTCCTAATCAGAGAGACCAATATCTAAACAAAAAATGTCAGTACAATGAAGTAAGTGCTATGAAAGAAGTGGTCACTGCCATTCATAGGTGCACAGTTTAGAAACACTATCTGAAGACAAGAGGGAAGTCTTCCC
Organism: Equus asinus; assembly: GCF_041296235.1. Classification (NCBI taxonomy): domain Eukaryota; kingdom Metazoa; phylum Chordata; class Mammalia; order Perissodactyla; family Equidae; genus Equus; species Equus asinus. The sequence continues at coordinate 15,009,941 of NC_091813.1, forward strand.
AGAAGAGGTGCTGCCTGAGCCGGGATTTAAGGAAAGGGTGGGAGTCATCAGCAGAAGCAATCTCATGAGCAAAGGCACAGACAGAAAACGCACTGTGCTTGGGGGAACCAGAGGATGTTTAGTATCCGTGTTGAGTACTAGGTTAAGAAGAGAAAAACACAGAGGAGACTGAAAAGATAGAAATACACAGAGTTATAGAGGTCCTGCAGGCCATGTGAGTAGATTTTACTTCATCTTATAGGTGATGGAAAGGTTTTAATCAGTGCATTGACAGAATCTGATTTGCATTTTATGTAAATCCCTCTGATATCCTAGTGGAGACATATCTAAGAAAGCATGAGTGGACAGAGAGATAGGCTGATAACAGAGGCTACAAGTATCTGGATCAGTGGTAGGACAGTGGCAGATAGAGATGGGAAGAGGCAGACGTGAGAAATGATTATAGAGACGGATCCGCAGGGTTTGGAAAGGAACTGGATTGATGGTTGAGATAGAGGACAGGCATAGGATTATCTTTACCTTCCTGGCTTGGACAGTTGGATATTCAGTTGGGTCATAACTGAGACAGGAAATACAGGAGGGGGAACAGCTTCGATTTTGGTGGAAAGGAGTAAATGAATTCCCTGTGGGACATCTCGAGCCTCAGGGAGAGTGTCAGTCCCAGAGTGCGAAGGGATAGAAAGAAAGAAGTAGTCCCTGACTGAGTCATGGGAACTAAAGCAAACTCACGTAGAGAGTGGTTTGTTCTTATCTTCAGAATTATTTTTCTTAAAAGAGGTTTTTTAAAAAAATTATTGTCTGCCATTTGTGTTTATTTCTGCTTTGAAAGAGTTCAGAAGAGGTTTTGAACAGCTTACTTGTACAATTCTCCGTATTACCAAATCGAGCATCCATTGACTAATGGGAAACGAGGCAACCTGAGTATTGTAGAGTTACCAAGAAATCTGTGTATATAGTTTATAAATGAACGAATGTGAAGTAAATTGTGGAATGGCTGTAACCATGCTCTTAGCGTAGGACTTTATCCAGGGGTGGTTGTGGTTCCTGGTTGAATATGGCGCTATTGTTCAAATGCTTGTTTGAGTCTTCATTTGCATTAGAATCCCAAGGGTGATAACAGATTGATCATATAGCAAAAATACTTGAAGATATAAAGCTTAATATGAAAACAGTCCAAACGAAAAAAATTATAGCTGGGAGAGAACACAACAGCAAAACCCTGCTTCAGTCTCAGGAACAGAGGCTGTTATACGTAGCATACACTGATAACTGAGAAATTCTTCAGAAAGCAAACTAAACACATTACAAACAAAATTCCAAATTTTATAAATTTTTAAAAATCTTAATAACTTTCAAAAAATTAGAAAACACAGTGTAGACCAGTCCACAGAAGCTGCATTTTATGGCTCTATTTTACATGTAGGACACTAAACCTCTGGGTGCAAGATTCTTACCCCCTGTTCGTGAGCGTTAGTCAAAATGGATACTTAGTCGCTTTGTCTTTAAAGCATAATTTTCTCTTCATGAGTAATGGGAAAATTGAGGGCCTTCCAGAGCCATGAAAATAAAGCAATAAAAGACCTCAAAAACTGCTCCAGTCTCTATGTCTACTCTCCAAATAAAAGTAGGCTAGTTAAATCCGTGGGTACTTTCAAATAATTTTACAGAAGTGTGTTACCCCGCCTCCATCACTAGCCCATTCCAGTGTTTCATCACAGGAACATCTCCTTCAGTCTTCTTTCTCCTAAATATTTTTTTTCTAAATTATTTAAGTTCTAACATTCTAAATAAGTGGAAAATGATCATCCTGAGGTAATGTTTATAATTCGATAGTAAGCAGATGCTATTCCAATGGGAGTGCTATAGCTAAATATATCCCTTGGAATAACTGGTTGTGATCTAAATAAAGGCTCCTTATGTTATACAGGGTGTCGCATTACCAGAAAGAGACATGATTTGTTTCTAATGTTTTTACCCTGAAACATCTTTCAGAAACAGAATGAACTCTGTTCCAGTTCTATGATAGTGTAAAAAAAATTACCCCCAAACCTAATAACATAAAATAACCTCAGGCCTCAGCTAGAGGACTTAAAAGGCTGGGCTTTGAAATCATATGAAGACTAGTTTACTCATACATCTGAGAGTTGATGTTGGCTGTCCACTGAGAAGTTAGCTGCAGCCATATCCTAGAACAGCTACATGTCCTAACCATGGCCTCTCCATGCTGTCTAGGCTTCCTAGGTCTCAGAGGTGAACATACTAAGAGAGAGAACAAGGACGAAGCCATATCATATTTTATAATCTAGTCTCAGCAGTCACACAACATCATTTCTGCCACATTCTATATTGGTCCAGACATTTCAAAAGTGCCCCTAGATTCAAAAAGAAGGATCATTATCCCCAACTTAGGATAGAGAGTGGCATGTCACTTTGTAAGAAGAGCATATGAGATGGGCTATACATTGGTGTGGCCATTTTTAGAAAATACAGTCTGTTATAAGCTGGTTTCCAGCAAGAATGTGTCACACATCAAAGGACATCATTGCTAGGAAACAGCACTATTTAACTAATATCAATAGACTTAGAGTAATAAAGTGACAAGCACATGTTAAGAAGAGAAACATCTTTCTTCTTATTTTAAATATTATTTACACAGTATCCACAGCAAAAAATAATACACAGTTATGAAGAGTTTTACATAGATAATGAGTGAGTGAACATAAATTTTGAAACATAAATAATTCCAATTTGAAGAGTACATTCCAATAAACCATTGTATACACAAGCAGATAAACAGCTTGAACAGTAAACAATGAGATCACCAAAGGGATGTGGAAAGATAGGAGCTTCTGTTACCAATTGCAAAAGTGAGAGATGCATCTTCAAATGATGGTGAGGTTTATTACAAATTCTTGTGGGAAGGCAGTGCAGGATTTGTTAACATACAAACTGAGCTGCTATATTGAGAAGAACCACTTGGACTGTAAAGATTCCACTATTTTCTGCTTTCTGAAATTATCAAAATTTATAATGTCATGGAAATCTGATATCTCCTATTTTGCTCAACCTTATTAAGCTTAGTACTAAAAATAAGCCACAAAAATTAAAAATAAAAAAAGCATGGAACAATTGTTCTTTCCCTTAACCACATAACTGCGTAGTTCAGAGTGGGCAATTAGATACACAATACAGTTTGCTCCCGTGACCAATGCAGACTATAACAGAGAGCTATTGTTTTATGTTCCCAGAATGGCTCCAGGTCCAATGCCTTCTGAGAGCTTCCCTAGCACTTTCTCCATCTATATGGTTTTTCTGGGAACTGTTAAGTTCTTAAAAGGTTTCAACTCTCTGGCCAAAACTGCTTGCTAGAGAAGTAGAATCTGACCTAAGCCAAGACAAAGAGACCATTCTTCAGGATTTGAGGACCTGGAGTAGGAGCTGTAAGATATAAAGCTGGGAGATAGGAGTTGCCATGTGTTTCATGACAAAAGCTGCTCTGCTGCAAGTGAAGGATGAAGCCAAAGTAGAAAGAAAAGTGGAAATGGAAAGTCCTGATTTCATTTGTGCTCTGATTGTTCTTAAGGACCAATCACATTTCTGCTCTCAGGTTCTCAGAGACATCCCACACATCATCCAGAAATTACCCACTAAGCTACCAAGAATAGAAAACTCCATCCATAGTGGCTTCAGTTTTTTGGGTTTTGCTTTTTTCTCAGATTATAGGAAGTCCAGGGCTAAAGCAAGGATGACATCAAGGAGCCAGCTCTCCTTGATACTCTCCAGCTCTCCTGCTCCATCACTCTGAGATTAGAGCATTTATCATGATGGTATGAGAGGCTGCTGTACCTCCTAGGTTTGGTGAGACTCTGCAAGGTAACATTTCTGAATTTCAGACAAGATGAACAAGAACAGGCATGGGGCAAAGCGCAATACCCTTCTCTCTTTGAGATTTTATTTGAGAAAGGAAGCTGTCCTAGGGACTCCCACCAGAACACATGGCCACACCTAGCTATAAAGGAGACTGAAATTTCTGATTTTCTTAAGAAGTTGAGACTCATAAATTACCAATATGTGGGGAAGATATTAATAAATTTCATTGGCAGCAAACAAAAAGTATCTACTAAATCTTAGTGTACTTTGACTAAATTACCTGTCCTAAGCTAGCTTGAGTTTCTGAGACCTAGAAGCAAATGTTAAATGGAGTTGATCTTCTTATTTATTTCTAAAGTTTATGATGACAACTACACTGTACCTTGTTCCTCTCAATTATCTTGATATCTCAATTATCACACACAAAAACGTAGTGGCTAAAATGAGCATCTTAAACACAAGAGCAAGTAATATCCTAAAGTAAATATCTTTTGAATGAGCGAAAGAAGTAGTTGTACTATAGAACCAAAATGAAATAACAAGATTTCTTGTAAGTCTAGCTTCCACAGGTCTTTCTTCTCTATGAGATATTAGCTTTCCCTATAAGAAGACTCATATATCATTGATGTTTTTTCTAGCACAATAAAAAAATTCATGTCAAATACTAAGCACAGTATTTGGCACAAGGTCAGCCCCACACAGGTTAGCTCTCATTACTAAATCCATCTCTGTCCCAGAGCTCTTCTTCCAGCAGCTCCAGGCTGCCTTCTCAATTACATCCTGGATGGCTCCCCCTTGAAACCTGCCATCACTCAAACTAAAAAGTGTTCGTTGTCTTTCCACAAAAAGTAGATTTCCTTATCCATTTCTATGTGAACCACAACAAACATAGTCTCCTAGGCTTGACGTTATACTCTCCTCGGTCCCTCTTGTCTGTCTCAGTCCACCTCAGCCGTCGCAAGCCTCTGAAATAAACGGTTGCTTCACATCTACATTCACTGCCTTCTCCTAGGTTCTGCTTCACGGCAACTCTTTGTATCTGAGGGGAAAAAAAGGAAATCTGCTGGTTAAATAAGATGGAATGCTCCCAAACTCTCCAAAGTCAGCTGTGGGTAGAGGCTCGGCCATGGAGAGGGCAGCCGGACTCTGCAGCCTAGTTCTCTCGTGGCTCCCTCGGAGACCTCTCTCTAATCACCATTCACAGAACTCTGCTCCCTTTTAGATGAGCTGGCTTGAGGGGATCTATGACTCTTCCTTTAATACCCTATAGTGTTATAGACTTGATTATATGTTTTAAACAACATTTTATTAAAGCTTTTGATAACAGAAAAGAATAAACAGAAATAATGGCATATTTTCAGTGACTTAGGTCTAATTTAAAAGCTATAGCTTACTCCACGTCAGCTTGAAGACCCTTATTTGGTAGATGCTATTTGGGATTGTGCCAAAACACAGGTAAATTCTTTCATATGGGAGGGGTGGAGGGTGAAGAGGAGGAAGAGAAGGAAAGGAGAAAGGAAGGGAGGGAGAGAAGAAGGAAGGGGTGGAAGGAAGAGAGAACTAAAGTGAGAAGGAGAGAGAGCTGGAGGCAGGGAGGGAGAGGGGAGAGAGGGAGGAAGGGAAAAACGGAAGGAAGGAGAGAGGGAGAGAAGGAAGGGAGAAGAAAGAAGAAAAAGAGTAAGGAAGGCCTAGAGCAGTCATGTATCTATCACCTTTGAAATTTTTCAAACATACAAATTCTACTAACTCAGAATCTCTAGCAGTGGAGAATTTTCTGAAACTCTCAGGCGATTCTCAAGCTTATAGCCACTTGCCGAAAGCCATGACACTCAGTTCTTAAAATTATACCTGCTAAGGAGGAGAGAGTGGTGCATGCAAGTGGCTGAGAGCAGAAATGTCTTTGAAGTTTCAAGGTTTATCCTAAACTTCCATGTGACTTTTTCTTCCAACTTCATAATTTCGCAGTGTTTATCTTAATGTAAAATTTTCCCAGCATCTAAAGATGAAATGAATGCTTCAGGAAGGAGCACATTTTTTCCTGTGGCTTTAAGAACCAGAAAACCTTCTACCTGCTTTGAGAAGCAAAGGACTAGAAAGAGAAGTGGCTCCTCCAGTCCCTGTCATGGCCCAGTTTCTGGGTTCCTGTCTTGGATCAGCCTGTCCCCCTACAGCTAACCTTGGGGATGTCTTCTTGCAGGAGAGGAGTTTCTCCTTGCCTTCCCAGATGCCCTATCCTACAGAACCAACACCTTTGGGGCCTCTCAAGTCTATCCCTTTCTTCTCCACCTGCAGGTTGCCTGTCCTGTCACTTGATCTCAGGCTCCCCATTTCCCTCTGTCCTGATTTCTAGAATGAGTGCTTTCTTTCACTTTCTACCCAGCTTCTAACTTGCCACTTTTTGTCATTTTTCATGCACACTGTGCACCCTGTTAAATGCCTCTGGCCTTCAATACTTAAACTCAATGGTTCCAAACAGCCCACTTGCTCAGAGTGGCCCTGGCCCCTATCCTGTTCTTCTTGCACTGCCTCTTCTGTGAGACTCCCAGCTACGACCCTGTAGGTTCTTACCTCTGGTCACCAGTCACATCCTTTCTTCTCTGCTCAGATCTTTGTTCCTGTTCCCTTCATTAATTCCCGTTGTTGAACAGCAGGATCAGCTACATAATCTGCAGGACCCAGTACAAGATGAAAATGTGGAGTCCTGTGTTCAAAAGTAAGAATTTCAAGACAGCAATAACAGGGCGTTAAACCAGGAGGGGCCTTTCTAGATGGGGACCCTGTGTGGGGCTCCATAGTGTCCACACCCATGAAGCTGGCTGTCGTGCCACCCCATTCAAGGACTTCATATCTGCATATCTTACTGAAAGCACTTTCTAGATGGCTTTTCTGGCACCAGCTGTCTATCTGTTCTGTAAATTCTTTCAGTTTGAGTGATTCTATCAGATCACATCCTTGCTTGTTCAACACAAATAAACATACTGTAAAACCACTGTTCTGTTCTCCTCGTTTATGTATCTCTCCTCTCATATGTGTGTCCTGTTCTCTTGACCCAAATGGCTGTCTTGCCTGTCCACCTTTGTTGAGGCCCTTCCCTCACTCTGGAACACCTTTAACTCACTATATCAGTACAAATCATTCCATCACCCCAGGCCTGGGTAAAATTTGTCCCATCTATTAGTCACTCCTCTTTGCCCCCAGGTGAAATGATTTATTCTTCCTCTTAAGGCTCATAGTTTTTATTGTCTGTGTCATGGAGATGGTTGTTATTATTGTCTGTCAGGTAATTTTTTTCTCTGGGTAGTGGTTTGCTTCCCTCATCTTAAGATCAGGCTCTGTCTGTATCTCCTCAATACCCTGGGCACGTAGCACACTTGATACATGAATTGATTGTCTAAGGGGTTTTGAGCTTAAATATTTTGAATATACTGTGCAAAGAAATCCTTTAACTCCAGAAGTTTAAATGCCTCTCTTTTCAAGGAAAAGTCTGAGGGAGCACGTCTGCTTATTCTTCGCTTTAGAATGAGTCCAAGATGTTCATGTATAGAATGGGGAGAGGGAGGGAGAAGAAAATGGAAGAGGGAATTGGAGACATTCCCAGTTCCTCCTAAATTGGGAGATGTCTAGAGCTCTTGATTTATTGGTGATGTCACCCCAACTTTAGACACATAACCTGCCTATAAACACAGAATGCGTTTCAAAGTCAGTGTGTTGGGTATTCAATTGCATATTAATTAATTTATGGTTTCTGTTCTCATCCATTAATAAAGATGACCAAGAGGAGACTATATAAAATGAACAGGAGAGTAAGAAAATTAATGAACTAATAAAAGTCCTATTTTTTTGTTTTTTCTTAGAGAATGGAATGATTTCTGAAATGTACATTAAGCAACATTGGGAATTATTTACTTATTTAACCCACTATTTATTAGTTACTATTGTGTACTGAGGATTTAAAGACTAACAAAATATGGTCTCTGATTCTGAGTAGTAGCAGAAAGAAAATTTTACGATTTCCAGAAGAGGTGGGTCCTTGTCTCTGAAATGGGAGGTGCAGAGGGAGTAGCAGTAATAGAAAAAATGTGAATCATGTAGCGATTAAGCAGAAAATAAGAGCAAATGTTATTAAAAGACCTTCCCAGGTGTTGGTATCTGGCCTTCCTCTATCCCAGGAGAAACTTGTGCTGAGAAACAAGGGATGCAGCAGCCAAAGCTGCTAGGTGGGGGTCAGTGTCAGAGCCAGAACATCTGCTTGGGAGTGTCTTCTCTTTGGGAGTAGACATTAAAATCGAGGAACAAGGACAAGCTGGGCCAGAAAGATGCTAAATTTGCCACAACTGGGGAATGCAGGTATTAATAAACAGAACTGCCTCTGGGAGTTTTCTCAAATTAGGAAACAATGTCCTGTCCTGAGCCCTACTTTCACTTATTTTCTTTTAGAATGAAAAGTCATGGCATGCCCCTGTCAATTTTTATAAAACTCAACTATCCTCATAAAGAACCTCATGATAATAGAAAGAGGAAGAGACTTAAAATGGCTTTTAAAGCAGAGCAAACTTTTAATTGACGAGTAGTTGACTATCTATAAAATGCTACTAGGAGCAATGCCATCTCTTATTTGCTCTGCCTCCACTCCCTCCTGAACCAAAGAAAAAAAATAGTGGAGTGGCAGAAGAAGGGGGACAATTTCTGCATTTAGAAGGCAAAGACAGCGTGTTGCATGTTCCAAAAAGGTCCCTAGCAAAAATGACACATTCCCCAAAAGTGGATGAATGTCATCAGTCCCGTTAGAATATTAGCATGAATCATATTAGTTGGTTAATACTTTAGAAAGTGTTAAGTGGAGAGGAAGTATTGGAGAGGAGGATGAAATTCCCACAGAAAGTTCAAAGACAACCACCTATTAACCTGGAAGCCTGCTAAAGCCCTGACAGGCTCCCTGCTCTGCCACGATGGAAGGAGTGCCCCTGGGAGGTACGAGAGGGCAGAAGCTGCCTTCGATGTGCCAATAGAAACAATGCAGGCACCTTGAAACCAACATTTACTCCCACTGCTTGAAGAAGAGATCATCAAATGATGTGCACATGCCACCCTTTGATGCTGAGCTCAGACTCCCCTATGGACTTCTCCCACCTGGAGAGAGAAGGAGAAAGGGAGGCAGCACAGATGATCTAACCAGGTCAGCTGCCCCAATCCTCCACCTGGTATAATCACAGACCTCACAGCAGACCACCTTCATTTCCAGCAAATAAGTGGAAAGGCCAAGATCAGAGACAAAAATCCCCTGATTCTAGAGTCCAGTGTTTTTTCACTACATCACTATACCTGATTTTGGTCTTGCTAAAATAAAACATTTCTGAAAGAGTGAATCAGCCTACCGAAAAAGAAAAACATATAGAATCCATGCCAGTACAACTGGAATTATTGTCATTAATTCTATCTTGCACTATTCCAGCCACCATATCCTCAACCTTCAGCATCTGCTGGACAATTTTAATCCCTAAGATTAAAAATATATAAAATTTAGCATTCATTGTGCGCCTTCTATTTGCCAAGCACTGTGTTATTTATTTTATGTATTTGATCATCACACTCAGGCTTATTATAAACCCAATTTTACAGCTAAGGCCACTGAAATTAAATCACTTTCATAACTGAGTAGCGGAGATAGAGTTTGGCTGTTTGAACGTAAAACCCATGTTGCTGACCACTCCCTACACTGTCTCCTTTCACCCTCAGTAAGGCCTTTCTGTCATGAGTATGAATTGGTTACACCTCAGAACAAGCATCAGTCACAGTACAAGGGAAATAAAAGGCAGGAACCATCAAAAATACAACTACTGTGCCCTAATATAAATGTAACTATATACATGCAATACAGTCTATACACATCCAACAATTCATTCTTTTGCGCATCAAACTGCCCTAAGGGATTGGTGCCCTGCAAGTGGGTCCTTTTTCCCGGAGCTGTTCATGCCAATAGAACCAGACTGGGTTCAGAATAACCAAGCAGAAACTTTACTTGCTGATCAAAGAAGGGAGAAGGAGAGCTCGTGCTCTAAAACACCTTCTCCCCCAGGGAAGGTGAGCAGGGTTTTTATGGGATGTGAAGGAGGAGGGGTATCCACATCATCGCTGGTGGTGGGGGCATTTGGGGCATGCAGAAAACTTCCCTTGTTGCACTCGGCACCTTTTGCACACGAATCCTTTTCCACATGGCATCCCATCGCCATCTTGGACCTTTCTGGTTTGGACTGGTTCTGCTTTGGTTCCTATAAGCAAGCACAACTTAAAGACAAAGGATTAGACATGGAAAACGTTTTAGGGACTTCCCTGGGTGACACAACCATACAGTTGTGAAATTGGTACAATTTGCACAGGATTGACATTATACAATAGTTTTAGTGTTTACCCCTTGCATTTCTCAATGTAAGAAGATGAGATAAATAAATCACATAGATTTAGAAATTCAAACTTTTGTGACAGAATTAATGTCTCTGAAACAGCTATGTACTGTGAATGTCCAAGGTTATCATCCCTGCCATTACTGGTTTTAATAGCCCATAAGTTTTCCCAGATAAATGTTAATTTCCCTAAAACTACAAAATGATTAGCTGATAAGTGTTTAAAGAAAAACATATTTGGGCACCATGGTAAAAAACAATCTAGTAATTTTCCATCAGATAATTTTTTCCAAAGTTTATTTGCTCTTAGATAATACAGTATGTTTTGGATTTTAAATTTCAGACTTGGCATGCCTGTATCTCAATGAGAAACACATTCTTTTCCAGAAAAAAAAGCTTTGTTAGCAGAGTGAGCAAAAACTCCAACTAAAATGAAAGCTCATGCTCTCCTTCAGACAGAGTCTGTGCCATGTTTAGTCATCTGAATGGTGCAGTTTGTTGCATACCAAAAAAAAACCTTACAAATTACAACAAAAAGCTCTTTGTCAGTTTCTTGCCTCAGTGCCAAAATTGTCACTGTGGGTTACTGGTCTGGATTGGATAAAAGGCAGTTGTCAAACCACAGGGCTGCCTTTGAGGAAAATTGTGCTGTCAATAATAATCCCTGAGAGATGATTAAGTTATCATGCTATCACGTGTGGGAGGGAAATGTAGAATGTTTGCATTGATAGACGGACATTTGAAAGTGTAGACAATCAATGAACAGAATGAGTGTGGGCAACAGAGGAGTGGACGAGCATTACAGGAAACTCCACCAATTAACCACTAATTTTACCTTAGGTTGCATTTGTGCTGTTGTATCTTGTCCCTAATACAACCTACTTTTAGTTATTAGTATTTAATTAGAGTGCTACCAAACCTGCTCCTTGGAATAAGTATCAAAATACTAAAGAGAAACAAAAAACTAGTTTCAATATTAAACTTCAAAATGTTTAAAATGCAATAAAATAGTAACAAATATTATAATGAAACGTAAGACTATTGGAGGTCAGGAAGGTTTCGGCAAGAGATACCCTTCACCAGTTGCTGATACAGCTCTATAATAGAAATGCCAATGTTTGGCTTTTTATGTTCTTGGTCAAATTGTATGAAAGAAATTCAGTTGGCTGCTACAGAATTTTTTTTTGAAAGAACTCAGAAATCTTTCTCAAATTTTTAGTTAGGCTAATAAAATGTGTACTTGAGAATAAACTTTAAAACAAATGGTGAAAAATATAAGAAATAGGTAAATGTCTGTTCCTGACCTCGTCTGCCACTATTGGAAGTGTATGGATGAGGCTTGTCCACAGGGGAGTAATTCCAGGCACGGAGCTTATGTCACTCCCCAAAGCCATAGCACATTTTTTTCTCATTTTTCTGTAAGAGTTATATAGAGAATAGTTCCCTTCTGCAATGAGTCATAAAGACTGCAGATACTCTGCCAAACACGTCCCAGAGAAGATGAAAAGGCAAATTACTGGTTATCAGTGTGGGCTTTCTCAGTTCAGTTGACATCACCTTCACTTTTGTACGGACACTTGTAAGTACTTATCCAATGAAACATGTGAACCCTATAACTTGGAAGTAAAGAAGAAGTGGTATTCAGATCAAGTTGTACCAGATACTGCTTTATCATCACTGGCAGGTTAAAAAAAAAGACTTATTCAGTCCTGAAAGCTTTCAGACTAATAACTCATTTGGGTTTTTTTTTTCCCCTAAAACCAGGAGGTTTGAGCTTGCATTTTTACTACAGTCTAAAAATCTGTAATATGAATATTATAAATGCATAATATAAGCACCACGAGGAAAAAATATGTAATTGCCTATAATGTTGCCATTTATTAATGAGCTCATTAGGAAAATAAATACTGCACAGGTTCAAGTATCCACAACAACTAATCTGCATAAGATGCCAATGACCTATGTACTATTTTCTGAGATGACATGTATTTCTACCCACAGCTTTACAAAAAAAGAATGAGAAAAACTGCATTTCAAAGATTATTAAATTTGTCAGGGACACGGAAATCATCTAATCCAATCTTTCACAAAATGCGAGACCTAGACCCCGGTGGTACACTTACAGAGCTTTAAATAACTTTGAGTAACATTCTAAGGAAATGAGTCCCTTTTCAGTTATTCCCCTGCTGATTAAGTCAAGGAAAAAATCTCAATTGCTAATCTTTTTTAGCAAAGAGAGAACTGGCACCAGTTTCAAGCTTTAACTAGGCAATGGTACCGAGCGTCATTTTGAAGCATGGTGTTCATTTTTACAGGTGACTTCTATTTTCAGCATTGTTACTTATTTCCCAGTTACAGCAGCTATCTGTAGTTTCCTACTTAGATACATTTACTTTGGTAAAACAGAAGTGTTTTTATACTGCAGATATGATAATTTATTTTAACATGTTTCAAAATAAACAGTAAGATGTGCGTTTTGAACATGCTGTTTCTAACCTACGCTCCGTGAATGGCTGACTACCATTTGAGGCCCTGTCGGGACTCAATATTTAAAGAGAACTAAGCTTAAAAGATAACATGTCCAGAATCAAACTATACCAAATGCTTTGTTAATTAGTGTAACGTATGTTAGAAATAATCTTTACTGGCTTAAATGAGTGTAATTCAACAGAGATGATCAGTTAGGAACACGGAGCAGGCCCTACCTCCTTGCATGGGCACCGAAAGTCCCAGTGCCACACTCAAGATCCAGAGCCTTGTTGATTCTGCATCCTTCCGCTGCGCCAAGGACCCTGAACCTGATCTTATGACAGGACGCTATCCTAAGGACACTGATCAGCATGCTGTGATGTCCCTTTTGCAGTCAGCATTTCTTGCTAGGGCTAGTGTACTGAGGACAGAAGTGGGGCTTCAAAGGAACTGAATAGAACAGATGACCTCTTTTGGTGCTTAGTTGCTAATACCTTATTTCTTCAAAGTGCACATTTTTTCTCACATTTTAACATGTCTAGAATTGAATGTGTCTTACAAGCAACAGCATTTTATAATTATGATCAGGAGAGTTTCTTTCATTCTCAGTGGTCTATGGAACTATTATGCATCTTGCAATAGAAAGTATCTTCGTTTTGGTTAAATATGGTAAATGTTTATACATTTGACAGAATTTGATCTGAGACTTTCATTAATTGTAATATATCATCTGGCAACTAAGTTGTCAGGAAGAGGAAAATATCCTTTACAAACTCCTAACCACTGGAGGACAAGCAATATTTACCAAAGAGATGTTTGCTAAATGGCCTAAATTGGCTTAAAAGTAATTTTACATCAAGATACAATTCAAAGAACTCAGTAAAAAAACAGCAAAGGTTGTAAGTAGATACAGAAAATATTGGAAAGTCTTAAATGAATAACAGAAGTTTGGGAAACATTAATCTGGTCAAACCCTACAAATAAAACGAAGAGTCAGTTAAGCGGTTAAATGGCTTGACCAACATTTCACAGTAAACCATGGTGGAGTCTATGTAATGACCGAGGTTCATTCAACTGTTCTATGCTGTGTCTTAGTTATTTATTGCTCCATCACAAGTTACCTAAAGCTCAGGTTTATTTACCACAACAAACACTGGGCCACTATCTCTGTGGGTTGGAAATTCAGACGTGGCTCAGTTGGGCGCCTCTGGCTCATGGTCTTTCACCAGTTTGCAGTCAAGCTGTGGCCAGGGTAAGGGCTCTTCCGATAGAATTACGGTTGATTTTGTTTTACTTCTTTATATTTTCTACCATTTTCAAGTTTTCTACAATAAGTATGTAAAATGCAAGTTATTTTAATAAATGAATTTTTTAATGTTTTAAAACTCATAAGCACTTTAAGAAAATTACAATATATGTGCTTTTATGTTTGTATAAAAATGCATTATTTGCTGCGTTTAGTATTTTTCCTTGAAAGTTCAGAATTATAGATTGGATATATTCTTCCCTGAATAAGTCTAATGCCAAAACAGACTTTCAACTCTGTTACCAAATTCATGACTCATGCCAAGTTGCAGAAGCAGAAAAAAACGGCAGAAGGAAAGGCCTAGCTCCTTTTGGTCTCTCAGACAAGGTCAAATGAATTGCTTTCTTTTAAAAGTTTGGTTTCCTGAGCAGGTAGATCAATTCACAGTTTTCATTCCTGTCTTGCCACTCCTCACAGTTGAGCAGGGGCTGTACAAAGGCGCCATTGTAAGGGAAAGCCTCCATGCAGAATCTCCAAGTGCAGAAATTTGGATGGTCGGGACCTTTCCTCACCAGGCACAGCCTCTTGTGAAATGGGCGTCAGGTGTCTACAGCCCTGCAACGTTTTGTTCCTTCCTGTGCCCCAGGGTTGACAGTCACTGGTGTCCCAACTATTCTAGAGAACAAGGCCTACCTAATCTAAGAGATAAGCTCAGGGCCCAGCAAAAACTCAAAGAAGAAAAAAAAAATCTTAAAATGATGCTGATTTAGCCTGAAGAGACTTTGGAATGTGAGTTATTTACATTTCAACAATAAAAACAACTGCATAGCCATTTTTTTCCATTTTTGAGGAGAAGAAAACACTGAGTTATGACCCCACACAGAGCACTTGCCATTTTTGTCCTTAACACAAAATTTATTCTTTTTAAACCAACACTGTTTGCTTTATTAACAGATCAGAAAAACTTATTTTGTCTTAAATGTTTCCAGAATGTGATTCTTTCTGAGGATCCCACTGCAGTAATATAAACTTGTGCATATCTTCACACACAATTATAAGCTTAAAAGCGATCATAATCCCATGACTTCATCACAGTGGCTTTCAGGGCTGCAATAGTAATTACAGCTGTGTTCACTCTATTCATTATGGTCTGCGTAAAAAGATTCTTTATATGAAATAAGAAGCCCCTTCAAATTGTTTTAGAAATAGGGTGGTATATAAATAGCATAAATAAATATATTGGAATCTAAGTGATGATTCATATTTACAGTTCAGTATATTGTTTTAACAATTTATGGTATCATCCTTCCTTTAATGTAGCACCCCTAAAAAATAACATGTTTACAGATGACTAGGTAACAGCAACTTTCTGCAGTCCAGTATAGCCCTGAAGGAAGCTAGCAAGGCTAATTTTTAAATAAGTTTTAAATAAATAGGAAGATGGATAAGAAAATTCCTCAAACTGCTTAATCGTTGGCATTCGTATTATACATTAAAAACTCCTCCTAGGACTTTGAATGGATTTCCAGTGTGTTTTTCTCAGTCTTGAATACTGTCTTAAAACTGCTATTAAAAATGTCGAGAAGCAATCCAATCAAAACACCTGAAGACAGACGAAGCTCCTCTCATTTTCTTCATGTCGCCCGCGGCCGTGCCTCCCAATTCGATAGATCATGACCATCGCGATGCTCAGCTATTGTTAATAGAAAAGGAAAAAGTTAACGTATTAAATTATGATATTTAATAAATGAGAAGAGGAAGAAAGTAGCATATTAATAGAGGAGACACGGAAAAAAAAAGAGGAGGAATTTTGGCACAATGTTATTCAAATTCTCTCTCAAAGGTGGGCTGCATATCCAGCCTATTTCTACAACTTACTTGCCAAGAAACTCTTCTGTTGTTTTGCTTTATTTATATTTTTGACATTTGGCTCCTTGTGGGACTATGTCCAGAGGAATATTCTTGGAAAATATCAATATTATCTGACAAAATTTATAGGCAATTAGGTACTATAATAGCCTGAAACTATATTCATGCAACAAAATTTAAGAGCCTGTTAAGTGGTCTACAGTAAAGATTAATGCGATGCTATAATACACAGGGCTCTTCCCTAAGGAGTTTCCCATCAAGTGGTCATGTTAGGTCTTGCAGCTATAAATTTCCTTCAGCTCCATATCCAAAGGGGCACAGGTAGTAAACTAAATTAGACCAATCATTTTCTGTGTTCCACAATTAAAATGTTCACATAATCCCTCTTCTATGGTTCTTTGCTCTCTTCACATAGGCAGCTGTTACTATTCCAGACAGAGACAAACTGGTGGATGGAGTTCTCCAAGAACAGTGCTTATTGGTTTTACCCCCGTGGGCATTCAAACTGTACATGTAAAAGAAACCTAGCAGGGGGTGAGGGGGGGCGGAATTTACCTGTAAAGATACCTGAAGGCATTAAAACCTAGTACTTTATGAGGATAACAGTAGAATTTCTCAAGGACTATATGCACATTTTATAATGAGAACCATCCTCAGTTCATGATATATGATTATATTTAATGGAGAGGGAAGATAATGTGTTTTTCTGAACCTCACAATCAAACTAGATATAAGTACTCCATCTCCTCAAGGAGAACAGAATCAGAGCACAAACATGACATAACACTGCAGCTTTTTAATTTTGAAAGCACAGTCTAGCAGTATGACAGTAATATTTGAAAGAAGATGGGATCAGGCATAGGAGTTTCTATCACCATATCCCACCCCAAAACTAGCTGAAGACCTTAGAGCCTGGAAGGAGGAAGAGATGGCCATGCCCACCTCTCCTCAGGCAGAGCGCCAGGGAAGGACACATTCTGAGGAGACCCAGAGGCGAGGCATGTGTGCAGTCTGCCTGTCTGGAGCTCTGGGGCAGCAGCTTGGCAGAAGCTCCTTCTGCCTCCATGGTGCAAGAGGGGGTGAATGGCTACAGTGGGCCTGGGCTGGAGTGGGCTCACAGCCCAGGGAGTTTTTTGCAGTCCCATCTGCAAGCGGCAAAGCAAAGCAGCAAAAGAGGCTGGAAGTTAGCTGAGAAATGATCTGGAGATCTAGAGAAGCCATGTAGCCAAAATGAGCAGAGCCCAGATTGATGCGAACAAGGGCATCTCAACAGATGACAGTATGGGTCACATAGTTCTCCCAAAGCCAGTATACATTATGGAAACCCCCTAGACCTTAGATGATTTCCTGAAGAGAAGTAAAACACTGGCAGATATGAGAGCATCTGAAACTGACTAGATTAAGTTTCCTACCATCAAGCAAAATGAGGGATAAGAAAGTCAGATTAGACAGATTTGCGAAAGAGTTATATTTTTCACATAACCCTACAAAACAATGACTTATATGGTATATTCATTAAGTTCTGATATTAATCTCAAGTTCTTCCTCACTATAAAATGGTGATAACTCTGATCCAGAGTAACCAAGACAAAGACACTCACTTTTTCTGGAATCTCTCTGTGTCCCTCTTGTCCTCTGTTGTCGACACTGATATGGATGCCTCTGGGCTTTCATTCCCAAGCAATCATCTTTCCCTTGCATCTTTTCAAATTATAGTTTTAAATGTTGAGTTGTTTATCAGCCAATTTCTATGAAAATTTTGGCTTCCTTCCAATTTGCTCAAGGAAATATTGGCTGTGTGTATGCAATTCTCCATGTTCTTTATCTGACTGTATAAATAAATTTAAACTATTTAAACTAATCTGTGTCTGTATTTCTGGGGACTATGTTCTCTCTGAACCAGGAGAAATTTTGTAAATTTGGGAC
This sequence comes from Equus asinus, assembly GCF_041296235.1. Classification (NCBI taxonomy): domain Eukaryota; kingdom Metazoa; phylum Chordata; class Mammalia; order Perissodactyla; family Equidae; genus Equus; species Equus asinus. Next base: position 15,027,722 of record NC_091813.1, read on the forward strand.
AAGGCAAAAGACATTATAAAGAACTTACAATAAGAAGAGTCAGATACTGTCTGTCACATAAGGAGAACTCAGTAAGTTCTTCCTGGGGGTTATGGAGGTGGAAAATGAATAAATGAATCTGAGCTGAAAAGTAGACCTTCTATTGTATACTTTTTCGAACACACAATTCTTATGTATCACCCTTAAAAATGACCGCAGAGGCAGGAGCTGAGAATTATCTAATATCAAACAGATCACACCAACTTCTAGAAGAAGAATTATCACATTATACTATAATCACTGATTTCCTTGCCCATTTTCTAAATCAAATTATTGGCTCCTTGGACGTGAAGACTGTTTTGTTTATCGTTGTTATTACTAATCACTACAACAATGCCTGGGACGTAATAAGTGTTCAATAAATACTCACAGAAGGAAAAAATTAAATAATGAAAGAAATTGTTAATTATTAAATTCACAGATATTTCCAGCTGTGTCTAAAATATACAACATCAATCAAAACCACAAGTTAATTATTCTTTCTTATTTTCTGCTCTATGTTTAAATGAGATCATTCCAGCAAGAACTGGAACTTCCTCCAATCGTTAAGAACAAACCACAACATCCATCTCAAGGTAAACAGGAAACCATGTCTAAAGCTGTTGGTGGCCAGTGAAACATTCCCATTTCAGTGGAAATTCTCACATATATACACATGTTAACCAATTTTGAATTGAAACTGAGTTCTGACCCAGTTCAGTCAATGATGTCAGTATCTCTTTACATTTTAAGTGTTTGTTGCCTGTTAACCTGAAGGAGGGGGCATTACGGTTCAAAGTGGTAGTTTACTCCCAGTAGAGTGATCAAGGCTGTTTGTACACGTTTTATAATTTTGGAAGTCTTTTCATTCATATTATCTAATTTAATCCTCTCAAAATTCCTGTGAATTTGAGAGATTCTCCTTTTCCATTTAATGAGTAAACTGAGGCTAAGGGACTTGCTCAAGGTCATGTGGCTTTTAAATGGCAAAATCAAGACCAAAATCCATCTAGGTCTCCTAACTCTATAGCACCCTAGCCCTCACTCTATGCCAACTCGCTGTCTTTTTTATAGAAAAATAAGTTATTTGAGAATGTCTTACCTTGAAAAGTGGAAAATTTCTTTTGTTTCACATAGAAGTATTCTTACAGTCTTAATTATGAGTGTGAATTAGTACCACTAAAGAGGAAGAAAAACCAAGCGTAACTGCTGTGTATCTGTTAAAATGTCTAGGGCATAAGTATGCATTTTAGGTAATGCATTTTCCTGAGAAGAGTTTATGGATGCATTATCTCATTTCCTGTGGCAAAGTTTTCTAGTCCTGGCTCTGAGTTCAGACTAGGACACAGAGCCAGCATGTAACTCCTGATGGAGTTCTGGCAGCAGAGTCCTGGCTTCACTACAGCTTGCTGTCACCCAGAAACCCTAAGGGAATATGCAAGTGGTCCATGGATTTACAAAAGTGGATTAAATTGTGAATGGTGTTGTTTTTTTTTTTTAATCAGTCCACAATGACTTTCATTTCATACGTAATCTTAACATTTTACTGAGGCATGTAAATAATTTAACCATAAACTCTCAAGGAAAAGGAAGCGGGTGTTGTTACTCATTATTCCCATCTAGCCGAATTTATGGCACATATGCAGTAGGTTCTTCCTAAGGGCATGAATTCAGTATAAACGTATGCGTAAAATATTATTTGCTATTATGAAGAAAATTTCTCACTTTCCAACTTCCCTCCATCCCTTCCTTCTAAGGAGGATGGACTGTTTGATGATCAGCATGGTGAGTATGAGGATGCAAAGACAGCAAAGAGAGGCAAATTTATCTGCTTAAGGAAAATATAAAGATACAGAATTATCTGAGAAGAATTCCAGGAAGCAGAAAAAGATAAAGTGAAGTGGAGAACTGCAAGATGAGTGTCAATAGAGAAAGCAGCCACATCCAAAATGTGAGAAGTTGTATGACAAGAATAAACTTATTGGGCCTGGCCCCATGGCCTAGTGGTTAGAGATCTGCATGCTCTGCTTCAGAGACCTGGGTTTGTGGGTTTGGATCCTGTGTGCGGACCTAAACCACTCACCAACAGCGCTGTGGAGGTGTCCCATGTACAAAAAAATAGAGGAAGATTGGTACAGATGTTAGCTCAGGGACAATCTTCCTCCAGTGAAATCAATCAATCAATCAATCAATCAATCAACCTGATTACTTAGAAAAATAGCATGAATAAAAGATGAACTATTATAGATTGAAAGAAACTTGAGACATATTAACCAAATGCAATGCAATGTATGGATCTTGTATGAAACCTGATTTCAACAAACCAACTGTAAAAATTAATTTTTCAGGTAACTAGGGAAGACTGAACATGGAAAAGGGTATTAGCTTTTATTGAAGAATTGTTATTAATACTGGTAGAGAAATAGTACTATGATGGTTACGGGTTTTTTAAATTTCCTTGTATGGAAATATAAGAGAGATTCAATGGAGAATTTAAGAATGACATTTGATTTTGAATCCCACATCCCCCCAAAATACAGGAGCAATGATAGATAAAACAAAAATGACAGGAAGTTGGTAAGTTTGGAAGCTAGGTAATAGATACATTTGGGTCCCTTATATTATTCTCTCTACTGGATATGCTTTAAAGTTTCTATTAAAAAAGATTTTAAACTCTTTTTAGATTTATTTAGACATGAGTGTTATGATATCTACTAAAAATAATAAAATGTGTTAAGTTGTTTTTAGAACATCTTCACAGTCAAAGCCAAACATTTCTGAATCACTTTTTAAAAAATAAAGTGTTTATTTTAGAATAGTTTTAGGTTTACAGAGAATTTTCAAAGATAGTACAGATTTTCGATAAACTCCAATACATTCAGTGTTTTTCTTATTATTTCCCCTATTATTAACATCTTGTATTAGTGTGGTATATTTGTCACAATGAATGAACTAGTACTGATAAATTAACTAAAGTCCATAGTTTATTCAAATTTCCTTAGTTTTTACCCTATGTCCTTTTTATGTTCCAGAATATCATCCAGTATACTACATTACATTTAGTTGTAATTTCTCCTTAGGCTCCTCTTGAGTGTGGCAATTTCTCAAATTTTCCTTGTTTTCAATGACTTTAACAATTTAGAGAAGTACTGGTCAGGTATTTTGTAGAATATCCCTCTGTTAGCATTTGTCTTATGTTTCTCTCATGACTAGGCTGGGGTTATAAGTTCTCTACAAGAATACCCTCACATCGTCTCAGAGGTGCACACTATCAAGATGCCTTAGCACTTTTGGTGTTGACCTTGGACACCCAGCTGAAGTCATGTTTGTCAGATTTCTCTTCTGTACAGTTACTCTTCCCACACTGTGCTCTTGGGAGAAAGTCAGCATGCACACCCCATACTTAAGCTATACTCCACATCCTGAAGAGTGGAGTATCTACATAAATTATTTGAAATTCTTTTGTGGAGGATATTTATCTCTTCCTTCCTATTTATTTTTTTAACCAACCATTTATTTCTATCAGTATGACTTGTGGATACTTATTTTATACTTTGTGTTATAATCCAATTTTATTCTTATTTTACTGCTCAAATTGTTCCAATTTTGGCCATTGGGAACTCTTCAATTGGTTCCAGCAACTCTTTGACATACCCCCATCATTGTGAGTTTTATTTTTTTTAAGTACAAGCATACTTCAGAGATATTGCAGGTTCAGTTCCAGACCCTGTAACAAAGCAAATATCACAATAAAATGAGTCACGAATTTTTTGGTTTCTCAGTACATGTAAAATTTATATTTACACTATACTGTAGTCTATTAAGTGTGCAATAGCATTATGTCTAAAGAAAGTTGTATGTACCTTAATTAAAAATACTTTATTGCTAAGGCTGGCCAAGTGGTGTGGTGGTTGAGTTTGTGCACTCTGCTTTGGCAGCCCAGGGGTCGTGGGTTTGGATCTCAGACAGGACCTGCACATCACTCATCAAGGCAGGCTGTGGTGGCATCCCACATAGAAAGTAGAGGAAGATTAGCACAGATGTTAGGTCAGGGCCAATCTCTGTCACCAAAAAAGAAAAAAATAATTAAAGAAATACTTTATTGCTCAAAAAACCTAACCATCACTTGGGCCTTCAGCACATCATGATCTTTTTGCTGCTGGAGAATCTTGTAAAAAATACCCTACCTGCAAAATGCAATAAATCTAAGGACAATAAAACAAAGTATGCCTGTACTTCTTTATTTTCTGGCACTTACAAGATTCTCCACACTCATCTTATATATTTCTGGCCACAGCTGAATTGTTTTTTAACTCAGAGTCATCAATATCCATGTTTCCCCACACACTTTTGTCCTCTACCTTATCAAGAACACTAGTGAAGAAACATTTCTTATAAAAGTATTCCACTCTTGTGTCAGGGTTTTCTTCCTGATACCTGTTCTGAATAGTGCTTGTAGCAAAATATCAAAACATAAACAGAAGTTTTTATACAGCTATAACCAAGTTTTTCAATGACAACAATTTCACGTCTGACAGATGGCAGATAGCAATTGTAAGATCTTTTAGTGCAGTTCTGCTGGTGACAAATTCTCAGCATTTTTATTTGTATAGAAATTTGTTTATTGTGCTTTCATTTTTAGAGACATTTTTACTGGATATAGAATTCTAGGTTGGCTATTATTTTTTTTTCCTTTGGTGTTTGGGTACTCAGCCAAGATATCAGTGGGTTTCTTGGTCCTCTAAATAAACTAGAATTTTTAGCAGAAGGTAATTCCCTCCCTCTCCACTTAGCTTCAGTTATTCAACAATTTAAGTGCTTTTAAAATCTAGTGTCTTCCATCTCCAAAATTTCCATTAATAATTCAGCCATCCATCTTCAAGTCACTGTTTTTAAGATAACATGTCTTCTCTGTCAGCTTTTAAATTTTTGTCTTCCATTTTCAACTGCTTTGCTATGATATGTCTACTTGGTATCTTGTACTAAATTTAAAAAGTTCTCAATCATCTTGTCACTAAATATTGATTATGCCCCATTCTCTTGACTTTGTTACTCAAATTATACCAATGTCAGATATTTAAACCATATTTCACACTCTTACTTCTGTTTTTCGTTCTTTACTCTTTTTAACATTGACTGTAGCTATTTCCTTCTGATTTATCTTCCAGGTAATATATTCTCTTTTCAATGGTGTCTAATTTGCAAGCACTTTGTCCATTGACTTGTTCTTTTCTATTATTCTATTTTTCAGTCCTAGAATTTTCATTGGGTATTTCTTGTTTCCACTGCTTTGCCAAATTTTTAATCATGTTTTGAATTCCTTGAATGTATTAGTCGTGGTTATTTTTATTTTACTTTTTTGTGAGGAAGATTGGCCCTGGGCTAACATCTGTTGCCAATCTTCCTCTTTTTCCTTCAGGAAGATGGTCCCTGAGGTAAAATCCATGCCAGTCTTCCCCTACTTTGTATATGAGACACAGCCACAGCACGGCTTGATGAATGGTATGTAGGTCTGCACCTGGGATCTGAACCTGTAAACCCCAGTCTGCTGAAGTGGACCATGCAAACTTAGCCATTATGCCACCAGCAAGCTCTAATCATTGTTATTTTTAAATCTGTGCCTGAATAGCATTAATTGAATTCCTTGTGTGTCACTTTCAATTTTTATAGTTTTTCCTTGGTTTAGATTATTCCTTTTTATTCATATGGTTTAGGTAAGTTTTCCTGAGCATCAAACATTGTATTTGAAAACTTGTAGAGAGAATTCTAGGCATTGAATTATGTCGTGTCTACCTGAGAGGATTTGCTTTTGTTTTTGGCAGACAGCTGGACTAGGAAAAGTAGGAATTTCAGATAATCAAATTAGGTATTGAGGTGATTTGAAATTGGACTTAAATCCCCTGAGAAATGGTATTTTAATGGTTTATTGTTACTCCCAGAGGGAAGTCATTTGGAAACCCAACCGAAAGTTTGTTTGCTTAGTGCTTTTTTTTCCCAATGCATTGTCTCCTCAAGCACTGACTTCCATTTTTGCCCCTCTAGCCTAAGAAACCTATTGGAAGACTTCTTATTTTCTCAGCCACCACATTTAGAATCAGCAAATTTCTCTGAATAAAAGCAGCCCCAAATTCTAGGCTCACATTTCTACACTTCTCTCTTCTCCTACATATCTATCCTACAATTCTTTACTGCTTTGGTAGCTTTCAAATTCCTCCAACAAAATTTTTTGTCCACCTTATTTAGTTATTCCAAATGGGAGAGTTGGTCCAAACTACCTATTTTATGATGTCAAAGAGCAAAATTTCTTACATTTACTTTTCTAAGGTTAATTCATACTACATCTACCCTCATGGAATAATATCATAAATAAATGATAATATCAAAATGTTATATTATTAAAATCACTTGTTACTGATTATCAATTTATAGCATCAATTATAGATAAAACATAGAACTAAGTAAAACAGGGAAAAATATAAATGCTGTAAGTTTAATCATAGAAAGTGATTTATTGGAAGTTGAGAGGTGAGGGGGAAAGTAAAGGTAATTATACCACTGAAAGCCTCATAAGGGAGAGGTGTCAAGATGGCATAGGCAGACTCTGAACTCACCTCCTCCCATGGACACAACCAATTTACAACTACTCTTGGAACAATTACCCCTGAGAGAGAGCTGAAAACTTGATAAAAAGAACCCCCACAACAAGGGACAGTCTGGATTGAGGTGGAAGAGGCAGAAATTCTTTTCCGGAGAAGAAAAAAGCCACCTTCACAAGCCACAGTGCTTCAGGGCTGGGAGCAAGCCTAAGGTATGCAGCCTTCCCTGGAGAAGTGGGAGACCTGAGCAGGGGAGTGTTACCATTATAAGCATCCTTTGGACTCAGCACAACTGAGACAAGTCTCAGAACATCTGCATTTGCCGGGTACTAACATCAAGGGCGAATACCCCCAGAAAAGCTATCAGACATAAGGGGACAAAACCAGCTCTTAAAGGGCCCATGCACAAATTCACTTGCTTTAGAAAGCAACCTAAAATTACCAGAAAAAAAAGGTGCAGAGTCATTTGATGTAAAGAGACTAACCATACTCTCTGGGTGCATCTTGGTGAGAGGTGAGGCCTCTCCAGGGACTGAGACATTGGCGGCAGCCATTATTGTGACCTAGTCAGGGTGTGCTGACACAGACACAGGCAGATGCCATTGGAGTACTTCCCCTGGCCTGTTAGCTCAGGGTCTGCCCCACCTACTAGAGCACCAGTTTAATCCAGCTCAGCCAGGGAAGGCAGCCTGCTCTAGGGACTGGTCCCACCCAATAGTAAGCCCTTGGGCAACTTGTGGACCTGTGTATGTTGGGTGCCTGGATCCTCTGCAGCTGGGTGAGTGGGTCCAACTCTGAGAGGGAGGGCATTCATGAGGAGCAGGCCTGCATTGGCAGAGTGTGTAGGGTCTCTTCAGTGGGGTGATTGGGTCCGCTTCAGGGGGTCGGGACATTTGCATGGGGCAAGACTATGTTGACTGTGTGCCTGACCCTGTGGGCAGTGGGGCTTGTCAGATGTAAAAGATCTATGTTTCTCAAATAGTGACAAGGGGGATTGGTCCCACCTTCCAAAGCCTGAAACAATTGGATTCTCCTATGGCTGGGGCAAGCCAGAATACTATGAAAAGCTATATGCCAACAAATTGGATAATCTAGAAGAAATGGATAAATCCTTAGAATCATACAACCTTCCAAAACTGAACAAGAAGAGGTAATTTGAATAGACCAATCACCAGTAAGGAGAGTGAAACAGTAATCCAAAACCTCCTAAAAAATAAAAGGCCAGGACCAGATGGCTTCCCTGGTGAATTCTACCAAACATTCAAAGAAGACTTAATACCTATCCTTCTCAAACTCTTCCAAAAAATTGAAGAGGAGGGGAGGCTTCCTAACTCATTCTAAGAAGCCAACATTATTGTGTTGCCAAAATCAGACAAGGAAAACACAAAAAAGAAAGTTACAGGCCAATATCACTGATGAACATCGACGCAAAAATCCTCAACAAAATACTAGCAAATTGAATATAGCAATACATGAAAAAGATCATACATCATGATCAAGTGGGAGTTATTCCAGGGATGCAGGAATGTTTTAACATCCATAAATCTATCAACACGATACACCACTTTAACAAAATGAAGAATAAAAGTCACATGATCATCTCAATAGCTGCAGAGAAAGCATTTGACAAGAGACAGCATCCATTTATGATAAAAACTCTAAATAAAATGGTTACAGAAGGAAAGTACTTCAACATAATGAAGGCTTTATATGACAAACCCACAGCTAATATAATTCTCAATGGAGAAAACCTGAAAGCTATCCCTTTAAGAACAGGAACAAGACAAGGATGCCCACTTTCACCACTCTTACTTAACACAGTATTGGAAGTCCTAGCCAGAGCAATCAGGCAAGAAAAAGAAATAAAGGGGATCCAAATTGCAGAGGAAGAAGTGAAACTCTCACCATTTGCAGATGGCGTAATTTTATAAATAGAAAACCCTAAAAAATCCACCAAAAATTTTAGAAATAATAAATGAATACAGTTAAGTTGCAGGATACAAAAGCAGCATACAAAAATCAGTTGCATTTCTGTACACTAACAATGAAGTAGCAAAAAGAGAAATTAAAAATATTATCTCATTTACAATTGTAACAAAAAAGAATAAAATACCTAGGAATAAACTTAACCAAAGAGGTGAAAGATCTGTACACTGAAAACAATAAAGCATTGTTGAAAGAAATTAAAGAGACAGAAAGAAATGGAAAGATATTCCACGCTCTTGGATTGGAACAATTAACATAGTTAAAATATTTATACTTCCTTAAGCAATCTACAGATTCAATGCAATCCCAATCAAAATTATAACAACATTTTGCACAGAAATAGAACAAAGAATCCTAAAATTTATATGGAACAACAAAAGACCCCAAATAGTCTAAGGAACCCTGAGTAAAAAGAGCAAAGCTTGAGGTATCACACTCCCTGATTTCAAAATATACTCCAAAGCTATTGTAAGCAAAACAGCATGGTACTGGCACAAAAACAGACACACAGATCAATGGAACACAATCAAGAGCCCAGAAAGAAACCCACACATATACGGACAACTAATTTTCAACAAGGGAGCCAAAAAGATACAATAGGGAAAGGAAAGTCTCTACAATAAACAGTATTTGGAAAACTGGACAGCCACAAGCAAAAGAATGAAAGTAGACCATTATCTTACACCATGCACAAAAATAAGCTCAAAATGGATTAAAGACTTGAATGTAAAACCTGAAACCATGAAAATTCTAGAAGAAAATATAGGCAGTATGCTCTTTGACATTGGTCTGAGCAGCATATTTTCAAGTACCATGTCTGACCAGGCAAGGGAAACGATAGGAAAAAATAAACAAATGGGACTACATCAAACTGAAAAGCTTCTGCACAGCAAAGGAAACCATCAACAAAACGAAAAGACAGCCTGACAATTGGGAGAAGATATTCAGAAACCATATATCTGAAAGGGGTTAATATTCAAAATATACAAAGAACTCATACATCTCAACAATAAAAACCTAACAATCTCATTAAAAAATGGGCAAAATATCTGAACAGACATTTCTCCAAAGAAGATCTATAGATGGCCAACAGGCACATGAAAGGATATTCAACAGCATTAACTATCAGGGAAATGCAAATCAAAACTACATTGAGGTATCACCTCACTCCATTCAGAATGGCTATAATTAACAAGACAGGAAACAACAAGTGTTGGAGAGGATGTGGAGAGAAGGGAACCCTCATACACTACTGGTGGGAGTGCAAAGTGGCACAGCCACTACGGAAACAGTATGGAGATTCCTCAAAAAGTTAAGAATAGATCTACTGTATGATCCAGCTATTTCACTGCTGGCGACTTATACAAAGACTATGAAAACACGAATGCATAAAGATCCTTGCACCCTTGTGTTCATTGTAGCATTACACACAATAACTAAGACTTTGAAGCAACCTAGGTGCCCATCAAGGGACGAATGGATAAAGAAGATGTGGTATATATACATAATGGAATATTAAGCCATAAGAAATGATGAGATCCAGCCATTCCTAAAAACGTAGATGGACCCTGAGGGTATTATGCCAAGCAAAATAAGTCAGAGGGAGAAAGTCAAATACCATATGATCTCACTCGTAAGTAGAAGATAAAAACGACAACAAACAGTCACATAGAGACAGAGATTGGATTGGTTGTTACTAGAGGGGAAAAGAGGAGGGAGGAGGGCAAAAGGAGGTATTAGGCACATGTGTGTGGTGATGGATTGTAATTAGTCTTTGGGTGGTGAACGTGATGCAATCTACACAGAAATTGAAATATAATGATGTACACTTCAAATTTTAATGATTTTTTAAATTTTCCTTTTTCTCCCAAAACACCCCAGTAAATAGTTGTGTATTTTTATTTTTAGGTACCTCTGGTTGTGGCATGTGAGACGCCACCTCAGCATGGCCTGATGAGTGGTGCCACTTCCATGTCCAGGATCTGAACCGGTGAAACCCTGGTCTGCCGAAGCAGAGCACGAGAGAAATTAACCGCTTGGTCACAGGGCTGCCCCCGAAATTTATATAATGTTCTAAACCAGTGCTACCGCAATAAAAATAAATTAATTAATAAATACATTAACTTATTTATTTGGATATACTTGTAATATTGCCAAAACTTTTCTCAAATTTTTAACATATTTGATCTTATTTAAACAATTTTTATATTTGTTCTATGCAATGGATATCCCATTTAAACATAACTAGCTAGAATAGCTTTTTGGGTTGGGAAAGAATTATCACTTTTTTTTAGCCTTCAGAATCAGTATTTGTGATACAATATTGCAATACAGAGTAAGACTAAAAACTGTTACTGTTCAAGTTTTTTAAAAAAATTACAATATAGGCTCATTCCACATGGAACAAATGGAATACTTTTTTTCCTGTTTCAGTTTTGTATGAAGAGCTTCTTTTAAATATTTGAGAGAGACTTTTCACCCAGAGGAGGTGGTGTTTAATTTGAGGTTTGTGACTCATTTGTTTCAATTAAACATACTCCAATATCAGTATTAAACGTCCTCTTAAATGATATGGTTTTCATAACTGTATGTGGTAGTTTACTGTACATACTAATTATTTAAAACAGATGTAAGTAAAACAAGATTTGTTTAGGGGAGGAATGGAGTTTCTCCAGAATAAAGAATACAGAGATCTAATGGAAACACAGCTGCATCACTTCTCCTGGTGTCTCTACTTGGCCCAGTTGGCTTACTATTTTATGGTTACCAGATTTATATCCTTTGAAATTATGGACCTTGGATCAAATGCTCATGTTGGAAGACACTCTAAGGTGACGTTAAATTAGCATTTACAATTTTCACATGGTTTGAATCATCAAAGTAAAAATATTTACCACAAAGTGCTGTAAATTTGCTAAAATTTAACACAAACTCTCTATGGTGTAATACTACAAAGAAACTCTCTTTCTGAAAAGAATTCTGGAATATCTTTTCTGGATTTTATTTTAAACAGTTTGTAGGCAGACACGTCCACAGACATGAAAGAAGTAAGTCATCAGTTCACTTCAAGGGGTTATTTTTAGACAAGTGACTAACATGATACATTATCAGAGTAGGTTCTTATTAAAATTGCAGAATCTCAGAGTTGGAAGACTCTTAGACGGTTTACATACACTATGTTAGGGGACTCTCTTAGATTAGTCATAATTGATCCAGCAAGTGCAGTTATTAATTTGTAAGAATTTTCTATTGCTGTGTAACAGATTGTGACAAATTTAGTGAGTTGAAACAACACCCATTTATTATCTCTCACAGTTGTGTAGGTCAGAAGTCTGCGCATAGTGCAGCTGGGGTCTCTGCTCAGGGTCTCAGTGGGCTGAAATCAAGGTGTTGTCCAGGGCTGCAGCTCTCATCTGGGTCTTGGGATTCTTTTCCAAGTTCACTGGTTTCAGGCAGAATTTCTTTCCTTGTGGGGCTAGGACTGAGCTTTGTTGTCTGTTAGCTGTAAGCCAGAGACAACTCTCAGCTCGTAGAGGCTGCCCTGGGTTCTTGCTACGTGGCCTCCTCTGTCTTCAAGTCAACAATGGAACTTCAGATCTATGACTTTTCCTTCTGCCACAAGCTGGAGGAAACTCTCTGCTTTTAAAGGGATTGTGTGATTAGGTCCTGCTCACTCAGACAATCTCCTTTTGGCCATGTCATGTTAGCATAATCACAAGAGTGGTATCTCATCATATCCCCATGTTCTTCTCACACTCAAGGGGAGGAGATTTACATGGCCATGGGCGCTTGGAGTGGGCGTTATCTTAGAATTTTGCCTACTGTACTTCTATGTGTACACCAGTGACTACAACTTAGCGTTCCATGGGACTGCTTATCTCAGGGTATCCACATTCTGGACTGTGGTCAAGAGCTCTGGCTTGTCTGGTTATTGCCACTCTTTCCCACTTGATTTTTTTTCACATATTCCGGGCCTTAAAGCACTTTGGGGAAGCAGACAACACTCTCTTTTCCTTACTTTTTGGCTTATTGGTGCCAATATTCCAATATCTTCTGCTTTCTCCCTCGTTCCCACACCAGAGACTTCTCCAAAGTCCATGGGAAGTGGACAAGCTCTAGTCCCATATCATTTAAAATAAAGTGCCTGCATTCTCTACTTATAAGAAGATTTTTGGCTCAAAAATTTATACAGAAATACTCTAAATTGATCTGCTTCCATTTGTAATGAAACAATATTTGTCCCTTGATCTTTTAGGTTTCTGAGAAGAGCACATATCTATTTCCTGAAATGAGCTTGCTCAGCAATAATTCCTATTTGTCCCTTCTTGTTAATGCCCTCATATTTTAGTGGAAGGTAAAATTTTGTTTACATATAGGATTTGCTTCAGTTTTTCACACACGTTTTCTAAGAATGTGTTTATCAAGGTTGGTGGGGGTTACGTCTGGAGTTTATACTTATGCAATTTTTTGGCCTGTATTTATTAGAAAGGCCAACTCGCCAAAGCACTATGATTGGTTCAGACAAATGCATCTGAATATTTTCTGTCAACTGGGAGGTAGAGGATCAAGCATGGATTTTCTTTTTATAGCACTTCTCACAAAAGGCTTTTTGAATAGAATTCATATAATCCTTTTCCAACTTGATAACCTCACTTCTGTTTGTCTCCCTTGGCTTCTGGCCATTGATCTACTGTCTCCTGTAGAAGACACCTACCATCCCTCTTAGGATGAAATGATGATGAGAAACAAATGGTTCTCAAGTGGTTTTGGTCATGGAACTAGTCATAGCCAAAGCATGGCCTGGCTATGCCATCTAAATTCATTAAGAAGGGGCTGAATTTTATCTTTTTCTCTGATTTGGGGAACTGAATTATTAATAGTAACTAGACATTTAGAATCATTTGGGAATCCAAGCTTATGCTGTAAAAACTCCTTTCCAGGCCCTGATGACAGCACTTTCGCTTAGACGTCTGAGGTGAGGTGCTCAGATCTACATTCACCTCTACCTTCAGTCTTAGCATCTTCTCATTGTGAACTTCTGATTTCTGCTACGGCCACTCACTCTTCCTCTGTGCTGGACTCAAATTAAGTACTTAATGCTGCCCCTTGTATGTACTGACATCTCCCAATTTCTGAATCACATGTTTCTTCTATGGTTCTTTCATGTGACCTTGGTTTATCTCTGATTCAGTTTGGGCCTCTTGAATTCTCCCGTCTTGACTTCTCTTCCAGCTGTAGCTGTAGCTTATCACACTGTACAAGAACTGAGGAAACCGGAGAGAACAAGATAGATGTATATCTACCCTCAAGGAATCCACAGACTGGTAGGAATGGCAGACCCTCAGTGATTAATTAGAGCATTAATCCTTTGCACTCTAATTCTAAATTGTCTAAAATTTTGAAACTTTTTTTTCTGTCCAGCTTTCTTGTTGGTTATTCCTAAATATTTTAGCATTTATTTATTTAAACTAAGGCTCATTTCCAACCTGGCTGCTTCTATGCTCTGGGGTGCTCACTAAATCCCAACTCTGGGGTCAATGGTAAGAAATAAAGCACTGAGTGGATGGATTGACCTTAGGCTGCCCTTTGTCATGAAAGCACCCTGACCCCTGAGCTTGAACTGTCAGTGGTTCTTTATCCCATAAAAACTTTCACCTCTTTGAAAATGCCAGTATGTGACTCTGAATGCTGACTGAAGAGAAATTAGGAAGAAAAAACCCAAAGTTGTTACAGAGGAGAATGCTTCAATAGAGAGACTTTTTTTTCCTCTCTTTTTTAACTTAATAATTTTGCCTATAAGATTTTCTGGAAAGCATCTTAGGAAGTATGTAGAGTCTTAGTTATATTTATGGCGATTAAATATGGTGAGGAATTGTCCAGGGACCCACACAAATGGAGGGCAGATCCCATAACTCCACACTGATACTCTTACGTTCTAGCTATTGGGCTTCTTTCTTGGTCTTTCTTTGTTCTGTCCGCCAAGGGGTGACCAGAGCAGAAAGCATCCTCATTAACTTTGTTCTGAGAACATCTGGTGTATTACCACTTTGGAGGCTCCAACTGGAGCTTCATTCACCACTGGGAGCAGCTCTGAACAGGAGGAGATGGGATAAGCTTTTCTTCAGCTGGAAGTTACACATTACATATTTAAAGTGTTTGGTCACTTTAGATCTGTGTGTGGCAGGGGAGGAGATGGCAATGCCTTACAAAGCTCCTAAGTATATTTCTATCCTGTAAATCCAACATGACTGCTACTAGATTCACCCTCATGTAAATCTGCATACGATATCTTTGCGAGCTCAGTCTGATTGTAGAAGAGTATCATCATGACAGTGTTGTTACATGTATTAATTGAAAATCCAGGCATTTCGATCTGGTTATGTTTAGCTATCACGCTAAACTCAATTTATTACAGTGTTTAAAGATCTCAGATTGTCCAATTCTGGCAGCTATGAAAATAAAGCATCAGCCAAAAATCAAATTGTGTGTATTTAGATACTAATCTTTCTTCCATACTTTTTGTTTCTCTTCCCCTGTTTTCTCTATTAATTTATTGACTATTGATTCATGGTCAGAGCCCCGAGTCTGCTGCTCCTCTCAGTCACCATTTTTATCTGAACTCCACACATCTCTTCTAACTCTGTGATGGCAAATCCCTGGTACTCATGTCACTCCCTCTTCTATTATAGGCATGATGAGCAGCATTAAATAATGACAGTATTCCTTCCTACTGAGCTGTGGATTCGGCCTCAGAATCCTTCTCAACACAATGCTTTAAGTACCAACAGTCTTATAGAACTGGATCGTAAGCTTTAAGCTGTTTGCTGTTCCTGTCCCCTCAGCATTCTCAAACACTGTCTAGTTAGAAGTAAAAGATATGAGAAATAAAAAATGAACTAAGTTCAATAAAGGTATCATAGCCACTGATTGATGAAAAGCATTAAAATGCTTTAGAAAAAATTTTTGTATTGGATGTTTGTACTAGACAACAGCTAACAGTAGGCCATTCTGCCTTTGTTTGAATATTTCCAGATGTGGTTAATTTACGTTTTATTGAAATAACTTATTCTGCATTTGAAAACTCTAAAGTTTAGAAAGAGTTTCCTTATACTGCACTGAAATTGCTTTCCTTATTACTCCACCTATATTCCTTACATTCCTTCACTGGCAAAGAGGTAAATTTTTAAATGTTTTATCTTTTTAAATTAAGATATAATTTACTGAAGATAGAATATATACATCTTAAAGTGTTTAGTTGATGAGATCTGAAAATTGAGTAAACCAATGTAATCATCACCTAATACAACATACAGAACATTTCCATCACTCCAGAAAGCTCCCTCATTCCTATTTTGAGTCCATTTCCTGCCCCTCACCCCGTAACGAGAAACACTCTCTCATTTTTATCACTACAGATTAGTGTACTAGTCAAGGTTCTCCAGAGAAACAGAACCAATAAAATATATATAGATATATACAAGAGGAGATTTGTTGTAAGAATTGGTTCACATGGTGACGGAGACCAAGAGGTTCCAAGATCTCTTATCTGCAAGCTGGAGAACCAGGAAAGCTGGTGGTATAATTCAGTCCAATTTGGAAGGCTGCAGAATCGGGGAGCTGGTGGTGTAAGTGCTGATCTGAATCTGAAAGCCCAACAACCAGGAATGCCAATGTCAGAGGGCAGGCGAAGATGGATGTCTCAGTTCAAGCAGAGAGGGTGAATTTGCCCTTCTTCCCCTTTTTTGTTCTATTCAGTCCCTCAAGAGACTAGATGATGACAACTACCATTGGTGAGAGTAATCTTTACTCAGTCTACTGATTCAGGGGCACCCTCACAGACACACCCAGAAATAATATTTTACCAGCTATCTGGGCATCCCTTAGACCACTCAAGTTGTCAAATACAATTAACTGTCACCAGTAGTTTTTGTGATAATCATGTAAATGGAATTACACGATATGTATTCTTTTCATCTGCTTCTTTTTTCTTTCTTTCTCAGTATAATATTTTTGAGATTAACTTTTGTTGTTGCATGAATCAATAGTTTATTCCATTTTATTTCTGAGTGGTATTCCATTGCATAGTTACCTTAATTTGCCTATCCATTTTTCTACTGATGGACATCTGGATTGTTAACAGTTTGTACAATTATGAATAAGGATGTTATGAATATTTACATAAAAACTTTTATAGATATTTGTTTTCATTGCTTTTGGGTAAATACTTAGAAATAAAATTGTTGTGTCAGAGGGTACATTTATGTTTAACTTTGTAAGAAATTGCCAAACAATTTTCCAGAGTACTTATACCATTTTGCACTCCCATTAGCAATTTATGAGAGTTCCAGTTGCTCTATTTCCTTTCTAGCCATTTAAGAATAGCCATTCTAGTGCATATGAACTGTATCTCATTGTGATTTCAATATGCATTTTCTTGATGATCAAGTATTCTTTCTTTTAACAGATGGATGAAATTATTAGCCCTTTAAAATGAATTTAAATTTCCCAAATCATTTTTACCTAAGCTAGTACTAATCCAAATCTCCCTACTTGCACAATTAAATATTTGAAATAAAATGTAAAATATTAAATTTATTTTTATAACATTAGATATTATCTATGATTTTCCCCTATTAAGGTAATTTTAATTTTGTTATTGAATTAGCTTTCAAACTTCATTTCAGATCTCTTGCTAACCTCGCACAAAGTTCTGGAAATCCCTGGCTTTCCGTCTTTGGCTGCATCACTGCTTCACATTGAAGAATAAAGCTAGGAGGGCTCCTGTGCTCCCTCATTAGAGGAGATATTCTAAATTAATGCCGACTCTTCAGTTGACTGTTTAAGCTGCTTATAAAACTGCTGAATTTTCCTGTCAACCCGTATTACTCTATCTCATTGATGAAAAGATCATGAGGGATTTGATAATGACTTACTAGTTTTATAATCTGTTATGCTATGTGAATGTGTTAATCTACCATCCTAAAAATGTTATGAAGTTAGAGATAATTTAAGATAATAACTCCTAATTACTGCAGAGCAGTGATGTAATGAAAAGATCACTAGATTTAGAATCCTAGGTATTTCACTTTCTAGATGGATTTCTAGGAAAAGTCACTACATTTCCCTGTGTCCTAGGTAGGTTTCACACTTGTTAAATGGAGGTGGGTTATCTATTTTGTCTGCACCATAGAGTCTCTGTGATGATCATACTAGATGATGTGTGAGAAATATTTTATAGCTGTAAATAATAATACATGTATGAGGTGTCAAATGCTTTTATTTTTATATCCCTAGATTGTAGCCATCGGGTAGGGCAGCTGCCCCAGATGCGCCACTCTGGTATGTGATTATTTTAAGCAGAAGACAATGAAGGCTCAGAAGACTCAGGAAGAACATTTGACCTTCCCTGAAACTGCCTAAAAGAATTTAACATAGAAGGCTGTTCAAGGAAGGAGCTAACATCCTAAGATATGTACAGTATAATGAAAAATAGATGCGATAGAAAGGCACCAACAAGCCCATTTTTGGCCCAGCAAAACCTGTTTAATGAACATTTGCATTTCCATCTTCATGTAAATTGTCTTCCTCCCCTCTGAAATCCTTAATCCCTACCCCAAACATCTTCTTTGTCTTTAGCTGAAAATGATATTTAAGGTGGCAGCTTTGGCCAGATGGCCCAGTTGCCCAGTTTCTCCCATGTATACTTGCTATTAAACTTTGTTTGATTTTCTCCTGCTAACCTGCCTTTTTAATTATTTGACCAGCCATAAGAACCTTAAGGGAAAGTGTTGGGGGGTGGCGGGCAGGAATTCTCCCACTTCTCCGACAGTTTTGGCACAGTTGGCAGGATCCCCACTGGCTGGGAAGTTGCCTTCTCTGGCTGGAAGAACTGCTTCCTCCTGAGACCACTGTGGATGAAAAGATCCCAGGTCGCCTGATGAAAGCTGACAAAAGGTAAGATTTCTCACCACGTCAGCCTCCTGGAATTTCTATCTGGGGGGTCCAGGGCAAGCAAGTGGTGAGAATTTTTTCTCTTTCTAAATTTAGGTTGGCAGGAGAAAATATTTGGGAAACTAGCTTCCTGTGTGACTCTGGTAAATTTGGTAGAGTACTCTTGGCATTTGATCCTTTTCCTCCCAGAGCTAGCTACTGTGTCTTTTCTTTTGCCCTGTCTTCTGTGTCATGTGTCATAAGAAGGAAATACCATAGGGCAGGACACAGGCATAGGCCCTATAAGCCTGTTGTCCAGGCTGGTCCCACACGCTGATGAGTTTGTGGTCTCACCAGACTGGCGTCTAACTAGACAAACTTTGCTGTGAGTTAATATGCACATGAGGTTGAAGTTGTTGCTAAGGGCATTTTGGAAGCCAAAAAGGCAGCAACTTTGGTGGGCGTGGGTGGAACACTTAAGAGCCATTAGGGCACTTGCCACCTCAAGAAGTCTCCTGTGGAAGGGTAAATTGTTCACGGAATGGGGTAGTGGACACAGGTCCCCTGCCAACTTCAAGAAAATGTCCCTGCAGCGATGAGGTACTCTGTAAAGCACCCACGATCCCCAACCCCACGGCGCCTCCCTCCTAGGTATTATTCTGGCTCCAAAAGACCCAAGGCTTAGCTAAAGCTGTCGTTGTGCATATAAGAAAAAAAACCAGATGAGGTCTTCCCTTCCATCTTGCTCTGTGTCCTGAGAATTTGGCTTCTTGACCAGTGAGAATATTCTCCATGGTCTCCACCATATGGAAGGTGCATTTATTGGGGTGCACCTTGCTGGCCAGTCAAATAGGCTGGGGTTCTGAGCTCTGTCTCTGTCCAGCTGTGCTAAGCTCCCAGGGGAGTCTGTCATAAAGGGTCTGACCCATAAGGGCCTTTGTCTCAACCTTCATTGCTTAACAGTGCTAGAAAATCCCATTCTAGTAGCACCTGCCTGGTGTCACAGATTAACAGGTCTGTTACTGGAGGCATCCCCCACTCTCTTGGGAGACAAGACACACTGTTTTCACTACACCATCCTTGCCACCTGTGCCACGAAGTTCTTTCCTTCCTCTGACTATTTCTGCGAGTGAACTTGTGGGTCATGGGGCTACATCATCTTCGCCCTCCCCAGGGACACCTCTTGTGTCCATGGTAAAGGTTTATTCTAAGCCAGGAAAGTTACCTCTGGGTCTTTCCTTAAAAAAGCTTGTGGATTGAGTCACTATTGGAATAATCATACAAATGGAGATCCTACTCATCAATGGTCAGACAATGGATCTTTTGAGTTGGAAAAACTTCTATATTTGAAAAATATTTTAGAGGGCTCACATCCCAAGCAGCTGCCTTATTGGTATTTATGGGAAGATCAAGTTGAAAAGAAAACCCAAAAAAGTATACTGGCTAGCCTTAAGAGATCTCTTAATAAGTTGAAAGAACAGAAGTCAGACTTAGAGCAACGATTAAGAAGCAAATTCAATGAAAACTCCCCTTCTCCTCCCTCCTCTGTTCCCCTATGTCCCCAGCTCCCTGTCCCTGATTCCTAAGATCTGTTGGATCTCTGGGCCCCTGGTTCAAACCGTCCCCCTCAGGACTTAGCTCCTCAGCCAGTTCCCCTAGATCCTAGAATGCCAACTTCCCCAAAGGGCATTCAGCTGCCTGTTTTAACTTCTTTCTTTCTAGAAGACTTATGGGGGCTCTCAGGCCTGACTTCCAAGTAAGAGGCACAAGTGTCACTTGTGTAAATGCTGAAAGCCAGGAAGTGAATTCTGTGGAAGCATCCAGAAACGGCAGGAAGGCTGGCTTTGCTGTCGCTTGTAAGTACTCCTGCTTTCCAGGGCTCTGCGATCAGGCTCCGCCAGCTTGAGGGATTCCTATGCAGTGCCCATTGCGGATGTATCCTGGACCTCCGCTGCAGAGAATTCATGTCCTCTGGACATCAGCCAATCTCTTGAATTATAAAACTCTTCTGCTTCCGCTGTCAGAAGATCCTACTAAATTTAGGAAGGAATTAGAAAGATTAGTGGCTGTTCATAACCCCACCCACGGAGATCTTGACTGGCTGCTAAGGGGCGTTCTTCCAGCCCAGGATTACACTGTAGTTATCAGACAGGCCAGACGACCCCCTGGAGAAGATCCCCCTTACAGGGGAAATAGATGGCCAGACCCTCTCCCAGGCCCTCCTGCAAATGACCAGGAAGGGGTGCAACTAGAGGCTGATATTCAAGGCTTAATAGGAGCGATTTTAGAGGCATTTCCTCCCAAAGTTAGTTGGTCAAAAATTGAATTATGTGCTCAGAATGAAAGGGAACATCCAAAAGCTTGTGTTGAACGTTTTATACAAACTTTTCAATGGCACACTGCGTTAAACCTGGAAGCCCCAGAATACAGGAATCTCCTAATTTCTGCTTTAGTTGGAAACGTCCTTCCTGATATAAAAAGACAAATTCAAAATAGTATGGTTGGTTGGTCGGGGCAACCATTAAGTGTAATAATGGAGGCTGCTACACAATTCTCTGAAAATAGTCAGCAGGAGAGCAAAAGAAAAAGAGAATTAAAGGCAACTCTTCTCGCTTTACAAGTTGAACGTTTTGAGAAGCAAAAAGGCAACCCTGAGAGTAAACTAAAGCCCGCTCAGAGGCCTCCCTGTTGGCCCCCAGACACTTGCAAGTATTGCAAGAAATCAGGGCATTGGGAAAGAGAATGTCCTGCTCTTAAGAGAAGGGAAAGTTTGAAAAATACCCCACTCGGCCCCAGAACCCCCAGAAGGCTCGTTTTTCTCCTCTTGAGGGGCATGTCTCCCTAAATTGATTGGGTCAGCCGGTCCTCAGTTGCACCCCTGAGCCTACCATTAACCTTAATTAGAGAATCACGAACTGGATTTTTTAGTTGACACTGATACGACTTTCTCTACTATCCGTTTGGAGGATTTATCTCTACCTGTCACCTCTGAATCTATTCAAGCTGTGGGAGTCTCTGGTAGCCTATTTCACTGCCCGTATCTCAGCCCACTCCAGGATCTTTAGGCCCCCTTAACACTCATCATGCCTTTCTGGTCTCTGAATGTTCACTAGCAAACCTCTCTGGCAGAAATTTATCTAAATTTAATGCCACTATAAATTGTAATGAAAAAGCTGTTTTTATCTCCTTGCCCTCTGACCAAACCCCAAGTCTCCTACTTTCCTTGCTAGAAACTCATTTAAATTCTTCTGAAGAAGATGAGTCTTTACAAGATGTCCCAATTAGTCTCTGGGCTACATATGCAAATGAGGTAGGATTGTTGCTTAGTGCAGAACCCATGTCCATTACTTGGAAAAATAATAAACCATTTCCATCAGTAGCCCAATGCCTGCTCTCTAGAAATGCAGAGCGAGGAATTGAACCCATAATAGACTCCCCTTTGCAATAGGATGGAATAGTTTTTACTTCCTCACCCTGTGACACTCCAATCTTGCCAGTAAAAAATAAGGCAAATTTGACTCAGATGGGAACCACATCTATAGATTTGTACAAGACCTCAGAGCCATAAACTCTTTGCAATTCCTCGGCATTCTGTGGTTCCCAATCCAGCTGTCATCCTGACCTCAATTCCTGCTGATGCAGCCTGGTTTACAGTAGTTGACCTCTGCTTTGCTTTATTCTCAATCCCATTGCACCCTGACTCACACTTTCTTTTTGCATTTACATTTAAAGGGAGACAATTAACATGGACTCGCACACCTCAGGGAGATTATGAGCCCCCTCAATATTTTCCAGAGTCCTTAAAGCTGACTTGGATTCTGCAGCCTTCACTCAAGGCTCCACCCTTGTTCAATATGTGGATGACCTTCTGCTCTGTAATCAAACTGAGCAGGGAGCCCTCACAGACCCCTCACTCTCCTGAAGGCACGAGCTGAACGAGGAGGCCATAAAGTCTCCATATCTAAACTTCAGTGGGTGCAAATGACTGTGACCTACTTAGGGCATGAGATATCTCCAGGCATTCCAAAGCTAACCCCCAAACGCCTTGACTCAGTTCCGTCCATCCCTCTCCCCAAAACGAAAAAGTAGTTATGTGAATTTCTATGGGCAACTAGTTACTGCCACGGATGTATTCCTCATTCTGTAGCCCTTAATAACTCTTATATGCTCTTCTCCCAGATGTCATACTAGAGCCTATTTCCTGGACTTCAGAGGCGTTAACCTCCTTTGAAGGCTTAAAATTAGCTCTGTCCATGCCTCTGACTCTTGGCTTTTCGACAAGCCTTTTCATCTACACTGCCGTGAAAATAATGGAATTGCCACAGGCATTCTAGGACAATCTTTTGCCTGTCAGATGCATCCTGTAGTATATTTCTCATGCCAACTAGACCCTGTGGCATCAGGTATGCCCCCATGCTTACATGCAGTGGCTGCAGCTGCCACCTTGATTGACAAGGCCAGTACTCTAACAGTAGGCTCTCCCATTCATCTCTATGTCCCCCATGCTGTGTCCACTGTCTTGCACGTTCGTAGGATACAACACCTCTCTACCCAGCGACAGACCACCTATGAGCAGGCTCTTTTAACCAACCCTTCCATCATCTCACATCATTGTAACACTTTAGATCCAGCTACTTTACTGTCCCTCCGTGATGATAAAGAGCCCCACTCCATTCCACATGATTGCTTCACAAGTATAGAAATGGTCTCAAAGCCACAAGAGGATCTCTGGGACATCCCTATAGACAATCCAGACTTACTTCTGTTTTGTGATGGCTCCTGTAAGTGAAATTTCTAGGGAAATGTAATAACTGGTTATGCCATGGTTTCTCCACATGAAACACTTGAGGCTTATTCTTTGCTCCCTGTAAAATCAGCCCAAGCTGCTGAACTCATACTCTTACTAGAGGTTGCACATTAGCAGAAGGAAAAACTGCCACTATTCACACAGACTCTTGATATGCTTTTGGAGTTTGCCATGTTGTTGGTACAATTTGGAAATCTCATGGATTTGTAACTTCTGCAGGAACTCCTATTGCTAACGGACACTTGAGTGCTGCCTTATTACATGCTATTCTCCTCCCTTCTAAAATTGCCATTTTTCATTGTTTAGCACATACTAAGGAGACTGATACTATATCTTTAGGAAATGATGGGCTGACAGAACTGCTAAACATGCAGCTCACAAGGGACCCCCTTATCCTTTCTCCACCCAGTTTTTAAGCCTGCCTTTATCCCTGACTGATGTTATGAACAATCAGGCAAATGACCCACAATCTGAAAAAGACAATTGGATAAAAAAGGGTGTCAAACAATTATCAGATGGATTATATATTGGGCCAAATGGACTTCCTGTAGGTCCTTTTCTTTTGACTTTATGGCTTGCACTTATGTCCCACCAAGTGGGACATATGTGCAAACGGTGGACAGTTAAGGAACTAAAAGTCAATTGGTTTTGCCCTGGCATCCATAAAATTTCTGAACAAATTATTTCCCAGTGCACTACTGCAAATCTTACCAAGTTTCTGGGAGAAATCAGCGTACCCCAGGAAGTCCTCCCGGGCCCCCACTGCCCTTTGCGGGGCTACAAATGGACTTTATAGACTTGCCCCCAGCTTTAGGCTACTGTCACTGTTTGGTTATTATCTGCATGTTTAGTGGGTGGACCTAATGCTATCCAATTAGATGTGCAGATGCCCCAACAGTGATGAAGAAATTGATAACTAAAGTTATTCCTCATTTTGGCATTCCTTTATGGATTCAATCAGACCAAGGAACTCATTTTACAGCAGAGATAAACCACTTTCTTGCAAAAACTCTGGGGTACTCATTAAAATTCCATACCCCATATCACCCCCAGTCATTAGGGCAAGTGGAACGTAAAAATCTAGACATAAAAAGGACTTTAGGAAAGGTCTGTCAAGAAACTGGACTTAAATGGGCAAAAGTTCTGCCCTTGGCCCTTATACAGACTCAAAATACTCCAAATAGGAGACAGATTGACTCCTTTGAAGTGGTTTTTGGACGCCCGATGCTTACTGGTGTCTCTAAACCTTCCATTCCTGGATTAAGTGAATATTATGGGAACTTAAGTGAACAATTTGATGCTATGAATAGCTATATACAGAAGTTAACTAGCATACTTTAAGCATTTCATCAACAGGTAAAAAAGGCATGGCCTCCACCTTTTGACAAGGCTTGCCATCCCTTTTGACCAGGAGATCGGGTGTACATCAAGGCCTTTGGAAGAAAAAACGCGCTGTGACCTCACTGGGGAGGACCTTATGATGTCCTACTGACCACCTGCACTGCCATCAAAATAAAGGAAAAATCTTCCTGGATCCATGCAAGCCACGCCAAAACAGACCCAGGACATCACTCTCAAGACACCCGGGAGACAGTCCCCACAGGTGACCTTAAATTAAGAATTTCCAGAGCTAATGCCAGGCCCTAGTAGCAGCCGACATCACGACATAGACAGCTTTTCCCAAGATCACGGATCAAAAAAGTTTCCTTTCACCTATTTTCTCCTCCTTGCTTTTAAAGCTCCCTACACACATACACACACACACACTATTAGCAAATATATATATTCCTTTTAATCATTTATTAAAAAGCTGACTGGAGAGTGCTGGTCTCTATCTACCCTACTTCTCTCTAAGTCTCCACTATGGGCTCTTTTCTAACCTGTGTCTTGCTTTTACTAACCCTCTCTTTTTCAACAGGTTGAGCACAGACTAAACGCCCCCTTATGTCAGTTTACCAAGCCTTGGCCACTCTAACTAATCAGTCTGACTGTTGGTTATGTCAACAGCTAGACAGAGCAAAACAACCTGAACTAGTCATTGTTCCTGCTGAGTAAACATCTGGTGGACTAAGTACAGAAGATGGATGAACAACAGTGTATGGTATCCATGACTAGGAAAACTTCACTCTGCCTCTTCTCCTGGTGAACCACTTGGGACCCAGAAAGTCTCCACAGAAGCTCAAGGACTGTCCCTTGCCAGGTAAAGACAATAGGTGAAAGTTTTTCTCTCTGCATTGAAAGTCAACATGACACTGGACCTTTCCTGGGTGACATACCAGGACAATATTGCAATCAGATTCTGTGGTTTGATTTCACTGGTGGCATCTTCAAATCTCTCAAGGGAATTAAAGTGACTCTAAGACTACTGCCTTTGGCACAAACATCTGATAAATCACCAAATGTCCTGCATGGCTTATGAGCCACCCTTGTGGAACTTAGGGTATTGCAGCTGCCCGCGTGGTTAAGCTGCCCAATACCACAGACTTCATATGGGTGGGTCAAAAATCTGGACTCACTTGTTCAGGTGAAAGGACCAGGCTTTATAGCTGCTGACATTAGACTGCAGGCCTCCCGTACCAACTATTCTGCAATCTGTTCTGTTCTCACAGATGAGAGGAGAGCATGGAAAATGGAGAAGTTTCGGCACTAACAGTGAAAGTGGCAAAAGTCATGGACTGCTCCAGACCCTGGGAACTACAGATTCAGTTCTACCCTTGTCCATAAACCACATTGGTCTTTTTATTTTATGTGGCAACAAAGTATATAAAGGATTCCGACCTGATTGGTCAGGACGATGTGCACCTGGAAACCTGGCCTCTTCTGTCTCCATATACTCCAGCCTAGATGCCAGCCAAATTGCAAACTTTGGTTCCTTTGTTCATAAGATTGTGCCACATAAACGTGCCAGTTGGGAAATCATGGAGAATCTGCTTGTGTATCACAACTCCAAGTTCTTTTCAGCATTGAGTGTCTTATTCCCCACTTTTGGAGATTACGAGTTGGAAAAAGCAATCTTAAATCTCTCCGTGGTAATGGAACAAGAGTTCAACAGCACCATGCAGACTCTGAAAATACTCCAGTCAGAGATTAACAGCTGAGCCTCTGTGGTCCTCCAGATCGACGTGCTCTGGACACATTGACTGACCAGCAAAGGGAGCTTGCACAATCATTGGCGAAAAATGTTGCTTTTATGTGAATCAAACTGGGCAAGTGGTATCTAACTTACATCTATTAAAAGAGAAGATTGATATTTTCCATCAGATAAATGAAGCTCACACATTTTGTTGGGCAGACTTATTTCTAGAATTGCGGAATGGTTTAATGGAGCGTGGGGAAATGTACTACGATTTGTTCTTTTCTGCTTGTTTATCCTCATTCTAATCTATATTCTTTTCTCTCTTTGCAGATTTCTTACCACTTGGCTACTAACTTAGTTTCTCTCTCCACAGTCACCAGCTCAGCTTTTAATATGTGAAACTTCCAGGGAAGTTTCAGAGGAGGGAACTGATGGGGTTCAGGGCAGGCCACCCCAAGACGCACCACTATGGTATGCATATTATTTTGAGCAGAAGACAATGAAGGCTCAGAGACTCAGGAAGAACATTTGACCTTCCCTGAAACTGCCTAAAAGAATTTAACGTAGAAGGCTGTTCAAGGAAGGAGCTAACGTCTTAAGATACATACAGTATAATGTAAAATAGGTGTGATAGAAAGGCACCAACAAGCCCATTTTCGGCCCAGCAAAACTTGTTTAATGAACATTTGCATTTCTACCTCCATGTAAGTTGTATTCCTCCCCTTTGAAATCCCAAACCACTACCCCCAACATCCTCCTTTGTTTTTAGCTGAAAATGATATATAAGGTGTCAGCTTTGGCCAGATAGCCTAATTGCTCACTTTTCCTGGTTTTCTCCCATGTGTACATGTTATTAAACTTCGTTTGATTTTCTTCTGCTAATCTGCCTTTCAAATCATTTGATCAGGCATGAAAACCTTAGAGAAAAGGGGGGGATTGTCCCTATTCCCCTACAGTAGTATAGTGTTTGTACATTGTATGTGTTCAATAAAATTTTTATTAAATGAGTAAAAGAATGAAGAATATCCCAAAGTTATCTGTGTAACAAATGATTCCAGAAATTGTTACAAATCATTATTAAAATTAACACTCCTTTCAAACTGCACTTGTCATTTTTATGAAAGTCACGTTTGTTCATTTACAATCGTCTGGAATCCCTCATTTCTCCATGACTACCACTGATTGCTCCCATCAAGTCTGAGATCACACAAGCAGGTACTTACGAGAAACTAGTGGCCAGTCATCTGTGCCAGGAATTCCATTTTTTCAAATATCATGGGCTTGTCTTCCTGCTCTGTGATGTTGAACTTACCTTTCTTTTTGAAGACCATTTTCTTACTGAGGAATATTCAAGCAAAATTCCTATTTTTCTTGCTTCTTCTTGAATTCCTGCTCATTACCATTTGTTACCTTTCACCAACATCATTAGGTAGTGTTTAATTCTTTTGTTTGTTTATTATTTGCTGCCCTAAGCATTTTAAAAGTGTTTGACTTGGATATTTTAAGTTCCGCTATCTCATATTATCCCCAAACCCTCAAGCCTTCTCTTACTTCCTCTAGCAGTAGCATTTGACATAGTTGACCACATCCTTTACTCTAAACTCTTGGTCATCTCTCCTAGGCACTGCTTTTCCTCCCAGTTCTGTCTCTGCTCCCTCTCAGTCTACTTGATGGCCTCCTTTTCATCTCCCTGTTCTCTAAATGGTGAACACACTGAAGTTTAGCCTGGGGGCCTCTTCACTTTTATCTATACTGACTAACTGATCATCTCACCTGATAACAACTTTTAAAAGTATCGATATTCCAAGATCTCCCAAATTTATATCTCCAGTGTGGACTTTTCACCTAAACTCCAGACTCCTATACCACTGCTGCCTTCATATTACAATTTGCGTATTTACTAGGAATATTTGAATTTCACATACTTGATATCGATTCCATGATCTTCCTTTTAAAATCTACTTTCCCTGATCTTTACCATCTCAGTAAATAATGCTTCTTTCCTTCAGTTTCTCAGTCCAAAAACCGTAGTCACTCTTGACCTCTCTCTCTCCCTCTATCCTGAACCCATATTTTCAGTAAGTTCTATTGGCTCTACCTTCAAAATAAATGCATTCAGAATCTGACCACTCCTTATTTCCTCCAACACTACCACCAAGCCACCATTATTTTTTGCATAGATTATTACAAAACTCTTTTAATTGGTCTTCCTGATTCTTTTCTTGCCCTGTAGTGTCTGTGCTTGGTGCTTAAGTCTGTCAAAACTTAAGTCAGATCATGTCACTCCTGTACTCGAAATTCTCCAATAGCATCCCATCTCATTCAGTCAAAGCCAAGGTAATTAAATTTTCTATAGACCCTTAACGGAAGTTTTGGCCCACCTATATCATATCTATGCCTCATCTCTCTTTCTTTTTTCTTTTCAGCTGCGATGTCCTCCTTGCTCCTCTATATTGACTCATTTCAATAATTTGCACTTGGTGTTTCATGTGCCCCAGCTCTCTGCAGGGCTCATTCTCTGATCACTCATGTGCCCACATCACCTCAGTGAGACCTTCACCAGCCATGCTGCTGGAAATTGAAATTTGCCCACTTTCCTACCCCAGGAGCACAACCCTTCTCATCTTTTACTTTTATTTTCCTCCACAACAGTGAACACCAACTGACTAGATATTCATTTTTATTATTTATTCATTGTCTATCTTCCATTCGAATGTCAGTGCCATAATAATAATTTTTGTCTGCTCTGTTTATGACTATAACAGCGGTGAGCACATAGTCTACTATACTCAATAAATATTTCTTTCTACATTTGTTTATATGGATGAATGAATGAACTCTTGCTTTTAGTGCCTTAAAGGTAGAAAGAGATCCTAGAGGCCAATTGATACAACTTTACATTGAGATTTCCTTATTGGAATATGCAAATTTCCATATGCAAATACTCTGTCTCACTAACTATATTGTAAACTTTGGGGGGACAGAGGCCTTGTGTGGCAAGCTTTATATCACCTACACTATCTTAGGGCAATAGGTTCTTAATACATATATTTAGAATAAATAAATAGGTATAAAGCATATAGAAAGTGCAATTATTGTGCTATATTTTATATGATTTTTTTCTAACCACTTATATTCATTAGGATTTGGGAGCAGAGTATACCTACAATTATGTTTCTAAAAGTCCAAAGTATAATACATGTTCACACCTAGTTTCCATTATTTTTTATTGTATTTTCCATTATACTTTTGAAGTATTAATTCATGAGTCTCGATGGTATTCTAAATAAATTAAAAATATAAGAATTCTCCTCTTTTTGTAGCAGCATAAACAAGGAATATTCCATAACACAGATTTATATATGCTTATATCACAATCTTCATCTCTTATTTTATATGTCTTCAAGTAAATTTAGAAAAGAGAAAGAAATTATTATGTTCACATATGTCCACACACATGTAAGAAAATACAGACTTTTGAAACAAATGTTGAAAGGAGCTGAGGAATTTCAAAATCTGTTCTAACCCAGTGGCCAGCTACCCACCTCTAAAACAACAGGGCAATAATTTATACACTTAACTACCCCTAATAATGTGAAAAGCACTTATGGGAAATGGCTAACTTGAGGAAAGTGAGATCTTCTCTGTGTCAAGTAAAAATATGAAATATGTGTTAAATACCCCTAAAATTAATTCAACATCCTAAAATAGAATGACATTCTGTTCACAAGATGTAAAACTTAGAACGAGTTCAAAAGGTAAACCTGTGGATTTAGAGGTGAATAAGGCAAAGGATCGGTTTATGTGTTGCCTCATGAGCCCTCCTGTGTGCAGTGGGTCACCTGGCATCGCAGGTGGGGAGGGCACTGGTTCTGCCTTTGGCTTTTCCAGCATTCTTCCTTTTACTACCAGTTCTCAGAAAGTATATGTAGAATGAAGAAATAAGTACAGAAGGAGTCTGCTATCCAGAGGGAATGTGAGTTTTCCAAGATCATACAGACATATAGTGAATTTGCAGCAACTAGCACCTGAGCTCTCTTGATTTCATCAAATAAAATGGTTTTAGTTACATAAATAATATGTTTTAGTTCAAGAGGTTAGAGCCCCAATGAATTTAACAAACATTTTAAAACACATAACTTCTGAAGTGCAAAATCTCGCTATTTTTATTGAATTCACATAAGAATTTCTAGATTAAAATAATAATAGATTAAAATTTACACATGTAATTTTCAGGGAAAAAGGGTTTGACTTTTTTGACTTTTGATACAAATGAACTGTCTACAATAGAAATTGCAACTTCAAATTTTAATCCTGATTTTTCTCAAGAACTTGACAAAGTGTTTTGAAAGAAAAAAATCTTAATCAATTATATCAATTTCGTTGTATTTATTTATTAATTTTTTGGTAAAGGACTTTTTTTTACATTTATTTGGTTTTTAAAATTTGTTTATTTATTTTCAAATGTACATCAAAATATATTTGGAATTCTGTGTATATTACATCATGTTCACCACCCGAACACTAAGTATAGTCCATCCCCTCACATGTGAGCTGAATCACCCCTTTTGCCCACCCCTCTCCCCCTTCTCTTATGGTAACCACCAATCCAATTTCAAATGCTACGTGTTTGTTTGTCGTTGTTTTTATCGTCTATTTATGAATGAGATCATATGGAATTTGACTTTCTCCCTCTGACTTATTTCACTCAGCATAATACCCTCAAGGTCCATCCATGTTGTCACAAATGGCCGGATTTCATCATTTCTTATGGCTGAGTAGTAGTCCATCGTGTATAAATACCACATCTTCTTTATCCATTCGTCCCTTGATGGGCACCTAAGTTGCTTCCATGTCTTGGCTATTGTATATAATGCTGCAATGAACATAGGGGTGCAAGTATCTTTATGCTGTTGTGATTTCAAATTGTTTGGATAAATACCCAGCAGTGGAATAGCTGGATCATATGGTAGATCTATCCTTAATTTTCTGAGAATACTCCATACTGTTTTCCATAGTGGTTGCACCAGTTTGCATTCCCACCAGCAGTGAACAAGGGTTCCCTTCTCTCCACATCCTCTCCAACACTTGTTGTTTCCTGTCTTGTTAATTATAGCCATTCTGACAGGAGTGAGGTGATACCTCAATGTAGTTTTGATTTGCATTTCCCTGATAGTTAATGCTGTTGAATATCCTTTCATGTGCCTGTTGGCCATCTATAGATCTTCTTTGGAGAAATGTCTGTTCAGATATTTTGCCCATTTTTTAATGAGATTGTTAGGTTTTTATTGTTGAGATGTATGAGTTCTTTGTATATTTTGAATATTAACCCCTTTCAGATATATGGTTTCTGAATATCTTCTCCCAATTGTCAGGCTGTCTTTTCGTTTTGTTGATGGTTTCCTTTGCTGTGCAGAAGCTTTTCAGTTTGATGTAGTCCCATTTGTTTATTTTTTCCTATCGTTTCCCTTGCCTGGTCAGACATGGTACTTGAAAATATGCTGCTCAGACCAATGTCAAAGAGCATACTGCCTATATGTTCTTCTAGAACTTTCATGGTTTCCGGTCTTACATTCAAGTCTTAAATCCATTTTGAGTTGACGTTTGTGCATGGTGTAAGGGAATGGTCTACTTTCATTCTTTTGCATGTGGCCGTCCAGTTTTCCAAACACCATTTATTGAAGAGATTCTCCTTTCTCCATTGTATGCTCTTGGCTCCCTTCTCGAATATTAGCTGTCTATAAACGTGTGGGTTTACTTCTGGGCTCTCAATTCTGTTCCATTGAAGTGTTTGTCTGTTTTTGTGCCAGTACCATGATGTTTTGGTTACTATGGTTTTGTAGTATATTTTGAAATCAGGGAGTGTGATACCTCCAGCTTTGTTTTTTTTTCTCAGGAATCCTTTGGCTACTCGGGATCTTTTGTTTTTCCATATAAATTTTAGGATTCTTTGTTCTATTTCTGTGACAAATGTTGTTGGAACTTTGATAGGGATTGTGTTGAATATATAGATTGCTTTAGGAAGTATGGACATTTTAATGGTGTTAATTCTTCCAATCCAGGAGCACAGGATACCTTTCCATTTCTTTGTGTCTTCTTCCATTTCTTACAACAATGTTTTATAGTTTTCAGTGTACAGATCTTTCACCTTTTTGGTTAAGTTTATTCCTAGGTATTTCATTCTTTTTGTTGCAGTTGTAAATGGGATTGTATTCTTAATTTCTCTTTCTGCTACTTTGTTGTTAGTGTATAGAAACATAAGCGATTTTTGCATGTTGATTTTGTATCCCGTGACTTGACTGTATTCCTTTATTGTTTCTAATAGTTTTTGAGTGGAATCTTTAGGGTTTTCTAGATATAAAATCACGTTGTCTGCAAAGAGTGACAGTTTCACTTCTTCTTTTCCAATGTGGATCCCTTTTATTTCTTTTTCTTGCCTGATTGCTCTGGCTAGGACTTCCAATACTATGTTAAATAAGAGTGGTGACAGTGGGCATCCTTGTCTGGTTCCTGTTCTTAGAGGGATAACTTCCAGTTTTTCTCCATTGAGAATGATATTTGCTGTAGGTTTGTCATATATGTCCTTTATTATGTTGATGTATTTTCCTTCTATACCCATTTTATTTAGAGTTTTTATCGTAAATGGATGCTGTATCTTGTCAAAAGCTTTCTCTGCATCAATTGAGATGATCATGTGATTTTTATTCTTCATTTTGTTAATGTGGTATATCACATTGATAGATTTGCGGATGTCAAATCCCTGCATCCCTGGAATGAAATCCACTTGATCATGATGTATGATCTTTTTAATGTATTGTATTTGACTTGCTAGTATTTTGTTGAGGATTTTTGCATCGATGTTCATCAGTGATATTGGCCTGTCATTTTCTTTTTTTGTGTTGTCCTTGTCTGGTTTTGGTACCAGGATAATGTTGGCTTCGTAGAATGAGTTAGGAAGCCTCCCCTCCTCTTCAACTTTTTGGAAGAGTTTGAGAAGGATAGGTATTAAGTCTTCTGTGAATGTTTGGTAGAATTCATCAAGGAAGCCATCTGGTCTTGGACTTTTATTTTTTTGGAGGTTTTTGATTGCTGTTTTGATCTCCTTTTTGGTGATCGGTCTATTCAAATTTTCTACTTCTTCTTGGTCCAGTTTTGGAAGGTTGTATGTTTCTAAGAATTTATCCATTTCTTCTAGATTATCCAATTTGTTGGCATATAGCTTTTAATAGTATTCTCTTATTATCTTTTGTATTTCTGAGGTGTTCTTTGTAATCTCTCCTCTTTCATGTGTGATTTTATTTATTTGAGCCTTCTCTCTTTTTTTCTTGGTAAGTCTAGCTAAGGGCTTGTCAATTTTGTTTATCTTTTCAAAGAACCAGCTCTTGGTTTCATTACATTTTTCTGTTGTTTTCTTAGTCCCTATTTCATTAATTTCTGCTCTGATTTTTATTATTTCCTTCCTTCTGCTGATTTTGGGCTTTGTTTGTTGTTCTTTTTCCAGTACCTTTAAATGCACTTTTAGATTGTCTGTTTGGGATTTTTCTTCTTTGTTGAGGTAGGCCTGAATTGCTATAAACTTCCCTCTTAGAACCGCTTTTGCTGTATCCCACAGATTTTGGCATGTCGTGTTTTCATTTTCATTTGTCTCCAGGAATTTTTTGATTTCCTCATTGACCCGATTGTTGTTCAGTAGCATTTTGCTTAATCTCCACATTTTTATGGCTTTCCTGGTTTTTTTTCCTGTAGCTGATTTCCAGTTTCATATCTTTGTGGTCAGAAAAGATGCATGGTGTTATTTGGATTTTCTTATATTTATTGAGACTTGTTTTGTGGCCTAATATGTGATCAATCCTGGAGAATGTTCCATGGACATTTGAAAAGAATGTGTATTCTGTGGTTCTTGGGTGGAATGTACTGTATCTATCTACTAAGTCCATCTGGTCTAATGTGTCCTTTAAGCCCAGTGTAACATGTTTGATTTCTTTTGTCTTACTTTTTTTCTTGCTTGTTATAGGTTTCTGATTTGTGATTACCATGAGGATCCTATTTAATATACTATGCATACAACAGTCTATATTGAGTAGATAGACTCTTTGGCTTGATCTCTTTCTAAAATCTCTACTTTTTCACTCCCCTCCTCCCACATTATATGTTTTTCAAATCATATATAGTCTCTTGTTTAGTGTGTGTGTATCCATACCCTCTTATCATTGAAATAAGTGATTTTGTTACATTTGTCTTTTAACTTTCATATTATCTTTACAGGTAGTTGGTCTGCTGCCTTTACTATATTTTTACCTTACAAGTGATTTGATTGCCTGGTTTTTTTTTGTTGTTGTTGTTTTGTTTTGTTGATAATTTTTTTAATCTCTATTTCTAGTCATTGCTTTCCCACTTAAATAAGTCCCTTCAGCATTTCTTGCAGAACTGGTTTCCTGGTGATAAATTCCTTTAATTTTTGCTTGTCTGGGAAGCACTTTATCTCTCCTGCCATTCTAAATGACAACCTTGATGGATAGAGTATTCCTGGCTGTAGTGTTTTTCCTTTTAGCACTTTAAATACATTGTGCCATTCTCTTCTCACCTGTAGGGTCTTGACTGAGAAGTCTGCTGATAGCCTGATGGGCTTCCCTTTATATGTCACTTGTGGCCTTTCTCTTGCTGCTTTTAGGATTCTCTCTTTGTCTTTAATTTTGGACATTTTGATTATAATATGTCTTGGTGTGGGCCTCTTTGGGCTTATCTTGTTTGGAGCCCTTTGTGCTTCCTGAACTTGGATGTCTGTTTCCTTCCTCAGGTTAGGAAAATTTTTATGTATTATATCTACAAATAAATTTTCTGCTGCTTTGTCTCTCTCTTCTCCTTCTGTGACACCTATAATCCGAATGTTAGCATGCTTAATATTGTCCCAGAGTTCCCTTACACTGTTCTCATTCTGTAATTCTTTTTTCTCTTTTCTGTTCTGCTTGGGTGATTTCCTCTAGTCTTTCGTCTAGCTCGCTGATCCGTTCTTCTGCTTCCTCTACTCTGCTACTGAGTCCCTCTAGTGAATTTCTCATTTTGAGTATTGTATTCTTCATTTCTGATTGGGTTTTTTTTTAAAATATCTTCCAGTTCTTTGCTGATCTGCTCACTGTGTTCATCCATTCTTCTCCGCATATCTGTGAGCAGCCTCATGATATTTTGTTTGAACTCTTTGTTGAGTAGGTTGCTAGCTTCTGTTTCATATAGTCCTGTTTCTGGGGCTTTGTACTGTTCCCTTGCTTGGAAAGTATTCCTTTGCCTCCTCATTATGCCTCTTTCTCTGTGCTTATTTCTATGCATTAGGTGAGCCGGCTATGTCTGCTGATCTTGGAGAAGTGGCCTTATGTATGAGATGCCTTATGAGGCTCAGCAGTGTGCTTCCCTCTCGTCACCAGTCCATAAGAACCAGGAGTGACCTCTTTGTGGGCTACTTGTGACCTTCTGCAGTGGCAGGGTTGCTCCCACTGCAGGTACCCAGGGAGTCTAATCTTTCCTTCCCTGGCCAGTTATTTGTAAATACGTTTTGGGGAGCCTCAGCACTGTTGGCTACAAAGTCTATCAGCACACTCCTATTACAGTTTTCCTCTTAATTGGGTTGGTACCCAGGGTAGCTGGTTGCTAGGCTCAGGGGCTTACATTTGTGATAGGCCTCAGGCCTACAAGGCTGATGTCAGTTCTCTTAGGAGTGCAGCTGAGTGGGGCTGGCCCTAGGCATGGGGGCACTCAATTGTTTCAGGCTTTGGAAGGTGGGGCTGATCCTTTTTATGGCTATTTGTGAAGCACAGGTCTTCTGCTGCTGATAAGCCTCACCCCCCACAGGACCACAAACACCATCAACACAGTTCTGGTCTGTGCACACTTCTCAACCCCCTGGAGGGTACTCGATGCTGCACTGCAGAGGCCCCCACCTCTCCACCGATGCCCCCCACAGTTCACCTGGTCCTCACACAGGCCCTGCCTCACAGAGGCAGACACCCTTGCGCACCTGTAGAGGATCAAGGCATCCAGTCAATGCAGGCTGTAAAGTAGCCTGAGGGCTTGCTGTTAGGTGGGGCCAGTCCCTGGAGTGGGTTGCCTGCCCTGGCTGAACTGGATTAAATCTGATCTCTAGTGGGCATGGCAGACCCCTGGGCTAACAGACCAAGGGATGAACCTCCACGGCGCCCACCAGGGTCGTGTCAGCAAGCCTGGACCAGGTCAGAACAATGGCCCCCACCAATGTCTCAGTCTCCAGAGAGGTCCCTCCTCTCACCAAGATGCCCCCAGAGCCCAACAAGTCAGTCTCCTTTCACCAAAGGACTGTCAACCTTCTGTCTGGTGATTTTATGTTGCTGCAATGAGTGAGTTCATGTGTGGGCCCTTTAAGACCCAGGTCTTTTCAGTTTTTGGCCGATAGCTTTTTGGGAGGTGTCCCCGCTGGAGTTAATAGCCAGCAAAGCCAGACAGTGAGACCCCCGTCTCAGTTGGGCTGAGTCTGAAGGATGGTTATAGCAGTATCTCCCCTGCTCCGGATCTCCCTCCTCCAGGGAGGGCTGCGCACTTTGAGGTGGTGGGGGGGTTGGGGGGGGGGCTCCCGCCTGGCCAGCTGAGAAGCTCCGCTGCTTCCAAAGGTGGCTTTTCTCCTCTCCAGCAGGAATTTCTGCCTCTTCTGCCTTCGTCAGGACTGTCACTTGTTGTGGGGGTTCTTTTTATACAGTTTTCAGTTTTCACTCCGGGGTAGTTGTTCCACAAATTGTTGTAAGCTGGTTGTGTTCGTGGGAGGAGGCGAGTTCAATGTCTGCTCACACCGCTGTCTTGACGAGATCCCCCAATTTCATTTTAAAATTGATCATGTGCGAATAAATTACTTCCTTGAATGTGAATTCTCTTTATTATTGAAAGTTTTAATATAAATTTTAGAAAATAATTAATCATAATTATTAAAATACATTCTAGGGGCTGGCCCTGTGGCTGAGTGATTTAGTTCGTGCGTTCCGCTTTGGTGGCCCAGTGTTTTGCTGTTTCAGATCCTGGGCTCGGACATGGCACCGCTCGTCAGGCCATGCTGAGGCAGGGTCCAACATGCCACAACTAGAAGGACCTACAGCTAGAATATACAGCTATGTACTGGGGGGCTTTGGGGAGAAGAAGAAGGAAAAAAAAAAAGAAAAGAAGATTGGCAACAAATGTTAGCTCAGGTGGTGCCAATCTTTAGAAAAAGAAAAAACACATTCTAATATGTGAAACATACATTGGAGAGTTTACTTTCATAACTTCTTGGCAAAGAAAATCATAAAAATTATGTAGGTGATTTTAGAAATTTAGTAATCCTTATGGGCATCTTTTTCGAGGAAGACATTCCTAATTCTATTCTTAGGGAGTCCTAGTTTTTGCTACAATAAATTTCCAGAACTGCTTCTTTAACCAAATTTTTTTCCCATAGAATTAGTATTGTAACTGGAATTATTATTTCTGACAATAGACTTGACATGAAATAATTAAAAAATGCATATGTATGATAACACAGAGTGAAACAGGAAAGTGATCATATACTTTTCTATATTTAAGAATTGCAGACCGTGCATTTCTATTGGATGATCACTAATGTATGCACATGTGCAAAGGGTTGTCAGTCACAGAGTTGCAAGGATTCTGAGGGTATGTGGAGAAAAATACTTCTAGCCACATTTTCCCTGAAAATAGTTTCTAGTTATAATAACCATTAAACATTTTATTGCCAAAAATTTGATCTGCATTTTTGGAAGTTAAAAGTAATGAGGTGTGGTTTACAGGGATTTGGACATTTGGACGTTGCAAATCTTTAATAAAGATGAGCAAAGACCTTGAAATGATTCCATTCTTTTTCCTTACTCTTTATTTCCCCCTAATGAATAGAACCATTCTAAATAATTACATTGACATAAAGCTGCCTTAAGTTTCTGTATACAGTAATTAATGTTTTGTTATTAGCTATTATAACAATGGATATTTCTCTACAAAGCCTTCAAAATCATTATCAGGTCTTTTTGACATGATTTTTTAAAGATAAATTTAAGTTTCTCTTGTAGAATTGCTAAGGAGTACCTAAACTGTATGAGATCTTTTACCTTCCTGAGTGGTTGGACATTAGTTAGAATTGTGGCACTTTATGTGTCAGCCAAGAATTACTGTTCATGCTTGCTTAATAGATTTGTCTATGGACAGCTTCTGGAACAGGCTTCTCTTTCCTGGAGATACTTGGAACTTTCAGCAAACAGGTAGTCAGGAGAATGGCTTGTGGCACTTAGGATTTCAGTGAATTAACAGTGTCCCAGTGTGAAATCAACTGGGCTTCATCCTCATTCCCTTGTACCCATGCCCTGTGAAACAAGGAAAGCCTGCAAGACCATTCCCAAGGCTTCCTTACACAACGTGTTCCAGTTAGATTCTGTTGGTGGGAAGCACTAGGACCCAATCTGAAGTCAAAAGGGAAGGAGAAACCATTATTTTCTAGCAGCAACTGTAAGCAGGTGCACAGTCAACAGAGGCGAGGTGTATGATGGCTTCCAGGAGAGCTCCTGTGATGGGGCTGCCCTGTCATGTGGGCACGTCTTAATTTCATTCACTCTATCAGTAGTTTCCTTGAGTTTTGCTCTCCCAGCCCTTCCCATAGTCATATAATCCCCTAATTCCCTGTATTAAACCGCTCCCTACTTGACACCTATAGGTTTTATATTTTCCTGATAAAATCCTGAGTGATAACCACAAAACTTTAAAAATTAGCTATTGTTTCAACAAATGCAATCAGAATTTGGCTAAAAAGTACCAAGCAGACTGCGTGAGAGGGAGATTGCATAGATGCATATTCTTTTTCTCGCACCATTGTCTTTGATTATGTTCCACCAGAAGCACACTCCAAGTCTAGGATTTAGTACAGGTAGTTTATTGGGAAGATAATTCTAGAAAGCATGTAGGAGAATCAGGAAGTAAAATAGGTAAGGGAAAGAAGCTAACGCAGGGTAAGGTTGATCAGCACCTTACTGTGGTGGGCTATTGTGGCTCAGTCCTGCTGGGGATCTCTGGGGGAGAGTGTAGAACACGCCTCAGAATTGTCCTACCCAAGGGGCAAGAAAGCTGATATATTAGTCACCAATTCCCATCAATTATTGATTGAGGGCCACTCCTGGGGCGTTTACTCTCCAGTATTTATGATCTGCCTTTTGCACTAATGGGTCAAGCAGGCTTTAGCAGCCAGAGATAGCTCTTAAGCAGAGAGAATCCCAGGTTTTTTGCAGTAAGACATCACTGAAATGTCCAAGAAATTGTGAATCTTAAAGGGCTACGGATTCTGGAAAACTTCTGTTACAACTGTCATATGTAAAAATCAAAAAAGTACATAGATGGCTACACTTGAAAGTGAAAATAGAAATTATTGATGGATAAGAACCTGTAAGTAATCCCTGAGAAACTGAAAGCAGACAAGGTCCAATTAAAAAAAGAAATGGTAGCCAAGAACCTATGAGGGAGCCCCTGCAGAAGAATATTGGAAAAAAATGGAGATAATACCATGGCACTCCCCCCGCAGAGTTAGTGGTAGTAGAGAACAGGGGTTATCCCAGGAGAGAGTAACAGATGAATCAAGTAGGAACCACAGTAGGAAGTGTTAGATGGTCAGACCCCTGTGGATTCCTTTCCTGTCTCCCCAAGAGCCAGGCATCAGTGACGGGGCTATCTATCATCAAGCAGAAGAAACACTTGAGGAAGGCAGAGCAGCACCCAGTATGGCTGGTTATGCCCACGGGACCTGAGAACTGCCAAACTCAGAAAACTAGATAGAGAGGGACTCTGCCAGTGTAGAATTTCTACCTCCTGGACTTAGCAGATCACTTCCCTGGGGAAAGTATTTAGCTGGTTCTTCTATCCCCTATATTTTCTATAAAGTTGAGGTTAGAGCTAAAGCCTTGACTAGATTCAAGTTTAACAGTTTTTCACTAGGGTCTATCATATCCCCAATCTTTTAAGAGCTTAACCTTGTGAAAGAGAGAAAACAAAGAACTTACACTCACAAGAACATACTGACACCTCAGGGAAGAGTTAGCAGAGAAACCGGAACACGAAAAAAATTTATTTAATATTCTCAGAGACTACAGAGAAAATATAGTATCTATGAAACAGAAAATAAGTTTCTGAACTATGAATTAATCATAGGTTTTGAAAATAAAAATACTGTTGATGTAAAAACTTGAGATAGGCTGAGTAGCTGAATGAACATACCTGAAGACTGAATTACTGACTAGAAAATAGACGCAAGGATTCTTCAATAATAGAACAAAGACATAAAGGTTTGAGAGATATGGAAATTAAATCTGAAATTGCCAACTTTTGTTCCAGAAGGAGAGAATAGAAAGATACATGGAACTCCCCAGTTGAAGATACAAAGCCTAAAATTTCCCAGAAATGAAGGGAAGAAATGTCCTGCCAATAGTGTAGTTTGAAAGATAAGAAAGAAAAGAAACAATGAGCAGAAATGACAATGACAAAACACTGAGTGAAATACAAAACTTCAAAGATAAAGAGAAAATACTACAACCTATGACAGAGAGGAGAGAGAGAGAGACCGAGAAAGAACTTACTCAAAAGGTCAAAATACAGATTGAAATCAGCCTTCTCAACAGCTACAGAAGACAATAGATTCTCATTTTCAAAGGACTAAAGGAAAAGGAATTTGGACTACAATTCTATACCCGACCAAGCCAGCATTCAAAGGTGAGGATAAAGTAAGGGCCTTTTTATATACAGAATGACATGGGAAGTTAATTCTCTACAAATCCTCTCTTTAGTAGGAACACCTGCAAAAGGAAATTCCATCCACAAGGAAGTTGATGCAAGAAGCTGTGGTGAGTAACCACGTTGGTAAAAGTTAGTGCACAGAGCGCTGAATGTCAAAATCAGTAAAATCACTTAATATTCAGTTAGTATTAAATTCCTGGGCGTATCAACCTTGTGGTGGAATGCAAAGAAAAAATGTCCTCATGTTCAGTCTTACTTGTGGGAAGTATAGAATTAATGTAAGTGAGAGAAGATTCAAGTTCTTTATTTGAGTATGGCTGAGTCATAGACTTTTATTAGTTCTTTCAAGCATATGGGAGAAGAACAAAATGCCAATGGTCTTTTTCTGATTTGATAAACCACGTTTATAAATATTTATACCCTTTAAAGGAACACATTATAATATTATGACCAGGGCAACAAAATAAGTAGGACAGACTCTTCTTTGAAAGCTACTTTCCCAGGACAAGGCAAAAATTTCTAAATTCTGCATGTCTTACAAGATCTCTTTCTTTCAAGAGCAAGAAGGGACAGAGGATGACAATGGAGGACAGAACAAGTTGGTAGCAATTATATTTAATTGTAGAAGTTCCCACGTTGCATGAAAGAAAAGGACATAACCATGTGAGGCTTGCGTTTTTTTTTAAACAAAGCATTCTTTTTATTTAAAGACTGGCACCTGAGCTAACTGTTGCCAATCTATTTTTATTCTTTCTGCTTTTTCTCCCCAAATTCCCCCCATACATGGTTGTATATTTTAGTTGTTGGTCCTTCTAGTTGTGGCATGTGGGATGCCGCCTCAACGTGACCTGATGAACGGTGCCATGTCCGAACC
The DNA here is from genome assembly GCF_041296235.1 of Equus asinus. Classification (NCBI taxonomy): domain Eukaryota; kingdom Metazoa; phylum Chordata; class Mammalia; order Perissodactyla; family Equidae; genus Equus; species Equus asinus. Next base: position 15,069,781 of record NC_091813.1, read on the forward strand.
AGCGAAACCCTGGGCCACCGCAGCGGAGTGCGCAAACTTAACCACTCGGCCACGGGGCCTGCCCCAATGTGAGCTTCTTAATTTGACTTTCCATCAGATAAGACCCTTGTAGAACATTTACAAAAAATGTCATGTACAGAATCATATTCCAATATATTGATATCATACATTCTATGTTCATCAAGCACTAGTAATTTCTAACCAAGTCATAAAGAGGAATAAAAATGGGAATTATAAAATTATATGTTGAATGGTGGGAATTCTGCAAGATTGAGGGAACATGGCAACAAATGTTTGGGATCAGGAAAGAACAAGTGTGAATTACAAGTTAAATAATCAGGCAAAACCTTAATAAAAGAGGTATCATAAGGAATATGTGATGTTTTAATAAAGAACACGGGCAATAAGTTCCGTAGGAGTTCAGAAAAACAAGTGATCTCCAGATAGCCCTAAGTAACCATATACTGGGATTTGCTGGTTCATAGAATATGCATCGACAAAAAAGATTTTGATACATATTGCTAAAATTTCACTCAAAAAGTAATATGTGAGCAATGAATAAGTAGGCTCAGTTCCTGCACCCACATCAATACTGGCTATTACAAATTTGTGAAATATTTTTTAATTTGATAGGTAAAAATAATATAACAACCTTTTATTTATATTTGTTTAATTAATTATGCTGACCATTTTGAAATACATTTTTTGGCCATTCATAATTGTTTTAGGAATTTAGGATGCCCTTTTAAACTTGTCTTCTCCTTTTGAACTTGCCCTTGATATTTATTTCACTCTAGTATTTGGAGTGGGAGGTGTTGATATTGAGAAAAGGGAGCCCATTGTATGGTTTTCCAGGGCTCCACAGACCCCAGGAATGGCCTTGCATCTGTGTTCCACTGAGAATGGTCTTGGGAGCCCAACACTGTGAACCACACTGGTGAGGGTTATTTAAAAGGAGGCAGAGCATGGGCAGTTTGTAGGATTTGGCTTTCCGGTAAGTGGTAAGAAGTGCCTCACTCATGAGGATCCCCATCTAATTGGGTGCCCTCAGCCACAGTGAGTTTCCCTGACAACCACTAGGACAGTTTGACTCTAAACACTTGCTTCCAGTTAACTGGTCCAGATGTGGTTACTTAACATAAGCTAGGCCAATCAGGGGTCCTTCTCTGGGAATCTTGAATTGAGAGTATGAGATCCTGTTATAAGTCTAGACCTGTTTCTCAGGAGAGGAGATAAAGAGCTACTTTATTTTTGCCATGTGGACTAGGGATCAGAGAGAAGTAAAAACGAGAAATAAAAGTGACAGCAAATGGCCTCCCACACTGGTTCCAATTTGTTCTGAGGCCCGGTTACATTTCTGTGCTTGGATCCTATGAGAAAATCTCATATTATATATGTATGTATTTGCTTTAACTTTACCTGATCTATTATATGTGACTAATATAATCCTAACCGATATAGGGGCCAGAGTGAACAAAGATATGTTTCTTGGAATTAGAGTGAGTAGCCTAGTCTGACTGCAATGGGGGGAGCAGTAGGAGACGGTGGGAGCCCTGCGTTCTAAGGAGTTGGTCTTGGGCTGCCTTTGCTCAGGATGTTTCAGTGAGAATTCATGTGGAGCACATTAAAGGACTGTTCACACTCACCCACTGAAAGAGTGTTTAGAATTAGACCCATAGCAGGCCTTTGTACTACCGCAGGCCAAACGCAGAAGTGGGTCAGCACTAAGAGCTGACAGGTTAAAGTGAGCGAGCAGAGCAGTAGAAATGGCTTATCTTTTCGTGAAGACCCAAAAGAACAGCTATAGGAAGATGTAGATGCCAACTCCTGTTCAATGACAGCTGCAAAATACACTCAATGATTAAAAAAGAAAGTCTTTATTCTCAGTCTCTCAGATCCAAGTGGACCTGGGTAGAGAACTAAACCGTAAAGCTTGTCATACCAGGTCATTTGGACCCTGCTATGGATTATTGTCTTTTTAAGAAAATATTCTCTTGTATAAACTTATTTCATTTAATATCTACAGTTTTTAGCATGCTACCTGGTCCGTTTAACTAATCCAGCATATTCCTCAGTGGTCTTTGAAAGTTTCCTTCCTACGTACTTTTTTCAAAAGGATTTTAAGTAAATTCCACACTTTTTTTCCTAACTAGTAAGACAGTTGATTCTAACAAAGACAAACAATACAGTAAAAGCTAGTGATTTGACATCATCTAAGTATAAATTAAACACAAAATACACCAGCCCAAGAATTCCTAACGATATGGAGATTGCACAGAAACAAGCAGCACGGGCTGCAGCTAGCCAGAGCCTTCCCGGGAGCCTGTCTGTGGATGGGAGCAGAGTCCTGGAGGAGCAGACCACTTTGGAATAACGCAGAAAAAGAAGTGTATATCTATTTTTAGATAGCTTTGCTCTGAATTTTGATGACAGTTTAATTACTGCAATCCAAAATAAAAATTAGTGAAATGGAGTTATCTAAAGATTTGAAGAATCAAAGTTTCCACTGAGTATTTGGTTAGCTTTTAAATACCTTGTACCTGGAAGGCAAAATTATGCATAAACTTGTATATACTATCACCAAATACTGTTCTTTTGTTTACTAAACAAGTCTGCCAGGAGATTGACTTTTCCTACTCCTACTCTCTTCTAAGAGAAGGAGAAGGAAAAGGAGTGGAGATACATGCTATTGAGGGTCACATAAACTGTGCTATATACACATAACATCTTTCAGCTTCTCAATAACGCTATAAAATGTTTTATTGTCCCACTTTTATAAAAGGGGACCATGTGATTTAGAAATTTCTTTAGAAACTTGATTAAGATCATGCAACTAGAACGTGGTAGAATTAAGATTGAAATCCAGGTCTGTAACACTGATTAATTGGTTCATCCAAAAAAATTTTATTTACTATCTGCCTGGCATTGTGTTAGATGCTATGGATCCAAGAGGTAACAAAGCCAGAGAGTGTCCCTGCCTCCCAGGAATTAACAGTCTGCTTGGGGAGATTAGAACTAATCAAAGAACCACACAAATTATGTATACTGCTATTGTAATAAGTGCTCTGAAGGAGAGCTGAAGGATGCTACAAAGCTTACAATGGGGGGCCTGATCTTATCAATAGAGGGTGGGAAAGGCTTTCATGAGCAAGTGAGGACTGAGTTGACCTTGGCAGTAAAAAGGCTGGCCTGGGAAGTCTGGTCCAGGCAGGCGCATCAGCTTGCGTGGCCCAAGCTCCTGTGCTGAGGGAGATTTTTGGAGCTTTTTTTTTTTAAACAAATTAAAATTTATTTATAGTCAGAATAACACTTGAAAATAAACCCGAGAAATACAAACACAGGAGGAAAAAAATAAGTGTGGAATGCAGTCTGTGTCACGCAGTAATATTTGCTACAGTGAATGCATTGAGGTTAGAGGAGAAGAGTCTTACAGGCTTTTGGGCTTTTGATTAGGATGTTGGTCTTTATCCTGAGAGTAATTAGAAGCCGTTAAAAGTTTCAAAGTTGATTTGTGTTTTGAAAAGATTACTCTTTCTGCTTGTAAAACACTCAACTGATTGACCACATTTTCCATTCACTTTTCAACTGGTGGTTGCATGCATACTTGGAAAAACATATTAGCTTGTGTTTTCACCCCCTCAGTGCTTTGAATTTTCAGCTTTAAGTTTGTAAGAAATAAAAAAAAAATTATAAAATTTTACCTCAAACTGTAAAAGGGAGCTTCCATAATTCAGACTTGGAAGAGAAGACAAAATATTAATAATGTGAGGTTAATCATATGTCTTGCAGTTAACTCTTTCTCTGGCATTTCCTGTCTGCCTCCAGATAGTCGTCATCAGACATTTGGACTTTTTTTTTTTATACAATGAACATTACTAATTTCCTTTAGTCCCAGTGGGAATTATGTGCTTGAACAAAAGAGGAAAAAATGTCTGAAAGGCTCATGACAAAAATAATGAAACATTTAGTTGAATGGTTAAAATGTTAAATGCTTCAAAATGGTCCAATTTAGAATTCTGGGTATGATATTGAGTATAGACAATTTTAAAAAATGAAGTGGTTTCCATTTATTTTTGAAAAAAACAAATTAAAACTTTCTGTTTTAAGTGTTTAGTTTCTTTTTTCAAACTTTTGAAAATTTATTATTGAATTATTTTCAGCTTATTATAGTATTTTTTATTCTCATAACATTAAATGTGTTTTTTTAAAATAAAATTTATCTTCATTTTTGAAGAGATTTCTGTGATACTGAAATCATGTAGCAACCAATTGACTTTAAATTCAAATGTAGACCAGAATATTAATTTTCAAGTTATAGAATTCCTAGCAAAGAGGGACAAGGTTATAGGTAAGAAAACACCCCCTCCAAATAGATGAGAAATAGAAAGATACAGTAAATATCAGCAGTAACGAGCTTATGAATTACTTTCATTGTAGAGTTTTATGATCAAATTTCCTATTTTCTAGGAGTACAAAAATATGCTAAAACATGATACGAACAGAATATTTACTAGTTGGTAACAGTTTCAATTTCTATGTTGTAGAACTGCACAATGAAAGATGCATGACAATGCAGACAAGTGGGTCATTTGGGGCAAGGACAAGACTTAGAATAAAATGCTTGTGACATCATATTAATAGCATTAGGTTAGTTACTGTTAAAATATGGAAAAACAAAAATTGCTTTCCTGAGACCAGCTAAGTGACTAGTGGTGAAAAATCACCTGAGCCAGACCCATTAAAATCTTTGTGTCCAGACTCACTCTGAAAGCTTACTCTTTCCTTTATTGCTTAAGTATTTTATGAAAGAATAAGCGGTATCATAAGTTAAAATATCTGCTATTCTTTCTTTAAAAAGTCAGATTCAAGATAATCCATTGCCCTGTTCCACTCAGAGAGAAATGTATTTAGTTCACAGCCTTACTCAGGTTTGTATTCACAGGCAGGCAAAAGAGGAGCAAGGGGAAAAGTGTTTACTTGAGCTGATAAATATCTTTAAGAAAACTTTAAGGGCTGCCCGCTGGCACAGTGGCTCAGTTTGCACACTCCGCTTTAGCAGCCTGAGGGTTGCAGGCCTGGATCCCCAGCGTGGACGTACACGCTGCTCACCAAGCCACACTGTGGCTGTGTCCCACATAAAATAGAGGATGACTGGCACAGACGTTAGCTCAGGGACAATCTTCCTCAAGCAAAAAGAGGAAGATTGGCAACAGCTGTTAGCTCAGGGCCAATTTTCCTCACACACACAAAAAAGAAAGAGAAATTTAAAAGACCTGTTCAAATTTATGTGTTAAGTTTCATTAATTTTTATTTGACCTTTAAATATGAAAAGTTCTGCTATTAAAAAATATTTTGTCCTTTAGAATTAATAACATTCAAAGATTTAACATTTAACATTAGTAGAGACTGTAGAAATATTAGTCCCTTGAAAGATCTCTTCAATTAACACAATATTTCTGTTGCTAACACTAGACATGTGGACTTGACCACACTTGGGAACTTAGGAAATTAGTGATTCACTACAAATTCCCCCTCATAAATTTTGGCTGCTTTCACTGAAGGCTTTCACCAAAAGCGCTCTCAATTTTCACCTCTTCTTCATTCCCACGCTGTTTTACAAAAACAAAAGGAGGAAGAAAAAATAACCTAAAGATTAAATGACTCTTCTACAAATTCACTTTCAAAATTAAAACAGAGCATTTTGGGGCCACATAAAATATTCTTCCCCCTGGAAAAAATCTCAAGAAAATTGGAAATGATCTTTGTTACACAATTGTAAAAACACAAATCTGATTTCCTACACATTTGCTGGAACTTTCAGTAGAATGAAAACAGAGTGCATTCCTAGTGTGTCAGCATCATGGGCAGCATTCTCTGTGGTTTCGCTCTGGCAGCAATGGCGTGGCAGGTCTTACTGACGTGTGCGTTCTCTCACCTCCTGCTGGAACACATCAATTACCCTCCACTTGCTTGGTGGGTATTTACACTCACTGTATGATCCCTCTGATGAAGGCTTCTGGATCTCTGTGATTAAAAACAGACCCTTGAGGGAATTTTTACCATGTTCTTAGAGATGAACAGCTCAGTGAAAATACTAACTACAGTATTGTTGAGGAAAAAGTCCTTGCTTGTAGAAATTAGTTGCAGAAGACCTAAGTGTTCACTTCCTTCATCTGTTACTTTCAAACATTTGTTTTACTTTACTAATAATATTGTTGTTGCAATGTTAATCTTAAAATTTAATATTCAACTTTCAACAAGATCAAAATAACATTCCAAAGTTCAGTGGAAGAAGAGAAATAAATTCATCAGTAAGGCAGTTATTCTATCTTTAGAGCAAGTTACCAGTGACAACACAGTCACCACATCTAATGGCTGTTGTAAGGTGATGCTTTTATTTGCTCCATTTTACTTGTCCTTTATATTTTTGGTCCTATATATAATTTGCTTTATATTTATAGAGTTAAGAAAAAAAGACCTTCAAGGAAAACAATGACAAGACCATCAAGGAAGCAATTACATGGACATTTAAAAAAAATTAAACCAATACCAAGGTCTTCACTTTCTTATCTAGATGTTTTAGCTAACAGATTACCTCAGCAACAAATTATCTAATGTAAGTATACTGTTGATTCCATTTTCTTTGTTAATGTGGTATGTGCTTGTTGTGTATTACGACTGTTAAATTACTGTTGAGATAGATAATACACTATCTTGATCTATAATGTATTTCAAAAAAATAGAAAATATTTTATAATTCCATGTCTTCATGTAGTTTCTTAATTATGTATTTTGCCTAGTAGTTTCTTAATTATGTATTTTGCCTATGCCCCAAAGTAAATAATAATCTAAAAAATACACCTAAGATTTTCAGTTTCTATTTTTCATTTTTTCCCTTGCTTATTTAGAACTGACACTGAGCGAAACTGTGGAGTGGGTTTGTGTTGCTCTCCTCTAGTTCCCTTCCCTCTATGACAGGGTCCAGGGTGCATCCTTGGAGCTGTTTCTCAGGTAGCGGTGATGGGTTTACATTGATCCACACTCTTCAGCCTGGTCTCCTTTGTGGACATCATCCTGTACTCGCTGGACTCCAGCCCACATTAGTGGTCCTGGTTTTGCCTCAGAGCTGAGTAAAATGAACTGTTTCACCTGGAGAATTCACTCAGCTGCTCCCAGGTAAAAGGGAAGCAGGGTTGCCCTTCTGCCAACCACCCTTTCTAACCCTTCTAACAAACCATCAACGTGCTTGACCTAGAAGGTTTCTAGGAAGTTGTCTATGTTTAATCCTGTGCTCTCTACAGGCAGGACTAGGAGGCCAGGACTTCCGAGGAAAACTCCAAGCAGTGTGTATTTTAAAAAGAAAGGCTAAGAATTACAAACTCCACACAAGTGGGTAAGAATATTTTTACATTCCCCGAGTAACTGTGCACTCCAGCTGTACACATTCCTACTAAGGGTGAGGATGTCTTCAACATTATGGTAGAGCCACCCTGCACTTCATGTTGGCTTGTGTCTTTTGCCCTTAAAAATTCATATTCTTTCATTCAGTTGTTTAACTTTTACATTTCCAGACAACCGAGTCATGGGAGAGCTCTTATATTTATGAATTCCTTGATTAAACAGTGTTTAGCAGCTGAAGGCTTCAATTAACAGACTCTTTACTAGCTTCAGGTCAAAATTCCTAAAACAATAGAAGCTTTATCAAATAATCCACTTTTCATCTCTGGCAGAAGATATTGTTCTTCCTAAAAACGTAGGAATTGTTGGAATGTGTTAATCTTTGTATTTGCCTAATATACACATGTAGCTCATTCCTCATTCCAGAGGATGGAATCTCTTATTCCATCATTAGGGAATATATTTTCTCATTTTCCCAAGCAAGTTTTACACTGTGTAGATTTAATGCTGTTTGTAGAAAAAAAAGACCTAATTTTTTTAATCTGTAAAATAAAGGGAAAAAAAACACCAATAATATCCAAATTAAAACACACTGTGCTGTCACAAGCATAATAATATAGAAATGCCACGCTATGCTAAACCATAGTTTGTCTAGCATGATGTTCAGTTTCTTAGGGAGGAAATTCCTAACATGGTGAATGACATAGATTCATTTCGCCTTTTAATTTTACTTTTATTTTGCTGATAACATCATAACAACATTAAGAATAATTAAAATGGAATAAGTTTGTCCAACGTCTTTAATTTTGAACGATTAAAATGTATTTTACCTTTTACATTTTAGTTAGCATATTTGCTAATCTTTTAGCTGACAAGTCAAATCATTTAAGTTAAATCAGAAAATTAAGAGAATCTTTGACAGCTAACTTTTTAAAAATTTTGAAACAATCTCAAACTTACAGAAATTTGCAAGTATAACACAAAACTTTTTTTTTTGTCCCAAATCATTTGAGAATGAATTGCTTATAGGACATTCTATCACACTCCAAATACTTTAGTGTGTTTTTCCTAAGAACAAGCGTATTCTCTAATAGAACCGCAGACAGACAGCACAGTCAGGAAACTAACAGTGATGCTTTACTGCCTCCTAATCCTCAAACTCCACTCGTGTCCCAACATCCCAAGGCTCTTTACAGCAAAAGAATAGCTCACAAACGCGGGAGAGATTCAGTGTGTCTCATAACCTCCTTCAATTTGCAACAGTCTCTCAGTCTTTCCTTCTTTTATGACTTTGTTACTTTTGAATTTTTTGTGACTTTGTAGACCATCCCTCAACTTGGATTTAGCTGTTGTTTCTTCCTGCTTAGACTCGGGTTCTGAGTATTTGGCAGGAATATGACAGAATTTATGCTGTATTCTAAGTGCCTCCTATTGGGTGGCACAGATTTTCAATTTTCCTATTGATGATAATATTTTCCCATCACTGGACTGATGTGGTATCTGTTAGTCTCCTCCACTGCAAAGTTATGCCTTTTCCGTTTGTAATAAATAAATATTTTGTAGGAAGGTAGCTTATAACTATTTAAATATCCTCTTCCTCATAAAACTTTCAATTTACGTAATGTATTAGTATGAATTCATGGTTCCTAGTTTGCTCAATGAGTTATAAGTCACTACTATTAACATTTATTTTGATGCTCAGATTGTTTCCGGCTTAGTCAATGGCTTCTGTGAACTTAGGCTTGCTTCTGCATCCTTTTAAAAAATTCCTCTTTGAGCCAAGAATGATAAGTGGGGAAAAAATAGTCTTTTCAATAAATGACTTTGGGAAAGCTAGATATTCACATGCAAAAGAATGAAATTAGACTCCCCTAGTACCACTCACAAAAATTAAGTCGAAATGGATTAAAGACTTAAATATAAGACCTAAAACCATAAAACTCCTCCAAGAAAACACAGGGGAAAAGCTCCTTGACATTGGTCCTGGCAACAATTTTTTGGATATGACACCAGAGGCACAAAGCAATAAAAGCAAAAATAAACAAGTGGGACTACATCAACTAAAAAGCTTCTGCACAGTAAGAGAACAATCAACAAAATGAAAAGATAACCTACAGAATGGGAGAAAATATTTTCAAACCATACATCAGATAAGGGGTTAATATATCTAGTGTACTCATACAACTCAATAGCAAAAAATCCCCCCAATCATCTGATTAAAAAAATGGGCAGAGGACTTGCATAGATATTTTTCCAAAGAAGACATACAAAGGCCAACTGGTACATGTAAACATACTCAACATCACTAATCCTAAGGAAAATGCAAATCCAAAGCACAATGAGATATCATTTCACATCTGTTAGAATGACTATAATCAAAAAGACGAGAGATAACAAATATTGGTGAGGATGTGGAGAAAAGGGAACCCTTGTGCACTGTTGGTGAGAATATAAATTGGTGCAGCCACTATGGAAAACAGTATGACGATTCCTCAAAAAATTAAAAATAGAACTATCATATGGTTCAGTGATCCCACTTCTGGGTATATATCTGAAGGAAATGAAATTACTATCTCAAAGACATAGCTGCACCTCTATATTTATTGAAAGCTTACACACAATAGCCCAGATACAGAAACAACCTAAATGTCCACTGATAGATGAACAGGTAAAGAAAATGTGGTATATACATACAATGGAATATTATTTAACCATAAAAAGAAGGAAATCCTACTATTTGTGACACATGGATGGACCTTGAGGGCATTATGCTAAGTGAGGTAAGTCGCAACATACTTGGCCACATCCCCCAATATGGGCACTTTCTTCACTCCACTTGGGCCCCAACCCCCCATTCTGGGCAGACCTCCAACACAGGCACCTTCATCACTCTACTTAGGCTTTGGCACCCCCCTTGGAGGCACTGTAGCTCCCCTCTGGCTTGCTTGGTGCCATCTGATGGTTTTGAGTCTGATTTGCCTGGGAAGTAAAGGGAACAGGAAGAGGAAGCGTCATCTTTGTATTTTAAAAATTCAAGTTAATAAAAAAAACCTTACTGTTTGACGTTCTCTGGCACCTGTTGGATGCCCTGTTTATCTTGATCTCTCTTACTACTATTGGCGAGCTTAAGCATGTTTTCCTCTTATCTCTCTTTTTTTAAATTTTTATTGTTTTATGTGTTTATTTTTTTGAGGAAGATTAGCCCTTGGCTAACATCTGCTGCCAATCTTCCTTTTTTTGCTGAGGAAGACTGGCCCTGAGCTATCATCTGTGCCCATCTTCCCCTACTTTATATGTGGGACACCTGCCACAGCATGGCTTGACATGTGGTGCCATGTCTGCACCCGGGATCCGAACGGGCGAAACCCCGGGCCACTGAAGTGGAACGTGTGCACTTAACCGCTGTACCACCACTGGCCCCCCTCTTATCTCTCTCTTGTAACACTTTTCTCTCTTGGTTTCTGAGGTAGCACCAAGTCCTTATAATTTTTCTTTACTATTAACCACTTTTTCCAATCTTTTGTCTTTATTTCTTTTCTTGTGCTCGTCCATTAAATAACGATGTTCTCCAGAATCCTTTCTTTAGTCCTCTTATCCATCAGACAGCTACTTGATAGCATTCAGCAATGACTTACTTATTATTCACTTGAAAATCTAATTGCTGGCCCAGACTTATACATCTCTGGAGCTAAGATGAGGTTCCTACATTAGCAGCATAGCCCCACAATAACACTCATGGTCCCTGGAAACTAAGTAGTTTTTGGGAAATAAGCCACAACTTTGTCTGTGGTACGATGAAGTGACCTAAGTTCTCATAAGCATACCTATGGGTCTTAAGTCCAGGCATAAGGTCAGAGCACCACCAATTTCTGGCAAGGACTTAGTTACATGGACAGTGGATTTCAAAGTTGGTGATTTGTAGCCCCTGAGATGAGATGGCTATTACCATAGGTTACGTTTTCAGAATTGAGGGAGTGAGTAGTAATCAAAGTTGTGTGAGAAGGATGTGGGAGCCAGATCAGGAGAGCCAAAGACAAACCCAGGAGCGTGGAACAGATAGTTTGCAGGAGGAGTGTCCAGGGGTGCTGAGCAGGATAACGCTGGCATCTGGAAGACAAGTCATCAGGACTGGGCATGGATGGGTACCAGGGGTCAGAAAATGATGATTTTACCCAGGCTGGCAGTTTGAGTTCAGAATGTGCTTTGTCATCATGAACTTGTCTCTGTTTTTCTATTAATTGGTGAAGTTCTCTTTGTTTTTCTACAAAGAAAAAAAATTTTTCCAAAGTAACTTTTAGAAATATTTGTGCAAAGGATAAAATTGAGATGAAAGTAAGGAATTCCAACCATATAACAAATTGATGTGTTAATCTCAACACAAATAAGAATAGAAAATTTCTGTATCTTACATAGTTCCTGTCACTATTTTTGATTAATTAATTTTAGGTTGTCCATTTACCCTCAAAGGACTAGCATGTGATCTTTTTTATTTATTTATTTGCTTATTTTAATAAAAGATGCTTTGGGAACTAGTTAGCCATTGCAGGGGAGCAATTCTTTTCATGACTATGAAATTTACTTGTAACTTTACAGCAATGGAGTTAACAAGACTTAATAACATATTTTAAAAGAAGTTGAATCAACCAAAGAAGGAATTTGCAAATCATTCTGCCCTGTCCTCATTTTATCTCCTCTTGGAGATAATTTCACTGATAGAGGAGTAAGGACAGGGAAGGCAGAATGTGGAAGAAATAACAAAAAGAAAAAGGAAGAAGGCTGAGCTCATCTCCAGCCTGGGTTGCATCTTAGCACTGATCATATTTATCAGAGTTCCCAAGTGTCGTGGTGACAAATCCTTTTTCCTGGCTTCTTGCCTTACACAGGATTAATAAATAATGAGCTCAATATTTTAGGAAAGAATTATTTCATTATCATATCTTTCTAGAACATTTACTTTGGTTACTAGCCATTATTGATTCATATTTGAAACACAATATTATGACAGACATCTCTCTATATCTATAAATCTCAGATTGAAGACAGCATGACGCAGCACACATATGCATAATGTATGTTTATGTACATAAACATGTTATTACTACACGAATGATAATCACTTTCTAATATCAGCTTACAATTTTATTCTTTAAAATTTTGATTTCATGGCTAGATTTGAAAAAAATATCTTGAAGAATGTCAATTGCAGAGAGCATTTTTTAGGAATTTAGGCCTTCTGATTTCTCACGTCCAATCATAGAAAGCATCCTTTGTGGGGGCTGGTGGACGAGCAGGCGTAAGTAATGGAAGCTGAACTGTGCTTCAGGCATGCGCAGTGCGCTTGCCCTGGAAGGGTGCGTTACAGAGAGGAACGTTGGTTTGATAGTCATCCTTTCAAAACAGTCTTTCTCACAGGACAACTGCCACTATTTAGAAATTAGTTATCTCTTTGATGATTTATGATCTGAGATAAAATAGTCACAATTGTCTTCCTAATGAATAGAAATGTTTTATATTTTTTTGGTGACGAAGGAGCAGCAGTAGCGAAAAGCATAGATGAATGCAATTGTGTAATGCCTACTAAATACCACTGTGCATCATAAACACTAAATTCATGATAACTTTCATCCAAAAGTGGGATTAACGTGATCCAAACCAGATGAATGAGGAAAGCAGCTACTGTGAAAATAGTTCACTTGTTACTCTTCCAGATAGAAAACAAACTAGCTTTAAATCATTTTTGGACTATTTAAAAGGATTTCTTACTTTGTCAGGATAACATTGATTTTTGAAATCCTTAGAATGTAATATTTTCCGAAGAGAAATTCTAAAGGATTAGATGAACAAATAGACACATAAAAATATTTTCAGTGATACACAGCAGCAGATTTCTTCCCTACAATTTTTCAGTTTTAGGCTGGGACTGGTTTTTCTAGGTAATGCTATTAAGGTGTTGTATTTAAATAGGTATAAAGAAAGTATTTTGTTTGTATACTCAGTGTACCATGACATATGCACAATGGAAGAAGGAAAGTCTTGTGGTATTTGCTTCAGAACACCATTTCTTGACCACAGATCCATTATCTACTTCAGAAAAAAAAGTGTGGTGAAATTTTCAATGCAGAATGCCATTATGTAACCATCCATCCACATGTTAATAATCAGAGTGCTCCAGTCTGGTCCTTCAGCCTGGCTTTCAGTCCCTTCCCTTCCCTTCCATTATGCTTGACATGGTTAAGATTAATGAAGAGGAGAAGAGGAGGAAAGAAGAAGCGTATCTCTTTAGGTGAAGTTTGGATTCCTTCCCCTCCAAAAGCAAAATTTTCTTTGCACTATTTATCCCAGCATCTCATTTTCCTTCTTCCTCCCACTTTCCTTCTACTAACCTTCTTTGTTTTTATGTTCAGTGCCTGTGCTGGGTTTTAGCTCTCTTTTCTTTCTCTTCCTGTCCTCCCTTGGATTCCGAAGCCTGAGATCCTTTCAGTGAATGAAGATTGAATTAGTTCTATTTCTTATCCCAAGTCTTCATATCCACATATCTTGAGGATAGAGGCCACTGAGAGAATACACCATCATTTTATTGAATATTAGAATGTTATCTTAAGACTAGGTTCTGTTTTATTCATTTTTATACTTCTCTCTGTGACGAGTGGAGCAGCTAGCACAGTGCTTGGCACGCAGTAAAAGGTGCTCAATAAGTAATTGCTGAAACATGGAGTCAGATATACTGGAGCTCTAGGCTGGCCCTGGTAACTGATCCACAGGGAACTTTTGTTTCCCCTGCTGTAAAACAAGAGTAATGCCGACCTCGGGTAGTTGCTGTTGTACCTAAATGAGGTAACTTATTTGAAAAGTGTCTTGCAGAGTGCTGAGAACATTGAGAACGATGCTCCTCAGGAAGCATTAGTTCCCTTCTCTTTAGGCTACTCATGTAATTTTCCTGAACTGTCCTCTCCTCATTTGTCACAAGAGGGTAATAGTATTTCTTGGAAGTTCCAGATAGGGTTGTTCTGAGCATTAAATAAGTTTAGGTTTGTGGAACTCCTTTTATAATATTAAAGAAATGATTTAAGTTATTATTAAGGGATTGAAATTCTTATCAGAGGTTAAAAAACTAATGGACTAAGGAATTTAAGAACATAGTGTTGAGAGATTCTTTTCTTTTCAAGGACAAGGTCAGTGTTTATACTTTTTAAAAAGTGTTTATGATTATTTGTGACCTGTTAGTCTGTCTAAAATCTCTAACATGATGGCTAATAGCAGGGGTGTGAGCCAGTTCTGTTTGAGTTTGAATTCTGGCTTTGGCACTTTCCAGATACACAGTCTTGGGCGCCTTTTCAGTGCCTTAGTTTCCTCGTTGGTGAGATGGCAATATTAGGAGAGCTGGCCTCCCGGGGGTGAGCTGACTAAACGAGATGTGTGTAGAACATGCTCTGAGCAGAGTCCGAGCCTTCCTGAGTACTCAGTGGACGTCAGCTGGTGCTTTAAATAGAATCATCTCTTTCGTTGTGTGTTTTCATTTAACTTAAGAATACGTATTGACAACTTTAAATTGTTGGTCAACTCCTTTTTACGCTCTTTTATGGAAGAAATATCACACCATGTTTTGATCCAAACAGAAGGGGTATAAGATAAAAAAAATATGGAGGCAACTAAGGATCCTTCACTTCACTAAACTGATATTTTACATAAGGGCTAAGTTTAAAATTTTTTAAAAAATTGTTAAGTTTGTCCTTTTTAAATGCTGATGATCATAATAAAACTGAAGATCATTCTGCTGGGAAAAATTATTATGTCTTGGTCAATGTCCTCTTAGTTGAAATGAACAGAAATACACATGTAATTGTGTAAGCTAGAAAGGGACTTTTGTGGGTGAACACAAGGCGTTTCACAGAATGCAAGATCAGCTGGGCCATGGGGGGATTTATTCCAGGAGTAGATAGAACCTGCTGTCCTTTATTTTCTACTTTTCTCTGTGTGCTCACTTCTCTCTGACCTTTCTGCAGACACGTTTCCACTGCCTGGCCATGGCATAGGATCATGAAGGACAACATGGTTGCCAAAGGACCACCACTAAGATGTGGGGCAGTTCTCAGAGAGAGGAGCTGACTGTGTGCTGAGCAACACCCAGAAGGTCTCTACTGTAGTAGATTTTCACATGCAATAAATATATACTATAGTGTCAAAACAGAACATCTTTCTATGTCACAACTTTAAAAGAAGACTTTTTAAAAACATCCAGAGGGGAAGTAACAATATGGTGCTGCAATCAGCTACATAGATTGTTCCAAAATCAGAATTGCTTGTTTGTTTACTGACTGAAAATGTATGAGATTCAATGTGCTTTTGGTAAGTCTATTTTCAAAGAAATGCTCAGTACTGTTTAATATTCATTTTTAAAGCTAAATAACATATAAAAATTATTTGAATTTTAACACTGGGCCAGAAAATAATGAATGGCAAAATTCTTATAAATGTATAAACCCTCTATATTTCAAGTTGATCATTTGGTCTTCAAGTAGAATTTGTGTTCATGGAATAGCTACAATGCCTCACTCACGTGAATTCCTGGTTGGCCACATCCTTAGTCTGCCCGAGATACTTTTGAGGCATCTTGCTCTCCTGGCTTGCTGGCAGTCAGCAGACAAGGCAGCAGGAGTGACTGTGGGTCTGTCTGTTGACTTGGGACCAGAGCTCCGGCTCCAATGAACTTGAGTCATTGACAACATTCCCCTCAGCAGCTCCCTTTTTCCAGACTTTATTTTAAGATTTTTAAGGTTCCATTGGATGCAAAGAGTGTAGATTTGGAAAGTGAGTAGAGAAGTCAAGATCTGGAAGAATGAATAAGAGGAAAAAGAAGGCTGAGGAAAAGAGCTTTAAAGTTTAGGAGTTTAGATAAGTTTTCATTAGTCTGACAACATCTCAGCACTTTAGCTCATAACCCAGAAATATGTATGTATATATTTTGTAAAGATATGTATGTGTACTGTATATAATAAGGGACGTAGCATTTTAGTTTCAGTTTTTTAGTAGCACTTATAGTTTGCAAAGAAATAATGTGCATTGTCTCTGGCTAAGGTTACTAATGTGCATTTACCAATGATTATTAGAACATGCAGTTGTTTGGCAAGCAAGCATTAAACAAATTAGGAGATGAGCCTCCACGGTGATTTATTTTGCATGCTGATTTAATTGATGGTTGATGTCAAGTAGCACAAATAATTGATGATGTTGGTGAAATCAGCCACCAGGCCAAATTTGTGAAGAATCTTTCATCAGGCATTTTAACAGAGATGATCACTTAGAAATACCCAGGCAGCCTTGGAGGGATCTTGCACTGGATAGTTAGATCTGACACTTTTCTTTGTGATAGAGCTTATTTTCAAAAGAACAAGAGATTTCATAGTTTACCCCAGGCTGCTGTTATCTTTGATACTACGCACATGACCTTTCAGAACCTTGTAGTTTGGTTTTTTTAATCAAGTGTATGATGCTTTTGGACAAAGCCAAGTCTCTGTTGGTCTCCATCTGTTCATTTATAAAATGATCCTGTAAAATGAGATGATCTGTAATCTTAAAAGGTTTCTCTCCAGATTTAAGAGCATCTGAAGAGCTGTGAATAGTAACAGCCTGTCTCCAAAGATCTGTGGAAAGAGGTAATAACTTTTGATTTCAAAAGTCAATAATTCTATATGTCTGGGATTTCATTGGAAGAACTGAGAGCACAGCAGAATTTGCTAGAGGGAATCATGGAGTTGGAAGTAACAAAATAAGCAAAACAAAAGAGGGGCTTCCAAATTTGAAAGAACAATGTTTTGTCTTTTTCCCACATGTGTACATTTTTATTGCCTTTAAGATTTGCTACTGTTAAGAGTAAGTCGACCATGGGTCTTACTTTTCCTTATCATGTGGGCCTCCTTGGACATTGGCTCTGTGCCTGAACTTCGGTTATATCTGCCACAGCCAATATAGGGGCTTTCTTAGAAAGCTTCTGTGACGGAAATATGTTATAATCTCCACTATTACAGCACATATAATATTTCTTTCCACAACCTATAAGTTGCTCTAGACATGACTGTGTATCTGGCACACAGTAAGTACTTTAACAAGAGTTTACTGAATAAATTAATTCTATTCAGGGAGAAATCTCTCAGTGTTTGAATAGAAAACAATTTCAAAAAGGACTGAAGCCTGAGTATGAACCTTATTCTGATGACTACTGCTCAAGTGAGCAATTGGCTTTCTTGGTTTATTTATAGTAAATAGGGCAAATTGTCCCAAATTAACTCTATTTTAAAGAAATACCGACTCCTCTTTGTTTGAGCTCTGCTCCCCTCGCCCACCTTTTCTGTTTCCATTGTTGCTCTTCTTCATGTTCCTCTTGCCTCTTCCCAGGTCTCTGGCTTTCCTTCCAATCTTCCTTCTCTTCCTTCCTAGTCTTTCCCTCCCCTTTTCTTAATAATCTCTTTCCCTTTTCTAAGTAGTCAAAAAAAATAAGCAGACTTTTTTATATTAAAGCTTAATTTCTTCTAATATAAATTAAATTAGTTTACTTTTTTGCAAATAAAATGCATTTATGATGCTCCCTAAATCTTAAAAAGGCTTTTTTCCCCCCTCTTTGAATCATTAAGTTTTCCAAAGATACTAACATCTTGCTAGAATAGAATTAATCAGTATGTGTTTTATTCGGAAACACTCTATAATTTTATACATTTAAAATTACTATTTAGAAATAGTTTACAGAGAGGCTCCTAAACTCCAGAAAGGTATTAATTTTAGAGAATAATAAGCCTATACCACAAATTTTCCAAGCTACTTTATAAATAGAACAATAGCAAATACTTTCCTTGGCACCAGCTCACTACTTTTCTAATAAATCAGTTGTGAGTAAATCCATCATTAGTTGGAAAGAAAGATTAGCATTTCCCTTCCTATAGTGGGTGGATGGAAACACAGAGAAAGGAATAGATGGGAGCAGGAGACTCAAGAAATGACAGTTCCCTCAAGATGAGAGAAGAAATGGTATGTCCTTAGGTGCACTTGGGACTTATGTTTAACCAGGTCTCTTCTCACAGCGGTGTCACACCTACACCACCCACCATGTTTCCAGTTCAATAACCACCTGGGCCCCATTTGATGAGCGGGACAAAGAAGAGCATCTGATTCCAGGGGCAGCTATCTGCAGGATGATGCCTCAGCATTTAGCTCATCTGTTAGATAGTTGGTGCTGCCACATATTATTATTCATAAGACATTCCAGATGTCCTAAAAGGAATTTACCATGTGACAGATGAGAATCCAGGACCCGTGACTCCAATTGTAGAAAATTCTATGGAAGGACTTAGCATTGCTCTTTTCCCCATACCACCCACTGAGGTTAGATGGGAAATATCATTTACTTTCTTAGCAGAAATCCACTTTAATTCACAGTCCATCTTTCTGAAACACTCTTCCCTTGAGTTTCACGATACCTCATTCTCTTCAGTTTTCTCTTACTATTCTTTACGTCTTAGAAATAAATTATTTAGCTTATATTAATTTTTATTTCATATGAATCAGAAGTCCTGCATTAAGATAAATTTTTCCCATAGGATAGTTAATGAACTTTATTTATATTAAAATAACTCAAAGATACAGAAGACAACAGAGTAAAGTAAATGAAATTAGTGCTGGGTGGGAGTGGTGCAGAAGCGGTTCAACTTGATGCTGTATTGCGTTAGGGCTGATGAAAACTTAATTGTTTAAATATTTCAATCAAATAAAAATTTGGGTTTTATTTGAAATCTATGAAATCTTGCTTGATATACTGATTGCCCTTTTCGGAAGAGAAAGAGATTTTGAAGGGAAAACACTTAGGCAGAAAATGTATTTTTATATGCTGACATAATTCTACAAAAGTAAAATGCAAATGACTATGAAAGATTACAACCTGAATACCAGGCAATACCATTTATCTGTTTGGACCAGATAAACATAAGCCAGAGAGCAATATTGCCACATGATTTTGAGTCAGAGTAATTAAATTGGAGTACTCTGTGATTTCTGAAATATGATTATTTTCTAGGCCTTTATTTATGCCTACAGAGAGCTAGGTTGCTGTTTCTTTTCTTTCTTTTTTTTTTTTTGGTGGGGAAGGTTGGCCCTGAGTGAACATCTGTACCAGTCTTCGTCTATTTTGTATGTGGCATGCCACCACAGCATGGCTTGACGAGCACTGCATAGATCTGTACCCAAGATCCGAACTCACAAACGCCAGGCTGCTGCTGAAGCAGAGAGTGCTGAACTCAACCACTAAGCCACTGGGTCAGCTCCTGCTGTTTCTTTCTTGGTGATTTACTCAAATACACTGAAATCTTTCTGGGTCTCTTTCTTGCTCCATTATAAAAACTGTTGCTCTTACACAAAATTACAGTTTTAAGGAATAGATATCATGTGATAAAGGAAATGGAGACAGCTTGTAGAAGAGACATACTAGATGGAGAAACCCTTAACTATTTGAATGATTGCAATTTGGAAGAAGGA
Source organism: Equus asinus (assembly GCF_041296235.1). Taxonomy (NCBI): domain Eukaryota; kingdom Metazoa; phylum Chordata; class Mammalia; order Perissodactyla; family Equidae; genus Equus; species Equus asinus. Next base: position 15,089,698 of record NC_091813.1, read on the forward strand.
TTTATAGTCCAGCTAGCACTCATTATTTGGTTATTGCATGGGAAGTATTGTGCTCAGTGCCTCCACGTTAATTGCCCCATTTAAGTACAAATCAACATTACAGTGCAGACACTACTGATTATGTTATCACATTATCCCTGTTTCTCAGATGGAGAAATCCAGGCACAAAGCAGTTCAGTAATTTCCCTGAGGACACATAGATACTAAAAGGTGGGGCCAGAATTTGAACATGGGTATTCTGACTCCAGGACACTGATTTAAACCACCTGTCTAGCACGTTATTTCCTCCGCTTTGTAGCCTCTGGTGAAGACAAGAAACAATGACCAGTGGAAGCCATAGCAAGGAAGATGCAGGCTGAATATAAGGGTGGGCTTTCTCAGGAAGACATCTGGGCGGTCGAATGGAGTGCTTTAGAAATGATTGACGTCCCCTTGGTCGATATTCAATTGGAGATGGAATGAAGACTCATTGGAAATGTAGCAGTGGATATTTTTATCCTGAGTCAAGGTTAAACTATCTTTAAAGCTTCTTTTCTTCCTGTCCTGGAGTCTGTGATGCTATAAACAAAATTTACATAGCTATGTCTGTTTGTAAACTTGCCAGCAAGAGTAATTGTCTCTTAAGTGTCCTGCCACAAAATGCCCTCTTTGCTCATCTTAACTGCATCTGGTCGTCAATTTCTTCTATGAGAATCTGTCTTAGACTAGCAAATTGTGTCTGAGCATGGAAGAGGAAAGGTAATGAACTTTAAATCAAGAAAAGAAGCTAGAGAAAGAGAGGAACAAATGCAGAAAAATGAAATAAAGAGAGTGGATAAGCGGCTTCTCTTTCTAAATTAATAATTTAGAATCTTTTCTTAATTTTTAATTAAGATGCATTATCTATATACAGCTGCATCTTAGCTTTGTCAACCTTTAAAAATCAGAAACAAGTTCAAGAGGAAAAGTGTTTATTTGGGAACAAAGAATTGAAACTAAGGGAGCACAGATTCAGGTAGAAACCCAAAGAGTGTCCCAATTACTGGAGAGGGGCTCAGGGGGAAAAGGAGAAAGATGAAGTAAGATGTTTTTAAGAAAATTCATTGGTGCTGACAAGCTCAGCTACCCTTGGCCCTACAAGTTGGTTACTGATTCCATCTTCAGAAATCCACAGTCCTCAGTCTTGTGATGGGGATGTTCGTTCTCCTGCTGACTTCTCAAACAATTGCTGGTGAAACAATTGCTGTTTTGGCTCAGTCCAGAGGTTTGGCTCTGTCCGATGTTCAAGGATCAAGATGAACAAGGCAGTTCCTCTGGAATGGCTGCTCTGGTTCTATTTTAAAATGGCTCCACTTATGTCAATTTTTCAGTTTATAAGCATATTAGCTTTCAAAAAGCAGTTTAGGTTCATTTGTTTTTAAGTTCAAAGTGACTTAGTCAGGTTCAAGTCCAGAATATATTTTTATGAGAAAAGTTAGTAAATGAGGTTTTCCCAAGGTTTGCAATTTTGCACATTTCATCCCAATGATGTCTCTTTTATTAGGGATTTTTTTTACAAAATCAGTCAGCATTGTGCATTTTGCTGCTAGCATTTACTAGAATATGCACACACTGCTTGAGCCCTGATGCCAGGTATCAGTTATGCTTGTGTTGAAAATTTTATCAATGGTATTTTACCTGATCAGCCTTAAATTTCTCAAACTTCTATATTTCTCCTGAATTAACAATCGTTTTTCTCCTTTCGTGAATTGCTATCACTTGTCATTATCAATTACTTGGACGCAGAATTTTTCACAAGTGATATGATTTGCATTTTATCCTTTAGAAATATTCTTACAGTTGGAACACTCATATGTCTGTACAATATTTTTCATTTTCTTGTAGCTTTCATTTAAAAAATTATCTATTTTTATTTTCATCATAATCCTATGTCCTTTTTACTGGCATATATAAGCTGCTCATTTCTTTTTTTACTTTATTGGAACAGATGGTATATCAGTCAAGATAGTTCAGTTTACGTTGCAGTAACAAAAAGATGTCAAAATCTCAGTGGTTCAACACAACTCAAGTTTACCCAGTTGCTCATGTTACATGCCCTTTGTGGGTCGAAGGTGGAGGTGGGGATCTGCTCCACCATATAATTTCTTACTATCCTATGCTGGCTCCATTTCAACATGATGCCTCAGGGGAGAATAGGGCAAGAATTGATCACTGGCAGTTGACTGCTTCCCCTCCAAATGGCATGTATTACTTCCCCTCACACTTTATTGGCCAAATCAAAGCACATCACCACTCTTAACTTCAAGGAGGTGGGAAAGCACAATCCTTTGTGTACTTACAAGTAGAGAAGAACATGCTCTCAGTAAACATTGATAATAGTCTACCATACACTGGGGTTTTACTTTTCTTAATCACTCTCAGATCTAAGCACGACCACATGATGCATGTCTTACCAGGTTAATGTGCAAAGCTATGGCTGAGACTAAAATGACCACACTTTCAGTCTGCATAGGATGGGCAGAGTTGATGTCCTTTGCTCCAAATGGAGACTTGGTGTGTGTCTGTGCGGACACTTTAGTTGAAAATACGTTGACTTCAGTAACACAGGCAGGAATGGATGCCTCTGCTCAGGCCTTCAGTGACCTTCCTTGGGGCAGACCTGTTTCAGAAGAGCTGGTTGGTCAGGTCAGCATTACCTCAGAGAAACTTCTGAGCTGCTTGCCGGCTGTTAAGAACGATGAACCTAGGCCCACCCTGTAAAGGAGACAGGGAAGCAATGAAGATAATATTGATTTTACTAAAATAATAATTCTTTTAAAAAGGCATTAGGCCAGTGGTATGAGGTTAAATTCTTGGCCTTAGTCTTAACATAACAAATGGCCTCCTTGCCTTTTGTTAGTTTAAAATGAATAATCTTTCAAACTAATGTTTAGGGGTAGATCAAAGTTGTCTTTCTCGAGCCTTCAAGGTCTCTGAAAACTTCCTGTAAATGTGTTTATTTTAAAAGTACTTAAACTTAGACATTTGTTCTAGCCCTATCCCATTTTCACAAAAATTCAGACACTCTTTTTATACAATTTAAAACCTCTAACCTGCTAAAGACTCTTGAAAGTTAACAAGTATGGAAGTGACAAAGCATGGAAAGGAGCTGCCTCACTTTTATTTCTGCAGAGATTTGAATATTGCTTGTGAAGCCCTTAAACAACCACAGGGATGGCCAGTTAAAATCAGCCTCTCCTCCCTCCTGCCCACTCTTCCTTGTCTTCTCACTTCCTCTCTCTTGCTCTCTCCACTTCCTCTCTTGCTCTCTCTCTCTCTTGCTTCTCTTGCTTTCTCTCATGCTATCTTTCTCTCTCTCTTTTTATTTCTCTTGCTTTCTTTTTATCTTTTCTTTCATTCTTTGAATTAACAAAAGATGAACGGCTCTTTCTGAAATGTTTTGCTTAGCACCCAGCACTTAAGCTTATATTGACTGATATTCTCTTGGTGCATGATTTAAGCATTACAGAAATATACGGAAGGTACTCAAACTAAATTGTTCTCGTTTTTAATTAGATAATGATTAAGTGCATTTTGTAATTTGAAAAGAATTTAAGTATAAGCAATTAATTAAAAGTTTACTGTTTGCTTTTTTTTCCCTTTAAACTTCCTATTTCTTAGGAAGAAAGTAGGATATAATTTTGCATTGTTACATAAACTCCAGCAGGAGCTGGACTTAATATGATGGACGACCACATTGGTTAACCAAGAGACACTTTGGAAACTCCTTTCTCCAGGTTGCCTCAGCATCATTGCTGACTTAGGGAGCCCTTGTCTATGACGTGACTGCTTTCGCAAGTTAGTCTTCTGAATTTCCTAATCTTTCTGGCATAAAACAGATCTCACTGATGGTTGACTACATAATTTCCTGAAATAATTTTTTTCTGAATTTATAAAAATAATTTCTGTTCACTAATAGGAAGTAAATACATTTTTAAAGAGAAAGATATACAGCTTCTAAATGATCCAACTGTAATCAAAATAAATTCCAGCACATTTCCACCAGATGGCACCCCCCTTTGAACTTTGGAAAGAGATCCTTTCAAGCTGAGGAAAGCCACTCTCATTTTAGAATTGAGACCGGTTCTAGAAAAGATTTCTAGTCAATGAAATTGAATCGATAGAAAATAATACTTAAGCTATTGGAGGATGCTTCCAAAATAGAATGCATGATTAAATAATATGTTTAATTTGGGAAAAATTAAGTCTATGCAAATAAAGCCAATCCCAGTTTAACTTGAACTCCCCAGGACTTAAGTTCCACTAAGTTTTAGTTTTCATGTGATCTTTTTAACAAGCTCTCATTTTGAGTGCCTCCTTTAACTTTTAAGAAAGCACAGCAGTCAGAGTATATTTAGCAACTGCATCCTAAATGAAGACTTGATTTAATTTGTAAATCAATCATCAACTTTCCAGTCAATAATTCCTAGGTAAACACTTTAACATTTTCTCCAAAATCATAGGATTGGCAGTGTTGATCTTCCTAGTTAAACCATATGGAACCAAGTCTGCTGGCTACACACTTCTTGTCCATGCGTGTGGCTCTTTCTAAACTCTCACACTGTCCTTGCTGCTCTTCTTTGGGGTCCTTTTCATGTGGATCATGACATACGTACCTTACTAGACGTCACCCAACACAGTCAGTCAGTGGAAAAGTATCCAGTTTCATTAAAGACAGTAATGTTTACTGAGTAGGATCAAAATTAGATGATGTCTTTTGTTTTCCTTGGAATTTTATTCACTGATGGTAAACAAGCATGCTAAGAACTCAGGAACAGATCTTTGTCATTTAGAGAGAATGAGAACAAGTGAGAGACATCCATCTAAAAATACACACTTGAGGCTACAGAGCAAGGCTTCTCGTACTTCTTGCTGCTCCTATGGGATAGGTAGCTTATGTCTTGAGGTTGGAAAATTCAGTAAAGTTATTGAAGACTGTTGGGGGAGGGAGGGGTGGGGTATAAAACAGACCAACTCCAGGAACTATGAAGTTTTTCAGAAATGGCTTCTATGACACTTGCCATATACTTGCTTAAAAATAAGATCTTCATGTTTTCCCATAATACCCTACATATGGATGCTCAGTTTGATAATAATTTTTTCTCATCTCTGAATTTGTTCAAGACTAAAGTAATTAATATCTCATGCTATGAGAGGAAATGGAATGAAAAGAATTTTGTTTTTTGCAGTGGTATTCTTTCTTCAACTATTAAGTGATTTATTTTTTTCTAGTATAGCTCATACTTGAGAAACGTGTCACAATATTTCCTTTATAAAAGGAAAGTATAAATTGTAATATTTGATAGGCTCATAGAAGATATGTTTCTGATAAAGTAGCTAAACGTTCTATAAGAAACATTATTTGCTTCTGCCATAGTAAGAACATCTTAACAAACTGTCCACATGGTTGCCAGATTTAACAAATAAAAATACAAGATGCCCAGTTAAGTTGGAATTTCAAATAAATAATACTCAAGTTTTTAGTATAAGTATAGCCTGTGCAATATTTGGACATACTTATATTTAAAAAAAACTATTTGTGTTTTATCTGAAATTCAGATTTAATGGGGTGTCCTATAGTTTGCCTGGCATCTCGACCTGGTCAGTGACTCTTCTAGGTGTGACAACTCCTCCACTGTTGCCACAGCAAGGACTGTGGAAAACCTTCCACACAGACATGTCCCTCAAGACCTTTCAACCTTTATTCCAACATCTTACTCTCCAAGTGTGGGCTCCTCGTCTGAAGAAATTAACCACTGTAGTTTGCTCTCCTTGGGAAAATTCCATGCTAATTTCATTTGGAATTGCAGAGTCAAAGTGATAGAAAGCTGCTCTAGTGGTTCCTAGATTCCCTGAAGCGTGCCCCTAAAGAAGAGCTGTGCCTGAAGTAGCTCTCCAAACTCCAGTTCATAGGATCACGTTAGACAAGCTCCCAGAGGACCTCTGGGCTGTGAATATTCAGACTAACCTTCAGCTTTATCATACTGAGCAGGAAACAGACCTGGGAAGCAGTCTAGCATAACGACCGTCATATTTTTACCTCTGCCCTGTACACCCTCATCCTTGCAATGGATAATGTCTACAGAGAGTATAAATTTGTCATGCAAGTCACAGAGAATTTGTCTGGGAAGAGTTATGAAACCAACCCTGTATTGTTTCTTTTCCTTATTAGTAGAGGCAATAGCATGGGCCTTAGGCATGTATTCAAAGATGAATCTTGGTTCTCACATCTGTTTATCTCACTCCAGGTAACCTATAAACCTTCTTTCAGAAATATTGCAAAATAAATCTTTTTTTAGAAAGAAGATAAAGGAAAACTATAGCATTAAAAACCTCCCATATAACAGATTTGTAAGTATTTAACTTTAATATGTGCTTTAAAAAATATCTGACAGTCAGTTATGTGAATAGCATATTATATTTAGCATTAGTAAGTGTAATGGGTATACAAACATAGAAAATCAGAATTTTTACCTCACCTGAGGTTATAATCTAACAGGAAAGGCTGGTATATGCATACGGATCAGTTAAGCAAAGTAGTGTATGAACCAGTGTCAAAGCTGGTCATGAAAGAACAAATGTACAGTAGTTCATGGATGTGGGAAATCCAAGGCTGAGTAGGCCTTGAGTGGTGGGTTCCATGTGAATTCAAGAAGAGGGATGGGAAACAGCATGAAGGAGGCCTGAGAAAGAGCAGGAGCACTTGAGGGCAATGAGAACCAGGTCTAGATGGAGGAGAGAACCCCTGTTCAGGCAAATGTGGAGACATGATACACTATTATAGCAAGGTAAGGAGTTTGTGCTTGGTCCTATTGGCCATGAGGAGCTATTGGAGATATTCGAATACTGCAATGACATGATAAAGGTGCTCTGGCTACAATCTGTAGGTGGAAGAGGATGGAAAAGATGGATTTTGTACAGGGTGGGTATGAGGTTGTTGTGCACATTCACTTAGTGTTAGTCTGAAAGCCAACAAAAGATTTCTTAATGCCTGTAAATCAGTAAAGGTAAAACACACACAGAGGTACACAGGGAAGCATATAACATGCATATAAAGCATACTTTTTGCTCTCTGCTTCCCAAAGATTACTCTTCACGATGCCATGCAGTCCCTGGGAGAAGCACGCTGAAAGCTGAGGGAATTTCTTACATTACCTCTGTTATTTGACTTGACTGCACCTAGGTTGAGCTGTACATTGTGTTCGTTCTGTTTCTGGTATTCCATAATCGCTGTGTTGCAAAGAGGGAAGGTGGGGAACTACAGCCCTTCTTGTACAGGAAGAGGTTTTTATTACTTCTGAAAATTTTGCAAGGCTTCATGATTATAAATAAATTAAAACCAGAAAGAGTGGCCTCCCTTTGTTACATAATTAAAAATGTCTTTCAAGTGAAATGGTTAAGTGTTAAAGGAAATTCTAGCTGCAGTCAATTCCAGAACAATTCCTAAAGACCTTAGGAATGCAAAACCCATTTGTTGTATGCAAGTGGAAAATAAGTTTTGTTTCTTTAAAAACATACGCATTTTAAAGAAAAAATAAATAAATCCAGCATGGTGAGGTCTCTGATGCTTTCAATATAAAAGGAGAGTATATGGCAGATAGCACATAGATTTGGAGCTTGGTTCTAACTAGTTTTTCCTGTGTTGTAAAAAATAGTTCCAGAATCCTGAGAGAGAACAGAATGGGACTAATGTTAATTTTTAAAAATCTTTAACGTTCCAAAACAGTTTTCGTGTGACTGTAGTACCTATAACTTGTTTTTATTACTGCTTGCAGATTAATCTTGATTTTTATTGTTTTCTTAATTCCAAAGCCCTCTGGGCTGTGTCTCCACAATGAAATCAAAAGTAGACATGGAAACTAGATTTATTCATCTACTTGCCTCAAGTCTTCTATGGGTTTTGCCTAATCAAGAGGTCAATCTCTGTATTAATCAGGATTCTTAAGAGAAACAGAACCAATAAGATATATTGGCACTGGGGAAACCAATGATATACGTTCTGGTCCAGATCCAAAGGCCTGAGAACCAGGAGCTTTGATGTCTGATCATAGAAAATAGATGTCTCAGCTCAAGTGGAGAGAGTGAATTTGCCCTTTAAATGTCTTTTTGTTCTATTTGAGCCTTCAATGGATTGGGTAACATCTGTTCACATTGTTGAGTGTGGTTATCTTCACTCAGTCTACAGACTGAAAGGTTAATCTCTTCCAGAAACTTCTTCACAGACACACCTGGAGATAAAGCTTTACCAGCTACCTGGGTATTCTTGACACGTAAAATTAATCATCACAATCTTAACGTCCATAGTGTATAAGTAGATAATTCAAATGGTGATCTCTCAGAAGAAATTTAACACCTCTTCTGTCCCCAAATATCATTCAACTTTCTTCAAATTTATATTTGGAAGTGGTATGGAGGCAAAGAATCAACTAGTCCATTATGTATGTACTCACCATTCTGATAAGTGCTATGAAGGAAAACTGTAGAATGCTATCAGAAAATCCAGTAGGAGAAAATTTATGTATGCTTGGGGATTCCCTGATGAAGTGATATTTAAGCTGGAATTGAAAGACTGATCAGTTCCAGATAGATGAAGGAAGATGAAGAGCAGGAAAGGAACCATGCCAGGCAGAGGAAACTGCATATGGAAAGGACCTAAAGCAAGAAGCTGGCACATGAGGAATGAAGAGGATAATGAAGTGTTGTTGGGACTCAGAAAGTGTGTGAGTTTCAAATTTTTTCACAATTGTTCATTCTGTATCTGCCCCTGAAGGCCCCCCTGCCCCATTGAATTTGAGACTTGGCCATTTGACATTCCTTGAACCATGGGATGTGAGTGAACATGACATTTTTCATGTGTGAACTAAAGCTTTAATGCAGTGATATGGCTTAGCTGTGGCCTTCTTTTTCTTTCTGTCTGCCCTGAGGAAGGGCTGATCCTTTCAGCCTTCATCCCCAAATGTGAAGACAGTGGTGAGAATCACATTTCTCCCACAGCCTGGAGAAGAATGACAGAGATTTAGCTGGCCCAGAGTTGACATGTAATGCGAGTGACAGCTTTTTTACCATTAAGGACCCTTCTGTCCACGGACAAGAGCCAATGGGCAGCCAGAGCACATATCTGCTATTTCTTATGATGATTAAAGGGAGTCTCTGTTCCAAAAGCTCAACACCAGGGGCTTCTGTATCCAGTGCTGGTTCTGATGGAAGTCAAGAGCCTCCTGGAAGTCATAGTGGGTAGGACAGGATTCCTGTCTTTCAACAGTAATGTGAGGGCATCAGATCAAAGTTTTTACATCCCTCAAGAGTCCTCAGACCTCACTCAGTTTTTGTCTCTGGTGACGATCGAATCATGAAGTCATCATAATGGCAAATTGTATCTCTCACTCAATGAAAAATAACTTGGAGTGTATCACCCTTCTCTGTGATATGAATAGGATCAGTAAAAAAATGGTCAAAGTAGAACTAGCTATTTAGTGAAATAAGAAGAGAAATGTGGAAGGCCAGTATTTTCTGCAAAACCTTGTTGTTCATCAAGTTCCATTTGGTATTTTTTGGAGGGAAGAACAAGAATGATGTATTGAATTCCCTACTGTTGAACTTAGTAGTATATCAATAACATCATCAGTGAATGGCTTTTACATCTCTACATTAATCCGGCCTGATATGAGGAAGCTACCAGTCCATTTTTCATGTTTAAATAATTTCCCAAATGACTTAATAGTTTTGTTTATATTCCCAGATTTTCTCAGTCAATTCCCTTGTATTTCAGACTGTCTGTATATATATATGATGCCAAATCAACTAGTAAATTGAAAAAAACCCCACACATTTATCCTGTCATTGAGCATTATTTTGAGAAAATGACTTAGTGATTGATGATAGCTCTTGTTCCAATCTATTGAGCACTTGTGGAGACATTGCCTCTTATCCTGCCAAATGACAATTTGGGGATCTTTTTTTGACTTAAATGATTTGTCGATGTCTACGATGTAGATATAGATATTTTCCTCATAATGCCAGGCTTCTAGATAGTGATGGAAAAATTCACTCTAATCATCCTAATATTTGGAAATATCCAGACAATTTCTTGTCTTTTGCACTTTATATTCAATTATTTTTCTATTGATTAGATGTTCACACATTCTTATATAAATTCTTGGGTAAAATAAAGCTGTGAAATAAACTAATTTTCTTAAAATAGAATAGCTAAATGACGTCAGCAACGTGGTAGAGTGAGTGGTTTCCTTTGTCTCTCCTCCTTTGAAGTACAACTAAATGGACATTCATTGATCAGGAGAGGACACCCACACAGCACATCAGGATGTCTGAGAGACCCGTGCTGCTATGCATTGGAAGGTGGGTGGACTACCCCTGGGGAGGAGGTGGAGATAGGTGAGAACTCTCAGGTCCCCAGCCAGCCTAGTACCTACGAACAACTATTTCCCAGTTGATGTGCTCATAGCACTGCTGTGGCCCCCGTGGGTGGGTGTGTGTGTCACCATGACTGTGGAAACAGTTGACTAAAGCCCTAAGACCTGGTGATTGCTCTGTGGGCCAGTGGGAAAATCCATGGTCCCATGGCAGCCCCAGAGAGAGTTTTTGCTCAGCCCTGGTGGAGAGGCCCTGCCCACCAAGCACAAAGGCAGGGAAACCTTGGAGCTGAAGTGGCATGACTGGGCTACCTGCTGGCTGCATTAAACAACCACAGCTCTGCTGTGGCCCCAAGGGGGCAAGTGAGATCCAGTGGGACAGCACAAGTGGACAGCAAAATCCAGAACCCCAGCGTGATTGCTCCTTGGTCCAGTGGGAAAATCCATGGTCCCATGGAGGTCCCAGGGAGAATCTCTGCTTGGCCCTAAGGAGAGGCCCTGCCCACCAAGCACAAAGGCTGGGTGGCCTACAAGCAGACATGGTGCAGCTGGGTGAGCTAACTGCTAGCTGCATTAGATGCCCATAGCTGTGCTGCAGCCCAGAGGGAGCAAGTGAGATCCAGCAGAAACAGACAGAGGCAGAGCTGCGAGTCTGGGTGAACAAGCTCCCAACTGCTGCAAAAGCCCACCATACCACTGTGGTCCCTAAGGAGGGAGTGTGTCTAGGTGGGTCTGTGGGAGCAGACAGCAGCAACCCAAAACCGCCATGTAATTGTTCCCACAGTTAATGGGAGACCCCACAGGACCACTGTGATCCCAAGTAGTGGCCCAGGCTCAGTCAGGCACAGCTGACAGGGATCCTGGTGGGCACAGATTATACAGCTCCTGCTCTCCCCAGTGGCAGCAAGTAGAAGCAGTAACCAAACTCTATCTCTATAAGGAGGCACAAATCCACACCAACACGCAGTATGAAAAAAATATATTAAATTTCCAGAACAGAAGGAAAATGACAAGTACCCAGAAAACAATCCTGAAGACATGGAAATCTATAACCTAAGTGACAAAGAATTAAAAATAGCTATCATTAAAAAACTCAGTGAGTTAAAAGAGAATACAGATCGACAACTCAATGAGTTCAGGAGGTTTGTCACAAAAGAGCTTGATACTATAAAGAAGAACCAATCAGAAATACTGGAGATGAAAAACACAATGGAGGAGATTAAGAAAAATCTGGACTCCCTGAACAGTAGGGCTGATAATATGGAGGACAGAATCAGCACTCTGGAGGATAAGAATATAGAAGTGCATCAGACAGAGGAGAAGAGAGAACTAAGACTAAAAAGAAATGAAGAAACTCTACAAGAAATTAGGAAATGTAACATAAGGATTATAAGTATCCCAGAGGGAGAAGAGAAGGAGAATGGAGCAGAAAGCTTGTTCAAAGAAATAATAGCTGAGAACTTCCCAAGCCTGGGAAGGAGCTGGAAATCCATGTGACAGAAGCTAATAGATTACTAAACTTTATCAATGTAAAAAGACCAACCCCAAGGCATATAGTAGTGGATATGGCCAAAGTCAATGACAAGGAGAAAATATTAAGGGCAGCAAGGCAGAAGAAAATATCCTACAAAAGAACCACTATCAGGCTGTCAGCAGATTTCTCAGCAGAAACCTCACAGGCTAGGACAGAGTGGAATGACACATTCAAAATTCTGAAAGACAAAAACTTTCAGCCAAGAATACTCTATCCAGTGAGATATCCTTTGAATATGATGGAGAAAAAAAGACTTTCCAAGATAAACAAAAGTTAAGGAAGTTCTTCGCTACAGGATCCCCCTATAAGAAATCCTCAGGAAGGCCCTCATATTGAAAAAAAAAAAAAAAAAAAGGAAAGGGGTTATAAAACCCTGAGCAAGGAGATAAGTAGAAAGACAAAATCAGAAAATTTCAGCTCTCCATCAGAACAGATTAGCAAATGCTTAAGTATAACATTAAAGATAAAGGGAAGGGAAACACCAAGAATAAATATAATCTTGTCATTTTTACCACAAACTCACAACATGTGAAGAAAAAAGATGAGACAATAACAACTTAGAAGGGGAAGAGGGAAGGGATGGAGCAAGCTTAGTCTAAGGAAATAGAGGCTATCTGAAAATGGACTATCTCATCTATGAGAAATTTTACAGAAACTACGTGGTAACCACTAAACCAATAATTAGAACAGAGACACAAATTACAAATAAGGATAAAACTAAGAAAACAAACATAGAAAACTATCCAACTGAATTGGTAGTCTGAAATGCATGGGACGAGAACAAAGGAAATTCAGGAGAAGCAGAAAACAAGTGATAAAATGACAGCAGTAGGCCCTCAGATTTCAATAATCAGTCTAAATGTAAATGGATTGATTTCTCTGATCAACAGACACAGAGTGGCAGGATGGATAAAGAACAAGACCCAACAATATGCTGACTCCAGGAAAGACACCTCAGCCCCAAAGAAATACACAGACTCAGAGTGAAGGGATGGAAAACGATACTCCAAGCTAATAGCGAACATAAGAAAACAGGTGTTGCCATACTTATATCAGACAAAGTATATTTCAAGGTAAACAGAAACAAAAGGGGCAGTATATAATGATAATAGGGACACTCCACCAAGAAAACATAACAGTTATGAATATATATGCACTCAACACAGGAGCACTAAAGCATGTAAAGCAAGTATTAACAAAACTAAAAGGAGATATCAACAAAAATACAATAATAGTAGGGGACCTCAACACCCCACTAACACCAATGGATAGATCATCCAGACAGAAAGTCAACCAGGAAATTGTAGAATTAAATGAAAAACTAGACCAGATGGACTTAACAGGCATATGTAAAACACTCCATCCAAAAAGGTCAGGTGACACATTCTTCTCAAGTGCGCATGGAACATTCTCAAGGATAGACTATATATTGGGAAGCAAAGCAAGCCTCAATAAATTTATGAGGATTGGAATAATATCAAGCATCTTTTCCTATCATAATGCTATGAAGCTGGAAATCAATTACAAGAATAAAGCTGGGAAAGGGGCAAAGATGTGGAGACTAAACAACATGCTACTGAATGACCAATGGATCATTGAAGAAATCAAAGGAGAAATAAAATATTGTCTGGAGACAAGTGAAAATGAAAACACACCATACCAACTCATTTGGGATGCAGCAAAAGCAGTCCTAAGAGGGAAAATCATTGCAATACAGGCTCACATCAATAAACAAGAAAAATCTCAAATAAGCAATCTCAAAGTACACCTAACAAAATTAGAAAAAGAACAAACAAAGCCCAAAATCAGTAGAAGGAGGGAAATAATAAAAATTAGAGCAGAAAGAAATGAAATTGACACACACAAAAAAACAGTAGAAAGGATCAGTGAAACAAAGAGCTGGTTCTTCAAGCAAATAAACAAAACTAGAAATCCTTAGCTGAGTTCACTAAGAAAAAAAGAGAGAAGACTCAAATAAATAACATCAGAAATGAAAGAGGAGAAATTACAACCGATACCACAGAAATACAAAAGATTATAAGAGAATACTATGAAAACTATATGCTAACAAATTTGACAACCTAGAGGAAATGGATAAATTCTTAGACTCTTACAACCTCCCAAAACTGAATCAAGAAGAAATAGAGAATCTGAATAGACCAATCACAAATAGATTGAGGTGATACCTCATTGTAGTTTTGATTTGCATTTCCCTGATAGCTATTGATGTTGAGCATTTTTCATATGCCTGTTGGCCATCTGTATATCTTCTTTGGAGAAATCTCTGTTCAGATCTTTTGCCCACTTTCTAATTGGATTGTTGGTTTTTTTGTTGTTGAGCTGTATGAGTTCTTTGTATATTTTGGATATTAACCCCTTATCTGATATGTGGTTTGCAAATATCTTCTCCCAATTGTTAGGTTGTCTTTTCGTTTTGTTGATGGTTTCCTTTGCTGTGCAGAAACTTTTCAGTTTGATGTAGTCCCATTTGTTCATTTTTTCTTTTGTTTCCCTTGCCCGGTCAGACATGGGACTTGAAAATATGCTGCTCAGACCAATGTCATAGAGCGTACTGCCTATGTTTTCTTCCAGAAGTCTCATGGTTTGGGGTCTTACACTCAAGTCTTTAATCCATTTTGAGTTGATTTTTGTGCATGGTGTAAGGGAATGGTCTACTTTCTTTCTTTTGCATGTGGCTGTCCAGTTTTCCCAACACCTTTTATTGAAGAGACTCTCCTTTCCCCATCGTATGCTCTTGGCTCCCTTGTTGAATATTAGCTGTCCATAAATGTGTGAGTTTACTTCTGGGCTCTCAATTTTGTTCCATTGATCTGCGTGTTTGTTTTTGTGCCAGCACCATGCTGTTTTGGTTAGTATGGCTTTGTAGTATAATTTGAAATTGGGGAGTGTGATACCTCCAGCTTTGTTCTTTTTTCTCAGGAATCCTTTCAGAATGGCTATAATTAACAAGATAGGAAACAACAAATTTTGGAGCGGGTGTGGAGAGGAGGGAGCCCTTGTTCACTGCTGGTGGCAGTGCAAACTGGTGCAGCCACTATGGAAAGCAGTTTGGAGTATCCTCAGAAAATTAAGGATAGATCTACCATGTGATCCAGCTATTCCACTGCTGGGTATTTATCCAAAGAACTTGAAAATACAAAGGCATAAAGATACTTGCACCCCTATGTTCATTGCGGCATTATACACAATAGCCAAGACTTGGAAGCAACCTAGGTGCCCATCAAGGGATGAATGGATAAAGAAGATGTGGTATTTATACATGATGGACTACTACTCAGCCATAAGAAATGATGAAATCCGGCCATTGGTGACAACATGGATGGACCTTGAGGGTATTATGCTGAGTGAAATAAGTCAGAGGGAGAAAGTCAAATACCATATGATCTCACTCATAAGTAGAAGATAAAAACGACAAAAAAAAACAACACATAGCATTGGAGATTAGACTGGTGGTTACCATTGGGGAAGGGGGGAGGGGAAAGGGAAAAAGGGGTGATTAGGGTCACATGTGAGGGGATGCACTATAATTAGTTTTCGGGTGGTGAACATGATGTAATGTACACAGAATTTGAAATATGATGTACATCCGAAAGAAATAAAAATTTAAATAAAAAAAGCAAATGAATTGAAACAGAAACAAGAAATCTCCCCAAAACTAAAAGTCCAGGACGAGGTAAGTTCTCTGGAGAATTCCACAAACATTCAAAGAAAATATAATACCTGTCTTTCAGAAAGTATTCCGGAAAATTGAGGAAGATGGAAAACTTCCTAACACGTTCTTTGAGGCCCATATCATGCTGATCCCAAAACCAGAAAAGGACAACACAAAGAAGGAAAACTGCAGGCCAATATCACTGATGATCATAGATGCAAAATCCTCAACAAAATATTGGCAACTTGAATACAGCAATACATTAAAAGGATCATACACCATGATCAAGTGGGATTCATACCAGGGACACAGGGATGGTTCAACATCCACAAGTCCATCAATGTGATACACCACATTAACGCAATGAGCAACGAAAAGCACATTTCATCTCAATAGATACAGATAAAGCATTCGAAAAGATCCAACATCCACTTATGATAAAAACTCTCAATAAAATGGGTATAGAAGGAAAGTACTTCAAAATAATAAAGGCCATATATGACAAACCCATAGCCAACATCATACTCAATGCAGAAAAACTGAAAGCCATCCCTCTGAGAACAGGAATAAAACAATTGTGCCCACTCTCACCACTCCTATTCAACATAATACTGGAGGTTTTGGCCAGAGCAATTAGGCAAGAAAAAAGAAATAAAAGGAATCCAAATAGGCAATGAAGAAGTGAAACTCTCACTCTTTGCAGACAATATGGTCTTATATATAGAAAACCTTAAAAGTCCCTCAGAAAGCTACTAGAAGTAAACAACAATTGCAGCAAGGTTGCAGGATACAAAATCAACATATATAAATCAGTAGTATTTCTATACTCTAATAACGAACTAACAGAAGAACTCAAGAACACAACCCCATTCACAATCACAACAAAAACAGTAAAATAATTTGGAACAAATTTAACCAAGGAAGTGAAAGACCTATACAATGAAAACTACAAGACTATCCAGAAAGAAATTGATGATGACATACAGAAATGGAAAGACATTCCATGCACATAGATTGGAAGAATAAACGTAGTTAAAATGTCCATACTACCTAAAGCAATCTACAGATTCAATGCAATTTCAATCAGAATCCCAATGACATTCTTCACAGAAATAGAACAAAGAATCCTAAAATTCATATGGGGCAACAAAAGACCCCAAATTGCTAAAGCAATCCTGAGAAACAAGAACAAAGCTGGAATCATCACAATCCCTGACTTCAAAATGTTCTACAAATCTATCGTAATCAAAACAGCATGGTACTGGTACAAAAACAGGCACACAGATCAATGGATAGAATTGAAAGCCCGGAAATAAAACCACACATCTATGGACATCTAATCTTTGACAAAGGAGCTGTGAACATAACAATGGAGAAAGAAAAGTCTCTTCAACAAATGGTGTTGAGAAAACTGGACAGCCACCTGTAAAAGAATGAAAATAGACCCTTCTTTTACACTATTCACAAAAATTAACTCAAAATGGGTCAAAGACTTAAAGGTAAGACCTGAAACCATAAGACTTCTAGAACAAAATATAGGCAGGACACTCTGAGATCAATCTTAAAAGGATCTTTTCAGACACCATTTCTTCTCAGAGAAGGGAAACGGTAGAAAGAATAAACAAATGGACTAAAGACAGGCTAGAATAAAGAGCTTCTACAAGGCAGGGAAAAGAGGACTGAAACAAAAACACAACCCACCAACTGGGAAAAAATATTTGCAAATCATATATCCAACAAAGGGTTAATCTCCATAACATATAAAGAACTCACACAATTCAACAACAAAAAATCAAACAACTCAATCAAAAAATGGACAGGGAATATGAACAGACATTTCTCCAAAGAAGATATATGGATGGCCAATAAACACATGAAAAGATGCTCATCATAGCTGATCATCAGGGAAATGCAAATCAAAACTACGCTAAGACAGCGCCTTACACCTGTTAGAATGGCTAAAATAACCAAGACGAAAAATAGCAAATGTTGGAGAGGCTGAGGAGAAAAAGGAACCCTCATACTCTACTGGTTGGAATGCAAACTGGTGTAGGCACTATGGAAAGTAGAATGGAGATGTCTCAAAACATTAAAAACAGAACTACCATATGACCCAGACATCCCATTACTGGGTATCTATCAAAAGAACTTTAAAACAGCAATTCAAAGAGACTCATGCACCCCTATGTTCAGTGCAGCATTATTCACAATAGCCAAAACATGGAAGCAACCCAAGTGCCCATTGACTGATGAATAGTTAAAGAAGATATGGAATATGTATACAATGGAATACTACTCAGCCATAAAAAAGACATAATCATCCCATTCACGACAACATGGCTGGACCTTGAGGGTATTATGTTAATTGAAATAAGTAAGAGAAAGAGAAACTCTGTATGATTCCACTCATATGTGGAAGGTAAAAAAACACATGGACAAAGAGAACAGATTAGTGGTTACCAGGGGAAAGGGGGTGTGTGGGGGGGTGGGCACAAAGGGTGTAGTAGTGCACCTACAATATGACTGATAAATAATAATGCACAACTGAAATTTCACAACGTTGTAAACTA
Organism: Equus asinus; assembly: GCF_041296235.1. Lineage (NCBI taxonomy): Eukaryota > Metazoa > Chordata > Mammalia > Perissodactyla > Equidae > Equus > Equus asinus. The sequence continues at coordinate 15,107,863 of NC_091813.1, forward strand.
TCATAACTTCAATTAAAAAAAATAGAATAACCAGGATTTTTAAGTATACAGAAGTTAAAGCACTAAAATCCATCACTACATCTAAAATGCTTTTCAGTTAGTAAAATCGTCACTAAACCATGAAAAAGATGTGTTCTTAATTGTTAATTATCAGACCTAAATAGGTTACTAACAAAAGTATTAAGATTAACAGCTTTTGGGTTCTGATTTTGCATATAATATGATTTCTCCTATTTCCTTTAAGAGAAATGATTCTTTGGTGAGAAATGTCTTCTCTGAAGAACATTAACTTACCTCCTGAGGATATATTAGGCAGTTCTTAATGCTTTTTTCATTTCCTCCTCTTGAATTATGAGCACTCAAATCTGATCCTAAACATTTATATTCTTGAAATTTTAGGCTAGTGAGGTATAATTATTTCTTATCCAAACTCTCTGGAGTTAGCACCTCCTGAGCTTTATGGGACAATTGTTTGAGTGAGGCAGCTATGCACAGGATGTGGTCTCTCACGTCAAAGTCTGGGGAAGGTGCCTGCTCTCCCTACTTTAGTGGAACCACTGCAATAAACATCTGTGGGTAAGAACAAGGGAGATAGGGTAGAATGGAAATTTCTGAGACTTTGTTAGCAATGAAACTTTTTAACAAGGACATTTTACAGGGTTATCTGATTCTTGGGTGCAATAAGTTCTCTGGTAGAATTCTGTGGAAAACGGTCTACAGTAGTAAAGATTTGTGTTAATGGGCTCTGGAACAGAAGCAACAAAATGTTCTTTCTCTCTCTTTTTTGTTTGTCCCAAGTGTAATTTTTAGTCAGAATTCTTGCTCCTGACTTCACCCCTGAGTCTGTTTTGAGAGTAGGCTTAATGAAAACAACATTTTTTTTTGCTTACATTTTTGACTGATAGAGAGATCTTGTGGATGAAGAATATTTGAAGCAGTGAAAATAAAAGCTCTTGGTTCCATGTGGGCAAAGTAAGTTTTCTTCACCTTTTCAGGTATTATTCTTTACTGTCTCTAAGTCCATTTTAATTTTTTTCCAGAAATTGAAAATTTGAAAATTTTCCAGAAATGACAATATAAACAAACCATGCCAAGGATCTTGTAAAGTCATGTCTGAGGAACTCAAAGGCAAGTAAGTGTCTTGATTCTGGCTCATTGGGAATATGAGTAAGAGGGGGAACAAAGGATAAGTCACTTTTGTCATCCAAAAAACTGAAAACGTACTGAATATTTTCAAAAACAGCAAGTGACATTGAAATTTCTGAGAATATGTAATGGAATTTATATGCTCTCGTTTTTGAAGTAATATACATTTGTTTAGAAAATATAGGAAAGGAAAAAGAAGAATGTTTAATCAAAGTCTCAGAGAGATAAAAAATGTTAACATTTTGGACTTTTTATTTAAAAAATTTTCATGAAATTCTTTAAAAGTTTTAGTACTTACACCTTTAAAATCATAGAAGACTAATCTTAGGGTAACTTTATTTTATTTTATTTTAAAGTAAAACACTCTTTTTTTGTACCATTATCTTTGGTTTCATGCTTCTTTGAGTGATGCTTGGTTTATTTCTCTTCAAAGTGGACTTTTTAAGAAGAAACTATACTTAAACTGTTTAAAGTATGCTATTTCTTTAGATATAGGACTTTGAATCTCAATCCAATATTTATAATAAACTCAGAACTACGAAGACAGAATTCTCTGGTATTTGTCTTTTTAAGAAGAAGACAACGATGGAACAAATTAACATTGAGAATGTAATCAAAACACTCAAAATTACACATAAAAAGTTTTTATTTCAGGATAGTTCCATGAGTTTCAATATTTTCTTAAAATCATCATGATTCTTAGATTTAGTTGGGTCATTCAAGACTTCAGCTTTTTTTTACCATCAATACGAAGAATCACTCACCCAAGACTTCTGCTTGCTTTCCTCTTGGGGCAGGTTAGAGGAAGAGGTGAGAGGAGGGCGGGGGTGCTGCTGAGTCCAGCGTTCTGGTCCAGTTTTCATCAGTTTTTTCAGTGATCAAAGACTGAACTTCTAATTGCAGTCAACTCTCTCAAGATACTTGTCTTTGGCCACAAAGGAAAATAAAACGAGGGTGCATGAGTCACTCTACATTCTTTAAAGTTACTAGCAAAACAATGCTCTTAAGGAGAGGCAGTAGTATCATGTTTATCTTGAAGAACGCACCTTAAACAATTGAATTATACAGTGAAACTACAATAAAAGATGATGCAGACATTTAAATTTAATCAGAGGTTCTAGTTGTATCCTCTCTTATAGCCAGGATCCACCACAGCAAAAATAGCAGAAGTTCTGGAGCTTATTGTACACCCCTGAGATATCCAGTGGTCAGTGACAGCTTGAGGCTTCTGTACCCAAAGCTTAACTGCTACCTGTCATCTTGAAGCTGTGTTTCTGAGGTGGAATTAATTGAAAGAAGACAGTGCTTTTGACTAGGTTCAGATGCTTTTCCCTTGAAAAAGATGTGCAAAAACTGGGTTAGAGAGTAACAGAATTTATTGGGAATGTTTCATTGAGGAGCCTGGTGAACTGAGCTGGAACCTGTCCCATTCAGGTCTCTGAAGAAATGGCCCTAAAGGAAAGGTGATCTTGAGTTTAAGAAGGTTTCTTTCTACACAGGCTCAGAATATACTATATAGGACAGCCAATGAGTAGCTTCATATTAATAAATTAATTAGCCTCAGCTCATGTAATTATTTACACGAATTATAATTAGATATACCAACCACCAAAGAGTAATACAATTGTCAGAGAGTCATAAATTGATTAGAAAGAAGAGGTTTAGAAAAACTAAACGATGACACCCATTTCAGAAAGTTTCCATGCAAAAGGAAGAAATGCAATCAAGAAAGAAAGTGTGGTTGAAAAGTGCCATGTGCAAGTCTATACAGAATAGATGTTTCCTAAATTAGAAGAAAACACATGTGTCAGTTTCCATTTCCTATTAGCCTAGAAAAATCAGACGTATCTTATCACAAGGAAGAAAAGTTTAGACCTTGGGATAGGATAAAATTCATAGTACTATAAATTAGATTTTTATTTTGATATCAGTAAATTTTTTTAAAAGAAAAAGGGAGAACAATAAAACTGATATTTTCTCCTATGAAATAAGGCTTCCCATATTATTTTTCATAGTTCTGAAAAGGTGAAAACTGTTTTTCCAATACTTAGCAAATTTCTTCTCAAATTTAATAAAGAGAAGGCATCTTTTTTCGCATTAGACAGCTGTTAGCCATTAAATAATGGACTTTCAACTTTAATCTTTAAAACATGTGCAAATATTTTTATATCTGCAACTTAGGAAAAATGTTTTCCCAACACTGCTGAACAAAAACTTTTATCTTTGTTTTATTTTTATATTATTGTAACATTTCAGGTGTTTCTTTAGAGATAGTTTAAGCTTCCAGCTTACAATAATATTGTATCCAGCCAAAATCTGAGGTAGCTTAGTCAAAGCTGACTACTATGTGTTTGACTGTTTATCTTATTGGGCCTTTCTTATTATAGCTTCATTTATTCCTAAAAAATAATTATGAAGTGTTACATGAGCAATTGAAAAGTTGGCATTTTTATTCAAAATAGAAAATTTTAAATCACCTAATAATCTTGATTTGATTAGAAAGTCAACAGAGATGGTCCATTAGAACCAGATTTTGTATCACCCATTCTTAGAGTCTATGATTTTACTCATTTATTAAACCTTCTGGAATGTCCACGAGGGACCAGACACTGTGTTAGGAGGTAGGCTTACCGAGATGACAAGAAATAGTCCTTGTCCCTAAGCAGCTGAGAATAAATTATAGTAATACTGTATTATAAATGCTATAAAAAGTATCTTCAGAGGACGTCATTGGAGTAGAGGAGACAGCACAAGCGTATTTAGTGCAGTTTAGGTGTAGACGTAGGGACACACTTCTAAGAAAAGATGATATCTGATATTTAGATGCTGAATGTGCAATTTCTGTTATGGCTAAAGACCAAATTCATCTTTTCCATGCTAGAAGAGGTAATTATTACACATTTAACATGTGTTTTGTGTAGACCTCGGTACCTTTCCTCTAGACTTTCCTCTTGATTTCTCTTCCTGTTTACCTTTGATCATATAATCACTGAATTTCAAAATTGAAACGTATTTTATACCTCATCTCTCCCAACGGTTCTCAAATTTTGTTGTGCATCAGGATCACCTGGACAGGTTGTCACAGCACAGATTGCTGTGCCACACTCCAGAGTGTCTGATTCAGTGGGTCCAGGGTATAGATCGACAATTTGCATTTTTAAGTTCCCAGGTGATGGCTGGTGCTACTGGTCCATGGACTATTCTTGACCTATTATCAGAATCAGCTGGAAATGTTTTAAAAATATGGACTCCTGGGGTCCAATCCTAGAGATTCAAGTTTAGTTGAACTTGGGTAGGAACAAGAAATCTGTATTTTTAATATATCTTCCCCAGTCAATTCTGATTATCACTGAAGTTTGGGATCCACTGACGTAGTCCAACTATCTCTTTTCACAAAGATAAAATTGAGATGTAGAAAAGTTATGAGAACTCAGCAAAATTATACAATTAACAAGGAGCAGAGAAAGCTCTCTTTCCAGCTATACTTCAAATTTCTTGTCCCTTCAAGAAGCCATAAGGAGGATTCATTCTCTACTGAATCAAGTCAACATTTTATCATAACATTCAATGTCTTCTAAAATCTCTTCCTTGTAACCTGTTATCCCAATAATTACTCATGGATACAATTAAGCCAGCCCCAAATCAATGAACAGGAAACGAGTATCTACTATATTCTATAGGAGTGGTCAGTCGATTCAGAGTAGGATAATGCTCAGTCCCTTCTCTCAAGGAACTTCCAGACAAGTAGCAGACATCACATTCCCAAACATACACAAATATACACCCACACACGATGGTAATAAAAGACAGATTTACAGTAAATTCTATGGAAGAAAGACAAAATATCAGATGAGCTTCAGCATGATGAGACAAATATTTATACAGATCTGCATTAGCTTTTTAGGGATGCAAAAAGTACTAAGACTTAGCTTTCTACCTAAAGAAGTCATGCTAAAACTATGCAAAACACAAATGACTCTACACTGTAAGATGATTAATCTATAAAAGTGGCATGAACAAAATGCTATCAGAAGATAAAAGTGGGAGTGATTAATTTAGCTGGAATATGTGGAAATGTTCATAGAAAGGTGATACATTTATACATTTTGTTTAGGTTTGAGTGCTTTTCCTGTAATCTCTCCTCTTGATTAGTCTTTAGTTGACCAAGTGGAGCAGGCAGAGCAAAAGCAGAAAGGTAAACCTATGACTGGACTTTCAAGAATCGAGAGTAGACTGCTGGGGCTAGAACACAAAGCGCGTGGAATCAGAATAGTATGCATGATGGTCAACTTGAGCTTGACTTGGAATGATGCATAGAAATTGGTAAATAATACTAACTTTTGCATACTTTATTAATTGTACTAATTCTTTGTAGAATTCTTCCCTCTGTTTCCAAACTACAGAAAATTTTACCCATTCTTCAGGTTCAAATCAAGGCCTTTAAAAGTTCCTACACTGGTGTTTGTCAACCCTGTCTGAGCATCACAGTTACCTCTGGTGCTTAAAAAATGCAAAAGGCCTGGCCCCATTTGAGACATTTTGATTCTGGAGATTTGGTTCAAGATGCCTGATGGTGGAACTCTGTATTTCAATTGGTCATTTTTCATATCTCATTCTGATCTGAACCACTGGCCTACTGAATGCCAAAACCTAGGATGAGTTAAACACATAATTGCTGAATTGAATTTTTCTCTGCAACCTAGATTCTTAAGTAAGGTTTGTTCACAATTTTATTTTATTTATACCAGAAAGATAGTTTTAATGTATATACTTACTCTGAGATCCTAACACGTCAAATAAGGGAAGAATTTCCTACACAAACATTTTAGGATAAGGAAACAATCTATTTATCTGCTTACGTCCACACACATGTGTCTGTCAAAAAATGCTATCCTGCTGTACTCATTTGGACTATAATGAAAGAAGGATTCTAAATGTACACCATTTTAAAGTCAATATTATTCATACATAGCTCTAAGATGAATTTTAACTCATCTAAATTGAACCAAATTGTTCAAATTGCATAAATGTTACAAAAGACCTCAGAGAATAAAAATGTCTAATTGATACCTATTGGATCTTGAGGAATTACTTGTTGAGTATTGCTGCATTTCTAAATTCTGTGCTTTTGACACTCACATTAGTCATAGAGCTTTGTGTAGGTGGATAACGTGGTTAGAGAATTTGTTCATGACTTGTTTTTCTTTCACCATTTAATAAGCATTTTTAATGAATACAGCTTGAATTATTTGTATATCCTCACAGGCCATAATGAACTCATAATTTCAAAATATAAATAAAATATTTTCATTTCTGAAGATGATATTCTGAACAGTCAAATCTGATAGCTGTCTATTTAATTAGATCTTACGGGGTTGAGATTTTATTATTAGACCTTACATTAGCTCAATATTCAAGATCAACATAGATATAACTAAGAAAATTGTTTTCTCATGGACAAAAGATGTGACCTGAGAGGGCAAAGCAAAAGATATTCAAAATATGATGACATTTTTAAATATTTTATAATTAATTTTCTTCTGAGTACTATAGACATTATACTCCCCAGGCCTCCCACCTTCAATGAGAACAAATTTAAGCATACATGACACACAAAGACTAATATTTTGGGATTTATGTAAAAATAGTAGAGTATAAAATGCGATTCCAAATATAGTGTTTATAAGCTATATCATCTGTATGCGTCCTTTTCCCTCTGTTCATAGTATGTACCTTTTCATCTTATTATGTGAAAAACATAACTTGTATGTCAGGTCAATATTTCAATGTCATGTTTTTAAAAATGAGATTTAGTATGGCATTTACATTTTAAAATCAACATAGGTAGAAATGAATAGAGCCTAAAGTGCTTTATAAAGTAACAATAATAGGCAATATTGTAATATGTAAACTTGAAATGCCATGTGATATGTGCGTGGTGATGAGGACCGAAAAATAGTGGAAGAATTCTATTCTGACACAACTCATATAATTTATTAGGAACAGTTAATTTGGTACTCACCACTACTCTAGAGTAGATATTATTATCTCTACTTTACAAATGAAGAACTTGAAGTACAGAGTTTAAGTAATTTAACTCAGCTGAATAAGTGGCAGAACTGGTATTTGAACCTAGGTAATAGACTCCAGAATTTTTGATCTTAATCACCATACTATACTGTAAGAAAAATTTGTGTATATAACTCTTGACATTACGATTCAGACTAGGAGTGAGAAAGCCCCTTATAAGATGAAAGGGTGAATTCTGCAGCTATGTAATGTTGAGCAAATTATTTTAATACTCTGCCTGGTACATGAGAAAGTCCATTTGCTAAAGTAGAACAAAACGTATTTAAATTAAACAGAAATAAAATATATTCCCTATGAATTTTTAATATAGTGGAAAGAACATTGAACTTAGAATCAGGAATTCTGAACTCTAAGCCCTTCTCTATCTTGTCTACACCATGGTTCTCCAACTGTGTTCAAGAACACCCTGGGGCACAGACAGTGAACTCACAGGGTACCAGGAAGTATTTTAACATTTTTCAAGGGAAACAGTAAGATTTGACGTATGTTGGACGCTGCACAAACTACTAGCTCAAGCTAGTTCACAGTTTTGATATTATTGTAACCAAAAGTTCGGTCTCTGAACCTGATGCCAATCCAAATAACGAGAACAGAGTCTTGAGTGGAAGAGGAAAGTCTTTTACTATGCCAGGCACAGGGAGCAAAGCAAGGGCTTATGCCTCAAAAATTGCTAGCTCCCCGATGAGGAATGGGTAGGGATTTCTATTTGGGATTTTGGGTGGGGGGGGGGGAACATGTAGCTTGTGCAAGTCAGCGCTTTTCCACCAGCCTGCGTTTGGCCTTGAGAGGCTGCTTGCAGCATGGCGGGGGGGGGGGGGGGGGGGGGAGGGTGAGATAGGAGCATGGCAGGTGGGCGTCCTTCGCCGTTGTCTCTTGTCTCCTCTTACTGTTTGAGGTGGGTTCGAGCGCCTGGAGTCAGGAGTTGAGGTCTGGGAAGCCTCTAATCCTTGATATTCTTGAGACAGCGGCTTTCCTGGCAAACTTCAAGGACACAGGATTAGTTAAACTTTAGTGTGCCTCCAACTCCAGGCCACCTGGACTTTTAACAATTTGTAACTCCCATTTAGTTGTAAAGCTCAAGGAGTCAAAGTTTAAAGAAACAGGTATTTACACGTGAGTGGAGCTAGAGAAGCAGGAAAGGGGGTGGTGGGTTTTAGTTTTAACCCCATATACGCTGGGTTCAATGTGGTGGAACTGATATCAGGGCTGACGTTAAGAGCCTGTAACATATTGTCACACTACATTTCCTTAAATTACATCATATTTTTGTGAGGCTTCAACAGTCACTGTGATAAGAAGCAGGTAGCACGTGAAAATGAACGTGGAACACGATTGAGGGTGGCAGTATGTAACCTGATTCCAAGGTTTGAAAAATCGTGCAGTGTCCTGCTGGAGCACAATTGTGATAATAATCGTGATTAAGAATGAAATTTAAAAAGAATGAAATGAAGATGCTATTGTTTTATTTCAATTAATATGTATGATTTTGTTTAAATGGCTACTGAGTTGTTAGAGCATAAATGATTTATTAAGTTGTTTGAATGTAACTATTTAATTTACAGAACTGTTACGTATTTGTTTTGTACTAGTAGCATCATAAGAAAACTTGTTGAGAACCTAAGGGCTCTGTGAACTGAGAAATTTTAGGAAAGTCTGGAGTAGAAGTTTGGTTTTTGCTATACTGAAGTACTTTTTTCTTGGCTTCAATTTTCTTATCTGAGAAATGAAAGAACCAGAGGAGATGGTCTCAAATTGTAGCCTAATTCTAATAGGCAGTGATTCCATGACAAGACAGAGGGTGATGTAGGCAATTTTGATAATCCCATACCCTGTTTGCCTATAGTACTTAAATAGTATCTTAAATTGGGAAAAAACACAGAATATAGCTGTCTCATTTAATAATTTTATAATGTATTTTAAACCAAATTTTTTAAAACAAAATAACTGTTGGATATACATAAGTTAATCATTTTAAAAGTACATCTCACCTACCTCTTTAATCTCTAGAGCTTGTGGAATTTTGTTGTTTGTTTTTTGGCATTCGGATGTTGTCTCCACTTGTTAACGTTGATTTAGAAAACTCTCAGAGTAGGTGAAAATCTGTACTTTGTAAATATTGGAAAATCTCAAGTGTCTGAACTACCTAAGAAAATACTATCCCATGAACATTTCAAATCAAAAACAAGTATCCCACTGTTTTCAACAAAAATTCAGGCTAATGAACACACCTCAATTGCATTCTTTTTTACCACCACCTTACACAAGAAAATGCCCTTTTAGAAAGCCTTTAAATGTGTGTCTATAAAAAATAATACTAGTCACACGAAAAAGTACTCAATTCTTCTTAGGCCTCTCTCAAATAATTACTGATTGATTCTTTATTTGAGGTATAATAGGTTTATATTTACTTGGTTGGCATGTTATTTTGGGTATTTTTGGCTAAAAATATGGGCCAAAAATAGGTGTTGTGTTACATCCAAATGATCATCACACTTTATTTTATTGGTAATTCCTAAAGGAAAGAAAATTGTAAAATATTTGTGAGACACTCACATTCTTGATTAGCGAATTTAGAAATACAGCAAGAAACGTTTTATTTTGGGCAACTTTGTAGTGGCAGAATGGGTCTGTGAATGGAATGTGAGCTCTTGCACAGTGCATGTTTAATGAATGTTTGTTGAATTAAAACAACTGAAAAAAAACCCCCCAAATTGCCACCCAGTGATTTAATTCTATAGTAAAGTGCATACATGGAAACAAATCCTTTGTTGGTCATAAGGCCATAGAGATTCTTCATAGTGTGTTAGTTTGAATAAAAGCTGTGAAATATTTGAGCAAATATATCAGAGTTTATTTCCTTTTTTAATAGTAATAAAGATTTCCTCAATGAATAAAGATAGAAAATGTGGTATAAATATATATATATATATATAAATACGCGCACATGCACACACACAAACACACACCGGAATATTACTTAGCCTTAAAAAAGAGGGAAATCTTCCCATTTGTGACAACATGAATGAACTGGAAAACATTATGCTAAGTGAAATTAGCCAGATATAGAAGGACAAATACTGCATGATAGTGCTTATTTGAGGAATCTAAAATAGTCAAACTCATGAAGCAGAGAGTAAAGTGGTGGTTGCCAGGGGCTGGGGGAGGGGGAAGGGGAGAGGTGTTAGTCAAAGGGTACCAAGTTTCAGTTATACAGAGTGAATAAGTCCTAGAGATCTACTATACAGCGTAGTGACTATAGTGAACAAGATTGTACCATATACTTAAAAATTTAAGAGAGTAGATCTTAGGTTGTGTTCTTATCACAAAATAAATAATAAAGAGGGCAGGAGGAAACTTTTGGAAGTCGTGGATATATTTATGGCATAGGTTGTGGTGACGGTTTCACAGGTGTATACTTACCTCCCAACGCATCAGTTGTGTACATCAAATATATACAGCTTTTCCTATGTCAATCATACCTCAATAAAGTCGCTTTAAAAAAAAAGATTTCCTCTAAGTAACAAATAGACCACTTGGTGCTTTAAAATAAAAATGAAAAAATGTAAATAGATAAAACCTATTATTTCCAAACAAAATTTGGATAGGGCCTTGGTGGGATCATAACGGTATCAACCGTGGAGACAAATTAGCAATTGTTATTTTTTACAAGCGAACTGAAGTGGCAGTAACTGTTCTGCCCATTTTTGTGAGCAGTCTATTCAGGTGTTTCTATACATTTATTTCAAACACTTATAATCACTATGAATTGATTTAATTAAGTGTGTTAGTTTCCTATTGCTGCGGTAACAGATGACCACAAACTTACTGGCTTAAACAATACAAATTTATTCTCTTACAGTTTTGGAGGTCAGAATTCCCAGTGGGCTAAAATCAGGATGTCAGCAGGGCTGTGTTCCTTCTGAGGCTCTGGGGGGCCATCTATTTCCTTGCCTTTTCCAACTTCTAGGGGCTGTTCTCATTCCTTGGCTGCAGCCTTCTTCCATCTTCAAAGCCAGCAATCATGGCCTCACTCTGCCCTCTGCTTCTGCAATCACATCTTCCTCTCTGACTCTCCTGCCTCCTTTCCATTTTAAGTACTCTTGTGGTTACATTGGTCCTGCCTGGATCTGTACAGTCTCTTTTCCTATGTAAAGGAACATCTTTTTGGTGGTGGGGGGTGGGGGAGGGAAGATATTATTCTGCTATCACATTAAAGCATCCCTTGCTTCATCCAACAAAGGATTTTAGGAGGGAGTGGGAACATTCTATGAAGGCTCTAAGTTTAGTAGATTAGCTCTCCTTATTTGACACATAATTCAGGGTAACATTTGGTAGAATAATTATAAATCATACACTAATCAGCTATTAACACATATTTCTTTAAATGCAGTTGTAAGTTACAGCTAAAAGTGAAATGTTGAGACTTGTAGTATAAAAGATTTTCTACAATTTGAAAATACTTTTTTTTCAATTTTTATTTTTTTCGGATGTACATCATATTTCAAATTCTGTATACATTACATCATGTTCACCACCCAAACACTAATTATAGTGCATCCCCTCACATGTGACCCTAATCACCCCTTTTTCCCTCCCCCCTTTCCCAATGGTAACCACCAGTCCAATCTCCAATGCTATGTGTTGTGTTTTTTTTGTCGTTTTTATCTTCTACTTATGAGTGAGATCATACGGTATTTGACTTTCTCCCTCTGACTTATTTCACTCAGCATAATACTCTCAAGGTCCATCCATGTTGTCACAAATGGCCGGATTTCGTCATTTCTTATGGCTGAGTAGTAGTCCATCGTGTATAAATACCACATCTTCTTTATCCATTCGTCCCTTGATGGGCACCTAGGTTGCTTCCAAGTCTTGGCTATTGTGTATAATGCCGCAATGAACATAGGGGTGTAAGTATCTTTATGCCTTTGTGTTTTCAAGTTCTTTGGATAAATACCCAGCAGTGGAATAGCTGGATCATATGGTAGATCTATCCTTAATTTTCTGAGGATACTCCAAACTGCTTTCCATAGTGGCTGCACCAGTTTGCACTGCCACCAGCAGTGAACAAGGGTTCCCTTCTCTCCACACCCTCTCCAATATTTGTTGTTTCCTGTCTTGTTAATTATAGCCATTCTGACCGGAGTGAGGTGATACCTCATTGTAGTTTTGATTTGCATTTCCCTGATAGCTAATGACGTTGATCATCTTTTCATAGCCTGTTGGCCATCTGTATATCTTCTTTGGAGAAATCTCTGTTCAGATCTTTTGCCCATTTTCTAATTGGATTGTTGGTTTTTTTTGTTGTTGTTGAGCTGTATGAGTTCTTTGTATATTTTGGATATTAACCCCTTATCTGATATGTGGTTTGCAAATATCTTCTCCCAATTGTTATGTTGTCTTTTCGTTTTGTTGATGGTTTCCTTTGCAGAAACTTTTTAGTTTGATGTAGTCCCATTTGTTCATTTTTTCTTTTGTTTCCCTTGCCCGGTCAGACATGGGACTTGAAAATATGCTGCTCAGACCACTGTCATAGAGCGTACTGCCTATGTTTTCTTCCAGAAGTCTCATGGTTTTGGGTCTTACATTCAAGTCTTTAATCCATTTTGAGTTGATTTTTGTGCATGGTGTAAGGGAATGGTCTACTTTCTTTCTTTTGCATGTGGCTGTCCAGTTTTCCCAACATCATTTATTGAAGAGACTCTCCTTTCTCCATCGTATGCTCTTGTCTCCCTTGTGGAATATTAGCTGTCTATAAACATGTGGGTTTACTTCTGGGCTCTCAGTTTTGTTCCATTGATCTGTGTGTCTGTTTTTGTGCCAGTACCATGCTGTTTTGGTTAGTATGGCTTTGTACTATAATTTGAAATAGGGGAATGTGATACCTCCAGCTTTGTTCTTTTTCCCAGGAATCCTTTGGCTATTCGGGGTCTTTTGTTGTTCCATATAAATTTTAGGATTCTTTGTTCTATTTCTGTAAAAAATGTTGTTGGAACTTTGATAGGGATTGCATTGAATCTATAGATTGCTTTAGGAAGTATGGACATTTTAACAATGTTAACTCTTCCAATCCAAGAGCACGGAATATCTTTCCATTTCTTTGTGTCTTCTTCGATTTCTTTCAACAATGTTTTATAGTTTTCGGTGTACAGATCTTTCACCTCTTTCCTTAAGTTTATTCCTAGGTATTTTATTCTTTTTGTTGCAATTGTAGATGGGATTGTATTCTTAATTTCTCTTTCTGCTACTTCGTTGTTAGTGTATAGAAACGCAACGGATTTTTGTACGTTGATTTTGTATCCCGCAACTTGAGTGTATTCCTTTATTATTTCTAAAAGTTTTTTAGTGGACTCTTTAGGGTTTTCTAGATATAAAATCACGTTGTCTGCAAAGAGTGACAGTTTCACTTCTTCTTTTCCAATGTGGATCCCTTTTATTTCTTTTTCTTGCCTGATTGCTCTGGCTAGGACTTCCAATACTATGTTAAATAAGAGTGGTGACAGTGGGCATCCTTGCCTGGTTCCTGTTCTTAGAGGGATAGCTTTCAGTTTTTCTCCATTGAGAATGATATTTGCTGTGGGTTTGTCATATATGGCCTTTATTATGTTGAGGTATTTTCCTTTTATACCCAATTTATTTAGAGTTTTTATCATAAATGGATGCTGTATTTTGTCAAATGCTTTCTCTGCATTAATTGAGATGATCATGTGATTTTTCTTCCTCCTTTTGTTAATGTTATGTATCATATTGATTTATTTGTGGATGTTGAGCCACCCCTGTGTCCCTGGTATGAATCCCACTTGACCATGGTGTATGATCTTTTTGATGTATTTCTGTATTTGGCTTGCCAATATGTTGTTATGGATTTTTGCATCTGTTTTCATCAGCAATATTGGCCTGTAATTTTCCTTCTTTGTGTTGTTCTTGTCTGGCTTTGGTATCAGGGTGATTTTGGCCTCAAAGAATATGTTAAAAATATTTCCATCTTCGTCAATTTTTTGGAATACTTTGAGAAGAATAGCTAATAAATTTTCTTTGAATGTTTGGTAGAATTCTCCAGAGAAGTTATCTGGTCCTGGAATTTTACTTTTGGGGAGGTTTTTGATTACTATTTCAATCTCTTTACTTGTGATTGGTCTATTCAGATTCTCTATGTCTTCTTGATTCAGTTTTGGGAGGTTGTAAGAGTCTAAGAATTTATCCATTTCTTCTAGATTGTCCAGTTAGTTGGCATATAGCTTTTCATAATATTCTCTTATAATCTTTTATATTTCTATGGTATCTGTTATAATTTATCCTCTTTCATTTCTAATTTTATTTATTTGAGCCTTCTCTCTTTTTTTCTTAGTGAGTCTTGTTTTTTGTCAATTTTGTTTATCTTCTCAAAGAACCAGCTGCTTTTTCTTTGATCATTTCTACATTCTTTTTTGTGTCAATTTCATTTATTTCTGCTCTAATTTTTATTATTTCCTTCCTTCTGCTGAGTTTGGGCTTTGTTTGTTCTTCTTCTTCTAATTCTGTTAGGTGTAGTTTAAGATTATTTATTTGAGCTGTTTCTTGTTTGTTAACTTGGGCCTGTATTGCTAAAATTCCCCTCTTAGGACTGCTTTTGCTGCATCCTCTATGTGTGGATATGGTATGTTTTTGTTCTTATTTGTCTCCAAATATTTTTTGATTTCTCCCTTTATTTCTTTGACGACTCATTGGTTGTTCAGTAGCATGTTGTTTAGTCTCCACATTTTTGTTCCTTTTCCAGCTTTTTTCTTGTAGTTGATTTCTAGTTTCGTAGCATTATGGTCAGAAAATATAGTAGATATGATTTCAATCTTAAATTTATTGAGGTTTGCCTTGTTTCCCAATATATAGTCTATCATTAAGAATGTTCCATGTGTGCTTGAGAAGAATGTATATTCTGCTCTTTCTGGATGGAGTTCTCTCTCTATAGCTATTAAGTTGATCTGGTGGATTTCCATCTCCTTCTCTATGTTTGGGAAGTTCTCCGCTATTATTTCTTTGAACAAGTTATCTGCTCCATTCTCCTTCTCTTCCCCCTCTTTAATACCTATAATCCTTATGTTGCATTTCCCCATTGAGTGAGATATTTCTCTGAGAGTTTCTTCATTTCATTTTAGTCTTAGTTCTCCTCCGTCTGAAGCATTTCTATAGTACTGTCCTCTAACTGGCTGATTGCATCCTCCATATTGTCAGTTCTGTTGTCTAGGGAGTCCAGATTTTTCTTTATCTAATCCATTGTGTTTTTCATCTCCAACAATTTTGATTACTTCTTCTTTATAGTTACAATCTCTTTTGTGAAGAAGTTCCTGAATTCGTTAATTTGTGTTTGTGTGTTTTCTTGTATTTTGTTGAATTTTTTTATGATAGCTATTTTGAATTCTTTGTCATTTAGGCTATGAATTTCTGTGTCTTCAGAGTCAGTTTCTGAGTACCTGTCATTTTCCTTCTAGTCTGGAGATTTAATATACTTTCTCATACTGTTTGATGGTGTGGATTTTTGCCTCTGCATGGTGTTATTGTATGGTCGCAGCTGCCAAGTGCCGCCACTGGGTGGGAATCAGGCACTGTGTATTCTGGGCCTAACACAATCAGGGGCTGCCCAGCTCTGACCACTGTCTGCCTTTCTTTCATTGCAATGCTCTAGTCAATGGCAGATCTAGACTAACGGGCAGAGGGAGAGGTACTCGCCTTCACCTGCACTTCCCCAGCCTCTGCTTCTCTCTCTGTGCAAAACTCTGGGTAATCACAGGACTGGAGTGCTAGGTTTGGGAAGGAGCACTTTCTTACACCTGCCTACCTCCCCCACTGCTGCCTCTCTGTTTGCATGATGCTCTGGGTGCTCACAGGGCTCCAGCAGCTGCTGTTTCTCTCTCTGTGCCATGCTCCAGGCAATCATAGGGCTGGGGTGCCCAGGGCTGGAGAAACTCTCCTCACCTGAGCACTTGCCCTAGCCATGGCCTCTCTCTCTGCATCATGCTCTGGGCGATCTTGTGGCTGGAGTGCCGGGTAGGGACAGGGTGCCTTTCCTCATCTATGCACTTGCCCCAGCCATGGCCCCCCTCCCTGCCACTCAGCTTCTACTTCCTCTGGTGAATCCAGCCCCACCACCACCTTCATAGGTAGGGCTGAGTGGGTCTCTCAGATGTCTTTTGTGTTGTGTGTGTGTCCTCTGTTGGTGTATGAATGGCCTTTTAGTTGTATTTTAAAGGAGAGAGTCCAAGGGAAGAGCTCATTGCTCCATTATGCTGACATCACTCTTCCCCATCACTCTATTTTCCACTTGTTTATTTAATGACTGTCTCCTGATATGAAATGCAACATTCTTGAATTTTCATATTGCTCATTGCTGTATCCCCAGTACCCAGAACACTGTCTAACCTGTGACAATTTCTTAGTAATTTGTTTCCTGAAAGTATGGGTGAGTAGGTGTTGGTTGATGAGTCTGAGGAGAGGATACAAAAAGGAAGAGTCCAAGCTAATAGGTACTTTTTTCTTCTGAGAAAGTGGATGAAAAATGGCACAATATACCACAGCTGAAAAAAATAACGAAGTCAGGAAGATAAATTCAGTTTAGAAAGAAAAATTAAAAAATGAGTTTAGCTTAAAATATATTAAGATGAGGATAATGGTGAGACATTCAAGGGGGAAATGTTCTGTAGCAATTTGGCAAGGAGGGACTCCTGCAGTGACTCTCACTCCCACAGAGCACCAGTTCTGTGTGATTTAATAGGTGCTCTGCCAAGGAAAAGCCACAAAAGTAGCATCTACTCACAGGATCCTTCTTTTGTCCCTTTCTTGATTGTGGTCCTTCTTCTGATCTTATTTTAATTTATATGAGCTATTTTTAGTATGTTGTTACGGCTGATTTTAGTATGCTCTTGAAGCCAATTTCTTTCATGATAATGATGATTTATTGTAATAATAATTTTATCTCAAAATTTATATATTTTTGTATTTATTTTAATTGTGTGTATTTAAATTTTTAGCATGTTCTTTTAACTAATTTCTAATTTTATTTAAAGTTTGTATTTTATCTTTTATTGTTGTTCAAGAAAAAATGAACATAGCACAAAGGTGTATGACAGGCTTCTGAGAGGAACACTTTAGGGATTACCATGGCCTAAAAAAGGGTGGTTTCGTAGTTAGTCTCCCATCCCCACTACTATCAGTTGGCTTTCTATAGCACTCCTAGCCTCCTCGTCCCAGTCCTGGTAAAAATAAATATGAATTATTATAACAGTGCTGTCTTTTTGTATGTCGTGTTTTCTGTTCTAAATTGTACTTGGACTTATGGACTAAACTGCTTACCTCCAAAATGTATATGTTGAAACTCTAACCTGCAATGTGACTGGATTTGGGAAGAGGACCTTTACGGAGGTAATTAAGGCTAAAAGAGTTCATAAATGTAGGCCATAATTCAGTGTGACTGATGTCTTTTTAGAAGAGAGACACCAAGGATGCACACACACAGAGCAAAGGCCATGTGAGGACACAGGGAGAAGATGGCCATCTGCAAGCCCAGGAGAAAGGCCTCAGGAGAAGCCAAGCCTGCCAACGCCTTCATCTTGGACTTTCATCCTCCAGAACTGTGAGAAAACAAATTTACTTTGTTTAAGCCATATAGTCTCTGGTATTCTCTTGTAGCAGCCCTAGTAGACTGACACCTGGGTTCTGAACTATCACCGCTGTATATCAAGCTTGCTATGGCACACATAGCTTCCTCTCCTGATCCAACAAGCAAACAGACACATGGCTATGCCTGACATAAGGGGACCAGTAAGTGCAATGTGCCAAAAGGAGAGCAGGATGGGGTGTTGCATAGTACTAGTGATGTGTACCACATGCCCACTTATTGGTTGTTTCTCTTAATGGATTACATTGTTTTCTCATCCTTTTCACATTGTCTCTTTAAGACTCAGTGTTCCCATTCATTTGTACCCACATTTGATTTCACTTCTTCAGTTTATAGAGCATATAGTTCTTCATAACCACCTATTCAGTACCACTCATGCATAGGTGACCTGCTCTAGGAAGCCTATTCCTCATCACAAAATAGTTCATATTCAGGAGATTCAAATTAAATTACTGTAATAACCCATGCTTATTTAATAAAGGTACAGAGAGCTACATATTATGCATACACACGTGTATATTTAGTATACACACATATATTTATCTGTTCTGACAACTGAGAGGGCATGGAAGAAGAGACATTCCAATAGCAACAAGCACACTTAGGACCCAGGTCTTGGAGTCTAATACCACTCTCCAATAAAAAGAACCAGGGATCTTAGAGAAATTGCTGATTCTGGGGCAGGAAGTATAGAAGATGAACCTGGAGTAACTAACTTGAAAGAAAGAAAGAAATCCACAATGATGGGGGTGATGAGGATATATCAAAACAACACAGGAACCAAGTGAAAGAGCTGTCAGTGGCCAGAATGGAACAGTTTGAGCAACAAAATAAATAAAATAGTATTAGATTACAACCACCGTATAAAATGAATATCCATGAGTCCATAGTGATGTAGATAAATTATTAAGTAAACTAATACCTGAAGAAGAAGAGAAAAATCTCCTATGCAGAAGAATTCCAAATAAATTATGTAGATACTCTGTCCTAAATGAGGGGAGCACAAGTCCCCACTTCCTAAGTGTGGACAGCGCATAATGACTATTGCAGAGTATAATATGGAAAGGGTGAAAAGAGGATAAATAGTGGAGAAACCTGACAAATATGACTTCAGTCAGGTGATCAACGGCAACATCAACAGTCACAAATTATGTTGATACTATGCAGCCTTGAGATGACGTGACAAAAATGACATGCTACCTCTGTGATATTCCTCCTAAAAACCTGTAGCCCCAGGTTAATTGTGAGAAAAATATGATTTCTATAGAGGGGCAGCCTACACTAAACCTGACCAGTGCTCCTCAAAACTGTCAAGGTCATCAAAAACAAGGCAAGTCTGAGAAACTGTCACAGCCAAGAGGAGCCAAAAAACATGACAATGTAAAACATGTAATGTTGTATCCTGGATAGGACTCTGGGACAGAAAAATGATATTACATAAAAACTAAAGAAATCTGGATAATCTATGGATTTTAGTTAATAACAATGTATCAATATTAGTTTATTTTAACAAATGTAGTATACAGTAAGATGTTAATAATAGGGGAAACTGTACTGTTTTTATTCTCTGTACAAATTTTCTGTAAATAAAATCTATTCTTTAAAAAATGTGTTAATAAAAAATAATAAAAAGTATATTCATAATAAAAAATAGATAAAATATTACTTACTGATTGCATCCCATGTCCTAGGACCATGCTAGGAGCTTTTGTTAATCTTAGCTCAGAAAACATCTGCCTATCCTAAGTGAATGCAATCTTCTAGAATGTTGCTAGAGGAGACATTTATGTTAGAAAAGAAAATCCCATATGTTCAAAGCTTTGGAATTCTTTTTTCTCTTGCCATACAGCAAACTGATGTTGGCATAGATAAGAATGGGTAAAATACTTTAATCATATTTGATGTTAGAACTATGATTTTCGATTTCCTGGAATATGTAAGAGGAGCTTTTTTCTTCTTATGCTGATTTAGCAAATTTCAAAGTAAATATGGCATATCATTGCAATTATATTATTTCTGCCAGGGTGCATGCAAATTATTTAGATATCTGGTCTCAATTTGACAGTCTTTTGAACTTTATATATCTTCTCTGCACCATCAGCTGACATCATAATTTCAGGAGATCTGATACTCGGATTGGCAATGCTTCTATTATATCTCACTCATAAAAAAAATCTTGACTAGGGATAAATGTATTCCCCAGGGCCATTAATGGGGTATTGTGTAAATCAAAGAAGAAAATAAAAACAACTGATAATTTATGAGTTGAATCTACTAGTGTTGAATGACAGCCAAGCATTCCTCAGTGTCCCCCATAACACCACTTCCATGTGATTTAATAGGTATTCTGCCAAAAACGGTGGTCATGTAAGTTTGGGAAAAGCTAGATTTAACTGAATTAAATGGGAGATTTTCTCCAAGACTTCTACTAATATACTAATGTATTTTATGATTCCTCAAATTTGTATAATGTCCAAAGCTTTTTGACCACAAAACCTGTGTTCAGAGAAAACATTATTGTTCTAAGAAACCAGTTTCTATGGAGCTCTAATTAGCAAACCTTGATCTAGGTCAATGTTTCTCAAAGGCTGGTCTCGTGATCAGCAGCATTGGCATCAACTGGGAACTTTTTAGAAATGTAAATTGTTTGCACACTGCCTTAGACCTCCTGAATCAGAAACTGTTGGGTTGGAGCCCAGTGATCTGTGTTTTAACAAGCCTTCCAGGTGCTTCTGATGCATGCTAAAATTTGAGCACCATTCATATAAGAGAAACTCACGTCTTGAAGCAATGCTGTTGATTGCTTAATATCTTTACTGTGGTTGTTCTGCTTCAAAGGATTGATATCTTCCAACAGGCTGAAAGCCATTACTTCACTCTAACGTTCAAGGAGCTATATCAGTTCTTAGTACTCAGTTCTGAGTCCCAATACTTAGATATTGGATCAGTGGTATGTACTGATTAAAAAATCTAAGATGAACCAAAAGAGTTCTCTGATTCTGTAAGTATCTGATTTCTGTTCAGTGTGGAATAAATGAAGTCCTATTTCTTTAGACGGAAAATGAGAGAAGGATGACATTATGGAAAAAGATATAAATACTATGTTGTGGACTATGAGAAACAGCTTTTATTTCAAGGTCAAAATTTACTTCAGTAAAGATGAAGGTAGAATAGCTTGGTAGTAGAAAGTCTGTGTAGTTAGGCATCACATAAAGAGTAGTTAACAGTGTGGGCTCTGGGGCCAGATTGTTTGGGTTTGAAGCCCAGCTCTAAGTTACTTAATCTATATGCTTCAGTTTTCTTGGCTTTAAAATGGGATAATAATAGTACCTATCTCGTAGGATGCTATAAAAATGAAATAAATCAGTTAGTATATTTTTTGATCTTTTCTTTCTTTCCAGTTTTATTGATGTGTGATCAACAAATAAAAATTGCATATCTTTGGGGCCGGCCTGGTAGTGCAGTAGTTACGTTTGCATGCTCCGCTTTGGTGGCCCGGGGTTCACCGATTTGGATCCTTGGTGCAGACCTGTGCACTGCTTACCAAGCCATGCTGTGGCAGGCATCCCACATATAAAACAGAGGAAGATGGGCACAGATGTTAGCTCAGGGCCAATCTTCTTCAGCAAAAAGAGGAGGATTGGTGGCAGATGTTAGCTCGGGGCTAATCTTCTTCCAAAAAATTGCACGTGTTTAAGGTGTCCAATGCAATGGTTTGATATGCATATACATTGTGAAATGATTACCACAATCCAACTAATTAATACATCCATCACCTCAAATACTCACATAGTGACCTTTTTTTGTGTGTAGTGAAGACCTGCTCTCCTAGCAAATTTCAAGTATTCAACACATTATTGACTATAGTCACTATGCTGTACATTCAATCTTCAGAACTGATTCATCTTATAAATAAAAGTTTGTACCCATTGACAAGCACTTCTCCATTTCTCCCACCCCTCAGCTCCTGGTAACCACCATTCTACTCTGTTACTATGAGTTCAACTTTTTAAAGATTCCACAGACAAGTGAGATCAGGCAGTATTTGACCTTCTGTGTCTGGCTTACTTTACTGAGCGTAATGTCCTCCCACTTCATACATGTTGTTGAAAATGGCAGGATTTGCTTCTTTTTTTAAGGCTGAATAGTGTTCCATTGTACGTATATACCACATATTCTTTATCCATTTATGCACTGACACTTAGCTCAGCCATATTTTGGCAACTATGAGTAATACTGCAATAAACATAAGAGTGCAGCTATCTCTTCAAAATAGTGATTTTGTTTCCTTGGGATATACACCCAGAAGTGGGATTGCCGGATCATATGGTAGTTTTATTTTATAATTTTTTAAAGAAATTCAATACTGTTTTCCATAATGGATGTACTAATTTACATTCCCATCAACAGTGCACAAGGGTTCTCTGGTCTCCACATTCTTACCAACACTTATCTTTTCTCTTTTTGTTTGTTTGGGGTTTTTTTGGTAAGGAAGATTGGCCCTGAGCTAACATCTGTGCCAGTCTCCTTCCATTTTGTGTGTGGGATGCCACCACAGCGTAGTTTGATGAACGGTATGTAGGTCCATACCCAGGATCTGAAACCATGAACTCTGGGCCACTGAAGTAGAGCAAGCACTTAACCACCAGGCCACTGGGTTGGTGCCGTATCTTTTGTCTTTTTGATAATAGCTGTTCTATAATAGATGTGAAATGATATCTCATGGTGGTTTTGATTTGCATTTCCATTATGATTAGTGATACTGAGCATATTTTCATATACCTGTTGGCCATTTGTATGTCTTCTTTGGGAAAATGTCTATTCAGATACTTCACCCATTTTTTAATTGGATTATTTGTTTTTTGCCATTGAGTTGCATGAGTTCTTTATGTTTTGAACATTAACTCCTCATCAGATATATAGTTTGCAAATATGTTCTAATCCCTAGGTTGTCTTTGCATTTTTCTGATTGTTTCCTTTGCAGTGCAGAAGCTTTTTAGTTTGATATATTCCTACTTATTTATATTTGCTTTTGTTACCTTTGTTTTTGGTGTCAAATTCAAAAAGTCATTCCCAAGACTAACGTCAAGGAGTTCTTCCCCTATAATTTCTTCTAGGAGTTTTAGAGTTTCAGGTCTTACATTCAGATTTTTAATTCATTTTAAGTTGATCTTTGTGTAAAAGAACTGTCCAATTTCATTCTTCTGCATGTGGATATCCAGTTTTCCTAACACCATTTACTGAAGAGACTATCCTTTCCCCATTGTCTATTCTTGATGGAGCGTTTTAAAACATTAGTTGACTGTATGTATTATAGCTCTGTAATATAGTCTGAAATTAGGAACTGTGATACCTCCAGCTTTGTTCTTACTCAAGATTGCTTTGGATATAAGGGTCTTTTGTGGTTCTGTACAAATTTTAGGATTGTTTTTTCTATTTCTGTGAAAACTGCGATTGGAATTTTGATAGGGATTGCATTGAATCTGTAGATGGCTTTGAGTAGTATGGACATTTTATTCTTCCAATAAATTAATTCTTCCAAACCATGAACACAAGATATCTTTCCATTTATTTGTGTCTTCTTCCATTTCTTTTATCAATATTTTATATTTTTCAGTATACAGGTATTTCACCTCTGACTAAATTTATTCCTAAGTATTTTATTATTTTTGATGCCATTTTAAGTGGGATTGTTTCTGATACTGGCTCAACGCAAGGTTGACATAAGGGAAGCCATATTGTAGAAAGGAAACCATATTGTAACTTTGAAAGACCTCTGACTAACTAACCCAGCTGGATATGAACCCTCCAGGATATCCACCTGCTCTGCAGATTTTATGAACCCTGCTTGTGCATGTACCTCCCAGCTGCGATAAGATGATAACTTCATTCTTTTGAGTTCCTTAGGAATGTGATGACCCCTGGACAGAGAGTCTACCTGGTGCGGCCACTCCCAGTCTGTAACACCAGAGTGTCACCATTTCTAACCCCCCTCTGCTATAACCCACTGGCCTATATAACTGCTTCAAGATTCTGTGTCCCCCTTAAGATGGTTCTTTAGGACAGTAGTCCCTCCATCTTCCAATTTGCTAGCTTATTGCTTAATAAAATGCCCTTTCTCTGCCACTATCACACCTCTTGACGATTGGCTTTTGTCTCACGGCAAGCAGATGCTGCCCTTTGTGCAGTAACATTTCTTAATTATCCCTTTGGATAGTCAGTTGTTAGTGTATAGAAGTGCAACTAAATTTTGTACATTGATTTTGTATCCTGCTACTTAATTTAATTCATTTATTAATTCATAATAGTGTTTTGGTGAATTCTTTAGAGTTATCCATATATAAGATTATGTCATCTGCAAACAGAGAAAATTTTACCTTTTCCTTTCAAATTTAGATGCCTTATATTTATTTTTATTGCCTAACTGTTGTGGCTAGGATTTCCAGTATTATGCTGAATAGAAGTAGTGAGATTGGGAAGCTTGTGTTGCTCCTGATCTTAGAGGAAAGCTTTCACTTTTTCACTGTTAAGTGTGATGTGAGCTGTAGGCTTGCCATGTATGGTTTTTAGTATGTTGAGGTATATTCCTTCTATACCCAATTTCTTAAGAGTTTATATCATGAAAGGATGTTGAATTTTGTCAAATGCTTTTTCTGTATCTATTTAGATGATCATATGAATTTTATCCTTCATTCTTATTAATGAGGTGTATCACATTTATTGATTTGTAGATGTTGAACCATTCTTTCATCATAAGGATAAATCCTCCTTTATAATGGTGTATGGTCCTTTTAACATGTTGTTCTATTTTGTTTGCTAAAATTTGTTGAGGATTTTTGCATCTATGTTCATCAGGGATATTGGCCTGTAGTTTTCTTTTCTTATAGTGTCCTTGTTTGGCTTTGGCATCAGGGTGATGCTGGCTTTGTAAAATGAATTTGAAGTGTTCCTTTCTCTTCAATTTTTTGGAAGAGTTTGAGAAGGATTGGTATTTATTTTTTAAATGTTTTGTAGAATTTACCAGTGAAACCATTTGGTCTTGGCCTAGTAATGGCTTCTATCTCCTTACTATTGGTCTGTTCAGATTTTCTGTTTCTTCATGATTCAGTCTTGGTAGGATGTATGTTTCTAGGAATTTATCCATTTCTTCTAGGTTCTCTTTCTTGTTGGTGTATAATTCTTCATAGTAATATGATCCTTTGTATTTCTGTGGTATCAGTTGAATGTCTCCTCTTTGATTTCTGATTCTATTTACTTAAGTCTTCTGTCTTTTTTTTCTATGTTTAGCTAAAGGTTTGTCAATTTTTTTTATATTTTCAAAAAAACACCACTCAGTTTTACTGATCTTTTCTATTGCTTTCGTAATATCTATTTCATTTATTACTACTCTGATGTTTCTTATTTCCATCCTTCTGCTAACTTTGGACCTAATCTTTTCTTCTTTTTCCAGTTGCTTTAGGTGTAAAGTTAGATTGGTTATTTGAGATCTTTCCTTTTTCTTAATATAGGCATTTATTGCTATCGACCTGCCTCTTAGAATTGCTTTTGCTGTATTCTATAAGTTTTTCTATGATATGTTTCCATTTTTGTTTGTTTCAAGATTTTTTTTGTTCTCTTTGGATTTCTTCTTGGACTCGTTGGTTGCTAAGGAGCATGTTGTTTAATTTACATATTTGTGAATTTTCCAATTTTCCTCCTGTTATTGATTTGTACTTCATACCATTGTGATCAGAAACGACACTTGAGGGGCTGGCCCCGTGGCCTAGTGGTTAAGTTTGGCATGCTCCACTTTGGCAGCCTTGGTTTAGTTCCCAAGTGTGGACCTACACCGCTTGTTGGTGGCCATGCTGTGATGGTGACCCACATGCAAAATGGAGGAAGATTGGCACAGATGTTAGCTCAGGGTGACTCTTCCTCAACAACAACGACAACAGGGAAGATACCTGATACGATTTCAATCTTTAAAATTTGCTGACTTGTTTTGTGACCTAATATATAATCTATCTGGATAAATTTTACGTGTGTGCTTGAGAAGAATGCGTATTCTGCTGCTGTTTGGTGGAATGTTCTGTATATATCCATTATGTCCACGTTGTCTACAGTGTAGTTCAAGTCCAATATTTTCTTATTGATTTTCTGTCTGGATGATTTGTACATTATTGAAAGGGGGATATTGAAGCCCTCTACTATTATTACATCATTTTCTATTTCTCCCTTCAGATCTGTTAATGTTTGCTTCATCTATTTAGGTGATCCAATCTCTGGTGCATATATATCTACAATTCTTATATACAAAAACTTTGCTTTCTTCTACCACATTTTGTGTTTTTGATGCCACAAGTTGCATATTTTTATATTGTATATCAATCAACAAATAATTGTAGCTATAATTATTATTGTTTTAAAGATTGGCACCTGAGCTAACAACTGTTGCCAATCTTCTTTTTTTTTAAATTCTTCTCCTCAAAGCCCCCCAGTACATAGTTGTAGATTCTAGTTGTGAGCGCCTCTGGTTGTTCTATGTGGGACGCCACCTCAGCATGGCCTGATGAGCAGTGCCATGTGCACACGCAGGTTCCAACCGGTGAAACCCTGGGCTGCAGAAGTGCAGCATGCGAACTTAACCACTCGGCCATGGGGCCGGCCCCTGTAGCTATAATTATTTTTAATACTTTAGTCTCTTAACCTGTATACTAGAGTTATAAGTGATTTACACACCATTATTAAAGTGTTCTGAATTTGTATATATATTGGCCTTTATCAGTGACTTTTATATTTTCATGTTTTCACATTACTTTTGTATTACTCATGTTAGTATCCTTTCACTTTAGCTTGAAGAACTCCCTTTAGCATTTCTTGTAATGCATATCTCAGGGTGAGGCACTCCCTCACATTTTATAGGAAAGACTTTCTCCTCATTTCTGAAGGACAGCTTTGCTGGTTAGAATATTTTTGGCTGCCAGTTTTTATCTTTTAGTACATTGAATATATCATCCCATTCTCTCCTGGATTGCAAGGTTTCTGCTGAGAATTCTGCTGATAGCCTTATGGTGATTCCCTTGTATGTGAAAAGCTTCTTCATCTGCTGCTTTTAAAACTGTCTCTTTGTCTTGATTTTTGACAATTTGGTTATAACATATTTCAGTAAAATCTTCTTTGAACTGACTTGTTTTGGGACCTTTAAATTTCAGATTCCTGGATGTTTCATATCTATCCTCAGATTTTGGAAATTTTCAGACATTATTTCTTTAAATTATTTTTGTATTCCTTTCTCTCTCTGCATCTTTCTGTGACTCCCATGATGTGTATTTTAGTTTTCTTGATGATGTCCCCATAAATCATGTAGGCTTTCTTCATTTCTTTTCATTCTTTTTTCTTTTGTCTCCTCTGACTGGATGATTTCAAATGAATTGTCTTCAAGTTCACAGATTCTTTCTTCTCTTTGATCATGTTACTATTGACAGTCTTTATTGTATTTTTCACTTTATTCATCGTATTCTTCATCTCCAGATTTTTTCTTTGGTTCTTTTGTTATGATTTCTGTCTTTCTGTTGAACTTCTCATTTTGTTCATGTACTATTTTTCCAATTTGAGTTGTCTGTATGTGTTCTCTTGTAGATCACTGAGCTTTCTCAATACAATTATTTTGAATTCTTTGTCAGGCAATTCTTGTCAATTTCTTTGAGTTTTGTTACTGGAAAATTATTGTTTCCTTTGGTGATGTCATGTTTCCTTTGGTTTTTTTACATTTCTTGAAGTCTTGTACTGCCGTCTTTGCATTTGAAGAAGCACTCATATCCTCCAGTCTTTACTTACTGGCTTCAGGAGAGAAATACTTTCACCAATTATCCTGCCTAGGGACTCTTAGGCTCTGTCAGACCTTTTGTATGAGTGCACCCATTCCATACCTCTTGGGGGAAATTCTTAAGATTGTATGCCTTCTTTCAATTCTGTAATGCCAGTCTGGGTGCTGAGAGCCTCCCATTTGTTTTCCCTTGGGTGGTGCCCTAAAATGTTCAACTTTATATGCTTTCTCCCAATCCCCCAGAATAGGGCTAACTTTCTTCACTTGCTTTGCAAGCTGTCTGTAAAGGATTTCACTGGGCATCATGCAGGGGCATGCATGGGGTGCTGGCCACAGAGTGGATGAGGCACACACAGCATAGGGGTTGCCTGTGGGCCAGTTGAGGGGATCTACAGGCAAGGTGTTCCCAGAGGCAGATGAATGGGCTTTGTATAAATTCTGTGAAGCAAATAGTAAGATCCACAGCTGTTTGATGATTTTTAACCCTTTGTGCTGTGGTTCCAACTTCTCCCAACCCCTCAACCATGCCTATCACCTCATGCAAAAGCAGTAGGCCTCTTGAGCAGTGTCCCCTATGGCTGGAGAAGCTGGGTTCTCATACAAAATGCTTTCATATTCCCCTGTGGGGGAAATTGCAGGCTGAGCAGTCTCTCTTGGCACAGAGCTGTGCTGCCTTGAGGAACAGATGATTCAGATAAGTAAAACTGTTCTTCTTACCCTATTCAATGTGGCTATTCTCAATTTTTTTTTGCTCCAACAATGTGCTGGCACTTCTCTGCTGGACTTCTAGACTCCCATAAAGGTATTTTCATCCATGGGTGGCTGTCAAAATCAATGTTCTGTGAGGGGAATGATGATTTAAAAAACACCTATTCTGCCATCTTACTCTAAGTTAGTATTTTTTAGCATTTAAAACAGTGCAAAAGTTTAGTATTAATAAAATTGAAGTTAATAATTAATTTAACTTAAATTAAATTAATAAAAGTCAGATATAAATAAATTGATTCCAGCCTTCTATCTATGATTACATGAGGGTTCTCTTTGATTATTTTAATGAAGATGAAAGTTTTTAATCCTTATTATATTTTTATGTATTTTATATTAAAAACTATTGAAGAAGTTGGGGGCCAGCTCTGTGGCCGAGTGGTTGAGTCCGTGCGCTCCGCTGCGGCGGCCCAGGGTTCGGATCCTGGGCACGGACATGGCACCGCTTGTCAGGCCACGTTGAGGCGGCGTCCCACATCCCACAACTAGAAGGACCTGCAACTAAGATATACAACTATGTACCAGGAGGGTTTGGGAAATAAAAGCAGAAAAAAAAAAAAACTATCGAAGAAGCAACAAAATTGTATGTTGTAATCTGGTTTCCTCATTCATTCATTCCTTCATTAACTCCATTAATTTGTATTAAGTGCATACTATTTAGAAATTAGTTTTATTGATTTCAAAATCATCAAGAATTGACTGATGTAAACAAGTTTTAATCAATTGGTTCAGAACTTAATAAAATGATTTTCTCTCCTGAATTATTTTATTATATAATCTGGCTTAATATATTAATCTTGTTTTAGGTAGGTTACGTTTCTCTAATTATGTATGTATATATATGTACTTACTAATCAGAGAAGAGGATTTTTTTTTTTTAAAGATTTTATTTTTTCCTTTTTCTCCCCAAAGCCCCTCCGGTACATAGTTGTATATTCTTCGTTGTGGGTCCTTATAGTTGTGGTATGTGGGACGCTGCCTCAGCGTGGTTTGATGAGCTGTGCCATGTCCGCGCCCAGGATTCGAACCAACGAAACACTGGGCCGCCTGCAGCAGAGTGCGTGAACTTAACCACTCAACCACGGGGCCAGCCCCCAGAGAAGAGGATTTTTAAGAAATAGGGTTGAAAAATATGAGGCAGACAGATGATGAGTTATAGTTTAATTAAGAATAGGTATGTTTATTAAATAATAACTTGAGGGAAAACATATTTTTGGTCAGAAGCTAAACTTTAAAATGCACTTGGAGTCATAAAATTAATCCATCCATGTGGAATTGATTTAAAAAATTGTTTGTGTATCCAGTTTTAGCCAATCATTTATTGAAATCTCTTTTAAGAGCAACACTAAAAAATAGTTTTAAGATGCAGTTCAAGTAATAAACTAAACATAAAACAAAATTCTTATTACTTTTAATTTAATTTTAGTCTTCTATTAGATTCTATATTTGAATATAAAAATTTACATATATTTATGCTCTAACTTTATATTCAATGCCAAACACCTTTATTCAACTAATAATTAAATAAGGGGCACATAGCTATAAAACTAAACAACACATAAATACAGTCCCTTCAAATTTCTATTTTTATTTTTGGAGATTTACTAAGAACTTATTATTTCCACATTGCCTAGAATAATCCGTTTGTTTACATTATTTATTTTGATTACTCTGTATTTTTTATTTCATGTCACTTAATCAATATCTTTCTTTTTTTTCCAATAAAAGTTTTCTTTTCTAAACACATATCTCCCCCCTTATCCATACGTAACCATTCACCCTACTTTTTAGAATATTTGGTAAAACAGTTACTGTTTGCATAAGTTACTTTGGGATTCTGCCTTTCCTGGTGAATATAAGAGTGATTTGTGGGTGTTTTGTCCAGTTTTGACTTGTGTGCAAGTCTTTCTTTTAACTTTTTGTCTTTCATGACCAGATCTCTAGAGTTCTATGCTAACTTTTCATTTTTACATCTGCATTTGCATCAATCTCTCTCTGTTTCAAGTGTAATAATGATTAGCATTCCTTGAAATAGTGTTGCAGTGTTACTTGACTGTTTCAGGTATGAATGCCACCTCCAAATGTGTTAGACTGTAAGAAGGCAGAAAGTTATTCTCTGGGAGTAGTCTGTGCTGGTCAGTGCTGTAGAATGAATGAACTGCACTCAGAGTTTTTTTGAATGACAGATGAGAGATAAAAACATGGCTTTTTGGAGCCAACGTATTTTTATTTACCTAAACAAACTGTTGAATAATATTTACTATGTACCACTTAAGTGCTTTATACATATTAATTCATTTGATTTTTATAAACTGTCATCTATGGGGTTGGAATCCTGCTCTGATATTCACTACCTACATAACTTTGGGCAAGTTAACGCCTCTGACAGTCAGTATTCTCATCTGTAACATTATGATTAGGGTAGTCTTTGGGCCGGCCCAGTGGCACAGCAGTTAAGTGTGCACGTTCTGCTTGGGTGGCTGGGGATTCGCCAGTTTGGATCCCAGGTGCAGGCATGGCACTGCTTGGCACGCCATGCTGTGATAGGCATCCCACATATAAAGTAGAGGAAGATGGGCACAGATGTTAGCTCAGGGCCAGTCTTCCTCAGAAAAAAGAGGAGGATTGGCAGCAGTTAGCTCAGGGCTAATCTTCCTCAAAAAAAAGTCTCAGAGTGTTTTGTGAAGATTAAATAAAATACCATTTGTAAAGGTTGCTAGTACAAAATAATAATTTTTTCTCTATATTATAGATTTTCCTAGAAACCATTAGATAAAACCAATGTATTTTTAACACCTCTAAGTCTTTCATTTATCCAAGGTCTGGGAGAGCTTGCTGATTTGCATAATACATTGTCAGTCCGGCTCGATGAGGGCAAGGATGGGAACAACCTAATCTGAAAACTTAAGGGAAAAGTATTGGTGGGCCAACAGGAAAGCCCAAAATGGCACTGCCAAGAGAGAGAATCAGCATGCCCAGAGGGCACAGCTAAATCAGTCAAGCACAGCATCTCTGCCCCTTACCTCTCCTTTGTCAGGTTCCAGCCCTGAAAAGATCTCAAATGGCAGTTGGAAATTTGGGAAACTGGTGAAAGAGAAAAGTCTACAGCATGACTCTCTTGTCTAACACGGCTTCCAAAGGGAAGTCAGCCAGAGCAGGGGATGGGGAGACAATTTAAACGCCCTGTAGAATTCTGATGTTATGTGAGAATGGACTTTTATTACCTTAAAAATAAAAGAGACTTGTAGTGACCAGAAAGCTAAAATGCTGTCCCAAATTTTGTCTAAAGATAAGAGTGAATCTTGGAGATTTACAAGGATAGTGGTAGGAAACAACAAAATTGCTTTTTTCTTTTGTACCCTACTGTATCCAACTTATACAATAAACTGTTAGGTTACAACTGAATTAATTAAATCCTTATTTAATTTACAATTTCTTTACAGTCCGAGTGTAGGGTAAATATCATTTATTACAAGCTTTGAAGTGTTATAGGTGAGGCAGACTTAGTGCTGGGAGCAAAATTCATGCCAAGTATAGAGAATTAGCCCCAGTTCTGAGGGTTGTCATCCTTCTTTCTTTGGTACTAGGGGTTGAAACTTATTCCCACGCATACTTTATCCATATCAAATATATTCATGATGTGTTCATCTTATAAGTGAGTACACTTAAGGAATTATAGCTTTTCCTAGGTTAATACAAATCCACATTAAGAAGTTGCTGCAGTAATTCAGGAATAAGAGAGAAATACCAAAGCAAAGGTGTAATTAATGAAAAAGAAAGAAGTATATCTAAGAGATATTTTGCAGGAAAAATTACAATACTCAGTTACTAATTGATAAAGAGATGAAGGAGAAGGAATAGTCCAAAATGACTTCAAAATTTCAAGATTTGGTGGTCAATTCTATAACAAGAATGCTTATTTTAGTCTACAAATTCATGTACAAGAAAAATACTTTCGCTTCTGGAACAGTTTAATTTATATTTCCTGACTATATTATGCTCTGGAGTGCTTTGCAATGCCAAGGGTTTGGGAGTTGAGTATTAGGTGAAGAGGGGTCTGGTGCTTGGTCATCGTCTGTTGGTGTTAGCATCTGCAAAGACAACAACATTTCCTTACAATCTTTGCCAGCCACTGCTATTCCCTTTTCTTTCTGCGTGAAAGACCACCGGACTACTAGGGCTCACTGCTACGTTCACACTGCTCTTGGTAAGATAAGAAACTGAACGTTTCTGCCTCCATGAAGCACAGTAAAATGCACTGGGCTGCATATGACTCTATATTCATAAGACTCTCTATTCACAAGATGCAAATGACACAATGTAGTTCAGGGAGAGTTTATTTAGACAAGAATTAATTACAAAGATGTGGTGAATGCAAAGCGACAACAAGGGGTAGTGCAGGGACACAGAGCTAGCAGCAGACCCCGAAAGTGAGGGGAGGAAGCTGCTATCAGAACCTAGGAGAGACAATTAGGAAGTGAAGACTGCCTTGGAAGGAGCAGTGATCATTCAAGGAATGCAGCCAACCTAAGGTAAGTCTTCAGGAAGGGCTTCAGGGGAGTAAATATCCTGATTTCACTCTTCCTTCCTTTTCTTCTGCAGTCCCCCATGGCCAAATGCCACTGAAAGCCTGCAGGAAAAGAACAGCATAGAGGCGAGGAAGAGAGAATTTGGAGGGGCAAATGGAAGATATCTGTATGAGATATCAGATATGTCTGCTTAGATATCACTTTTGGTGATTTCTTCTCTGTTGATTTAATACTACACTGAGTGCAAGGTTTCTGTTTACTTGTTTGTTTGTTTTATCATACTTGCTGTTTGCTAGGCTCTACTGGAGACAAGAGCCCTTTCCTCTTAGATCCTTCTAAAGTATCTGAGGTTCCTTCTCTGGGCTTGGTATGTCAGGGGTGGTTCATTTTTTCTTGGGGACAAACACATATATAAACCACTTTCACTCTGCTCTTTTAACTTTTTTCACTCCCTCTACTTGTAAGCTTTTATTTCTGATTGGTTCTTATTACCACCACCTAATGATTATTAAAAAGTAAGCAAGCATCAATTAGCTCCAGGTGTAATACATTACAATTACACCAGAAAATTACAAATGTAATACATTACAATTACACCAGAAAAACATGGCAGGGTTTAAACAAAAACCCAGAGTGGTGACAGAGATGGGGGCTCCGAATTGAGGCTTCATGGAAAGCAGGGCCCTCAAGTCAAAACATCTGAATATGGATCAGTCTTGGACCTGGCATTTAAACAACTTTCCAGCTTCAGAGATGCACAGACCTATGCCTTGGGCTATATGCATTGGATCTGTACTGAATTTTAGCAAGTATCTTATTTTTCATTCTTACTTCCTACCACTCCTTTTCCCCACAAAGACCTCTTATTTGGATGGTGGTCAAAACCAAATGTTCCCTATGTTTAGGACCCAGAGGATTTTCTCATATACCTTTCAGTACTTCAATGTCCAATAGTAAAATTTAACAGAAAACTCTAGTAATCAACAACAGCAACAACAATAGCAGAGGGGAGTGACCACTGAGAATTAAAACCTATCAGGAATGAAGGTTTATATTATTCTACTGGGTAAAGAGTTTAGTCTAGCTGATTTCCTTCTTAAGAACAAAAGAAACATTGAATGGATAGTGGAAGAAAGAAATGGTAAAATATCAGCTACAGCTTTGCTTTATTCCGCACTAGTGGCAATAATTGTGCCTCAGTGCACACTGGTGAAATGTTGATTAGAAGCGGTTTTAGCAATAATTCTTGTCTCTCTTTTCTAATCTCAGAGGGAAGATTTCAATATTTCATCATTAAATATGTTTGCTGTAGGTTGTCTTTTTGCGTGTGTGTTTTGTTTTCTTTTTTTTTGGTGAGGAAGATTGGCCCTGAGCTAACATCTGTTGTCAATCCTCCTCCTTTTACTTGAGGAATATTGTCTAAGAGTTAACATCTGTAGCAATCTACCTGTATTTTGTATGTGGGATGCTGCTACAGCATGGCTTTTTGAGAGATGTGTAGGTCCGCACCAAGGATCCAAACCTGTGAATCCTGGGCCCCTGAAGCAGAACGCATGAACTTAACCACTATGCCACTGGTCTGGCCCCTGCACGTTGTTTTCAAAAAGGTCCTTCATCAGATTGAGGAAGGTCTCTTATATTCCCAGTTTTCTAAGAGTTTTTGCAATGAATGGGTATTAAATTTTGTCAAATATTTTTATTCTGTAAATACTGTGATGATCATATATCTTTTCTTTCTTTTCTTTAATGTTGATGTGGTGAATTACGAGTGATTTTTTTTTAGTGTTAATCCAATCCTGCATTCCTGGGCTTATTCCTCATGGTCATAGTATGTTCTTTTTATATATCATATTTCAATTTGCTAATGTTCAATTTGCTAATAATTCAATTGCTAATAAATATTTCAATTTGCTAATATTTTGATCAGCATTTTAGTATTTGTGTTCATATGAGTGATGAGTTTGTGAATCCTTTCTAATAATTTTGTCAAGTTTGGGTATCATAAAAATAATTGAGATGTGTTTGTATCTTTTCGTGTTCTCTGGAAGAGATTGTGCAAGACTGATGTTATGTTTTCTTTAAATGAAAGAATTACATGAAAGAATTCACTAGTAATGCTGAGTCTAAGTATTTCTTTGTGGGAAGATACTTAAGTACAGATTCTATTTTTTAAATTCATGTTGGAATATTCAAATATTTTATTTCTTCTTGTTTTGGTAACTTGTACTTTTCAAGAGTTTTGTTTATTCTGTCTATATTTTTCTATTGCATGTGTGTTTATAATATATACTGATTGTCTTTTTAAATGATTATGTTATGTGTAGACTTGTGCTCTTTTACAGTTCTAATGATTTATATCTCTCTCTTTTTCCTGATCAATCTTGTTAGGGATTTTTCAATATTATTAATCTTTTGAAAGAACCAACTCTGTTTATTTTTCTCCACTTACACATTGATTTCTGCTCTTATATTTATTATTTGTTTTTTATAGTCTCTATGGGTTTGGCTTTCTATTCTTTTCTAGGTGCCTGAGACGCATGCCTAGAGGATTGATGTTCAACTCTAAAGCATTACATTTTCTACTAAGCACTACTTTGGATGCATTTTACCATTTTCAATATGTTCTAACTTTATAATTCAACTCCAACTAAATTTTAAATTTTGATTTCATATATTCATTTATATCTGGGCCATTTATAATAGTTTTTAAATTTACATATATTTGGCAATTTTCTAGTTATCTTTTTGTCTTTTTAATTTATAACTTAATTCTATTGTGCTCAGAGAACATATTGTGCATGATTTCAATCTTTAAAATTTGTCAAGACTGTTGAATCCACATTAACAGCATTAATTTTGGTTAGTGACTAGTGTACTTAAGAGAAAGTTAATTTGGTCATTATTTGATGCAATATTTTATATATATATATTAATTAGATGAAATATATGAATTGTGTTTTTAGATTTATATCCATATTGATTTTTGGTCTGCTTGTTTTGTCATCTATTAGGTATGAAATCTCTTATATGATTTTGGATATGTCTATTGTTCCTCTTGTTCTGTTCATTTTTTCCTTTGTATATTTGCAAGCCAGTATATTTTCAAGATCACACACAGATTTGGAACTGTTTTATCTTCCTGGCAGATTAACCACTTCATGTTGGTTGTGTTATTATGAAGTGTCTATCTGTACCTCTAATTATGCTTTATAACCAAAAATATTCATTGTCTGATAGAATAGCTATACCAACTTTCTTTTGGTTAGCTTATGCATAGTATGTATTTTTCCTTTCTTTTAAAGTCATTTGTAGTTTAATGACAGGGATACATTCTGAGAAATCCATCATTAGGCAATTTCATCATTGTGCAAACATCATAGAGTCTACCTACACAAATGTAAATGATATAGCCTACTACACACCTAGGCTATATGGTACTAATCTTATGGGACCACCATCACCCACGTGGTCCATCATTGACTGAAATGTCACTGTGTGGTGCACGACTATACTTTAAAAATTTCTGTCTTTATATTGAAGATTTGTCTCTTGTGTGCAGCATATGGTTTTTTCTTAAACTGGTCTGAAAATATTAGTATTTTAAGTTCAGCATGTAGTCCATTTATACTTAATATAATTAGTGATATGGTTGTTTTTTTGTCCACCATCTTATTATTTGCTTTCTATTTGACCCACGTTTTATGTTCTGTTTTCTCTGCTTTGTCCTTCTTTTGGATTAATTAAATACATTTTATTATTTCATTTTCCCACTATTAATTTACTAGTGACACAAAAAAATTAGTCTTTAGTGTCCTTCAGTTGTTACTAAATTATACAACATCCACGCTTACCTTATAACAAATTGTCATTTCTGCTTCTATAATAGTGCTAAAACTCTAGAACACTTTAACTGCATTTATTGTTATTCTGTTTTTGCATTATTGGCATACATTTTACTTCTACATATGTTTTAAACTACATTAGACGTTATGTTCCGTTATATTTTGTTAGTCAAATATGTCTATATTTACCTGCATATTTGTGCTTCAATTTCTCTTCATTCCTTCTTACATTTCTGTGTTTCCATCTACAATATATCATTTATACCTGAAGAACTTCTTTAGTGCATGTCTGGTAAAGACAAATTCTATCAGCTTTTGTTTGTCTGAAAACATCTTTAATTTGCCTTCATTTCTCAAGGATATTTTTACTAGGAATAGACTTCAAGGTGTCACTTATTTTTTTTCCGTAACTAAAGATGCAATTTCATTGCCTTCTGGCTTTCATTGTTTCTGTTAAGAAGTCATTTTTATGTCATACAATAATGTATATTTTTCCTTTTTCAAAAACTTTTTTTTCTCTTTGGTTTTCTGCAGTCTTACTATGATATAGCTTGTGATTTTCTTTTTATTTCTCTTGCCTAGGGTTTGCAGAGTCCCTTGACTTTATGACTTGACAATAAATAATAGTTTTGAAAATTCTCAGCCAGTGTTCCTTCAAATATTTCTTCAGTCCAAAACACTGATGTTTTTGTCCTTTTTTCTGGTACCACAATTAGAGACCTTTTCACTGTGACCCTTTATCTCTTCTGCATTTTCCATTCTGTTAGGTTCTGTGTTGCAGTTTGGATATAAGCCATTCATCCATCTTGTTCATTAATCCTTTTTTTTGTTGTATCCAATCTGATGTTAAACTTATATCTTGTGTTCTTAATTTCAGATATCTTATTTTTCAGTTCCAGAATTCTAAATTCATTCTTTTTTATAGATTTCAATATTCTGTGTAATTATTCATATTTCATTTGTCTTTCCCATCATTTTTCTCTAATTTTTGAACTAAATTAATTATAACTTTTTCCCAAGTCCTTTCCTACTAACTCCAATATCTTGATCAACTATGAGTCAGTTTTCATTGCCTGTGTGTTTTTTCCCCCTTAATGTTTAATCCCATAGACCTGTTTTTTAGCATTTTTATTAACTTTTTTTATTGAATACATACATTGCATATAAAAAAATTCAGGTGATATTATATCCAATAGAGAGGTTCATCATCTCCTCTCCTAGACACATTGAGTGGGGTAGTATAACTCAACCGAATTTTAACTGTATTGCCATTTTATAAAGACTCAATATACCTCTGGTTCCTGTCTTCTCCTTGGGTGTACTGATACAAGACTTGTAACTGAGATCTTCCTTGATCTTTGTTTTCTCAGCACCAAGAGATTGGAGAAAATTCCTGTCTTTGCTGTATAGATTTTCCCCTTTTACTTTTGATTTCCTATCCTGTGCAGTTTAAAAATTCACCATATGTCTAACAGGGGGTACTGGCTATGTGTTTGAGACCTTTCAATAGTCCAGTTTTGTGACACTCATCCCAAATGACTCACAAATATCTGTTGGTTTCTCTATGCCTCAAGCAACCTCGTTCCAGGGGAAAAGCCTTGATTCTCAGACTCTAGCTGCACCCAGAATCTGCAGGTTACCCAAGAGAAAAACTGGATGCAGATGTCAGCCAACTATTCCCCCAGTACTTTCATATTTATCTTGCTCTGCTCACAGGGGCCTCTGTCTCCTCAGAATGAAAAGATTAGAGAAATTTCTGATTTAATTTTTCAGAAGTTTTGTCTTAGCTCTTATCTTTTCATTCTGAACAGCTTCAACTATGACAAATATTTTGAAGGGGAAAACTGCCTTTGTGCAGAGACCCATCAAGCCTCTAATTTTATCATTCGGGCACTGTGGGAGCATAAAAAGTTCTACTGGTTTCCCTATTCCCCATCAAAAGTGCTCTATCAGGGCTAAATTTAAGTTCTCAGAGAGCATCTTTGCTTCAAATTGATGTATGCTTCCATGGAAAAGCAGTTGCAGATCTTCAGATCACCTTGTCGTGTTCTCTCCTCTCTGAACTTTTAGCTCCTCTAGTCCTCAGTGATTCCACAGCTTTCAGGTAGCTTTAAACACATGAATTTTGTATTTCATCCAGGCTTTCATTGTTCTCTGTTGGGAGAGTTGGTCTGCTACAAACTACTCTATGTACCTTTGCAGCAGAATTTTCCTTTATTAGACTTTTATCTCCCTTGGAGCAGGTAAACCTAGCATCAATTTATCAATGATTCTTCCAAAGTAATGTTTCTTATTGCTGGGCATGGACATATTCAGGGAGAGTTATTATTCTGTCTATCACTGTCTGTCTTCTGGCCCTCAAATATTCACATCTGTCCCACATACAAAATACATTGACCCCATTGCAAGGTCCCCGTAATTCTCAACCCATTACAGCATAAACTCAAGTTCAAAATTTCATCTAAGGCTTATTAATTCCAAAGCACCAAATATAATTATTGACATCATCTAAATAAGATATAAATGAAGGTTTGGGTATAATTTATCCTGGGGAAAAATTCCTCTCAATATATGGACCTTTGAATCAAGAAAACAAATAATCTGCTCCCAAAGTACAATGGTGGGACAGACATAGGATAAGAGCTATTGACATTCGCATTAAAAAAGAAAGAAACTAAAATGAAAAGAAAATAAGAGTCATATTCCTCAGAAATTTCAAAATCCAACTGGGAAAATTCCATTAAGTTTTAAGGCCTGGGAATAATCCTCTGTGGCCCCCTGCTCCATCTTCTGGCCCATGGCTTTGTCCACTGGGTCTAAAGCTCTACTGTCAGATTATCCTTCTTTTTTCATAAAGGGCAACATTTGTTTGCAGCTGAATAGTTTTATCAACTTGTTTCCTACCTGTAGAATTTGGGAATTTTACAGGCTTCTTTAATTTCATCCTTTCTCTATCTTTTTCAGTCCAAGTTGGCAATGTTTCTGCTGATATATCTTCTCAAAATCTCTTGTAGGTCTTGCATGTATATCACAGGGATTCACTCATTAGGAAAAAAGATCCTTTCCAGATTTTTCCTGAATAACTTCATCTCTATTCTTTGATTCTGCTGAGATGGCTGAAGGGATCCGTGAGTCATATGCCTAATCTCTTCATAGTCTTCCGTGAGAATGAATATTCTGACATTTTAACCCTTCCAAGGTCCCAGTAAAAGATTTCACACTCTTGAGTTTCCCTTCTGAGGACATTTTCCTAACAGTGAACCTCATTATTTTAATATATTTTGCAATCTGGATAGGCTGAGGATTCCCCAAATTATCAAGTCCAGGTTCCTTTTTGCTTAAAAGTTCTTTCCTCAATCTATTTATTTTCTCTCACATTTTATTAGAAGCAGCAAGGAGAAGGTGGACTGGACCTTTGGTACTTGACTGGGAACCCTCCTCAGCTAAATACACATGTCGAGTTCTGTTTTGTACATAACTGTGGGACATAATTCAGCTAAACTTTTTGCCCCTGTACAACAAGGATCCCCTTCCATCTAGTTTCAAATAAAATGTTCCTAATTTCCTTCTAATCCTTCACCAGCACACTTTTGATGTTCATATTGACTGTTTATAATGATTTGGGTATTCTCTAAGATGATATAAAGTTTTTCTACCATGCCCCTTACATCATTCTGAGGCCTCACCAGCAGTGCCTTTAACCATATTTCTACCAACAGTGTGTTCGATGAAATCTGGGCTTTTTCTGCCATGATCCAACAAATTCTCCCAACTTCTACCCATTCTCTAATTCCAAAGCTCAATCTACATATTTAGTTGTTTACTACTCAGTACCAAAATCTGTATTAGTTTCCTATTGCTCTGATAACACAAATTTAGTGGCTTAAAAGCACAAGTTAATAATCTGGAAGTCAGAAGTCCCAATGGGTTAGCAGGGCCACATTCCTTTTGGAGGCTCTAGGGGAAAATGTTTCCTGGTCTTCTCCAGCTTCCAGAGGCTGCCTACGTTCCTGGCTTGCAGTGCCTTCCTCCATCTTCAAAGCCAGAAACATAGCATCTTCTGGCTCTGACCCTCTGTTCCAGTCATAACACCTTTTCTGACTCTAATCCTTCTGCCTCCTTTTTAATCACAAGGGCTCTTGTGGTTACGTTGCACCCATCAGGATAATACAGGATAATCTTCCCATCGCAAGATCCTTCAATGAGTCACATTTACCTTTTGAAACATGAGGTAACAGAGTCCAAGTTTCTAGGGATTAGGATATGGGCATCTTTGCATTGTCTTTATTCTGCCTAATACAAGCACGTAATTTGGGAGTGTGAATTTTAAGCACTGAATCCTACAGGATTTTCAATTTTTAATATAAAACTCTTTTTCTTCCACTTAAGATGTCGTTTATGTTCTGTAATGTTAAATCCCAGATTGACCTTTTTCCTTGGTATTTCTGCTGTGGCCTTCCTTCCTTAGGCAGAAATGGCAATGCCGCAGCTGCTGGCAGGGCCGTGGAGGACAACAGGAATGGAGATTGGACACATCTTTGGATGTCTCAACACATGCCCCTGTGTTTGCATTTTCTTTCCATCCTGTAGGTTCCTAATCTCCTCTCCAAAATGTTTATTCTTTACCTTTGATATTGGAGAAGTTGAAGTACTTCTCGAGGATAGTGTTAGCTAAACTAACAGAATCATATAGGAGGAAACTTCTGTTAGTTGTTGAACAAAATGAAGAGAAAGAATGCTTTCATTAAAAAGAGACTCAGTGGTACAGTACCTGAGAAAAATAAACAGGAATGGCAACAAAGTCTCACTGTCTAGTCTTTTGTGATAACATACTTAAGCAACTGTAAGTTGGAAGCATAACTTTGGTATTTAAAGTTTCTCCCCATTTATGGTACTATTGGTTCACAGCCCTGCACTTTTCCTTAGGCTTCAGCACGCACAGCTGGTTAAGATGCAGCGAGGTTCTTATACTTAGACTAACACTCATGTCTGGACATCTCTCTTTTTCATATAAAAGTCACTCTCTAGAGGGATTTTTTTTTTAACTAGGGAAAACTCGCTTGCAGAAAAATGAAAATAAAATTTTGACACTTGTGCACAATCAAATGACCTAAAAGGATTGCTTTAGAATGCCTTTAGGGGAACATCAACTTTTTAAGGCTAAATACAAAAACCATTTTAGGTCTTCTAGAGATTATGGAATTTGGCACAGATGAGGGAACAGATAGGTAAAGTCAGTGGTTTTTTTGACCTGTAATCCATGGAGATCTGAGGATTTCATGCAGGGTCCTCAGAGACAGCTACAAAGAGAGAAAGACTAAGCAGAACAGTCGTCAACCAAAGTGCTCTGTCTCATCTGATTTACGTGTTGGTTCTAGAACTCTTCGTTTGAATGAAGGCCTTTTTTGGCTAAAACAATTGGATAGGAATTGCGTCAAATAATTTGACCTAAATTCTAG
Organism: Equus asinus; assembly: GCF_041296235.1. Lineage (NCBI taxonomy): Eukaryota > Metazoa > Chordata > Mammalia > Perissodactyla > Equidae > Equus > Equus asinus. The sequence continues at coordinate 15,150,147 of NC_091813.1, forward strand.
TCAGTGAGGGACAGGGCAAGGACTAGATCCTAGTAATTTATTCCTTTGCTTAAACCCCTTCAACGGCTCCCTGTCAACTTCAAAATAAAATATATACCCTTTCACCATTGCGTGCACATCTTACTGACCTGACTTTTGTCTACCTCTTTAACTTATGTCTTGCTCTGCAGTCTTCTTAATGCCCTGACGACTACACACATCAAGTATTATACCTGGAGTGTCCCTCCCTGCTCTCCTGTTACTTGTAAAAATTTGTAACATTTGGAATTCTTCACTTCCTACTTTCTTGATTATCCCATCAAGATTTAGGGCTATCTTTTATACTCCCACTGAACCCTTTATGTGTTCTATTACGGACTTCGAATAATGTCTTGTAATTGTTGGCTTGTCTTTCTCACTCAACTAAACTATTCACAGTATGTTTTCTTAAGCTTTCATCTCTGGATCCCTAGTGATTTGCATAGGGATTGCGCCAGTTTGATAGTTAAACAGGTACATCCCAATTTCTTTCTTTATCCTCCATATCATGCTATGCAGCAATATTCCTGGGGCATGAAGAATTAGAATGGTCACCTGAGCCAGCACTAGGAGATCTTGGAGTACTGGGAACTGGATTCAGGAGGTAGCACCAGGGAGGAAAGAAATGACACCAATGGCATTAAAAGGACTCTGTAAATACATGCGTTAGTTATTTAATTAAGTAACGAAGCTCCTATTTGTTAAATACCTTTTATATAGCTCCAGGCACTATTCTAAGTGCTATGGATGCAGCAGTGAAACATAGAGACAAATATTTTCCTTGGAGCTTCCATTCCAGTGAGGGTGGGATAGATAATCAGCTAAGTAATAGATAATTACTTAGATAATATGTCAGATAGTGATAAAATTTCTGAAAAAAAGTAAAGCAGGGTTAGGGAGATAGTAAATAAGAAGGCAGATTATTCTTTTATAGAGGGACGTTAAGAAAGACCTCTCTAACAAAGTGAGGAGTGAAAGCTGAATAAAGTTTGAAGAAAGTGAAATTGAGCCATGCTGGTATTTGTGGGAAGGCTGTTCCAGGTAGGAGCATCAAGTTTAAAGCCCCTGAGGCAGAAAAGTATGTCATGTGTTTGAGGAAGAGAAGGAAACTAGTGTCAGTGTAGCTGCATCATAGTAGGCAAACGGGGGGGCATGGAAGAATGAGGTCAGACAGGCAACAGAACACTATCTGATAAGTCATGGTAAGAATTTTGGTTCTTATTCTGGATGCGGTGGGAAATCATTGTAGCTTTTTGACTAATTTTGATCTGATCTGATTTTGAGTGTTAAGGGAATCTCTGCATGAGAGGAGAATATACAGAGGCAGAGGTAAGAGGAAGGAGACCGGTTAGGAATCTGTTGCAATAATGCAAGTAAGAGATATTGGTGATTTAAACTAGAGTAGGAGTAGTGGAAGTGGTGAGAAGTAGTTGAACTCTGGATACACTTAGAAATTATAGCTGACTTGAGGTTGGATTAGATATAGAGTGTGAGAGAGGGGAGGAGAAAAATATGACCCTCGACCAATAGGAAGAGCACAATCTCCATCGTTAAAGTGGGAAGACTGTTAGAGGAGCAGATGTAGGGCAGAAAGCAAAACTTGTTCTAGTTATGTCTTTTGAGATGATTATTACAAATCGAAGTAGAGACGTGAAAAATGCAATCGAATACTTAGGACTTGGATTCAGAGGCGCATGCAGGCAAGAGTGATAATGGTGGAAGTCATCAGAGAATAGAGAGTATTTACTGCCATGACTGGATGAGATCACTCTAGAAGTAATAGTCAAATGAAGAGTTCCAAGGCCTGAGCCCTGGAGGCACTTTTTTGTTTAGGGGTCAAGAATTTGAAGAGGAACCAGCAAAAGAGATTGAGAAGGAGAGGCCAGTGGGAAAAACGAGAAACAGTGATGTCCCAGATGGAAAATGAAATACATTTTCTAGAAGGAGAAAGTTGATCAACTGTGTTAAAAGTTGTTACATCACATACAGTGAGAAACCCATTGGATTTGGCAATTTAGGCTTAATAGGTGAAGTAACACAAACAAAAGCTTCATTGGAGTGAATTCAAGAGAGAATTGGAAAGAAGTTAGATCCTGAGGAGTTTTTCTATAAAATGTGGCGATTGAAGGGGAATTTGAGGAAAAAGATTTTTTTTGTAGTTTAAGTTGAGAGATACCGTAGCAGATATTTAACTCAGCCAAGAGGTTGTAATAGGCTGCTGGCTGAAGTCTTTGGAATTGGATCTCTAAGGACATACGATACTGTACAGTTATATGTCAGTCGGGAGGGTAGTCATAGGCAAGCTATGGGAAGGATAAAGAGATTTCTGGGTCAGGCACACGTTGAAAGAAATTCTTGGAAGGAAAAGCACTGATGAGAAAAAGCCACCTGGCATTCTTAATGTTTTTACTTACCACTGCCTTCACAAGGGGTCAAATTTCCCTATATCTATGAAGAACTAGGTTTCCTAAAGATGCCAGGCTTTGGTGCATGTGAACAGTGCTCCACACTGGAGCAGCAGCAGCTGTAGGTGTCACTGAGGAACTCCTTAGTCACTGCTGCTTTTCAAGAACACTGTCAAGCAAGTCTTCAGTCTGAATTGAAGTTGACGAAAAATGGACTCAGATTAAATCCCACAGACTTTGAATACAACCCACCAGCAGTCTTTCTAGGGTTCCCTGATCTCTTTGGTATTTCTCTTTTTAATTAAAGAGTTCAGAGACAATACTTTGCTTTTCAAATTAAACTTAGTGTCCCTTTTTGAAATGAAAACACGAGTGTAAAGAGTTTACCCTTCCTCTTAGTGACTCCAGAGCAGCACCCAAGAACATCCTGTCCTCGTTTTAAAGTTGGGAAATGATCGATTCCTGTTACGTCCCTTTAGGCAAACTTGTCACTCTGGTCTCAGAGACGTCTATGCCTGCCTACCTTCTCTTGTTCTTTTCATTCTCTCACGGCACCGTTATCCTTGCCTCTTGCCATTTTATTGCGCCAACACTTGCTTCTTCCCTTTTGCTTATGTGATTTACCCATCTGACACCTCACCCAACTCTCCCTGCTCTTGACTCACATTGGCTCTCTGATTTCCTTCTCTAGACCAAGTGGAAGACTGGGGCCAGTTTTGGGCTTAGGGATGTGAACTTGGAAGTCCTAACAACTTCTCTGGGATTTCTCAGTTGATCATGACATAGGAAGACCAGAGTTGGGAGATAAAGACAGGGTGAAGCTGAAGGGCCCGCAGCCCTGGAGACAGGCTGTGGGAAGTAGAAAGGCAAGACTTTAAAGGAACTTCCTCATCCCACAGGCCCACAGAGCAGCTCCTTTGAACATGGTTCCCAAAGCCTGCCCTTAGGGTTCAAAAGAACATCTTCAGAGCAAACATTGTCAGCTGTCATTTAACTCTTCCCGTAAACTCGCCAAACTTACCTCTTCCACCGTCTTGCTCACAGATAGATGCTACTTTGGAATGCACAACGATGAAGCAATTTTGCTCTAACTAAACACATAAAGTATGTCTTTTTCATTTTTTCCACATAAACAATGATTTACAAGGCATGCTCTACTTGAAGTAATGCATTTCTAAATATGTAATTTTGTATCTAGTTTGCAGCAGATATATTGGGTTACAAATTTGCTCTGAAATTAAACTAGATAGGTGGCCTCCTAGACCATCAGTAATTGCATCTTACCAATAGTTTTCAAACTTCTCTGACCATGATTCATCTGAGTAAGGCAAATAACTCACCAGCTACCTACCTTGCATTGTTTTTTTACTAGTGAAAAAACAAAGAATTGGAGATAATAATAAATTAAGACAAAAGATAAATAAAAAAAATCTAACAGTAATTCTGTAGATATCTAGTAGCAATTGATAACCACCAACAATGGAAGAAAACACTGAAAATTTGCTCATAACAAAAGGTTCATGCCCCACATAGTGGAAAATCCTGTTATTTCAGAATTCGAATGCCACACATGAGTTGTGTTGTTAAGTGATGTGTGGTATGAGGATCCTTAGTGGACTACACATGTGATACCTCAGTAAACTCTAGTTTTAGTTTATATATAGCTTTTACAACTCATTTAGTTGGTTGCTAGGGAGTGGCCCTTAGTCTTTTTGTACCTAGAAAGGTAACCAGCACATTGTAGGTACTCAATAAATATGTGTTAAAGAAATAAAAGAAAGTAAATAAATTAAAATGATAGTCTTTGGACCTTTTAGTCTTTTACTGGTAATAACCAAAAAAAAAAAGGCTTGGGCTGTATGTGGATTTTACTTTTACACAAATTTTAGCTAAATCAGGGAAAGCACTGAGTTATAATGCTGATTCAAAGATGTCTCAGGTTAGATGCCTTGCAAAGTGGACTCTGAGATGGACTTAAACGTGCAGGATTTTATTAAGGACTAGCCTTGGATCAACACTTGTGTTAGGGAGGGAGGGAAGCAGGATTGAAAGAAGGAAAAGTTAAGCTGTGAGGCAGACTCATAGACTTATGTAGCTTTGAATACCATGTGTGTGCTGACAACTCCCGAGATTTTAACTCTCCAGCCTGAAACTCTCCTCTATGTCAGACTTGTGTATTCAACTGCCTACTTGACATCACTCAAATGTCCAATAATCATCTCAAAGTTGTCATTTCCAAAACCAAACTGTTCTCGTTTCATCCTCCAAACCAGCTTCACCTGAAGCCACCCTCATCTCATTTAATAGCATTCCATCTTTGTAGTTGTTCAGGTGAATTCTGTGGAGTTATAGCTGAGTACTGCTCAAATATAATTCTCACATCCACATTCAACCTGTGGTCATCAAATGATATAATCAAAACTCACCCAGAATTTGACAACATCTCACTACCTCTGCTACAACCACCAAGGTGAGAACCATTATCATTTCTTGCCTGAATTACTGCAACAAAACCTTCTACTGTGTCTTCCTGATTCTACTCTGGCCCCCTAGAATCTATTCTCAATAGAGCAGCCAGAGCAATTGTTTTAAAACATAACTTAGATTTTGTCAATCCTTTGTTTAAGATTCTGCAAAGACTCTCATTTTGATGAGAAGGCAATTCCTCAAATATATACTTGGACCACTGAATCATCTGGGGTGCTTGTTTAAATGCAAATTACTGGGTCATACCCAGTGATCTCCAAATGATTTTCTATGCATAAGAAGAAAGACGTAGGAAAATTTCAAGGAGGAAGTAAGCCTTAGATGATAGACTAAATCAGTATCAGGAAAAAAATAGAAGAGGATGGAGATCATCTGTGCTTTAGAGGAAACCAGCAGGTTGTTGTTCATAATCTTGCTGCTGATACCAGCAGGTGGATGTATATGCTGGACAGTCACAATATACTTCATAAGATTGGATTTGAGACCCTGTAGAGGCTGTGGATATGCCAAACCATCTGTCAGGAAAACTATACCTCCACAATGTTGACAAGAGACATCTATGATGCAGGCCATCAGCATACCATAGGTCCAGTCTTTCTCAGTCCTACATTGCTGGGCTGTGCTCCCCATGGCCTTGAGGGCTTGGAGGCCCAGCATAACCCCTGCTCCAATATCTAGGTCAAGCCTACTGACTTGTCATCTTACATTTTAATATCAGCTGAATAAGTCTCAAAGGCTGTGTATCCTCCCCCATTTTACTTCTAAGAAAAATGCTGTGTAAACATGTAGTATTTATAGTTAGTATACCATATACAATTTAAGTTGTACAATTTGTAAATGACACATATTGCAGTATGGTGTATATAGATCAAACTATTGGGTAGACTTGATACTACTTTTATTTCATTAGCATTAGAAAATACAGAGATTAAATATGTTACAAATTTCCGTCCCCTTCCCTTTTTCCCATTTCTTTTTCTATGTTTTTTTAATAAAATTACAACTACTGGACTTTTGGCCATTACACATTTTCCAGTTTTCTTTTTATTTTGCCACAATTGTAATTCACATGAGCAGCATACAACACATTGCTCGGAATGGCAAGGAAGTGCAACTTCTGAATGTGAGTAATAAAGCAACTGAAAGTTCTTTGCCAAGAGACATTCCTCAGAGAACTGTCTGTTCCTTTTCGTTCCTTTTCCTAGAAAATGTCCCCTGAAGAACATTGACTTTCATACACGCCGGGACCCATTGACAGAGGCCACAGCAGAGGACTCTTTAGAACAAATCTAACTAACGTGCATCAAGAGTGACCTACAGCAGAAATTGTCATAACTAAAATCACATAGGAAGAAACAATTTTTTTGGCTTATTTTCAGAAATGCTTTTCAAATAATTAACTTAAAAGGAAACTTGTTTTATTAGCAGTACAATTCTATAAGGGAATCCTTCAAACCTTTAGCTCCTAAGTTGATAATTTTCTAAAATTTGAAAGTTTGCATATTAATATAATGCTATAGTAAATAAGCAATATGTATTCCGTAGTAATATCCAATGCAGAATATCAGCTATGCATTTAGGAATACCCTTCGTGCTGCTATTTAGAATATTTAGCTTAATTATATTACCATTCCTTCTCTAGTATTTCATTTAATATCAATTGTGAACTAGAGAATTTCTTAAAAATTCTAAACTAAATGAGTAATATGTTATAAGAATTTTTTTCTAAATAAAGCTTGTGTTCAGTGAATTAAATAATACCTAGTTTGTTTTTTTGTAACTCTGTACATAATGGATATTCAAAATAAGTAAAGATTGTCTCAATTTCTCTGTAAATTCTGGTAGCATGGTTCACTTGAGAGCTTTCTCTCCAGTTGTTGTAAAAGCTTTTATTTTAGGGGAAAAGGACTATTTCCCTTGCATGGTATAAGATATAGCAATATATTAAAAAGGAGTGTTATTATAGATTTTTGAGTATACGTCAGATTCAAAAGATTACATTATAGCATATAGATGAGGCATAATTAAATTACATAATATATATTTATAACTGAGTTATAGCATGTAGCTTATAGCTATGATTATGATTAAACATGAAATGGGAGCTAAATGACAAAAGCAGACTATTCGTCCATTCTTTAGCTGGTCCTCACAGCTGATTTGAGTAGCAGCAAGCTAGAAGTAATGCTTCCACTCTACAGTTAACGATGATCCTAACCAACAAAGTGTTAGCTCCAGTTTGATCAGGCACATTTAGGTAGAACCAATCATCTTGTTTTCTAGGATCAGACTCTGGGTGAAACATCTTAAAGGAAGACTAAGGTCAAAACCAGGCGCATTTTCCTTCCCTCCTCATCTGACTTTACAGAGAACTCGACTTCCTGTTCCAATGGCTAAGCCACACTCCGCAATCTATTAAAACCGTAATGATAAACTCTTAAAATTTCATATCAGAAGCACAGCAGCTAAGGCTTCATGATGAAAATTTATGAGGAAGAGGCTTGTGTGTTAAAATGACAATAATAAAAACAAAAACAAAACTCTGCACCACTTCTCACCCCATTGTGTAGAACCATTTTTAAAGAGACACCTTACAAGGGAAATGTCTTCACATTGCAGAAGCTGGAATAATAAATGTGGTTTGTATAGATAAAATCAGCATTAATTAGGGTTGGGAAATCTTTTGGGCATAAAGACCAGTGTGGAGGGGAGAACGTAAGAGGAAGTGTCAGGAGATCTGGGTCCTGGCAGACCTTGCCACTAACCAGCTGTATATCCTAAAGGCATTCACATAAATCTCTGGGCCTAAATGGCCCAAGAAATTCTTTTTAAGTGTATCATTTTGGGGATTATAAATGTTTTAGAAAACAAATTTCATATGTAGCTGGATATTTGCATGTGCAAACCAATTAGATTTATAGAAATTTAGCTTCTTCTCTGCATCAAATGATTTCTTCAGTTACAATGCTGGGGGAAGGGGAACCCAGTTACTGGAAGACTGCTAGAGTAACTGCATTTGAAGCAATTTTTCAAATATCCTAATGATAAATTTCATCAAAAGACCTATACACTATTAGTAGAGAACTTCTTAAAGTTAAACCATGAATTTTTAAGTTCAAACACCAAAATATTCCTTTAAAATAAATATATATGCATATGATGGAAAGAACAGTTGGGTGATGATACAATGTTGGATTAGCTTTCAGTATTAAACAATTGGATGAAAAATGGAAATTATCCTTGGAAAAGAGGGAGAAAGCTAACTTATTTACTGGAACTGAGAAAAAGTCTATGTACTTGACAATATTTATTTTCAGATAACCAAGTGAATACTTGTTTAAGAATTTATATGGTTTTAAGAAGTTCACAGGATACTGCAAAATCATTAACATTTTTCAAACTTTTCTGTCTTTGATACTTCCATTTCCTGCTGTAATTTCTAAATCTGATGACATGAAGAGTGATTTGACAGAAGGCTAGCTAGAGCTGCATGTGCTCCAGAGACCACAATTCTGAGTAGGAGCATAGCCTAACCATATAGAGAGCACACTTTTGCTGTTACTGAGAAAGAGCATAGTTAAAACAAGCAGCCATTCACCTGTGTTATATATTTTATTGTTATTGTTATTTTCTTCCTGAAATTAATTAGTGATTGTTAAAAAATGCAAACATCTTAGAAATGTTTGTTCTGGAGAGTGAGAGCACCCTATAATCTCAACCTGTGAAGAAATCTCTTAGCAGATTAGCAGTTTCATGTACCTGCCTCCTGGAATTTTCCCCATGCATATATTAACATATACAGTCCATTACTTGACAATTTATATGCTGGACCATGGGGAGAGATGACAGATAATTGTTTGGGAACAAATATGAGTAGGGCTTAAAATTTATTGCACATAACGACAACCACAACAAAGCAGGCAATTACACGTTATCTTTAAAATACTTTAATATTAATAATAGTTAATGCTTACCCAGGATTTACTATTTTATTATGTACAGTTACTGTGCTAAGTGCTTTATATGACTAATCTCATTTAATCTTTTCTGCCACCAAGTGAGAAAGGTACTACTATAATGCCCTCATTTATTTTGGGAAAATGTAATTTGCACAGTAGGCATTACACAACCTAAGGTATAGAAGGCTACCCTAGTCCACGTAGCCAGAGGGTGTGGGCAGAGTCTGCACATTCTCCCACCGGTCTCACACTCAGGGTACAGAACTGCTGCTTCAGGCTCTAGTCCCATCTTGCAATTCACAAAGTTCATCATTCTTCTACATTCCATTTCTTGGATAGAGCATAAATTTCCTTGTTTGAATCATCGAAGTCTCTCTATGATCCCTCTCCAGCCAAATTTGCTCACCTGAGGCTCAGATGTTTCCCCATGTTCCAGACAAATCAAGCTGCTCAGTAACTTAATGCACTCCTTGGACTCCAGGCCTCCCTTTCTCATGTTATCCTTTTATCTGTCCCCTTCTCCTCCTCTCTCCACCTACCACAAATCTATTGACTCTCCAGGGACAGCCCAATTACTAAGTCATTTACAAACCATTCTTTGGTCATCTTGATGAAAGTGAACTCTCTTTCCAGGCTCCTACAACATTTTGCTTTCACTTTTGTATGATATTTATCATATATTATTTTGCTTTAGGATAATTTGTTCACACCTCATTAATAGTCTAGTTTAGATTTAAGCTTTTTGCAATCCCATCTCAAAATTCACCTGTTGGTCTACTACAACTGTTTTACTAACATGTGTTTGATATAAGCTTGTTTAGTTCCATTGCCTGCCCATAGGTTAAAGAATGCATTAGGACCAGTGGGTTTGAAGTAAAGAGGAATAATCTCGCACTAGAGCTTATTTTGGGACATATGAAGAAAACTGAATGGAGGAGGAGCCGAAGGTGGAATATTTGTAAGGAAATTATTCTTCTAGAGGTTTATGACAGTGAACTAGACTATATTGGCTTGGGAGACAATTATTAAGGAGAAAATCTGATAGATTTTTTATGGACTCTAGTAGCATGATTAAAAATAAAGAGAAACATGAGACGGCATGATTTTTCTCATATTATATTCAAAGGAGCTGAGCAGGATGTCGACACTGAATGCTGATTGCACCATCTAGAAGTCCAGGAAAGGTTTGTGCAGACAGGCCAGGAGCAATTCCCTGGCCATTTTGAACCATAGGAGTCACCATAAAATTGCTGATCAAAAATGTGCTCTAAACAGTGCAGGGTGTGGCCTGATTGAGTTGAAAAGGTCTGGGACAGTCTCCTACCAGCTAAAATCAATAGCATAAACCATTTGTAAATGTGGGAAGTGGATGTTTTAAATCACAGCATTTTAGAATTGGAGGAGACCCCAGCAATCCTCTAAAGCCTGGGCTGACAGCTTTGATTTCCTGATGAGGCCAGAGAGGAGGTTTACTACAGTTCAGGTCAATGCAATTGAGAGTGTGTTCTGTGACAGATGTGATTCTAGAAATTGGGCATACCAAATGAAACAAACGCTATCCCTGCACTTGATGTGAGACAGGCATATAACAGATAAAGTGAAAGCAAAATAGAGTTATGGTGAGAGCAAACAAGGCTTTTATGGGATTGCAGAATGTAAGCCTGGCTCTTGCTTTGGGATGATAGGAGCTGGTGCTCAAGAAAGACCCCTCGGGAGAGCTGACACCTGAATTGGACCCTGAAACATTAACAGGAAGCCAAGAAGTAGGGTAGGGAAGGACAGGTAGGGGGCGTGGGTCACATGAAACAGAATCACGGATTTGGGAGACCATAAGCAGTTCTGTGTAGCTGAAATATGAAATGCAAAGTAAGGTGGGTGGACAGTGGGTTGAGTAGTAGCAGGGGCTATGGCAGGCCTAGTATGATACCTGATGGCCTGGATGATACCCTGTGGTGACATGGAAGCCTTACAGGCCTATAATTTTGCAGATTTATATTTCAGGATTCTACTTTGGGTGTGATAAATTCTTGTCTATCTAAATCCTTATTTTCCCCATGCTTGAAGTTTTCCTTCAGTCCAAGGCAGTGTCCCCTGCAGCCAGTTCCCTCCTCCCTGAGCTGTACCCTAGGAAAGGTGCCCCAGTGGGAAGGGAGGTTGACTGCAGGGTGACGAAGTGCTCCTCACTGTCCATGAAGTGACTCAGTTACTCTTAGGGTAGGAGTAGGGCAGGAGGGCAGGACGACGGGTCCTCTGCTTGGGCTTTCACTCTGCTGTGGACCTTATTACTGCAGTCCTTTGCAGGAAGGCAGTCCTCAGTATCTCAGCCACAGCTTCCTCACACCCTAAGGCCTGAGCAGGTCTTTGTGACCAGACACCAGCTCTGTCAGGGCACATGGACAGCTATGGGGACAGGCCAGCCCAGGAGGTCTCTGAAGGACTGGTCTGGTACCTGCCACCTTACAAACCCCAAACTATTGACCACCTCCTCTTCCTAATCAACTTTCCTCTGGGTTGGGTATGTATTGTTTACACCAGAGATAACCAAGGGCAACCTGGTCCATTCTGCTGCCTTGTTTTCTTTGGCCTATGCAGTGATGTGTGTGTGCGTGTGTTTGTTATTAACATTTAGAAATTGAAAGATTTTTACATAAAAATATGAATTTTGGATTTGCTTTAAAAAAAAGAGACAATCTGGCATCACATGGCAGCCTTCTAGGCTGGAGATGAGTGGTGGCTCCTCCTTTACCCTTTGCTTGTGCTGTCCAGTCACCCTGGCCCCACCTGGACCACTGACCCTCTTTTTATCCATTTACTTGTACATCTGGTGTCTGAAGACATCTGGGATTGTGTCCCTTGCTTAACTTAAGCCTCCAGAAAACCAAACTGCTTTATAAATCTGTCCCCCAAATAATCAGGACTATGTGACCTACATTTATTTTTATAAAGAATGCTATTCTAATTATTTTGAGTTTCTCTTTTTACCCTTTAAGGAAGGATATCTATAGTGAGAGTAATGCCACAAATACAAGAATAGTTTCAATATTAAAAATATATAAATTAATATAATTCACTATATTAATGGATGAAAAAGAAAATTACATGATAATCTCCAAGTATGTAGAAAAATTTGATGAAATTTAACATGCATTTCCAGTAAGAAGAATTTTAATAAAATAAGAATAAGTTAATAGTTTATTAACTTGTTAAAATTTATTTCAAAACAATAGCCAGCATAATGCTTGATAGGATGTGCTAGAGGTATTCTCATTAAAGCGAAGAAGAAGACATTAATGTTCTTTATGCTAATAGTATTGTATCCATTCTCTTTTCCTTCCATTTAGTAATAGAACGCCCCTGAAGGGTCACATGGTTGCTCAGCTAAGTCTATATTTTCCAACTTCATTGCTAGGTGTGGTTGTGACCATATGACTAAGTTTTGTCCAAAGAATTGTAAGCAAAATGATGTATCCAATTTCCAGGTAACCTCCTTGAAGACAGAACTGTTCTGGACTTGCTTTTCTCTTCTTGTTAGCTGGAAAACGTTGCAAATAGAGCAGCCTTTCTGAAAGCAAAGGCAGAAGCAATATACTGAGTGCAGCCCAGCCCTGGGCCACTCACTTTGGGATTTCTATGTGATAGGGAAATAAACTTCCACCTTATTTAAACCATTGAATTTTTACATCTTCCTTTTTTAGTAGCTTAGTCTATACCTTTACTAATACAGCCTCTATTATTTAATATTGTCTAGGAGGTACTGTCTAGAAGAAGCAGATAAGAAAAATAGTATAAAATTATAAGTAGGTAAAACTATCTTCTTTGCAGATTATGTAACTCTATACATGGAAAACCCAAGAGAATCCATTGAAAGATCACTACAAATAAGACAATTTACTAAATCACTTGAGTAAAAGGTAATATAAAAATGCCAATAGCTTTTCCGTTTACAAACATCAACTAGTTACAAAATATAATGAAAGTTTCCACTTACAATAATAACAAAAATACACGTAGAATAAAGTTAATAAGAAGTATGCATGTGTATGTATGCACATATACACACAGTATAATCAATGAAATCTAATACCAACTCTAATAGCAAATAGTAAATCTAATAGCAATTTGATTATCTATCATCATTTGCTTAAAAATATATGAAAAACCTCACCTCAAAAAGATAATTCACATCATTTCTTTTTCTCTTTAAACGCATATTTCCATTCTACTCCTCCTATAAACGTTTATCTCTTTACATATATTGATAGTGTTTATTGACTACTTATTATATTTCTCTGCTATAAAATTATGAATATAAACTGAAATTGTTTAAAAAAATATTTTCTATGAACATAAGATTCTAATTGTTAAAAATTTTTCTTGAAAAAAAGTGATGTCAGCATAATGGTGGAGTGAACTTTACCAGTAATCTTCCCCCTCCAACATAAAATGAAAAAATATCCACACTCCAATAGAAGACATTCAAACACAACACAAATAACATCAGAGAGACATGCAGCCATATGACGGAGGGTGGAGAGGCTGGAGCCCCTCTAGGAGAGGGTAGAACAGGGTAAGAGAAAACTTCACTCCCTCCCCTAAAGACAGCAATCCAAGATGGCGGGAGGCCTCTGAGAGGGAAGGAACGAGGGAGGGGACGTTTATTCACCAGAACATCAAGGATCCTTGAGGGCCCAGGCAGCCTAGAGGGGAGGCCCCTACTGGGGAGAGAGCTTTTGTGGGGGGTGACCTCATCAAGCCAACACCCCAGGAGAGCAGACAGCAAGAAAACCCTCAGAGCACACAGGAGAAAGTGCCCCTCCCTTGGCCTGCCCAGCATGGCTCCACTGCCTGGGATCTCAGGTGAAGGCAGAGGGCTCAGAATACATGGCTCTTGACCCCTACCACAGTGGTGATAGGCAGTAACTGTGACCAAATAACATCAGGATGCAAAAAACCAGAGCCACCTCTTTTATCAATATCAAACATTATATTAGATCTCCAGACCAGATAGAAAATGACAAGTACCAATAAATCCATCCTGAGGACACAGAAATATGTAATCTAAATGACAATGAATTCAAAATATCATCAGAAAGCTCAATGAGGTAAAAGAGAATGGAGAGAAACAATTCAATGAGTTCAGGAGCTACTTCACAAAAGAGATTGAAACTATAAAGAAGAATCTATCAGAAATATTAGAGATGAAAGACACAATGGAAGAAATAAAAACAAATGTGGATTCCCTGAATGCTTGAGTGGATGTCTTATAGGAGCATATCAGCATAACCAAAGACAGACATGTTGAAATGCTCCAGATAGAGGAGGAGAGAGAACTAAGACCAAAAAGAAATGCAGAAAGTCTCTGAGAAATATCCAACACAATTAGGAAATACAATGTAAGTATTATAGGTATTCCAGAAGGAGAAGAGAAGGAGAATGGAGCAGAAAGTGTGTTCAAAGAAATAATAGCAGAGAACTTTCCAAACCTAGGGAAAGAGATGGATATCCATGTGGAAGAGGCTTCCAGATTTCCTAGATATGTTAATGCAAAAAGACCTACTGGAAGCATATAGTAGTAAAACTGGCAAATTCAATGACAAAGAAAGAATACTAAGGGCAACAAGGCAGAAGAAAATAATCTACAAAGGAACTCCTATCAGAATTTCAGTGGATTTCTCTGCAGAAACCTTACAGGCTAGGAGAGAATGGAATGACATATTCAAATCTTTGGAAGACAAAATTTTTCAGCCAAGAATACTCTATCCAGCAAAAATATCATTCAGGTATGATGGAGAAATAAAAACTTTGCCAGACAAACATAAGCTAAGAGGCTTTGTAGCCATGAGACCCTCCCCCTACAAGAAATCCTCAAGAAGACCCTCATACTTGAGAAAAAAAAACAACAGGGAGAAAGGGGCTACAAAGCATGAGGGAAGGGGATAAAGAGGTTGACAGAATCAGAATAGGATAGCATATACTCAAGTATTAGCATTAAAGATAAAGGGAAGGAAAACACCAAAAACAAAGATGATCTTGTCATTTTAACCACAAACTCATAACACAAGATGGAATAAAATGTGACAAAGACCATTTACGAGGGGAGGAGGAAAGTCTGTGAATCGGTTTAGACTAAGGAAATAAGAGGCCATCAGAAAATGGACTATCTCATACACGAGATTCTGAATGCAAACCTCATGGTAATCACCATTTTTAAGCAAAAAAGAAGAACAGAGACACAAATACTAAATGAGAAAACAAAGAAACATATCATAAAAAAACTACATAATTCAATGGGTAGACCAAAACACACAGGATAAGAAACAAAGGAAATGCAGGAGAACCGAAAAATGAGTGATAAAATACCAGCATTGAGCCCTCATATATCAATAATCACCCTAAATGTAAATGGATTGAATTCTCCAATAAAAATACACAGAGTGGTGAGATGGATTAAAGAATAAGACCCAACAATATGCTGCCTCCAGGAAACACATCAGAGTTCCAATGACGAACACAGGCTTGGAGCGAAGGGATGGAAGACAACACTCCAAGCTAACGGCAAACAGAATAAAGCAGGTGCTGAAATACTTATATCAGACAAAGTAGACTTCAAGATAAGGCAGGTAAAGAGAGACAAAGAGGAACAGTATATAATGATCAGAGGGACACTCCATCAAGTAGAAATAATGCTTATAAATATCTATGCACCCAACACATGAGCACCAAAGTTCATAAAGCAACTATTAATAAGCCTAAAAGAAGATATTAATAATAACACAATAATAGTAGAGGACCTCGACAGTTCACTGACATCAAGGGATAGATCACCCAGACAGGAAATCAACAAAGAAACAGTGTAATTAAATGAAAAGCTGGACCAGTTGGACTTAATAGACAGATATAGGACACTCCATCCAAAAACAGCAGAATGCACATTCTTCTCAAGTGTCCACAGAACAATCTCAAGGATAGACCATATGTTGGGGAACAAGGCAAGACTCAATAAATTTAAGAAGACTGAAATAATAACAAGCATCTTTTCTGATCACAATGCTATAAAGGTAGAAATTAATCACAAGAAAAAAACAGAGAGGGACAAAGAGATGGAGACTAAACAACATGCTATTGAACAAACAATGGATAATTGAAGAAATTAAAGGAGAAATCAAAAAATATCTGGAGACAAATGAAAATGTAAACATACCATGCCAAATCATATGGGATGCAGCAAAAGCCATCTTAAGAGGGAAATTCATTGCAATACAGACTCACCTTAATAAACAACAAAAACCCCAAATAAGCAACCTCAAATTACACCTAACTAAATAAGAAAAAGTGGAGCAAATAAAGTCCAAAGTCAGCAGGAGGAGAGAAACAATAAAAATCAGAGCAGAAATAAATGCTATTGAAACAAAAAAGGCAGTAGAAAGGATCAATGAAACAAAGAGCTGGTTCTTTGAGAAGATAAAGAAAATTGATAAACCCCTAGCCAGACCTACAAAGAAAAAAAGAGAGAAAGCTCAGATAAACAAAATTAGAAATAAAAGAGGAGAAATAACAATGGATACCACAGAAATAGAACAGACTATAAGAGAATACTACAAAAACTATATGCCAACAAAATGGACAATCTAGAGGAAATGGATAAATTCTTAGACTCTTAAACCTCCCAAAGCTGAATCAAGAAGAAACAGATAATCTGAATAGATCAATCACAATGAAAGAGATTGAAACAGTAATCAAAAGCATCCCAAAGAATAAAAACCCAAGACCAGACAGCTTCCCTGGGGAATTCTACCAAACTTTCAGAGAGGATTTAATACTTACTCTTCTCAAGCTATTCCAAAAAATTAGGGAAGATGAAACACTTCCTAACACATTTTATGAGGCCAACATCACTCTAATACCAAAGCCTGACAAGAACAACACAAAAAAGGAAAGCTACAGGCCAATATTGCTGATGAACATAGATGCTAAAATCCTCAACAAAATATTGACAACCTGAATACAGCAATACATCAAAAGGATCGTATACCATGATCAAGTGGGATTTATACCAGGGGCACAAGGATGGTTCAACATCCACAAATCAATCAACGTGATACACCACATTAACAAACTGAGGAATAAAAACCACATGATCATCTCAATAGATGCATAGAAAGCATTTGACAAGATCCAACAGCCATTTATGATAAAAACTCTTAACAAAATGGGGACAGAAGGAAATCACCTGAACATAATAAAGGCCATATATGACAAACTCACAGCCAACATGACAGTCAATTGGCAAAAACTGAACGCCATCCCCCCGAGAACAGGAACAAGACAAGAATGCCCACAATCACCACTCTTATTCAACATAGTACTGGAGGTTTTGGCCAGAGCAATTAGGCAAGAAAAAGAAATGAAAGGAATCCAAGTAGGGAGAGAAGAAGTGAAACTCTTGCTGTTTGCAGACAACATGATCTTATATCTAAAAAACATAAAGAATCCATTGGAAAACTATTAGAAATAATTAACAACTACAGTAAAGTTGTGGGGTACAAAATCAACTTACAAAAATCAGTTGCATTTTTATACTCTAATAACGAACTTAAAGAAAGAGAACTCAAGAATATAATTCCATTTGCAATCGCAACCAAAAGAATAAAGTACCTAAGAATAAATTTAATGAAGGAGGTGAAGGACTTATGCAATGAAAACTATAAGACATTAGAAGGAGTTCTCGTCAAGATGGCGCTGTGAGCAGACATTGAACTCGCCTCCTCCCACAAACACAACCAGGTTACAACAATTTTAGGAAGAATCACCCTGGATTGAAAACTGAAAACTGGATAAAAAGAACCCGCACAACAAGGGACAGTCCTGACAAAAGGAGAAGAGGCAGTAACTCCAGCCAGAGAGGAAAAAAGCCACCTTTGGGAGCAGCGGAGCTTCTCAGCTGGCCAGGCGGGAGCCAACCTAAGGTATGCAGCCCTCCCTGGAGGAGTGAGGTCCAGAGCGGGGGCAATACTGCTATAACCATCCTTCGGACTCAGCCCAACTGAGAGTGGGGTCTTACTGTCCGGCTTTGCTGGCTATTAACTGCAGCGAGGACACCCCAGAAAAGCTATCGGCAGAAAGCCGAAAAGATTCGGGTCTTAAAGGGCCCACACACAAACTCACTCATTGCAGCAACCTAAAATCACCAGAGAGGAGGCTGACTGTCCTTTGGTGAAACGAGACTCACCTGGTGGGCTCTGGGGGCATATTGGTGAGAGGAGGATCCTCTCCGGAGACTGAGACATTGGTGGGGGCCATTGTTCTGAGCTGGTCCAGGCATGCTGATATGGACACAGATGGGGGCCGTTGAGGTGCATCTCTTGGGCTGTTAGCCCAGGGGTCTGCCACACCCACTAGAGCACAGATTTACTCCAGTTCAGCCAGGGCAGGCAACCCACCTTAGGGACTGGCCCCACCTAACAGCAAGCCCTCAGGCTACTTTTCAGCCTGCATTGACTGAGTGCCTTATCCTCTACAGGCAGGCAAAGGTGTCTGCCTCTGTGGGGCAGGGCCTGTGTGAGGACCAGGTGAACTGTGGGGGGCATTGGGGCAGAGGTGGGGGCCTCTGCAGTGTGGCGGTGGGGTACACTCCAGGAAGTGTGCACGGACCAGGACTGTGTTGACAGTGTATGTGGTCCAGAGTGGGGTGAGGCTTATCAGCAGCAGAAGACTTGTGTTTCACAAATAGCCATAAAAAGGATCAGCCCCACCTTCCAAAGCCTAAAACAACTGAGTGCCTCCATGCCAAGGGCTAGCTCTACTCAGCTGCACTCCTAAGAGAACTGACATCAGCCTTGTTGGCCTCAGGCCTATCACAATTGTATGCCCCTGAGCCTAGCAACCAGCTACACTGGGTACCAACCCAATTAAGAGGACAATTGCAATAAGAGTGTGCTAATAGGTGGGACCAAGATGGTGGAGTGTGTGGTCTTCTTTGTCTCTCCTGTTGAATCTACAACTAATTGGACATTCACCGATTAACAAAGGATATCCAGATAGCATCTCAAGATGCCTAAGAGTCTCGTGCTACTATACATTGGAAGGCGGACGGACTTTCGCCCGGGAGGAGGTGGAAATAGATGAAAACTCTCTGAACCCCAACCCCCGGACAGCCTAATTCCTGCAGGAGGCTTTCTTCCAGCGGACTCCCCCACAGCATCGCCACACACCAAGGGCGGGAGTGTACGCCCACCAACAGAGCGACGGTGGAAACAGGTGACAACAGCCCTACTCAAGCCCCCCACGATTACACCTAAGCCCAGGGGGAATCCCCAGGGTCCAGCACCCACCAGCAGGGAAGGCCTCCACTCACCATTAGCAGGGAGGTCCCTCCCAGAATCCAGAATAAACGGAAGCTCTGGGCGGACGGATTCCCCGGCATGGCACCAGACCGCAAGCTGCTGCTGGGCCCATGGTCTCCGGCACACGGGTCAGTGCAGGGGACATCTGGACTTCCTGTGGACGTGCTTGGGGACACGGTTGGAGGTCTAGAGCCCAGCTCTGTGGCCCAGGGGGAGGCTCCGGGGTCCCACACCTCCCCAGCAGGGAAAGCCTCTGCTTGCCATTAGCTGGGAGGTGCCGCCCAGAATCCAGAACAAAGGGAAGCTCCTGGTGGGTGGATTCCCTGGCACTGCACCAGACCGCCAGCTGCTGCTGGGCCCACGGTCTCCAGCGCACGGGTTGGTGCAGGGGGTGCCCGGATTTCCTGTGGACGTGCTTGGGGACTGGGTGGAGCTCCAACACCTGGCTCTGCGGCCCGGGGGGACACTCCAGGGCCCCGCAACCCCCCAGCAGGGAGGGCCTCTGCTCACCATTGGCAGGGAGGCCCCGCCCAGCACTTGGAACACCAGGAAGCTCCCTAGAGCAGAATTCCCCACAAGCAGCAGCTTACAAGCCACTGCCAGGCCCATGGACTCTGGCCTTGTCCCAGGCGAGGCAAGGGGCTCCCAGAGATCCCATGAGAGTGGAGTGGGGCAGAGTGGAGCTCTGATGAAATGGTTACATAGCCCAGGGGGGAACTCCAGGTTCCTACAGCAGCCTCATCAAAAGCCTCTGCACAGCACTAGTGGAGAGTCCCGACTGGCAATCACAAGGCAGGAAGGCCCTGAGGCAAAAGTAGCACAGCTAGGTGAGCTAACAACAGACTGCAGAAGATACCCATAGCTCTGCTGGGGCCTATAGTGGCCAAGTGCGATCTTGTGGGCTCTGTTAGGGACAAAGCGGCAATTATAGGTGATCTTGCTCCTGGCTGCTGGGAAAACCCACAACACCGCTGCAGACCACAAGGAGGGAGTGCGTCTAAGTGGGCTGCAACAGTAGGCAGCAGTAGCCTGAGGCCCCCTTGCGATTGTCCCCACAACCGACGAGGGACCCCACAGGACCATTGTGACTATGAGGAGGGGTCCAGGTCCAGTCACTAACAGCTGACAGGGTTCCTGGTTGGTGCAGTCTAAACAGCTGCCCCCCCCCCCACACACCAGTTGCAACAAGTGGAAGCAGTGACTAAACTCTATCTCTATGCAGAGGCACAAATCCACACCATCAAGCAGTATGAAAAAATATATTAAATCTCCAGAGCAGAAGGAAAATGATAAGCACCCAGAAAACAATCCCAAAGACAATGAAATCTATAACCTAAATGATGATGATTTCAAAACTGCCATTATTAAAAAACTCAATGAGTTAAAAGAGAATTCAGATAGACAACTCAATGAGTTCAAGAGCTATGTCACAAAAGAGCTTGATACTATAAAGAAGAACCAATTAGAAATACTGGAGATGAAGAACACAACGGAGGAGATTAAGAAAAATCTGGACTCTCTGAACAGTAGGGTCGATAATATGGAGGACAGAATTAGCAATTTGGAAGATAGGAATATAGAAATGCTGCAGACAGAGGAGGAGAGAGAACTAAGACTAAAAAGAAATGAAGAAACTCTCCGAGAATTATCCAACTCAATTAGAGATGCAACATAAGGATTATAGGTATACCAGAGGGAGAAGAGAAGGAGAAGGGAGCAGAAGGTCTGTTCAAAGAAATAATAGCTGAGAACTTTCCAAACTTGGGAAGAGAGATGGAACTCCATGTGACAGAAGCCAATAGATCTCCAAACTTTATTAAAGCAAGAAGACCAACCCCAAGGTATACAGTAGTGAAACTAGCAAAAGTCAATGACAAAGAGAAAATACTAAGGGCAGCCAGGCAGAAGAAAATAACTTACAAAGGAAACCCCATAAGGCTATCAGCAGATTTCTCAGGAGAGACCTTACAGGCTAGAAGAGATTGGAATGAAATATTCAAAACACTGAAGGACAAAAACCTGCAGCCAAGAATACTCTACCCAGTGAAAATATCCTTCAAATACGATGGAGAAATAAAAACTTTCCCAGATAAACAAAAGTTAAGGGAGTTCATCGCCACAAAACCTCCTCTTCCAGAAATGCTCAGGAAGAACCTCATTCCTGAAAAATCAAAAAAAGGAAAGGGGTTACAAAATCCAGAACAAAGGAGATAAGCAGAAGGACAATAACACAAAGTAATAGCTCTCCATCAGGACAAAATGCAAAAGAACTGGAAAACAAGTGATAAAATGGCAACAGTAGGCCCCCACGTTTCAATAATCACTCTAAACGTGAATGGATTGAATTCTCCAATCAAAAGGCACAGAGTGGCAGGATGGATCAAAGAACAAGATCCAACAATATGCTGCCTCCAGGAAACACACCTCAGCCCCAAAGACAAACACAGACTCAGAGTGAAGGGATGGAAGACAATACTCCAAGCTAATAATGAACAAAAGAAAGCAGGTGTTGTCATACTTATATCAGACAAAGTAGACTTCAAAGCAAAACAGATAAAGAAAGACAAAGAGGGGCAGTATATAATGATGAAAGGGATGCTCCACCAAGATGACATAACACTTATAAATATATACACACCTAACACAGGAGCACCAAAATTTGTAAAGAAACTATTAACAAAACTAAAAGGAGACATCAACAGCAATACAATAATAATAGGGGACCTCAACACCCCATTAACACCAATGGACAGATCATCCAGACAGAAAATCAACAAGGAAACTATAGAATTAAACGAAAAATTAGATCAGATGGACCTAATAGATATATATAGGACACTTCATCCAAAAACAGCAGGTTACACATTCTTCTCAAGTGTGCATGGAAAATTCTCAAGGATAGACCATATCTTTGGAAACAAAGCAAGCATCAATAAGTTCAAGAGGGTTGAAATAATATTAAGCATCTTTTCTGATCATAATGCTATGAAACTAGAAATCAACTACAAGAATAAAGCTGGGAAAGGGCCAAAAATGTGGAGACTAAACAACACGCTACTGAACAAACAATGGATTATTGAAGAAACAAAAGAAGAAATCAAATATTATCTGGAGACAAATGAAAATGAAAACACACTGTACCAAATGATTTGGGACACAGCAAAGGCAGTCCTAAGAGGGAAATTCATTGCAATACAGGCTCACCTCAATAAGCAAGAAAAATCTTACATAAACAACCTCAAATGACACCTAATGGAATTAGAAAAAGAAGAACAAACAAAGCCCAAAGTCAGCTGAAGGAGGGAAGTAATAAAAATCAGAGCAGAAATAAATGATATTGAAACAAAAAAGACAGTAGAAAGGATCAATGAAACAAAGAGTTGGTTCTTCAAAAAAATTAACAAAATCGACAAACCCTTAGCCAGACTCACTAAAAAAAAAGAGAGATGTCTCAAATAAATAAAATTAGAAACGAGAGAGGAGAAATCACAACAGATAGTGAAGAAATACAAAGGATCATAAGAGAATACTATGAAAAACTATATGCCAACAAATTGAACAACCTAGAAGAAATGGATAAACTCCTAGACTCATACAACCTACCCAAACTGAATCAGGAAGAAATAGAGAATCTGAATAGACCAATCACAAGTAAAGAAATAGAAACAGTAATCAAAAACCTCCCCAAAAATAAGAGTCCAGGACCAGACGGCTTCTCTGGAGAATTCTACCAAACATTCAAAGAAGATTTAATACCTATCCTTCTCAAACTATTCCAGAAAACAGAGGAAGATGGAGCACTCCCTAATACATTCTATGAAGCCAACATCACCCTGATCCCCAAACCTGACAAGGACAACACAAAGAAGGAGAACTACAGGCCGATATCACTGATGAACATAGATACAAAAATCCTCAACAAAATTTTGGCAAACCAAATACAGCAAAATATCAAAAAGATTATACACCATGATCAAGTGGGATTTATACCAGGGACACAGGGATGGTTTAATATCCACAAGTCAATCAACGTGATTCACTACATTAACAAAATGAGAAACAAAAACCACATGATCATCTCAATAGATGCAGAGAAAGCATTTGACAAGATCCAACATCCATTTATGATAAAAACCCTCAATAAAATAGGAATAGAGGGAAAGTACCTCAACATAATAAAGGCCATATATGACAAACCCACAGCCAACATCATACTCAACGGACAAAAACTGAAACCCATCCCTCTCAGAACAGGAACAAGACAAGGGTGCCCACTTTCACCACTCTTATTCAACATAGTACTGGAGGTTTTGGCCAGAGCAATTCAGCAGGAAAAAGAAATAAAAGGAATCCAAATAGGCAACAAAGAAGTAAAACTCTCGCTGTTTGCAGATGACATGATCTTATATATAGAAAACCCCAAAGAATCCATAGAAAAACTATTAGAAACAATCAACTACAGCAAAGTTGCAGGGTATAAAATCAACATACATAAATCAGTAGCATTTCTATATGCTAACAATGAACTAACAGAAAAAGATCTCAAGAACTCAATCCCATTCACGATCACAACAAAAAGAATAAAATACCTTGGGATAAATTTAACCAAGGAACTGAAAGATCTATACAACGAAAACTACAAGACCTTCTTGAAAGAAATCGACGACGACATAAAGAGATGGAAAGACATTCCATGCACATGGATTGGAAGAATAAACATAGTTAAAATGTCCATACTACCTAAAGCAATCTACAGATTCCATGCTATCCCGATCAGAATTCCAATGTCATTCTTTACAGAAATCGAATAAAGAATCCAAAAATTCATATGGGGCAACAAAAGACCCCGAATTGCTAAAGTAATCCTGAGAAAGAAGAACAAAGCTGAAGGCATCACAATCCCTGACTTCAAAACATACAACAAAGCCACAGTAATCAGAACAGCATGGTACTGGTACAAAAACAGGTGCACAGATCAATGGAACAGAATTGAAAGGCCAGAAATAAAACCACACATCTATGGACAGCTAATCTTTGACAAAGGATCTGAGGGCCTAAGTGGAGGAAAGAAAGTCTCTTCAACAAATGGTGCTTGGAAAACTGGACAGCCACATGTAAAAGAATGAAAATCAACCATTCTTTTTCACCATTTACTAAAATAAACTCAAAATGGATCAAAGACCTAAAGATTAGGCCTGAAACAATAAGTCTTCTAGAAGAGAATATCGGCAGTACACTCTTTGACATCAGCTTCAAAAGAATCTTTTCGGACACCATAACCCCTCACATGAGGGAAACAATAGAAAGAATAAACAAATGGGACTTCATCAGACTAAAGAGCTTCTTCAAGGCAAGGGAAAACAGGATTGAAACAAAAAAACAGCCCACTAATTGGGAAAAAATATTCACAAGTTATTTATCTGACAAAGGGTTAATCTCCATAATATACAAAGAACTCACACAGCTCAACAACAAAAAATCAAACAACCCAATTACAAAATGGGCAGGGGACATGAACAGACATTTCTCCAAAGAAGATATACGGATGGCCAATAGACACATGAAAAGATGCTCATCATCACTAATTATCAGGGAAATGCAATCAAAACTACACTAAGATATCCCCTTACACCTGTTAGAATGGCAAAAATGTCCAAAACCAAGAGTGACAAATGCTGGAGTGACTGTGGAGAAAAGGGAAGCCCCATACACTGTTGGTGGGAATGCAAACTGGTGCAGCCACTATGGAAAACAGTATGGAGATTCCTCAAAAAGTTAAAAATAGAAATACCTTATGACCCAGCCATCCCACTACTGGGTATCTAGCCTAAGAACCTGAAATCACCAATTCCAAAAGTTCCATGTACCCCTATGTTCTTCGCAGCATTATTCACAATAGCCAAGTCATGGAACCAACCTAAGTGCCCAGCAACTGATGATTGGATAAAGAAGATGTGGTGTATATATATACAATGGAATACTACTCAGCCATAAAAAGGACAAAGTCGTCCCATTCACAACAACATGGATAGACCTTGAGAGTATTATGTTGAGTGAAATAAGCCAGACAGAGAAAGACAAACTCTGTATGACTCCACTCATAGGTGGTAGTTAACATATGGACAAAGAGAACTGATCGGTAGTTGCCAGGGGAAAGCGGGGGGGAGGGCACTAGGGGTGAAGTGGTGTACCTACAACATGACTAATAATGATGTACAACTGTAATTTCACAAGGATGTTAATTTTCATAACCTTAATTTAAAAAAAAAACTATAAGACATTACTGAAAGAAATAGATAATGAGAAAAAGAGATGGAAAGAGATTCCATGCACATGGATTGGAAGAATAAACATAATTAAAATGTCCATACTACCCAAAGCAATCCACAGATTCAATGTAATCCAAATCAGAATCCCAAAGACATTCTTCACGGAAATAGAACAAAGAATCCTAAAATTCATATGGGGCAACCAAAGACCCTGAATTGCAAAAGCAATCCTGAGGAAAAAAACAAAGGTGGAGGCATCACAATCCCTGACTGCAAAATGTACTACAAAGCCATAGCGATCCAAACAGCAAGGTACTCGTACAGAAATAGGCACATAGATCAATGGAACAGAACTGAAAGCCCAGAAATAAAACTGCACATCTACAGACAGCTAATCTTTGACAAAAGTGCCAAAAACATACAACAGTGAAAAGATAGTCTCTTCAATAAATGGTGTTGGGAAAACTGGACAGCCACATGCAAAAGAATGAAAATGGACCATTATCTCATGCC
The DNA here is from genome assembly GCF_041296235.1 of Equus asinus. NCBI lineage: Eukaryota > Metazoa > Chordata > Mammalia > Perissodactyla > Equidae > Equus > Equus asinus. Next base: position 15,176,141 of record NC_091813.1, read on the forward strand.
ATACACAAAAATAAACTCAAAGTGGATCAAAGACTTGAAGATAAGTCCTGAAACCATAAAACGCCGGGAAGATAATATAGGTAGTACACTTAAAAGGATCTTTTTGAATACCACGTCTTCTCAGACAAGGGAAACAAGAAAAAATAAACAAGTGGGACTTCATCAGACTAAAGAGCTTCTGCAAGGCAAAAGAAACTAGGATCAAAACAAAAAAACAGCCCACCAATTGGGAGAAAATATTTGCAAATTGTATATCTGACAAGAAGTTAATCTCCACAATATATAAGGAATTCACACAACTGAACAATAAAAAAAAAACAGCCCAATCAAAAAGTGGGCAGAGGAGATGAAGACACATTTTTCCAAAGAAGATATACAGATGGCCAATAAACACACGAAAAGATGTTCAACATCACAAATCATCAGGCAAACGCAAATCAAAACTACACAAAGATACCACCTTATGCCTGTCAAAATGGCTATAATCACTAAGACTAAAAATAACAAATAGTGGAGAGAGTGTGGAGAAAAGGGAACACTCATACACTGCTGGTGGGAATGCAAGCTGGTGCAGCCACTATGGAAAACAATATGGAGATTCCTAAAAAAACGAAAAACAGAAATACCATATGACCCAGCTATCACACTACTGGGTATCTACCCAAACAACGTGAAATCAACAATCCAAAGTAACATACGCACCCCTATATTCATTGCAGCACTATTCACAACAACGGAGACATGGAAACAATCCAACTGCCCATCGACCGATGACTCAATAAAGATGATGTGGTATATATGCACAATGGAATATTACTCAGCCAGAAAAAAGACAAATTCATCCCATTTGCAACAACATGGATGGACCTGGAGGGAATTATGCCAGCCAAAATAAGCCAGACTGAGAAAGACAAACACCAGATCATTTCACTTATATGTGGAATATGAAAAACACAGGGACAAAGAAAATAGTTCAGTGGTTACCAGGGGAATGGGAGTGGAGAGTTTGCACAGCGGGTGAAGCAGAGCACTTATGTGGTGACAGTCAAGACATAATGTATAACTGAAATCTCACGTTGATGTAAAACTATTCTGAACTCAATTAGGGGCCGACCCAGTGACACAGCAATTAAGTGTGCATGCTCTGCTTCTTGGCGGCCCCGGGTTCACTGGTTCGGATCCCAGGTGTGGACATGGCACTGCTTGGCAAAAGCCATGCTGTGGTGGGCATCCCATGTATAAAGTAGAGGAAGATGAGCATGGATGTTAGCTCAGGGCCAGTCTTCCTCAGCAAAAAGAAGAGGATTGGCAGTAGTTAGCTCAGGGCTAATCTTCCTCAAAAAAAAAAAAATAATGAACTCAATTAAAAAAATAAAATAATTTTTCTTCTCAATTTGTGTATCACTAAAATTATTAGTTGTACAAAACTGATATAACTATTCACAGATATGAAAAGTAAAAAAAAAAAATGGAAATATACCTCTTAATGAGATAGATGTAGCTTTTTTTTCCAAATAGTTTCGGGATTCATGGATGATTTTTACTTATTTCTGGAATGACTCTACATTTATTATCAATTTGATTCCAATCCCAATCATAGTTTCAATCAGTGATAAATCTTGTTAAAACAAGCAAATAGTACGTGGGAATGGAAGTTTTGTTGTAGCAATGTCATTCAATTCTTCAGTGGCCTTCTGAACTCTATGCCAAAAATCTACCAGCTGAGATTTACTTAGTCTTTCTTTCAATTGTGTCAAAGGCAAAGTACTAGAAACCCCCTAATTTGAGAAATTCTTTAGAATCACCATTTTCTCAACACTTAATCAATATTACAAATTTCCCCTTTGGCAACTTTGGGGATTTTTATGCCTCAGGCAAGCACCATGATAAAAATCCAGATAAGTGAGGAACGCATTTTTTTTTAATGAAAAAGTAGGGGGAACTAATTTTGAAAGGAGGCTCCTTGAGTCTCAGACAAATATGTAGGGAAGAGGAGGCACCAGAAACTCACTCCCTTAAAATGATGCTTGCATGGGCGTTCCCCAGAAAGATGTCGGGTACTGCAGGACTCCACACAGCTCAGTTTGAAGACTCTTCTTTTAAATCAGATAATATTTTGTATATACCTTTCTACCCCGAAGACCAGAAGTTAGAAAGTGCATCTCAAAAATGTCTGGAGAAGGCTTATTGTATATGCTATTTTTAGGAACGCTATCAGTGTTAATATTTATTTCACATTATGTTTTTGTTATGTGCTTTTAGTTTTCTTTTTGCGAGTTGGGAATTCGTTCAGACCACCAAACTTTACTTCTTTCTTTCAGAGCTTCCTTTACTCTTTACTCATATAATGGCACACAGAAGGCTGATAAGTGAAGGAATAAATACTTTTTCCTAGTCAACCATCCCCTGACAGGAGTGCAGCTATGACACCAGTGCTTGGAATGAACAGGCCCTTCTCTCAGGAAAGCAATGCGGCCTTCCTGTTTTCACAATGGTAGCATCTCAGAGGCATCATGTTTCATTTTCAAGGCTCAAATTTCTAGATTCTTAGTTTTAAAATTGAAATTGCTTTTTTTTAGGTTTTAAACTTAAAAAGGGTCATCAAAACATTGTTAGTATCTCAAGAATGTGTGTGTGTGCATGTGATGGAGAAATAAGGGACTTTCTTTGAATAACACCAACATGACAGTATTGTTAGTTGAACACTGAGCACAGTATGTGTGGAAAGAAATTATGATACCAATGCCATTTGCTGGAAGTGATTTGGCAATAAATGTGAGAGAAAGCAAATTTTTAAATAAATCTGGAAATAAATATGTCATTGTATATATATCATCTTGAAACACCCAGAAATTCAGGATGTGGATAAAAACATATAGTCATCTTGTATGCAAAAAAGTAGAATAAAGAAATAGACTCTTTCTCTCCTCAATATGAAGAGGGAAATAAGATAAAAAACAAAACAAAACAATGTAGTCACTCTCTCCCAAGGTAGTTATGCATTTGAGAATACCTAATCTATTTTCTGTCCAGTAGAGAGCACACAAAGCGTGTGATGCTCTCATGAGATCCCTGCCTCAGAATTACAGGTACATGACTGCTAACACTGGGTCATCTCATCCAGGTCCAAGCTAAGTAAGAGCCCTCCAGAACATTGGTCTGGTGTTCTTTCCTGTATACCACATTCCTTCTCATACTTGTCTTGTGTATTAAGTAAAAAATTTATATATCAATTTACATGGGAGTTTATTTGGACACAAATAAAGATGTGTCGAGCTGTGGTCAACTGCCATGCTTTAAAAAATCTGTAGGAAAATGGTCTATCGTGTAGGAAGAAGTTGTTAATACAGGGACAAACTCGCAGCTTGAAGGTATGGTAAGCTTAGAATATCTGGAAAGAATATCCTAAGTGCTACCAGACAGACAAGCCTCATAATTGTCAGCAGCTCATGTGGCAGCAGCTCCTTATGGCAATATTAGTGAAATACAGAGATTTTGACTGGTAGACAAACTGAGGGAAAAGCTAAACCAAGAATCTCCAAGAGAAGATGAGGTGGTGTGAAGGAATATGCACGTGGTGCTCACCAAACTCCACCTCTGTCACCTTTCTCTTGTGCTTTCACTGGCCCAAAGAGAACAAAATATAAAGTGCCATCTAGTTATACAGCTAGAGAGTACATCTTACCACTTTTTTCTTAGTTAGCTGTGGTTTTTATTATTATTGTAAAAAACCTTTGAGTGCAGGTCACTTCTGCTTTGCAGATGCAGCATGTTCCCAGAAAATAGTTCTGAAGGAGGACTGCCAAGAGACGGCATCTTGAAAAGGCACACACTGTCCTGTTCTCTGTTTAGCCTCATTGACTGAAACCCATCCGTAACTGAGTAAGTGTGACTGGAAATGAAGAAAGAGGTGTAATAGGAAAGTGGTAAAATGAAGAATTTTGGCATATATATATGCGCCCTGAAAAAAATGTTCACCTTTCTTCTTTGTAAAATTACTATGCACAAGGGTAGATTCATAGAGTAGATTAAAATGCTGTCTTCATGTATGCATCAATGACACTATTGATTCATCATCAACAAGGCATTGAGTTTAAGGCGATTTTTTTCCAGTAGTGATGTTGTCACAGGACAGCCACATTCTTTTATTTGGCTATCCTTACAGCCAAAGTCATACACTTGAATTGATAGACAAGAGTTAACCATGTAATTTGTGGCCAGGAAGCAGCCTGGAACTAACTCTCCCACGTGCGGTGAGCTTGGAGGTCAGCCTGGTCAGCTAGACTCTTGCCAGCTGAACTAACATATCACAGGCACTGTCATTAAGAATGATTTGATTCCCACTATTAACAATCTCTTGTAGTTTCCTTTAAAATGTATGCATTTATTGAAGTTAAAAGCTCTGTCATTGAGGAGTTACAAATAAGTTTGTATTTGGTTGTAATGTTTTTCTTAAAATATCAAGATTCCTCAGCAAATGAAATAACTGTTTTTTGAGTAAATTTGTAGATATCTTTCCTTCTATTATGAAATTTACTAAAACTTTAAATTTCAGTATTTATTAATTTAAAACAATTACTTTTAAAAATTGTAATTGAGTCATACTCTAGGTTGATTAGTAACCACATTAGGTGGTTTGTTTGGGGTTTTTCTGTGAGGAAGATCGGCCCTAAGCTAACATCTGTTGCCAATTTTCCTCTTTTTGCTGAGGAACACTGTCCCTGAGATAACATCTGTGCCAATCTTCCTCTATTTCATATGTGGGACGCTGCCACAGCATGGCTGATGAGCAGCACCTGGGATCCCAACCTGCGAACTCCAGGCCACTTGAAGCAGAGACTGCAAACATAACCATTGTGGCACTGGGCTGACCCCCATGTAACCACATTAGTTTTATTTTAGAAACAATGTGGAGATACATGTCATCATGTCTCCTTGTGTTTACAGTTGAATTAGACAACGTAGTATAGTGACAAGAACTTGGAATTTAGAGTTGGGCGATCTGGTTCTTATTCTAATCCCGTAATCTAAGGATCTTTGTGACCTTGACACAGCATGTTATCCACTGCACAAATAAGAAACCACGTTAGTATGTACAGAAATAAGGCAGATTGAGTCCTAAGTATCAGTGGTGACAAAGGGGTGGCTTTGATGATCTTCAGCTCCCCCATAATCACCCCTATAATTTCCATAAGTCCTTCAACCCACTCTGATTTGGATAATGAATAATTTTCCCGACTTTGTTTAAAATGCTGTACATGTGAAGCCTTAAAACAAGTCCTGTAGCCTTGCCCTCCAATCAGATTGCTCCTCTGAGCTGTTCCTGCAGAGAAATAATTCTGAACATAAAAGTGATGGTGCAGTTCAATAGGTAAGGCCATATTCCAAACCTCAGTTGGGGTTCAGAGTTGAGCTTTGGGGTGATCAGACCATCTCAGGAGAGGATGAATGTACAGTCTTGATGTGAAATGACATGGATCGAGGCCAGGTTGGGGCTTTGAGACAAAGATAAGGAATAAAGCCAAAAGCCCCTTCAAGGAAGCAGGCAGCGGGGTTTGGTACATATGAGAACATGGGGCACAGTAAGATGAAAACGTGAAAGATGATGGTACATTTTCTGGTGTGAAAGGAATCATTTTATGGAAGAGAAAGATGAATCCAGCTATAGACATGTTGAGGCCTGAGTGGCCCTATGGTATCTGAGACAGGATGTTCTTTAGGTATCTTCAGACATGGGTTGAAATGCAGGTCAGAGATTACAACTGGAGACATTGATATAAGAGTAAATGAAAGATAACATTGCTCATCCTTATCTTTTCTCTTTACTACCATATTTACAAATCTTGTTGCTCCTTTGACAACAGTGGGGGTTTGGGGTTTTGCCATTACTTTCAGTTCAATCTTTTGCAGTGTTTCAACAGTTAACAACGTTTCCCATAGCTTAGGCCTCCTACACCTGAACATGTGTATGCCTACAAGTGATTCAAGGAGGTATGTTTCCATCACTTTCAGGCAGGCTGTGCTATTCTTTCTGTCCTCAGAAGTTCTGGCAAAGCTTCATGGTAAGTCTGGCTGGTATTGGAAATTTGATGGGAATAAAATCCAAAACCCTAAACAAGTCTCTTTTACACATTGTATAGACAAAGCAACCAGAAAAATGAAGGAATTTTTAAGATTTTCCAACAGCAATTTATGCCGCTGTCGAGATTTGATTATATTTAATCTCCTCTGGAAGTCTATATTTTGCATTTAAAGGGTATGAATAGCTTGTTTATTCTTTCCAGGAAATATTTGATGAGCTCTACTATGTTCCAGGTAATTTTCTAAGTGCTAGGCAAATAGTGGAAAACAAGATAGATGATACCCCAATTTACATACTGGGAGTGTAGATAGGCAAAATACATATGAACCAATAAATGGAAGGTGATTTTAGATGGAGTTAAGTCTATGACAAATATAACGGGATATTGTAATAAAGGCTCATAAGGATGTTGGGCTTAACTTAGAATGCACAGTCAATGAGGAGGTGTTTTGCATAAACAAGAATGTATTGGCAATGTGAGGGCATGGGGTCAGCATTCCAAAGAGAATGAAGGGAAAATGCAAAGGACCCAAGGCAAAGACAAAGTTAGCTGTTCAAGGAACATAAAGAAGTACAATGTGGCTGAAGCGTGGTAGGAGGAGGAGAGAGGCAGGAGATAGTGCTGGAGAGGTAGATGGAGACAGGTCACGTGGGGCCTTGTGGGCCATGGAAGATTGTCTGGATTCTATTGCTCTTGCAGTGGGAATTTAGGCCCAAGAACAAGATGTTGTGATGATTCTAATTAACCAAGCTTTCTGTAGTAATACTGCTGTTTTTCAGCAGATGAGCTTCTAAATTTCCATTTAAGTTAAACAGTCTCTACATTCTAGCATGTTTATGTTAGAGTATCCCAATATCAGGGTAGAAATGTACCTATACTAGTAGATTAAAGATTGCAGGGGATGTAATTGATCCTCACAGGATACTTGACTGGGTGTTCTGTTGACCCAGTGAGACTGTGGGAGGCAGTTCATCTTTGCCAGGCAGAGTAGTACTGTAAAGACAGAGACAGATCGCAATAAGCATGTTTTCACTGAATGGTGTATTGTTGACCAGTCTCTCAAATGGGTGTTTTTAAAGCTATAATCTGAACCTGAGTGTGAATTAAACTATATCTTTTAAAGCTGACTTTTGAAATGCGTAGGACTATTTTAAACATTGGAAAAACATCATTTCAATACTTTTTAAAATGATTTTCACAAATGATTTGACAATATCTTCCCCTTAAAAAATAATAGCAAAAGAACCAGTCTACCCTTAGCAAAACTTTTTTCTTTTGCATTGGGTTGGAGCTGACATCTTACAATTCGAATTTGGGAAATTATGCTTTTCCATTTCAAAACAAACTGTGCTGAGGTTGTGCTCTCTTTTTGGAAGCACAGAGGGAATTTTACATGTCCACGACTACGCCGAGGGTGTGTGGGGTTCCTGGATCTTGAGGAATCTGCCTGGTAGCCTCCCTGGGCAGTAAGTGTTGGTCAGGCCATCTGCTGACCTCCTTCAGCACAGACATGGAAACAAGATGGGCCTTAGATCCTGGCAGTTGTATTTATGGAGAGTTCTCTGTTTGGACTCTCAAGAACCTTGAGGCAAAAGGATGAAGGGAAGAAAACAACTATTCATTACACTCTCTCTTCTCAGTAATGAGCTCAGAACAGATCTGAATGGAACTCTAAAGGTGGAGAATATAGTCAGACCAATCTGAACAAGAATTATATCATAAATAATGTCTCCTAAAATTCATCTGCCAAGTTAGAGGCTTTGTCTCATAAATATGTTTGTGTTTGTGTGTGCATGTATGGATGTGTGTGCAAATATATAAATATATATAGGGATTATATATATTTGAGTCTCATTATTCCTGGTAGTTATGTTCTATGAAATTGCTGTGCACACTGAATTAGTGAATACTGAACCGCTTCTCCTAGGGGAAACTCAGGGTGAGGATCCCATGAATTTCTGGTTACATTTTTGCCAGCTGATCAATACATAATCTTGTTTTATATGTTTTCTGTTTAGACGCCTTATTTAATATATATTATTGGTTGACTAACACTGAATTCAGGGCCAATAGCATTAAAATTCAGGCCTTGAATAAAATTTGCCTGACACATATTTTCTCCATAAGATACATCACAATCTCTTTGTACTTAGAAAGACTAGATGGCACTTCAGCACCATTCTTGGTGTTCATTTTAAACAGCAAATTCACCCAAAAAAAGCACAAAAATTCAAAAAATGTGCCACTAAATAGACTGTGAAAAGGACACGTTAATAGTATAAGAGCTGAAACAAGAAGGCCGAGAGAAGTCTTGTTCACCCTCAGCTGGGAATGTGCACATTGGGCAACTGAAATTTTTTGCTACTCTGTTCATTTCTGTGAATGAGGGCAAAAGTGTCAGAGTGCTGATTTTGCCATTACAAATAAATTTTAGAGAGGAGGTGAATTCTTGAATACTGAGGATTGACTGTATATATGTATGCACGTGTAATTCTTTGCTATTGTATACAAGTTTTCTATTAGTGCTATGTGGGGAAAAGATCTTTTTGTTTTGACCCTTTCTCTGCATCATTTTCCAAGAGTCATACTGATAATATTGCTGCAAACACATAGCCTGAAGGAAGCCTTTCATTCTTACTTGGAAATTGACATTTTACTTTTTCTAATCAAAGTGAAAAGTGTCAAAAAATAAGTGAAAGAATAGCCAGAACGTATCAGTTCCCACAAACAAATGAACAAAGCTTGGTAGCGTGTTTTTCTCATAATCTGGGAGAGAAATTCAGAAATATCTCCAGAAGATTTTTCCAGCAGGAAATAGGAGCATACTGATTTTTGAATCCCTATTCATAACTATTGAGAATTTAATGAAACTGAAGACAACTTGCTTTTTAACTTGGTGGTTATTTTTCCTCTTGAAATACAAATATGATTTCATCCTCTATAAATCAATAAAAGCTTGAGTTGGTCATTTTTTTAAGCTTTGTAAAAGGAAATTGCATCATAATAGTAGTCTTCAGAGAAATAAGAACTGCTCATTCCTTAATGTCAGCATTTAAACCACAAATTGAATATCAAGACCTTAAATTGTTGTTTTTATTTCATTGTAAAGTTATCAAAAAAAATTCAGAATCATCCAAACCAAAAAAATAAATCCAGAAAACTACATTGTCAATTGTTTTTATCAGGACAGTATATGGAAAGTTTCTTTGGAAGAAATAAGTCGGTGGAAATATGTAATTTTGACTTGTAAATTTATAAATTAAAACCAACATAGAGCATAATCACAAAACATAATTCTCTTTAGTTAGAAATGACTGTCACTTTGTAGGACTACTTGAGCAGGGAGTCTGCATGGTGAAGCACAGTGCACTGAAAGGAGCACAGGCTGATGTTGGGAGAGAGCGATTCCAGGCCCAACTCTGCTGCCAGTAGCAGATTGCACTTGGGTCGAACATTTAGCTCCTCAGGTTTTGGCTTTCTCAGCAGTAAAATGTGGAATTTGGACTATGGACGAAAATAATCCATAACCAATCTATAAATGAAAATTTGGGAGAGTTTATTCTGAGCTAAAATCTGAGGACCATGGCCCGGGGCCTTTCTCTCTGAAGGAAGAAAGGGCACCAAAGAAGTGAAGTGTACAGAGTGGTTATATACCCCCAAAAAGGATGTTTCACATATGATTGAAATGTCCTCCCTCAACAGTCACAAGATTGTCCTGTCCACACAGCGCTTGATGGACACAGCAGGTAGTGGGTCTGCTCTCTCGGAGGGCACAGCAGGAAGTAAGTCTGTTGTCTCGAGCTAGGTGGTCACAGGTGAGTGCAGCAATCGGTTCCTAGCCTAAGGAGAGATGCTTAATCCCTAAGGAGATGCCAACGTTGGGAGGGGGAGGGAAGTTGCACCTTTATCTCAAGGGCCTTTGTTCTTGACATAGGGAATGTCTAAGGCAGATATACAATACACATCAGGCCCTTTTGGAAAGACAAGGTCAGGCCAAATTAGGTTTACACCAAATGGCTTCCTCATATATCCTATTGCTTGCCATTTCTATTTGTCAGGACTATATGATCTTTATTATCTCTCTCGCCTATAATAGCCGTTTGTTTATTCTAATTCCAGAACATTGCTCAAGAGTTTATTGCAAACATAATAAAGTCATAGAGTAATTCTTTAAAAACTATGACTGTGGTAATCATATAATTTATTGTAAAACCTAGGCATTTTTGAGAATGATGCTAAAATAATTTAAAATATATAAGCTTTTGAAATATATGTATTCATTGACATACTGTTTTTATTATATTAGTGAACCTATAAAATAGTTCTTTTCAAAAACTATGTTCAAAAAATTATTTTGAAAAATATTTTATACATAAAAGCAATGTAAAACAGTTCTTCAGATTGCTTATCTTAATTTTAAAAACAGCATAAGTAGAAGAATTATTCTTGATCCATAATCAAGAGCTTTAATCAGTTTTTTAAAATCCGTATCTCTCTCTAATACCATGTCACTGTTTTTTTAATGAATGTATTTTTTATTGCAATATAGTCTTATTGCTATTTTTTCATGAAATTACATGAAATCTTGCTCAAAATTACATTTCTGGTTAATAAATCTGAAAATATTTTTACATTCGACTTTTCTCTGTATAATCTTCTTAATTGAGAAAATATTTTCTCCATAATTAGTGTCACTTGGAAACTTCAGAGCAAATTCTTGCCAAATAGAAGATATTCTCCTTTCTAATTGTCGTATTGAAATATTTTCAAAGATACTGTTTTTTATTTTAAACTTTTATTTTGGTACCTCATCAAATATTTTTACAAGAAAATAATCAAGTAAACGTCTCTATTTTTAATCCTTTTGACTTTCACCCAATTTAATACTGCAAAATCATAAGAATATACATGTATATACAGTTGAACAGGAACTGTAACAAAAGATTTCTCTTTCATGTCAAGATACTCCAACGTAAAATATAGCATTCCAAAATTAAATTTTGTGCACTTTTGAGTTGTCATCATTTAATTGATTCACTTCCTCTTGTGCTTTTGTAGAGATACACTTTGATGTCTTCTCAGTTGCAAGCTTGGTTTTCAATAAATGAAATTCACTAAAAGCTTTAATTGCTGATTTTTTGGTACTCCATTTGTTGAATAATTTGATTAAAAATTTCCAACTAATTTTGAACACAGTGCAATAGAAATATAAAGGACTCGTTTACAAAATGTTTCATCCTAATTGTAGGATACATTGATTTACAGAATAATTTCTCAAAATCCTAAACATTTTAAAACCTGATTGATGACAAGTGACAGTGAAAGTGCTTTTTACCATGCTAAAGAAATTGGTTTTTATATTCAACATCTGCTTTGTAACAAAATTTTGACGTATAGTAACTCTGGGAAAATATATAGAAATTTTGTAAATTTCAGCAACTACAGTTTATATTTATATTGATCGAATCTTGTTTGAGCACAATTGTGAACTATGTATATGCTTCAGATGATTCCAGGTATATTTCTGCTGTCTGTTTCTTAGTAAAAGAATAGTATTTGCACCATTATGCTCTGTTCCAACAAAATTAGCATTTGTATTGTCACTGTAAAAACAATTTTATCTTTGTTAAACTTTTTATATGAATTTACAGTATTTACAATAATAATGTCAGATATTTTACCTTCAACAGAATGAATTTCCAAATACATTGCTTTTGGTCCACGATGACACTGATTATTGTTAAGGCCTTCATGATTTATCTATCTGTGAAGGTTTTCCTCTACTGATGGAACTGAGACGTTAACGGCAGTTGTTTCAGTTCCGTAGGTAAAAAACCAAAAACTCCAATAACTTAGAATCTAAAATGCATGAAATTAATTTAGAAGAAAGCGCATTTGATCTGAATTAAAAAGTTATGTTTCTAGAGAAATGTGTGAATATATCTTCTGCCTCGCATGCTAAATTATCTTTTGGCACAGTTATCTTTAAAATACTAACACTTAAAAGAGATATCCATGCTTCTTCAGCACATTTGTATCTTTTGCTTTGCAAAAGTGATATTGTTATGGCCTTTATGGTGGCTAATAACTGTTAGCAAACATTTTGTGTATGTTACACAATTATCATAAACTTGCTTTAGAAATATAAACTCTATACTTAATTTTTCTTTTTTGTTTTTAAAGATTGGCACCTGAGCTAACATCTGTTGCCAATCTTCTTTTTTTTCCCTTTTCTTCTCCCCAAAGCCCCCCAGTACATAGTTGTATATTCCAGTTATAGGTCCTTCTAGTTGTGGTATGTGGGACACCGCCTCAGCATGGCCTGATGAGTGGCGTCATGTCCGCGCCCAGGATATGAACCAGCGAAACCTCATGCTGCTGAAGTCCAGTGCACGAACTTAACCACTCGGCCATGGGGCTGGCCCCTTAATTTTTCATTTAATATATTCTTTCCTTTTGCTGACTTCATTGCTGTAGGAAAAGTTTATTAACATATAAAAAAAGTATTGGAAACAATAAAATAATTGCTTTAGATTTGCATCACACAATGAATGATGAACAGCACAGCAAAAGCATTCAGATTAATATATGTCCTATGACAGAACTCAGCCTCTATTTCTTCCATATATTTTATATATATCCACCCTCTAATTACTCTATGTTTCCCTCTGACCCTGCTGATGGCCTAATGGATTCACGCACCTTGAAGGCTGAAGCACCACCTGTGGCACACCTGGCTGCCATACCCAGTTCAGTTTCCTCCTGAGAGGAGTGGGTGAGCAGCCCCTAGCCACTCCTGCCCAGGGCACCAACGTTTTATCAGTAATCACCCTGAAGCTGTCCTGGAAAGTGAGGTGTTACTTCCTTTCATCAGGAAACAGTTGAGAAAAGAAAGATGGTAGAGTCTGGTAGTCTTTAAGATCTCTGTGTACTTCACGTGTGTTTCACATAACCTGATAAGAGAGATTCTGGCGGAAGTTAGAACTGCCAAGTGGAGTACTGTCAAACCCATTACAGCTGGTATACATCGTTACCCTAAAAATGACTAAGCTTATGGTGCTCTGAACTTTTTGGAAGTTTGAGAACTATGGCCCTTCTTAAAAGTAGTTCTTTAAAATTTTGCTTTTTGTGTCCATGTTTTTGTGTGATTCTTGAGCATAAGGTCGTAGGCAGAAAAAATGAAGCAACTTACGGAGTAGTGTTCTTATAAGACTGATGTAAGAATTGTATATGTAGGAAATTAGCAGTTTTAATGCCTACCAGGTCTTAAACAAACGTGATTTACGTTTAAACCCTTCTACCTTGCTGGCTAGTTTTCTGTTTTCTTAAGTTGTCAGCAGTTGATTCATTTATCCAAATCACACTAGAGCATCTTATCCTAAATATAACATTGTATAATTAGCACTACGGGCAAGATCAAAATCAACCAGACAGGGACCGTACCTGCAAGAATCTTACATTCTGGGAGGAAAGGTAAAACATATATTTTATATTTATACATGAGCACACACACACTTTAGTACCTGGCTCATTGATTTTCTTTTCATGTCATCAGTTTGCTGTTGGCTGCCTCCTCTGTTGTCTACTCGATACATTGATCTCCACACTTGACTTCCTTCACTCCAGTGATATTTTTTTCTCCAGCCACCTCAGCCACTCACTCCCATGGTCTTTCCTGTACCTCTGAATCAATAATGGCTATGTAAACTCCAAAATATCAGTTTCAGGAATTGAGTCTCTGACTACTACCTCCAATTCATCTGGTTAATTATTCTAGTACTCTTACACTACTTATTCTAGTTCTCTTTCAACCCCTCCAGGAGCCCACCTCTTTGACTCTCTTTTTCTACACAGCATCCTCTTTATAGCTCAGTTTCCTCCTTACTCACATAAGTCCTTGATCCCATGGGCCATTACTATAATCACTTTCTTGTAAACAGTCTCTCTCCTTCTCACTTTACTATATTAACACAGAGAAGTCCCAGCCTTAGACTCAACTTGCTGGAGAAAATAACCCTTTTCGCTGGTCTCACATTAAATTAATGACCACAAATCCCAGATGGTCTCCAGCACTGGCTTGTAGTTCTTCACTATTCTTTTACTAAATTTCCATTCCCACATTCTAAGAAAGTTACTCTAGACTTCTTTCTTTTCTTCTCTTCTTCACACCACTCCCAATTCTGACATATGACTTCAGACCATATGTCACTGATAAGCTGTAAACACACTGACAAGACCCCCTCATCTCACCACCACATCTTCAGACTAACCTTCATCTATTCCAAGATACTTTGCTTCACCTTCTGCTATGATAAGAAGACTCTGTGAGCCTGCCTAAGGACAAACACCCTCCCCTTGTCTACTCAAGAACTTTGCTCATGTCCATATCGTGTCTTGCTCTCTTTCTCAACTTAAATTTCTCCCTATATTGTATGGTTTCTAATAGCATATAAATATGCCTTAGTATCTTTTACTTCAGAAAAAAGTAATACTTATTTTAAATCCTTCCATCATTCCCTATCTCTACACTTCATAGGAAACACTTCTCAGAAAGATTGCTTACTCTTTTGTTTCCTTTTCTTCCCTCTTTATTCCTTCTTTATTTTACTCCAATCAGGCCTTCATCACCAATCCACAAAATTAGCCATGTCCAAGGTAACCAGTGGCTCCTGTCTGTCCTGGCAACTCCCCTGCTCATGCTCTGTCTTCTTCTCACTCGATCATTCAGCAACATTTGACACAAGGGAACAACCTCTCCTTCTTGAAACTGTTTCTTGTCTTGGCTACACCACTGGCTCCTGGGTTCCTTTCTACTCCACTTACTGCTCCTCTGCATTCTCCCAAGCTGGTTCCTTGTTCCTGGCTAGACCTTAAATGCAGAAGTACCATTTAAATTCAATTCTGAGCCCTCTTCCTTTACTGTGTCACAGAGAGAGTTTTTGATGTTGCATCAGAATTATCTAGAGCGTTTGTCAAAACATAGAGTGCTGGGTCCCACCTGAGAATTTCTGATTTGGTAGGTCTGGGGTGGGGCCTAAGAATTTGCTTTTATAGCAAATTTCTAAGTGATGACTGATGCTTCTGAGAACCCCTGGTTAAGAGAATCATTTAAGCCAAACACCTTGGAATTGGCCTGGCTTTCAATCATACTTCCACCTTTTATTATCTGGGCAACACTGAGCAAATTATTTAACATTTATGTTCCTCACTTTGCTCATTCATAAAATACAGACAATATGGTTGCCAGCTCAGGTGCTGTGAAAATTAACTGGATAATCATATAACTACAGTGCTTTTCAAAAAGCTGTTCTTCCTGACTATACTCTTAACTCTCTAAAATCTGTTGTCTGAAAAGTAGCAGGGATGTGCTTTTAAAGATACATATCATGTTGGAATCCCACTCTTTCTCCCTTCCGTCATTCAAGTGCACCCACAAGAAAATGTCTGCCCCATTCCAGATCACAGTCTCCTGATTCATCAGGCTCCTGCCTACTGGTCTTCTGCTCTAGGAAATGTTCCAGTTGCCCAATACTGCATAACAAACTCCTCCAAAATTGAGTAGCTTAAAACAACACATCATTTCTCACTAGTTTGTGGGTCAGGAATTCCAGAGCTTGGCTGGATTCTTCTGCTGCCTGTAGTGTATTCAACTGGCTGCTGGTCTGAGGGGGTCCAAAATACCTTGTCTTATATGTCTGGGGTCATGAATGGGTAGGCAGGAAGACTACGCTCAGCAGAGCATCTGTCCATCTGCCTCTCCTTTTAGCCTCAGGTCCTCTCCCTGTGTTCTCTCCAGGAGAGTTAACAGAGGTTGCATGTCCACTAAGGGCTCTAAGAGACTAGGTGAAAGCTGCCAGTTCTCTGAGAGCCTAGCCTGAAACTGGGATGGCCTCATTTCTAACACACTCTTTTGGTGAAAGCAGTTGCAACCCTACCCAGATTCAAGGGGAGGGAAAATAGATGCCACCTTGCAATGGAAAAGTGTCTAAGAATTTTCCACCTTCTTCAGTCTCCCAGAGGAGTACTCCAAGATCATTCCTGCTAAGTGCCTTTCACACTTGTTCCTTCCTCCAGGAATTCTGCCTCCAAATCTCTGCATGGCTGACTCCTTCAACCCAGCTCAGCCATCACCTCCTCATTACAAAAAGCTTTTCTTTTTTTTGTATGCTGTTTTGGGTGAGGAAGATTGGCCCTGAGCTAACATCTGCTGCCAATCTTCCTCTTTTTTTTTCTCTCCTGAAAGCCCCAGTACATGGTTGTGTATATATCCTAGTTGTAAGTTGTTTCAGTTCTTCTATGTGGGATGCCGCCACAGCATGGCTTGATGAACAGTGTGTAGGTTTGCACCCCCAATCTGAACCGGTGAACCCCAAGCTGATGGAGTGGAGCATGCAAACTTAACCACTCAGCTACAGGGCCAGCCCCCAGGAAATCTTTTTCCACTGCCTTATCTACACTTACTTCCTCCCACTATCATTGTGTAGTCTATCACTTGTTTTATTTTCTTCTGAAATTACCCTATTTATGATCTGCTGCCTCTCACTGGACTGTCAACTCCACAAGAGTAGAAACTTTGTCTTTCTTGTCAACACTGTGGTTCCAGAGACCAGAATGATGCTTGACATATAGAATTTGCTCAGTGAATATTTTATGAATAATAAATTCATTATGAATATATAATTCATTCATAAATATATAAATAAAAATTTATAATTGTCATAAAACCAGTTTTGACATTACTATCTGTACTTAAATTTTCTGAGCATAAGGTTTTTATATATATAAAAGACATTTTTCTCTAAATTGATTCCTTTTTGATTATAGATAAAATTGATTTATCAGGGGAGAAGAAGGTATTTTTGCAGTTACATAATGGCACCTTTTTCTCCATTTCATTTTGAGATGCATTCATTTGAATGACACTTTACATAGAATTACTTTATGCTTGGGGGATAAGGTATCTTTGGGAAAATTACACAAATTTTTACTCTCTTTTCAAAAACAATGTTGTAAATTTCAAACTAAGTTAAAATTAGCATTAAAAGCAACTTATACCTACTAGGCTTTCAAATTTCTCCTTGCTGTGTTAAAAAAAATTCATTAGTTCCAGTAAAGAAGCTCAGTCTTTTGGTATAATAAATAATTCTTAAAAAGCAGTATGAATTAAATGAAAGAGATTGGAAAATGGCTTCATGTTTTTCAATATAAACAAGTATTTGATGATTTCTGAGAAAATAAATTTAGATTTTATAGAACCAAAAATGTTTGGGAAACATTTTGAGCTACTTAGTCCAATCAGATGATCTGATTTCACCCTTCTTTTAGTACATCCAACGTTTTCAAGATTTTCTAAACAACCAAATAATAAATTTCAGAGTCAATTTATAAATAGGAATATGTTTTGAAGTTCAAGGCCTACCATTGGTAAACAGAGAGATAAATCATTTCTTACTTTGTGATATAGCCAAAGTCATGGCAAAACACTAACATTTTGTAAGTTTGTTAAAGAAATAGATTCAAAGTTAGTTTTCTTTTTTTTTTTTTTCCCCCTCTCAGGGATTGTGTCTTACCATATTCAGTCTTCACTACATTGTAAGTTTTCATAATACTCTGTCTGGCAAATGAGACTCTGGTTTGCACATAGTCGAGACTTAGTACATATTAACTCAATTGAATAATTATAAAAGTACCTAAAAAAGATTTTAATGTGCTTGTACCAAAACTTATCTGTTTGTGCAAATACTAGCCAATGTAGCGTTAAAACATTATGTCTATTTTCTTTATTTTCCCCAGTCTTTATTCCTTTGAATCAGGAAAGAATGGTGAAGTAAAAAGGTCTGAAAGCAAGAAGTAGAGGGAAAAATGTGGGATAAGAGAAGAGAAAAATTAAAGTTAAGTGGAATAAAATAAAGTGAGTAACAGGCCTTGGTAGCAAAATATGCAAGCTAGATTCAGCTCCTTCTAGGATTTACTGTGAATTCTCTACATTCATGTTTATAGTTTCCTATTTTGCAAATGAAGGTGCCAAGGTAAGTATTCTTTAAACATCTTTCTGCCTGGTGCACTCATGTCACCATTTGTGAGCATGCTGGTCCTGACTATTGCAGAGGTTTAAGGCCCTGGGAAGAGAATGACACTGCAGTCATCATAGACACAGCACCTTAATTTTGGTTTATTGATTATTGATAAATGAACTAGCTATTTTTTGCCTAGTACTGTATTCAGTTCTGTAGGAAAAGCATAATAAGTATAATGGGCTCTGTTTCAAAGAGTTGGCAGTCTAGTGAAAAAGTAAAGATGAGTATATAGATACTGGATAACACAGGACATAGTTGGTGGACTGACTGGAAAATTAGCATGAGATTTATCTGCTTAGTATATAGATAATTGATAATAGGGCATAGCTTGTGGACTGACTGCATGGAAAATTAGCATGAGATTTATCTGTTTGGGGTATGGTATACATAGCATTGTGGGAATCAACCAAGAGGAGAACACAGCAGGGAGATATGGCGTATAGGATATTAGAATCATTAAGGGAATACTCGGGAAATGGAGAAATTGGGAGTGAGAGAGAATCAATAGGATCCCAGAAAATTAGAGGTGAAAGAGACATTGATAGGCACATAATAAACTCTCATCCCCACCAATTCTTTTTAATTCTTTTTAACAGATCATAAGATCTCAGAGTTGAAGGGGAACTAGGTGTTCCCATCCTTTCATTCTTCTGATCTCATGAAACTTCCTCAGCAAACAGACATCTAGTTATATTAGTTTGCCAGGGGTGCCATACAAAGTACCACAGACTGGTACAAAAATTTGTTTTACTCACAATTCTGGAGGCTAGAAGTCCAAGACGAAGGCGTCAGCAGGGTTGGTTTTTTCTAGGGCTTCTCTCCGCGGCTTACATGGCCGTCTTCCTCCGTGTCTTCACATGGTCTCTCCTTGTTGCCTCTTCATCTCTCGGTCTCCTCTTCTTGTAAGGACACTAATCCTATTGGATGCGGGTCCTCCCTGATGACCTCATTTTACTTCTTTAAAGGCCCCGTCTCCAAATACAGTCCCATTCTGAGGTACTGGGTAAGGACTTCAAGGTATGAATTTTGGGAGGAGGAAATTCAGCCCATAACACTAGTCTTAACTTCATTATGGAGAACTTTAACCCTTAGACTTTTTTTTCTAATTTTGTTGAATCCTAAGCTTTCTCTGTGTGGCTTCTACTCAGTGATTCGCTCTCTGCCATTTCTACAGTGTCCATCTGGGCCAGGTGCTGTGATAGACATGTCTGTGGGGAGGAATTATTGTCATTAGGAAACAGAGCCTCATAGAACTGGGATAAAATGTGTTGATACAATAAGTAATTGACCTAGAATTTAGATCTGAATACAAATTACAGCTTCATATGTCTTTTTAAAGAACAGGTCTAGGGGCTGGCCCGGTGGCGCAGTGGTTAAGTGTGCACATCCGCTTCAGCAGCCCGGGGTTTGCCAGTTAGGATCCCGGATGTGGACGTAGCACCACTTGTCAAGCCATGCTGTCATAGGTGTCCCACATACAAAGTAGAGGAAGATGGGCATGGATGTTAGCTCAGGGACAGGCTTCCTCAGCAAAAAGAGGAGGATTGGCGGCAGATGTTATCTGAGGGCTAATCTTCCTCAAAAAAAGAAAGAAAGAAAGAACGTGTCTAGCAGCTTTTCCAAGGTGATGATATCCTTCCTCTGCTGACTTTTCTGTTGTTTTGATTATTTTCAGGTAAAGATCTTTGATGTTTGGAACTTATCTCAGGATGTGTCCAAATATGAGTAAATTAAAAGAAACATACAGGGGCCGGCTCCATGGCCAAGTGGTTAAGTCTGCACTCTCTGCTCCAGCAGCCCAGGATTCTGCTCGTTCCGATCCTGGGTGTGGACCTAGCACCGCTCATCAGGCCACACTGAGGCGGCATCCCACACAGCACAGCCAGAGGCACTCACAACTAGAAATATACAACTATGTACTGGGGGGCTATGGGGAGAAGAAGAAGAAGATTGGCAACAGTTGTTAGCCCAAAAATGACAACAACAAAAACATAGAGAGCTCTCTTGTTCACATGGTTTTCTTTTATAGGTTTATGATGGATTATTCCAATGAGATACTGAATCAGCTTGGATTGGAGTCATGGATACATTCACTTCAATATATTTAGAACTTGCATCAACCCCTATCTTTAATTGTGTGAATTTCTTCTGGCTCATTTCACTTTTTCTCTTGAGCTCCTCAGTCTGCTTTTCACCTCTTCTGTTTCCCTCTTTTCACTTCCTTTATAATTAGTCTTTCTTTAATAAGTGACCTTGATGTTTGGCTTTATTTTAACATTAAATCCTCCTTTTTTTTTATGAGGAAGCTTGGCCTTGAGCTAACATCTGTTGCCAATCCTCCTCTTTTTGCCTGAGGAAGATTGTCACTGAGCTAAAAGCAGTGCCCACCTTGCTCTGTTCTGTATGTAGGATGCCACCAGAGCACGGCTTGATGAGTGGTGTGTAGGTCCACACCTGGGATCTGAACCTGCGAACCCTTGGATTCCAAAGCACGTGAATCCAACCACTACACCACCAGGCTGGCCCCTAAATCCTCCTTTGTAGTAAGTCTGTGACACAGATTTGAAACATGATATGAAACACTCCAAAACAAGATGGGCTCATTAATGTTCATTCAAGTACATGCTAGACATGTGGTCAGGCAACAGCTTCTTTAGGCTCAATGAGAAAACAACCTGGAGCCTGGGTGTTAAGAAAAGTAAAATTTGCAGGATAACATCCCCACAGATGCTGTACTAGTTGGCTGAGGAAAATATAGGATGCTTTAAAACATTTCTCTTTTTATATCGCTGTTGGCAAAATACTTTTGCAATTAGAAAGAAGTAAATGGACTCCCTTCTTCTACCATTAATTTGCTGACATTTTAACTATTGAAACTAAGAACGGTCACTTCTAGTGAAATCATAAGGTCTAAGTGGAAAACATCACTACAATGGTGAAAGATTCTTACATCCTGGGAAAGGCAAAAGAGAAATAATATTTTTGAGCACATAATGTGAGCCATCTCTGATCTAGGAAATTTCTATTACATCCATAATATTACATTTTTACAACGTTATTGTAATTGGTAGCCCATATTTCATGTAAAGAGATGTCTTGCCTAAACACTAGAAGGAGCAAATGGCCGAGCTTCAGTCTTCCTGGTTCCAAGGCCAGGCCTCTTTCCATAAAATCAGTTACCTCCTTTTTACTTTATATATAATAAATCTTTTAATTCTTGCACAGGATTATTTACACACTTATTTACCAGTAAAGGTAAGGCCAAAAATTCAGGCAATTTCCATAAAAAATGAAAGAGATGATTTTAATGTAGATATGACAATATTCTTAAGAGATATTTCTATAAAGTTCAAAAATTAAAGCAGAGTTTATAAAGAGATTGAGCAAACCTGTGTAAAAATGATAATAAATTACAGAGGAAAAAATTATCAATTTATATGTAATAGCTTTCTATAAACAGACAAATTAAAATTATTTTTAAGCTGAATGAAAATATTTCTCTTAGTACAGAAAACTAAGATATGTCATGCCTAAGTAGCATTTGCTAAATGAAGAATTAGTGCAAGATAATTTAAGAAAATGATAGGATTGTGCAGTGGCTCCTGAGGCTAATTCAATTCCATAAAAGATTCCTTGAGCCAAAGCTGGATTCCTTTTCAGTACTGGGCCAGCTTGTTCTTAGACAGGCTTTTCTGTCCTTGAGTTAATTGATATGATGTAATTGATTTGTTAGCCAGAAGCCAATATTATTTCCAAGACGGGAGAAAGAATCATGATCTCATTCAAATTAACTTATAAATCAGGATTATAACTTTCTCAGTGGACTAAGGATTAGAAGCTTTGAGATTCTGTACGAGGTTTGTAACTATTTTTACAAACAAACCTAAAATATATCTTCCCTGTATCTCAGTATTTTCATCCCTAAAATGGGCATATTTCTCTAAGGAATGTCTTCTGATCTTTAAAACTACTGAATGTAGCACATTTGGGATAAGTGCTTAAGATGAAAAATAGGGAAAGGAAGTAGGTGGGCAGTTAGAAAAAGAAAGACAGAGAGGGAGAGAGGTAACAGGCGAGTTTCAAAACAAATTTATCTATGGAAATAGAGAATTCTCTAAACATGAATTTGCACATTTCACTTAAATCTTATCTTTTCATGAAATTAAAACATTTTGCTATTTTCAGCAGCTACCATCAGAACACTAAATAATTGAATAAGGTGGTTTAAAATTCATGAAAAATATTTAGGGGGACAGGAGGCAGGTAATACAAAGGACAGTTTTAGGAATAATACATGAGATTAATCAACAGCCTGGTGTTCTATAATTCAGCTTCACAAACAAGTCCAGGGCAATCGTTGTTCTTCTCATTCCTGATCAGCCTGAACGTTGACTGAGAAAGCTCCCTAAATACAATCTTAGCAAGAAGGGTGCAACTGGGACCTCGAAGGGCACTCTCTAAGCACAAAGGCATGAAGTGCTTGACGCATCAAACCCAGAAATTACTTGAATCTAATTTTCAGGTGTAGAAGAGGCCAATGTAACATGAGCATTACAAGAAATGGAAAAAGTGAGATGTGCTACAGAATTTTGGATGGACTTTAAGCATGTGATGGATGAATGGAGAAGGGCAGCCAAGGAACTGTTAAGTGATGACTGGAGCCGAAGCCAGAATCTTGGCAGGCAACAAGTGAAAACATCAGCAGATTTTGAAAAGATTAAAGAAGTCCCAATGAAAAGATAGCTCTGGTGATAAGGTTTCAGTGATAACTGGTGATAAACTGGATTACTCAGGTTCTGAATGGCTCAATGAAGAGTAAGAAGAATATCTGAAAATCATTTGTTGTTATTATTGTTTGTTTTTGTTGTAATTTAGTAATTAACAGAGATATGATCATTTCTCTGCTAAGGATCATTTTTCTTGGCTCTACTGTCTACTAAATTAAAACGAACTTCCTAGCATGCAATTATAAGCCCTCCAGAATCCGGCTGGCTCGACCTGCCTTCCCAGTTCTTTACCTGACTATCACCCCATCCATCCTCCATTCTCCTCCACAGCACTGGCCCAGGCAATGCTCACTGGGGAGCGCTGCCACTCCCCACCTCTGGGCACTCCTTTACTCATAACATTTCCTTCATTTCCCATGCCTTCCTGTCTCTTTCTGCCTAATCCTAACCACCATTTGAGACTTCTTGCATGAAATCTTCCTAGATTCTTCTCAAAAGAGAAGAAGATTTTGATTGTAAGAGTTTGGTTGCAGATTATAGCACCTTAGAAATGATCCTGGCATGCTTCCTACTGACAGACTTTGTGGAGCTGTTAGTCTTTCCAAATGAGCTGTATTTTGCTTAAGGCATGACTTGCCTTGTTTATCTCTCCATCCCCAAATGCTTAATAAGCATGTCTGATTTTTGCTTCAATTGATGTGGAAGATTTTTGGTTTAGGAGATGACAATTTAAATTGGAAGAATAAGAAGCTATGGTTACTATTATGGCCTTGATTTGTCATGCTATAATTGCAGGATGTGCCAAAATATTAAGCACACATAGTCGTATCAATGGTTCCAAAACCTTAGAAGAGAGAATAGGGTGTATCTGTGTGTCTGTATTTTAAAAAAATTATCTTAGCATTTTTCTTGGCATTCTATACAATAAAAATGGTTGTTTAAAGCATAAAATGTGCTGAGCAACACAGATTGACAGTGTTATTCCTTTGGATAAGCTATTAACCTTTTTGAGCTTCCGTTTCCTCAGCTGTGGAATAAAAATATTGCAGCAGAGGTGTTCTCCAAGCTTCGGCTCAGTTTTATGACTCCATGATTCCATTGTCTTCCATACTCATATAAGAAGCAAATTAAGATTTACATTAATCTTTTTGGTATGCCGTCATATATCCACTCATGTCTATCAGGCATCCTTGATTAGAGGGGTTTGATGAGGAAAAGTAATGGCTGGACACGTAGAGAATGACAACTAGGCTCCACTAAATAGTCCTCGGAAGAATAAAGGTCATCCCTCAACGCTCGAGGCACTGACTGAGAGAGAGAGGCACAGTGCCCAAGCTGGGCAAGGGAAATGCTCTGGGCTGGCGCTAAGGGAAGCCTAATTGTTTTGTCTTAGCTCAAGCTGCTATAACCAAATGCAATAGACTGAGTGGCTTAAACAACAGATGTTTATTTCTCATGGTTCCGGGGGCTTGGAAGTCCAAAATCAAGGTGCTGGCAGATTCGGTTCCTGGTGGGGACTCTTTTTTTCTGGCTTGCAGAGAGCCCTTTCTCACTGTCTCCTCACAGAGTGCAGAGAGAGCTCAGTCTCTCTTTCTCTTCTTATAAGGGCACTAATTCCAACATGGGGGCCCACCTTTATGACCTCATCTACACCTAATAATCTCCCCAATGCCCCGTGTCCAAATGCCATCACATTGGGGGTTAGGGCTGCAACATATGCATTTGGGGGCTACACGATCAGTCAGTAACATCCCATGATCACTGCCTTTGGATGAGTGTGACTCCCAGGCTGAGGGCTGTGCTTAAGACAAATAAAAGCTAGTTCACTGAGGGAGCTTCTAGGGAAGCCAAGAGCCTGGCTGGAGCTGCTGCATCTTCCGCACAGAGGCGGCAAGGACGGCTGCAGCAGGCAGATTCTCCGGCAGGCCCAGGCCCTGTAATATTGAGATAGGTCGCTTCAGCACAGTGACCAGTGAGGCGAGAGGCCGGGTAGGAATGTGGAGGCAGACTGCAGTCCTGAGACCCCCCATTTACCTTTCTCACTTGGACCAGGGACTCAGCAAGAAGGAGGCTCAACTCTCCAACAAGTGTGCAGCTCTAGAGAGCAAAGAAAAAGGAAAATTGAACATATAGTTGATTAATTTTTTAGTCAACTTATTTGATTTTTCTCCTCAATTATTCGTCTGTTCTGGTAGCATTTAGGGACAATTAATGATAAAACATCATAAAGATGGTTTTAAGGCTGCTTCCAGCTCTAATTTTCTATATCATTAAGTACAAACAGAATTTAGTAGAAGAGGAGCAAAAAGGGAACAGTTGGGCTCCTGGCAGCATAATTAAATCGCCGACAGCTGCGCACCTTTGTCTTTACAAGGGGGGCTAAGTAACGAGGAGGGTTGAGTTAATGTCAGGCTGTCTATAAGAGAAGGGCTTTGTGCACACTGCACCCTAACACCTGATAGCTCTTTGCTTCTATATTCAGCAAAATGTACCTATTTGGAACATGAGTTTTAAAAGACTTTCCTTTTTTTTTTAAGAAAGCTCTGATTTATGTACCTGAAACATAAAAAGACCTCACTTTGGCAGAAAAAGCCTGAATGATATGCTGTGCCTGTGGTGTGTAAGCTTCTAAAACTGAAAAAATAAACAGACCTCCAGGAGATTAAAGACTTAAAAAAGACTCACTTTCCCCCATACCAAGGCAATGTCATTGTATTTTTGTTCTCGGTCTCATGTTTGACCTGATTTGTGATTTACTGTTTGTTAAAGACTTGAGATGTCCTGCCTGGACACCCAGAAGTTGTTTCCATTTTCTAGAGTCAGCATGTGACATGTTATTTAAAGCCCACATTTTGCTTTAAATGTTACCCAGTGGTTTCAGTTCTACAGAGGTCAAATTTCAACCCAACTCTTTGGACTTCCAGGCCTGGAAACCTTTTAGCAAGCTCTGTTTCCATCCTCTGAAAAAGTTGACTCTTCAGACAGAGGTTTGGCATCTGTATACCTTCCTCACATACCATATATTACTTACGGAACTTTGAGAAGTCTAAAATGCCTCCTAGATGGAAAACGTGAGATGGAGCAGAATCCCTGGACATCTGCAATCAAATGTTCACTATTTCTCCATTTTTGAAGTTAAAATTTGGAAACTAAAACTTGAAATCAGATGTTTTAAAGAGATTTAGAATAGAATACATTTACATTGCTAGTGAATTTATTATGGAACTTCTGAACAAATTTTGAGACCTGTGCGACAGTGTGTTTTAAAGTATGTTTTCTGAGTCATCAGATTTTTTTTCTGGTCATCCTAAGTCTCTCCTAGATATAATACAGTACCGTACTTTTTCCACATTGAGTCACAACTCAATTTGTTATTGCTGTCTTGACGCTGGTGATGAAATACTGGATTCAAAACTCTGAGAGTCCAGGTCCAGGCATGGTTGAATACGACATCAGTGCGAACAGATCCTAGTTAGTGTATTGCACGGTGTGATTTCGTGACCCGAGAGTAAGCCCTGAAAAGGTCAATCAAGTCTATGATTGGAAAGGGAAATATTATTATAAATTATTTCAAAGATTATGTTCAATTTTTTTAGAAGGCATAATTTTATCTCCATTTCCTGTCTTTATTAAGTTTTGTTATTTAATATTTTATTTACCTTCAGAATTCTTTATTGGAGAAAAGAATTCAAAATTACTATGAGTCTATGGGAAAGAAAACAATGTGCATAAAAATAATTCTATGTCTTTCTGTTTCCTTCTTACTCCAGTAAATTAATTTTTATGAATATGTGTAAAATAAGCATATTTATGACAGAATATACCTAGTATTTTGTAATAATTTTAAACTCCCAGTGTCTGTATTTTATGTCCTTTATTAGCACTATCTTATTTTTCTCTTTGTTTAATTACACTAATTTAAATTTGTGCATGTTATTGTAAACTCATTTTTGTTCATAGTCTGTGTTCTCCGAATTAATTATATATTCAACTATTTTGTTTTTAATTCATTTATTTATTCAGTTATCTTTATTCATTCCTTCTTCTTCCCTTCCTTACATTTTCTGTTTTTTATTTTTATTATCTAGCTCCTAGCATTTTTTAAATAACAAAAACATTTAAGGCTATGAATTTGATTTTGAAAAAATCTTTACCTATACATTTTATTTTTTATATAAAGTGCTTTTATAGTTATTTTCTAGATATTGTGTAATTGCAGCATCATTTCCTATTTCCTCCAAAGGCTCTTTGTGTAAGGTTTCATTATTTTTGAAAATTTAATTTCTATGTGGTTAGTCTGCTGATTTATTTCTACCTACTTGTTCTGTGTACTGCTACTTTGTTTCTACTGATATTTCTTATATTTTTAAATCTTTTTGTTCAATTTTAATGTTATAATATCTCTAAAAGTTGATCACTGTTGTAGACATATTCATAGATTTTATATAAAATAATGTTTTAAAAATCTCATCCTTGCTTACTTCCCCTGAATCCTGCTTTACCAGCTATTCCTCTTGAGATTCCTATTTTATTTTTATTGTGTATTTTCTTCATATATATTTTCACAACATTTTACTTTTAAACTTTCCAGATAACTTATTTTAGGTGTATCGTTTTCAAAAGCCTATGGTTAGATTTATTTTCGTGGACCCAGTCTAAGAGTCTTTGTCTTTTGGTGGAGAAATTAAAACATTTGTATATATTGTGGTAACAGATTTATCAAGTTTTACTTCTATCAGCTTATTCATGATTTTTATGCTCCCTTTTTGTTCCCTGTGTTTTCTGTCTTTTATCTTATGGCTAAGTTTTTCTTTCTTTCTCCTTTAAAGTTTTCCAACAGTAATGTAGAAGAAATTAGTGTGTTTTGTGTTTATTCTTGAAAAGTGTATTGTACTAATCTTTCACGTATTACTTGATTCTGATTTCATTTATTATTTGAGGATGTCATCATTCTTGTATTTCTCATCTGTTTTTCCTATTCTTGTTAGTCTCATCTCACACTTGAAATAAAACTTTTAATTAGATTTCTGGGTTTTACAATTTACGTCTTCTCTTATAATATTTTTTAGACACTTGAATAATTTTGTAGTTATAGTCACAGAGACTATTTAGTCTAATTTCTATAATTAAGTGGTTTTTAATGGTCAGTACTCCTCTGAGAAATATTTTCAGCTTGAGCCCACAGGTAGACTATTTCCTGAGTCCTTATATATCTGATAATGCTTATCTTTTTCCTCAGAAATGAAAAACAGAATTTCTGAATAAAAAAAATTCTTGGTTTATAAACATTTTCACTCAGAATTCTGTAGTCATTGATCTATCAGTTTCAGTTTTT
Source organism: Equus asinus (assembly GCF_041296235.1). NCBI lineage: Eukaryota > Metazoa > Chordata > Mammalia > Perissodactyla > Equidae > Equus > Equus asinus. The sequence goes on from NC_091813.1 coordinate 15,204,363, forward strand.
TATGTAACAAAAAATAAAGATAAAGAAGGCTTAGATTTTTTTCTTACTAACATTTTATATTTTTCTGGCCTGCATGTCTATATTTCTTATTTTATTTGTAATAATAATTAAATAGATCCTAGATTAAGAGGCTGGCCCAGTGGCACCATGGTTACGTTTCCATGTTCCACTTTGGGGGCTGGGGTCTGCCGTTCTGATCCCCAGTGTGGACCTATGCACTGCTTGTCAAGCCATGCTGTGGCGGGCATCCCACATATAAAGCGGAAGAAGACGAGCATGGATTTGAGCTCAGGATCAGTCTTCCTCAAAAAAAAAAAAAAAGAAAAAGAAAGAATTAGATTAAGACTGGAACACTGAATAGACTATAACACTATGGTAAGGAATAAAATTATTCTCATCCAGGTTGTTCAATACAATACTAAAGACAAGACAAATCAAAAAGGAGGAAAATGTGTAATTAAGCAGAATTGTGTATGGCCAGATGACCTTTATTCCAAGCGTGAAAATGTGTTCAAGTAGTGCAAGGGCAGACTGGAGGAAGCAGCCCGCGTTTTCCTGCTGGATTTATCCGTGCGTTGACACACACGGCCGCGCTGTGCGCCAGGGGCTGGGTAGATGCTCATTTTCTCATAAAGTTAATAATGTAAGAGAGGGAGAAACACCTATAAACAACAGGAAAAGGAAGAAAAAGTGTTGTCAGTGTGATAATAATAGCCTATCGAGGATGTGATTAGACCAGGAAGGAAGGAGCATGCTCCGCTCGGAAGGAGCAGGGCTCAGGGCTCAGGGCTCAGGGAAACTGGTAACCAGGCCTGAGGTTCATGCAGCTGTCCCACCTCCTGAGACAAATGCTGCTCCTGGGGAAGCCAGCGCTTCGCCAATGAGGCCAGCATGTTTGTTCTTTATGGATTTAATTATGCAACACCATCGTCGAGGGAGTGGGTGACACAACTAGGGAAAACATGTTTTCTTGTTTTGATTGTTGGATACAAGTTGTACCCAAATTTCCAAAAGCGCAGAGGGCAGAGGAAGGGAGGAATTGTGTTGCCATATGAAACCACAAATAAAATAATTTTAAAAATGTTTGCTTTGCAGTAACTTTTTGTTTTAGTCATCTTTTATTGTAAAAACCTGCCAATTATATTATGTGCTGTTATAGCATGTGACACATTACCTGCTATTTTATTCTGCAATATGGTTTGTTGTGTTGTATTGTATTATGTCACACCGTGTGTTAGGTGAGTAGTATGTGTAAGTGCCGTTGCAATACAGCAGTTACTCCAGCCCAAGCGGGAGGAGGAGGTTGAACAAATGCTACAGCAATAACAGGGCCTTTCAGTTGGGCTTGCTTGGTTATAATTTTCTAAGTGGGAAAAGGAGGAGCTGGGGAGAGGGTGAGTACCAGCATTCCAGATGCAGAAGGCAACGCTGTCTTTTATCCATTTTAGTGAAAGGGAAATTGAGGCCTAGACTAATTAGATGGTTCACAAAGGACTATTATTTGCTGTCAGAGCCATATTCCCTCCCTCCTTTTTTTTAAAAAAAAATTTTTGGTCTAGTGGTCTTTTCACTGTACTATGTCACCGAAGGACTGGGAACCTCCCAGATGTCAAGAACATTTTCTCTACTTGCCAACTTTTCTAACCTTTAAAAAATATATAAGTTTTCAGAAAATACAGAGAAATAAGTGGCATTTTATGGCGATATATAGGTCTTGTTAAAATGACCAATTTAAAAAACTAGTCAATAATCAATACCATTGTTATTTCAAGAAAATAGAAGCTTATGCTGAGAAATGACTTGTAGGTGGGTAGCTCAGCTCAGCTTATGTTGCAAAAAATTATACTTATATTAGAGAATATAAAATGCATTTAAATCTTCATGTAAGCAAACAGCTTTTCAAATTCCCTTTTCTATATAACTTATTTGTTTATTTTTATTGCAGTAACATTGGATTATAACGTTATATAGCTTTCAGAAGTACATCATAATATATTTCAAATTCTGTGTAGATTACATCATGTTCACCACCCAAAAGCTAATTATAGTCCATCCCCTCACATGTGAGCCTAATCACCACTTTTGCCCTCTCCCCTCTGCCTTCCCCTGTGGTAACCGCCAATCCAATCTTTGCTGCTATGTGTTTGTTTGTCATTGTTTTTATCTTCTACTTATGATTGAGATCATACGATATTTGACTTTCTCCCTCTGACTTATTTCACTTAGCATGATACCCTCAAGGTCCATCCAGGTTGTCACAAATGGCAAGATTTCATCATTTCTTATGGCTGAGTAGTATTCCATTATGTATATAAAACTGAAAAGCTTCTGCACAGCAAAGGAAACCATCAACAAAATGAAAAGACAACCTAAGAATTGGGAGAAGATATTTGCAAACCATATATCAGATAAGGGGTTAATATCCAAAATATACAAAGAACTCATACATCTCAACAACAACAAAACCAACAACCCAATGAGAAAATGGGCAAAAGATCTGAACAGAGATTTCTCCAAAGAAGATATACAGATGGCCACCAGGCATATGAAAAGATGCTCAACATCATTAACTATCAGGGAAATGCAAATCAAAACTACAATGAGGTATCACCTCACTCCGGTCAGAATGGCTATAATTAACAAGACACGAAACAACAAATGTTGGAGAGGGTGTGGAGAGAAGAGAATGCTCGTACACTGCTGGTGGGAGCGCAAACTGGCACAGCTACTATGGAAATCAGTATGGAGATTCCTCAGAAAATTAAGAATAGATCTACCATATGATCCAGCTTTCCACTGCTGGGTGTTTATGCAAAGAACTTGAAAACACTAATGCGTAAAGATACAAGCATCCCTATGTTCATCACAGCCTTATTCACAATAGCCAAGACTTGGAAGCAACCTAGGTGCCCATCAAGGGATGATTGGTCTATATAACTTCTTATTCAGTGAAATAATACTATTTAGGTCTCTGTACAAATTGTAGGAGAAATTGGCTGAGAACAGATCCTAGTGCCAGATTGTAAAATGAATAATATTTTGGACTTATTTTTTTACTTTTAAAAATGTGCCCAGTGTTTTATTGGAGTAGATTAGCTTTTTGAAGAAACAAAGGCATCCATTTACTTCAAATGAGAAAGGAAATTATGCATTAGAAATTATCACTATGATAGAATTAGTTGTGGAATACTTGAAATGAAGTATGTGTGTTCTGGATAGGTACATGGTGATGAGTGGGTTTTGTAGCTGATCTTTTGATAATATTTGGGCTTAAATCCAAGATTCCTCACTCTCTATCTATATAAAACCTGAGTGAGAGTTTAGAATTTCTAGGCCTATCTCCTCATCCTTAATGAAAATTATTTTGAGGATTCAAGTCCGTACCCAGCACACAGTTGGCAGTTAAAAAAGATCAGCTATATAAAATGATGTTTCTCTTCTTCTCTGTTTTGTTTTCTGAGTCTCCGGAAGCAGGTTCTGCTATCAGTCTCTGTTAGAACTTGAGGTTTATGAAGGAAAAAGGTACAGTAATGACTCCTTTTCTGTGACCTACCAAATTGAGATTCACAATCAACTGGCAAAGCCACCTCCGTGTTGGTCTGCACTATGGCAGTATTGCTGATGCACTGTATTTTAAAGGTCTTTCTGCTCTGGCCACCAACGGCATGGCTGTAAATGTAAGTTAGGTCAAGTTCAAACATGTATTTAAAGCAATGTCTGAATGAGTGGTGTAATACATGCATTTGTAAATACAACAGAAGACATTCATTACAAATGGCTGACCCATGGGTCTGGCCCTGTGGTTGAGTGGTTAAGTTCTGAGTTCTGCTTCAGCAACCCAGGGTTTTGCTGGTTCGGCTTCTGGGTGCAGACCTACACACTGCTCATCAAGCTGTGGCAGCATCACACATGAAGGAACCACAATGACCTACAACTAGAATATACAACTGTGTACTGGGGCGCTGGGGAGGAAAAAAAAGAAAAGACAAAGATCGGCAACAGATGTTAGCTCAGGGCCAATCTTCCTCACCAAAAAACAAAACAAAACAAAACAAACCTCAAAAAGCAAAATAAAGAAATAAGAGCCAACTCTGACATTTAAAAAAATGGATGATCGACTTTGTAGATGAATAACTGTACATTAGTTGCTACAGCATTTTAAGCATAACCATAAATAGCAAAAGACATTTAAAAAACTCCATAGTGGGGTTTTATATAAATTTATGATCCTTGCTCTCTCAAACTTATACAACTGGTTTCAGTGTAGTAGCGGGTCTTGTTTGACTTCTGGGAGGATTGGAGTTTTCTTCTTCTTTCCTCTTAGTTTGGACGGTGCTCTGCCTGTGTCGCACACTATTGTTCCTCTCTGGGCTGTGCTGAAGTCACTTTCCTAGACTCATTCATTCACTAAATCTGTATTGATTCCGTCATGTGTCACGCACTATTGTAGCTATTGGAATATAATGTAAAAGTGAATGGCAAAACCCCCCTCCACAGGGTTTTTCTAGAGCAGGAGACACAAATCAGGATCTACCCCTAGCAGTTGCAGGCGGTGCTCCGTGCTCTGTGCAGAAACGAGTGCGACAAGGAGCTGGACAGAGAGCGGTCAAGTTGCCATTTCTCAGGGGGTGTTTAGAGCTCTCTTTGAGGAGATATGCTTGACTAGAGACCTACTCAAAGGTCTGGGTGTTTAAGGCAAACTACAGCGAAGTTTCACTCTCTGTCTGCAGTTGCCTCAGATTTCAAAGAATCCTTATCAGATATTACACAAAAAATAGTTGCATTATGAAACACATTGTGTAAAACTCTCATAGCAGGTACTTATGACTAAACAATGGCTTCTCTCTCTATTTGCCCTGCCCCTTTACTCTCTCTTTCCCTGCTGTCTGTTCCTCAACCTCTCTCCCTTCTTCGCTCCCCAAACCTTCTTTCTTTCTCTTCCCTTTCCTACCTTTTCCTTCCCTCCCCTTCTCTCTCATATTTCTCTTGCTCTGATAATCTGGGAATTCATTGGTTATCCATTTCATGACTCCTGTTTATAGGATCCATCAACAGTAAAGGAAGGATTATAAAGGTATGATGGAAGAGACTGAAATATTTATTTCAGAAGTGACAAATATAGAAAGAAATTTAATTATATAGATCACCTAATTATAAATAGTTTTACTGGCCATTGTTTTGATACATTTTGGATTAAACTCAAAGGAAATTTTAGCTTTGAAACTGTAGGAAATATCCATGAAAAAGAAGAATAAAAGCAAAGTTCTGCACAAATTCTAGTATTTCTAAAGGTTATCTACAGAAACTTCAGATATTTGCTTTCCCACAGTGTAAACAAAATAGATTTATCTTTCTACCCACTGTGATTATATTTATTTAACAAATATAGAAAAAAAGTTCACATATCAGGAAAATCTAATTTTCCTATACTGACTCCATCAAGTCCAGTTCTAACTGTTCTTATTTGGAGGCAAAATATCTAGACAAAATATGAAAAGTTCAGTTGGAAATTTAGTAGCATCCAATAAACACTAACCTTTATTGCATATCTTGCAAGCACACAATAACCTTTCTGTGACATTTATTTATTAAAATAAATCTAAGAGGTTATCCTTCCCTCTGCTTTACAGATGAGCAATTTGACAGAGTAACTTTCCCAGGGTTAGTTTAGGTATCAGCTCAAAAAATGTCAGGATTTTTAGGATCTTTCTAGATTATAAAAACCATGCTCTGTTCCTTGTTGTAATACATATTCTCCCTAGAAAAACAGGCAAGCATGGAGGGTCTGCACCAAGGAGACAGGAGGTGACATAGAAGAGTGAAGTAACCAACTACTATTTTCCTGGAATTGACCCCAGATGTAGATAAGGATTCGGAGTTTCCATCAAAGTAGAGTTTTCCGTTTAGATGGTGAAACTTTATGCAAAATCAAATCAGTATGTTGATTCCCATTTTCTACAAATTAAGATAAGGGCATTTCTGGTTTTCTATACTCCATTCATGATCTACTACAGGCATTAAGAACACAATATTCAATTTTACTTATGGACTATTCCATTTCACAATGACTACCAATTCTTTAGTCTAATCCAGATCAGTCTCTAGAAATGAAATCCTTGGGTGATGTAAGAAATTACGTAATCAGTTTTCTACAAATTACCTTTATTTTCCATTACAATGTAACTTAATAAAACAAAAAGGATGACACATTTAATCCTTTTGCAAAACTCACTGTTCATTATGCAGATATATATCTGTTTCAATCTTGTTTATATGTATCTTATTTTTTAAGATTGGCACCTGAGCTAACATCTGTTACCAATCTTTTTTTGTTCTTCTTCTCCCCAAAGCCCCCCAGTACATAGTTGTATATTCTAATTGTAGGTCCTTCTGGTTGTACTGTGTGGGACGCCACCTCAGTGTGGCTTGATGGGTGGTGCCATGTCTGTGCCCAGGATCTGAACCGGTGGAACCCTGGGTCACCAAAGCAGAGCACACAAACTTAACCACTCGGCCTGGGCTGGCCCCAAATATGTATCTTATACAATCTTCTTATTGAGAATCTTATCTGATTCTCAATTATTAAAGCCTTAAAATACTTGAATTTTTAAAACAGTTATTATTTCTGTCATATATCATTTATTCTTATGTCATCATTTTTAAATGAAAACTATGTATTTTCAATAATAATCAGTGTTTAAAAGAATTATTTGTTCTTATTCATGTACCATAACTTTTTATATACAGTCAGTTATAAGATTTACCACTGAAATGATAATAGGTAAAGTATACCAAACACTTTTAAGGCAAATCTCATTTTCAGATATGCTAAAATGTGTTTTTAAAATTTAGGAAATATGGTGTATGTAACTAGGTTAATTTGATTTGGTAAAAACCTCTTGAGACTGTCATTTTTAAAATATATCTGGGATTCTCAGAATTAGTGAAAATTCCAGAGATTTTCATTTTTAACACATGGATATGTGTCAAAAGCTGTCCTTGCTTTCTCTGTATGCCAAGTGAGAAACATGAAAACATTGTTCACAACCATTTATAGCCCTGTTTCCGTCTTGACAGATAATACATACAAAACATGATGCTTACTCTTCTGCTCCCCACCTCCAAAGATTTGGTACACTATAGGGGAAGTATATTTTTATTTGACAAGGTTTTTTTAGCTTTAATTTTCATATATTGCACAATGGATATTATATTACCTTGAATATTCCCTCAGAATCACAGCTTTGTGAAGGTGTGTACTCTCTGTTAACTCTCTTGCCAGTCACTAATGCTATCCTAACAACCAATAGGTTTAATAAATATTTATTGAATTAATAAATTTAAAAAGCCCATTGCTCTTTCTTATGATGATTCATACACATGTTAATATTTTAAATATAAACATAAGAGAAACGTTAGAGGGGGCAGAAATGAGTGCAGATAGGGGCAGCAATTTATAGCTTGCAAGTCTTGGTCCTCCCAGTGAGTCATTCTGTGACATTATGATACCACCATTGCCAGATTTTCTTCTCTTCATACTTCAGGTGTTGATGTTGTTCAGAATTTGACAGCGCTTTTTGTTTTCCACATGCTTTGCAAATATCTTCTCTTTGCCTCATCCCTTTGGACCTTGTGTACTAAAGCAGTCTCGTCAGCGAGAGTAGTGGGCTGAGTGTTGACGGTACTGATGGCTGACTCCAGGGAGAGTGGAAATGACAATGAGGCTTCCGCAGTTCCCCTCTCTCCAACCAGACACAGGGTGGTTCCACAGGGTGAATCAGGAGCAAGCTCACTGTCCTCTAAGAAGAGGACAGTGCACAAGCTCTACCAGTGCCTCTCAGCCTCTGAGGTCCAGTGGGAGAGCAGGAGCATGAAAGATAGCTTTCTCTTTAGACAGGGTTAGGATGCCAAGGGTTAAAAATAGTGGTCTGAGTCACTCCAGACTCCCTCAAATCTGCAAGAATCTGGGTCCTTTTTTCTGGTCATGAGAGAATTAGTCCTTCTGTCAACACCTACCGCTCTCCAGACACTGTACAAAGTAGAAGAATTAACCATGGCCCCTGCCTGTGAAGAGCTCTAAAGAAGTTTCTAAACAACCATCATATACAGTGGAAAGTGATGAATATCACAAAAGAAGGACACACAAAATGCTCTGGGAGTTCCCAGAAGGAAGAAAGGACTTTTTGTTGGATGATTATGGAGGTTGTTGGCCTAGTGTTGGATTAAAAATATGGAATAGATGAAGATATGTAAAAATTAAGAGGAAGAGAATTTCAGGCTCTGGTACAGCATCAGCAAAAACATCGTCTTCTATTTGGTTGAAGTCTATCAAATTAATAAAGTGTAAATTTTTAAATGTTGTCAATAACAGGTGTTTTCTTATTAGCTTAAGTGAAAGTTATTAAGTTATTGTCTCAACTTCAAATTCATCCTTCTATCCTTGCTTTCTGATGCTGGGGCTGGCTCCTTGTTAAGTTCTACCAGTAGGGAGCATGAGACCAAGACGCCAAGCCTGGAGGAGGGAGAGGGACTTCTGGTTCGTTCTTCGCTACTTGCCATTTCTGTGAGCAGCATCCAGTGTTGTGTCCCCTCTGCCAGTGGCAGTTCCTTTTGGGCCATTAGCAGAATCCACTTTGCAGTTTCTCCAACACCTTCAGAACTGCCCTCATCCTTCCCCGTTAGAGACATGGCTGGCCAATGTCCGCTCCTCAGTTTTCTGGGTTGCCGCCCCTAGGACCCTCCTCCGAGCTCAGACCAACGTCTACTGAGCAGTTCTCCCTGTCACCTGCTGGTCTCCCTTTCAGGGACTGCTCCTTCAACTTCTGCCCTTCCTCCTCCAGCCCGGGGGTAGTACCTACTTCCTAGAATTGCTACCTCCATGATATTTTAGTGTTCGTCTCTTTTGTTCTCTAAGTTGTCTACTTAAATTTTTATACTAAATTAACAAATCTTTATTTAAATTCTCTCTGTTCAAATAACTGATGTGGTTTTTGTCTCTTGACTAGATCCTGATTGACACAATAAATGAATTATGTATAAACTATGATATTGTTAATTCCAACTTTACAGTATTCTATTAAATGGTCAATAGGGAATTCTTAGTTATTTCTATATTTACAAAAAATGTTAACAACATGCATCAATAAAATGAAAACGAGCTATTATAATGGTTCTTTGTTTATTAAAGTGTATATAGTACTTATTATTCTTTTTCTGTATTACTCAAAAAGGTATTCGTTCTCCAAAGAGGAATATTATATAAGAAGAGCACAATACACTAAGATTAATCATTTTAAAGTGTTTTAAAATTTTTCACACATGTTTCCTCTATCCTTCTCCATTTTACTCCCTGTATACTTTGACTAAAATACTGCTTGAACCTGGGGGCCTGTGTGCATGTGTGTTCAACCGGCAACACAGAAAGGGAAGAGAGCGGTGAGCCAGGCTCGCCTCATCTTCCCAGCCCCGCCAATGGCTTCGCTGGCCTGAGTCTGAGCAGATCTGTCCACGGAGACCACTCAGCAGAGGAACTGCACGTTTGTTGGTGGCACATTTCCTCTGGGCCAAAAACATGGGATCTTTTCCCCAAATAATATTTTATACTTTTAATGTATACATTCTCACTTTAGTCATGGTTCACAAATATATTATCTTTAGGAATCATAAGTTGCATAACATTTCCCAAGTATTTTTTTAACCTGATGTAGGTATACACTATTTGACTATGATACTCAAGATTCTGAGGCCAAGATAGTAAACTGAGAAAACACAGTAAGCACATCTCATTAAAAACTTTACTTTGCCCATTGTTTTGATATACTATATTACATATAATGTGGGGTGCTTTGGAAGAAAATGCTTACTAAATCATATTTATCTTGGAGACTATGAAAAGGTGAAATTATCTGTTTATATGTACTCATTATTTGTAGTTTGCTATGCGACTATATCTGTTTTATTAGGGAGATTTTGAGTAAATTCTCAGCTGGGAAGGGATGGAGAAAAAGTGGGGAGGAAAATGGTTCATATTCACTTGAAAGAATTTCTAAACTACAAACATACTATTTCCAGCAAAACCAAGAATTTGGTCTAAACCCCTAACTCCATTGTCTGTTTGCTCATTCTTCCACAGAACACGCTTTCACAAGCCTCTACTGCTGGTGAGATTTTGTTCTGGTAATCCGTTTGGAGGATAGAAAAAAGGGATGAGAACCATTGTTTGACCTCCTTGGAACTGTTACTATTAGCTTTGGTTGATTTAGAAAATATAGAAGAAATCTGACCCAACTAAGAACTTGTTTGCTATGTCTTTCAAATGATCAAAGTAAATATTTTCAAAGCTTGAAAGTCTTATGATTATTTGCCACTGTGTTCTTTGTTTTGTTTAGTCTCCTTAGGCAAGCCAAATCACCAACATTCATATTACCAAAGCTCTTTCTTAAAGTTTATTAACAAGTTGCTTTAAACTGTTTCTCTGAATGGAGGCAGGGAAAAGTCGATCATTTACAGATAATTGGGCTAAAGAAATAATGGGAAAATTTTCCAAAAGTGCCCTCTTATTAAACATGATAGAAATTCTAGAAGCACTTAAAATGATTCTGGGACCCAATTAATGATTCTGATTCCACTTCCAGTGTGTGAGCTTTTCCTCCACACTACCAATTGTATGACATCAGCTGGGTGTCCTACAATATAACCCAATTCTGGTATCTACCTGGAGATAGTGTCAGATCCCACGGGCTAAGGGCTCAGTCATACAAGACTGCCCACCCCCCCATTTCAGATGCCACTTGCAAGCTTAGGTTATCACCTGTGCTTCTGACCTAGTTATAGATTGGAGATTTCAGCAACACTCTCCTTGGGTTCAATTAATGTGCCAGAGCAGCTCACAGAACTCAGAAAAACATTTTATTTACTAGATTACTGGCTTATTATAAGAGGCTATAACTTAGGAACAGTCAGATGGAAGAAATTCATAGGGCAAGGTGTGTGGTAAGGGGCATGGAGCTCCTACGCTCTCTGAGTGCACCACTCTCCCCAAATCTCCATGTTTTCACCAACCAAAAAGCACTTTGAATCCTGGCCTTTTGGGTTTTTATAGAGTCTTCACTACATATGGATGATTGATTAAATCATTGGCTATTGGTGATCAATTCAACCTCTAGCCCCTCTCCCCTCCTCAGAGGTCAGAGAGCAAGACTGAAATTTCCAACATTTCAATTACATGGTTGGTTCTCCTGGCAACCAGCTCCATCTCCAGGCACTTGCCAAAAGTCACCTCATTAACATAAACTCAGGTGTGGTTGAAACTTTTGTTATGAATATTGAGACTCATTTATAGCTCTTACGAATTAGGAAATTCCAAAGGTTTTAAGAACTCTGTGCCAGAAGTGACGATGAAGATCAAATATATACTTCTTCTTATACAATCACAATATCACACACTTGGATGAGACAACATACTCATTGGTTTAGAAGTAAAGCTGAGGGAAAAACCGGTTTTAAATTTTAAACTATTAACAATATATCTTATTAAACAAGGTTCTTTTGTTAACATGGAAAAACTTGTGTCTTCTAATAAATTTAAGCTTCTAATATGCCTAGGAATGGAATTGTTAACTTGTTTAATAGGAGGAAAAAAGGATTTGATGAAGCACAACACCTTTTCATGATAAAACCCTTCAATAAATTGGGTATAGAAGGAATGTATCTCAACAAATAAAGGCCAAATACAACAAGCCCACAGCTAACATCATTCTCAATGGTAAATGGTTCAAAGCTTTTCCTCTAAGATCAAGAACAAGATAAGGGTGTCCTCTCTCACCTCTCTTATTTGAAATAGTACTGGAAGTCCTAGCTAGAGCAATTAGACAAGATAAAGAAATAACAGGCATAGAAATCAGAAGGGAAGAAGTAAAATTGTTTTTATTTGCAGATGATATGATCTTATGTACAGAAAACTCTAAAGACTCAACCAAAAAACTGTTGGAGCTAATCAAAAAATTCAGTGAAGTTGCAGGGTATAGTGTCAACCTACAGAAATCAGTGGCATTTCTATACACCAACAATAAAATATCTGAAAAAAGAAAACCATCCCACTCAAAATATCATCAAAAACAATAAAATGCTTAAGGGTGAATTTAACCAAAGACATGAAAGATTTATATGATAAAAGCTACAACACTTTGATGAAAGAGACTGAAAAAGACATAAACAAATGGAAAATCCTGTTTCATGGGTTGGAAGAATTAATATTGCTAAAATGTCCATACTACTTAAAGCAATCTATAGATGCAATGCAATCCCTATCAAAATTCCAACAGTATTTTTCATAGAAGTAGAAAAAACAAGCTTAAAATTTTTACAGAGCCACAAAAGAGTCCAAATAGCCAAAGCAATTCTGAGAAAGGACAAAGCTGAAAGCATCACACTTCCTGATTTCAAATATACTACAAAGCTATAGTAATCAAGAGTATGGTACTGGTAAAATAATAGACACATAGACCAGTGGAATAGAATAGAGAGCCCAGAAATAAGTCCTCACATAAAAACAGACATGTAGACTAGTGGGACAGACTAGAGAGTTCATAAATAAATCCTTGTATATAGGGGCAACTAATATATGACAAGGGAACCAAGAATACACAATGGGGAAAGGACAGTCTTCAACAAATGGTGTTGGGAAAACTAGATAACCAAATGCAGAAAAATGAAATTGGACCCCTATCTTACACCACTCACAAAAATTAACTCAAAATAAATTAAATACTTAAACATAAGGCCTGACCATAGAACTCCTAGAGAACAAGAACGTAGGGGAGAAGCTCTTTGACCTTGGTAATTTTTTAGAAATGACACCAAAAGTACAAATACCAAAAGCAAATTCAGTAAGCAGGACTACATCAAATTTAAAAGTTTCTGCCCAGTAAAAGAAACAATCAACACAATAAAAAGGCAACCTATGGAACAGGAGAATGTATTTGCAAGCCACATGTTGGATAAGGGGTTAATATCCAAAATATGTGAGGAACTCATACAACTCAATAACGAAAGACAAAAACCCGATTTAAAAGTGGGGAGAGGAACTGAATAAACAGTTATCCAGAGAAGACATATATGAAAAGATGCTCAATATCACTAATCATCAGGGAAATGCAAATCAAAACAACAATGAGATGTCATCCCACACCTGTTAGAATGGCTATCGTCAAGAAGACAAGAAGGGGGTCGGCCCTGTGGCGAGTGGTTAAGTTCACGTGCTCTGCTTCAGCGGCCCAGGGTTTCACTGGTTTGGATCCTGGGTACTGACATGGTACCGCTCATCAGGCCATGCTGAGGCAGTGTTCCACATAGCACAATCAGAGGCACTCACAACTAGAATCTACAACTGTGTACTGAGGGGTTCTGGGGGAAAGAATAAAGAAAGAAAGAAAGAAAGAAGACAAGAGATAAGTATTGGCAAGGATGTGGAGGAAGGAAAGCTCTTGTGCACTATTGGTGGGAATGTAATTTGGTTTGGCTACAGTATGTAACAGCATGGAAGGTCCTCAAAAAAATTAAAAATAGAAGTATCTTATGATCCAGCAATTCCACTTTTGGGTATACAGCCAAAAGAAGTAAAAATAGAATATTGAAAAGATATCTGCACTCTCGCATTTATTGCAGCATTACTTACAATAGCCAGGATATGGAAACAATCAACATCTGTCAACGGATGAATGGATAAAAAAAGATGTAGTATATATATACATACAGTGGAATATTGTTCAGCCATGAGGAAGAAGGAAATCCTGCCATGTGAGACAACAGAGGTGGATCTTTGGGGCATTCTGCTAAGTAAGGTAAGTCAGGCAGAGAAAGAGAAATACTGCATAATATTGCCTATATGTAGACTCGAACAAAGCTGAGCTCACAGAAACAAAGAGAAGAATGGTGGTTAGCAGAGGCTGGTAGAGGGTGTAGGAATCAGGGAGAGGTTGGTGAAAGGGCACAAACTTGCTGATAGAAGATGAATAGGTACTGGAGGTCTGATGCATATCACGGTGATTATAGTCAACAATACTGTACTTCGAAGTTGCTGAGAGGTACATCTTAAATGTCCTTACCACACACACAAAACATGGTGATTACGTGATATGATGGAGGAGTTAGCTAATGCTGAGATGATTTTCATCTTGCAGTATATAAATATATCAAATCAACACATTGTACGTCTTAAACTTAGACAATGTTATATGTCAGTTATATCTCAATGAACAAAGATTTTACATAGAAATAATTATTTCAAATAGAAAGCACTGAAGACACCTTGTATTCAGAAATGGAAATATTTTAAATTATTGACATACTCTTCATGAATTTAGATTTTATATATGTAAATATAAATATATATGTATATATTTCTTGGTGAGGAAGATTGGCCCTGAGCAAACATCTGTTGCCAGTCTTCCTCTTTTTGCTCAAGGAAGATTGTCCCTGAGCTCACATCTGTGCCAGTCTTCCTTTATTATGTATGTGGGATGCTGTCACAGCACGGCTTGATGGGCAGTGTGTAGATCCACACCCAGGATCCAAACCTACAAACCCTAGGCCTCCAAAGCAGAGCACATGAACTTAACCACTACGCCACAAGGCAGGCCCCAAATTCAGGTTATATTTTAATGGTGAACATTTTCGAGAGATTTTTCCAGAAAAAATAACTAAGATGTAGTTAGTAATATTCCAAAGAATTCTCTAATATTTAAAAACATATAAATAATGCTGTTGTTATTTTTCATGGTTTGTTAAAATTAAATGAACATGCTAATTCTTAATATTAATCTGTGCTATACATTTTTCTTCTGTTGGTAGTAAATAAGAATCTAAGGGCGAGCTATTGTTTTACTTTAAGAAATTATTTAGTGCATAAAAAAATAAGTAAAAGTAACCATTTTCTTAGAGGCTTGCTTGAGAATTTTTTTATTAATGCAGGCTAATAGACATCATGAACTATGATTTCTGGCATATTAAGGTTAACAAAAGACATGTAAGACTCTGGATATGATGTTAACTACTGAACTTTTTAAAATTTAAATTTGTAGATAAACTAGAACTAAACAAAATATTCCTGACATTTCTGGTAAAATTTTTCCTGGCTCCACCATCTGTTAATAATACCATTATAAACAAAGATGGTTGTCTGGGTACAAAACATAGGAGCCATGATTTGGTTAGAATGACAGCTCAGTCACTCAAGGAAAGCATATGGCCACTGTGGAGAAATATTTATTCCCAAAATAAACAAACTGGAACACAAAAAAAGGAATGTTTTTAGAAAAATGCAAGTAATCTGTTAGTAAATAGGATAAAGCTTTATTAAGTACTAGAAATGATTAAAGTGTTAATCTAAAACATTAATGTTGAGTGGAACAGAAGTACACCTTGTGAAAATGTTAACTACCAATTATGTGTGTGTACCCTGTGCAAGAACTTTTTTTTTATTATTAAGATTATGATACTTTACAACCTTGTGAAATTTCAGTTGTACATTATTGTTAGTCATGTTGTGGGTACACCACTTCACCCTTTGTGCCCTCCCCCCACGCCACCCCTTTCCCAATCAGTTCTCCTTGTCTATATGTTAACTTCCACCTGTGAGTGGAGTCATACAGAGTTCGTCTTTCTCAGTCTGGCTTATTTCGCTTAACGTAATACCCTCAAGATCCATCCATGTTGTTGTGAACGGGACGATTTTGTACTTTTTATGGCTGAGTAGTATTCCATTGTGTATATATACCATATCTCCTTTATCCAATCATCAGTTCCTGGGCACTTAGGTTGGTTCCACGTCTTGGCTATTGTAAATAATGCTGCCATGAACATAGGGGTACATGGGACTCTTGGAATTGCTGATTTCAGGTTCTTAGGATAGATACCCAGTAGTGGGATGGCTGGGCCATAAGGTATTTCTATTTTTAACTTTTTGAGAAATCTCCATAGTGTTTTCCATAGTGGCTGTACCAGTTTGCATTCCCACCAACAGTGTATGGGGGTTCCTTTTTCTCCACAGCCTCTCCAACATTTGTCACTCTTGGTTTTGGATATTTTTGCCAATCTAACGGGTGTAAGGTGATATCTTAGTGTAGTTTTGATTTCCCTGATGATTAATGATGATGAGCATCTTTTCATATGTCTACTGGCCATCCGTATATCTTCCTTGGAGAAATGTCTGTTCATGTCCCCTGCCCATTTTGTAATTGGGTTGTTTGATTTTTCGTTGTTGAGCTGTGTGAGTTCTGTATATATTATGGAGATTAACCCTGTGTCGGATGAGCAACTTGTAAACATTTTTTGTGCAGGAACTTTTTAAATGCTTTACATTTAAGCCTCATCACAGTTCTATGAACAGATACTATTATTATCCCCACTTTATAATCAAGAAGACTGAGAACACCTAGGGCAAATATCATCCTCAGGTTCTAGGGCCAGTGGATGGCAGAGCAGTGAGCTGAGCCCATGCAGAGAAGCCCTGGGACCCATGCGTGAATGCACTGTGAGACCCCAAGGTCTGAGCGGAAGTTCAAGTTCAGCGATAGTGTGCTGTTTCAATGATACTCAGCACACTAAATTATTATTCCTTAAAAATCTTTGTTTGGCAGCATTGCTTACAAAAGGCATGTAGAAATTAATAGAAATGACACACAGAGAACTCTGTTCATGTAACTGAAGTGATTGTGGAATAATAGCAAATGACTATTCATAAGCATTTTTTTAAAAAAAATTACACAACATTCGAAGCAGTCAGATTTTTAGTTTTTATCATTTCATGCCTTTAAATTTAAACCTCACTTCACAAAAATCGATTAGTGTACCCAAATTAGAAGTAGTTTATTAAGAGGAATTTAGTAACATCATACTATACATATATACTTTTTATGTGTCCTATGAGTATGGCAAAGAAAGATTATTTTGAAAAGTGAATTTAAAAGTCTGCTGTGTAAGGCATTATTTTTATAATATTTTTTATTGTGGCCGAATATACATTACGTAGTATTTATCACTTTAACCATCTGTAAGTGTACAATTCAGTGACATTACATCTGTTCACAGGTTATATAGCCATCACTACTACCTACACCTAAAACCTTTTCATCATCCCCACCAAAATCTCTGTACCCGTTAAATAATAACTCCTCCTTCCTCCTCCCCCCAGCCCCTGGGACGTCTATCCTACTGTCTGCCTCTGCGAATTTGCCTCTTCTAGGTACCTCAGGTAAGTGGAATCAGATAATATTCGTCCTTCTCTATCTGGCTTATTTCACTAAGCAAAACGTTTTCCAGGCCCATCCACATTGTAGCACATATAAAAATTTCATTTTTTAATAGCTGGGTGATATTCCTGTGTGCATATGTATCACATTTTGTTTATCCATTCATCTGTTAATGGACAGATTGGTTTTTCCTATCTTTTGACTATTGTGAATAATGTTGTCATAAGCATTGGTGTACAAATATCTGAGTCTTCATTTTCAGTTTTTTGGGATATATCCCTAGGAATAGAATTGTTAACTTTATGTTTAATGTTTAATTTTTTGAGGAAATGCCATACCGCTTTCCAAAGTGGTTGCACCATTTTACATTCCTACGAGCAATGATCAAGGGTTCCAGTTTCTTCAAATACTTATCGACACTATTTTCCATTTTTAAAAAATTATAGCCATCTTACTAAGTGTGAAGTGGTATCTCCTTGTAGGTTTTCCCCCCCTTTTCCTTCTCCCCAAAGCCCCCCAGTACATAATTGTATATTCTAGTTGTGAGTGCTTCTGGCTGTGCTATGTGGGATGCCGCCTTAGTGTGACCTGACGAGCGGTGCCATGTCCTCGCGTGGGAGCCAAACCAGCAAAATGCAGGCCGCTGAAGTGGAGCGCCTGAACTTAACCACACAGCAATGGAGCTGGCCCCTCATTGTGGCCAATTATTGTGGCCAATAATTACAAATAATGTTGGCAATCTTTTCATGTGCCTATTGACCATTTGTGTATCTTCTTTGAAGAAATGTCTATTCAGATATGTTGCCCATTTTTCAATTAGGTTGTTTGGTTTTGTGTTGCTGAATTGTATGAGTTCTTTGTATATTCTGAATTTTAATCTCTTACCTGATATACGATTTGCAAATATTTTCTCCCATTTAGCAAGTTGTCTTTTTGCTTTCTTGATGGCATCCTTTGATGCACAAAAGTTCTGAATTTTGATAAAGTCCAGTTTATCTATTTTTACTTGTGTTGCCTGTGCTTTTGGTGTTAAATCCATTTATTTAGGTCTCTTTAATTTCTTTCAACAATATTTTGTAGTTTACAGTGTACAAGTCTTTCGTTACCATGGTCAGACTCATTATTTTAGATACTATTGTAAATGAAATTGCTTTTTAAATTTCCTTTTCAGATTATTCATTGCTGGAGTAAAGAAACACAACTGAGTTTTGTGTATTGATCTTGTACCCTGCAACTTTGATAATTTGTTTATCACCTCTAATAGTTTTCTTGATTGTTTAGATTGTTTGTGTAAGGTCTTACCCCTGGTCTCTTCTCTAACACTATACTTTCATCATTTCAAGAATATCATATAAATGGTATCACATAGTATGTAGTCTTTTGAGACTGGCTTTTTTCACAGAGACCCATCCAAGTTGTTATGTGTATTAGTAGTTAATTCCTTTTAATTAATGAATACTTTTTCATTGTATGATCATATCAGTTTATGTATTCATCTGTTGAAGAATATTTGTGTTGTTTCCAGTTTTTGGCTATTACAGATAAAGTTGCAATGCACATTCATGTACAGATCTTTGTGTGAGCATATATTTTTTAAGATTAATACCCAGAATTACAATTTCTAGGTCTTATGGAAGTGTATATTTAGGTTCATGAGAAACTGCCTAACTCTTTTTTCAGAATGGCTGTATCATTTTATGTTCTCACCAGTAGTCATGAAAGATCCAATTACTCCTCAATAGTACTTGATGTGGTCAGTATTTTTATTTTAGCTACTGTAGTTGGAAGTGTATTTCATAGTGGTTTTAATTTGTGAGTCTCTAACAGCTAATGAAGTTGAATATCTTTTCATATGCTTATTTGCCATTAGTTTATCTTCTTTGATGAAGGGTATTTTCAAGTGTTTTGACATATTCTAGTTAAATGTTTGCCTACTGTTGAGTTTAGAGAGTTCTTCATATATTGTGACACAAATTCTTTGTCAGATATATGATTTGTAAGTTTTTTTTCCACTCCATTGCTTGTCTTTTAATCATTTTCCAGGCTATATTATAGAGGAAAAGTTTTTAATTCTTTAACTTTGATGAGATCTAATTTTTCTTTTTTTTTTTAATGCATAGTGATTTAGATGTCTAAGAACACTGCCTAGTCCCAGATCCCAGAGATTTTCTCCTGCATTTTCTTCTAAAAGTTTTATGCTTTTCTTTGATTTTTTGTTTTGTGTTTACCGTGAAGTTTGTATAAAAGGTCTCCTAGATGAGATAGTCCGTTGTCTGATGGCCTCTTATCTTCATTAGCCTATGTAGATTCCATCCTTTTCCTCTTCCCCTTCTGTTTTATTGTTACAAAGTATTCTTTTTTGTGTTGTGAGTTTATGACCCAATTGAAGTGGTTATAGTTGGGTGTTTTTATACTTTCTTTCTCTTTACCTTTTACGTTATAATTAAGTGTTTACTAACCCAGTCTGATTTGGAGCTGCAAACTTCTGATTTTGTCTGTCCATCTGTCTCCTTGCTCAGGGTCCTGTAGAGCTGTGCTCTTCTGCTTCAGACAGGAGGGCTCCTTTCCATGTTTGCTACAAGGCAGTCTAGCAGTGACGCACTCCTTGAGCTCTTGTTTATCTGGAAACCGTTTATTTCTCTATCATACCTGAAAGATAACTTCACTGGATAGAGTCAAATCGGCTGATGGTTTTTGTCTTTCAGTATTTTGAATATATCATTCCACTCCCTCCTAGGCTGTAGGGTTTCTACTGAGAAACCCTTGAAAGCCTAACAAGAGTTCCTTTGTAGGTTACTTTCTTCTCTTCTGCTGCCCTTAATATTTTTCTTTGTCATTGAATTTTGACCGTTTTACTGCTTTGGAGCAGGTCTTTTGACACTGATGTAACTAGGAGTTCTGTTAGACTCATGTACTTGCATGTCCAGTTCGTTCCCCAGTTTTGGGAATTTCTGATCTATTATTTCTTTGAACAAGCTCTCTGCTCCTTTCTCCCTCTCTTCTCCTTCTAGGGCACCTACAATCTTTATGTTGCTTTTCCTAATTGATATTTCTCTAAATATTTCTTTACTTAAAAAAAAAGAAATCTCAGTTCTCTTTCCTCCTCCACCTGAATCATTTCTGGCTTTCTATCTTTGAGCTCACTAAGTCTCTCCTCCATATCGTCTGCTCTACTTTTAATGCTTTCTGCATTATTTTTCATCTCATTAATTGTTTTATTCATCTCCAGAATTTCTATTTGCTTGTGTTTTTAGGGTTTAAATCTCTTTGGTGAAATATTCCGTCTGTTCATTAATTTTATTCATGATTTCATTGAACTGTCTTTCTGAGTTTTCTTGTAACTTGTTGACTTTCTTTATGACAGCTATTTTAAATTCTCTGTCAGTTAGATTGTAATCTTCTGTGACTTCAAGCTTGGTTTCTGGAAAGGAGTCATTCTGTTTCTGATACGCTGTGTTATTGTAGTTCTTCATGGTGTTTGATGAATTGATCAAATGCTGGTGTGTTGGTGGTAGTAACCACCTTTCTTATTTGGGTAAGGCTGTGGTTATTTTGGCTCTGAGCTGCTCTGGTTGTATTTGAGAGCCTGTACTTTCAACCCTACACTGCCTCTGCTAGGGGTGTTGTCAGTGCCCTCCTCATGCTGCCTGTACCTTTGGAGTTGCTGATGCCTTGTTGCTTATGATGTCACTTTAGTCTCATGTGTCACCACCAGTGTCATGAGGCTGTGAGCACTTCTGCTTCCAGGGTCACCTGCATCTCATTTTCCTCCACTGACTCTCCCCAGGCTCTCCTTGGACTCAGAAGTTGCTGCCCCATGCTCCACCTGTGCTGCTGCTCCTGGGTTGTCTCAGGGTGCTGGTTGCACCACTGCCACAGGTGCTGGGTCATGGGTGTTGTTGTTGCTGCTGGGGGTCCAGGGACCTTGGGAATTGTATGCAGCCCCCTGCTTGTGGAGCTGGTGTTGACTATTCTAGGGGCTGGGTTGCCTGTTCTGTTGTGATCCTGAAGCCTCTGGTTGCAGGTTCCACCTGCCACCACTGGGTGGGGTGTGCAGTGGTTAAGCAGGGAGAAGTTTTTGTTGCTGCTTATTGTGCAGCCTCTGGTCTCTGGAGCTAGCTAGTGTGCTTTGAAAACTCAGATCAGAGCACCTCACCTTAGCTGGGAAAATCTGAGTTTTGTATACTATCCCTGCCAGGGAAAGACCTGGCCTCTGCAGGGGGGAGGGAGGGGAGGAGCAGGTGCATATGCTTGATGTGCTGGAAAATAGGCAGGGAGCAAGCCAGTTCACCTTCTCTGCCCCCTCCAGCTCTGCTCATAGGTTTGCAGACTAGGTCTACTAGGAGAAGGGCAGGGAGCAAGTCAGCCCAACTTCTCCACCTCCACCAGGACTGCTCACAGATGAGCAGGCTGTGTCCGTTGGGAGACAGGCAGGGGGGAAGCCATGCCTGTTTTCTCTCAGGTGCAAGGGCAAGTATGAGGATCTGCACCCTGGATTTCGGCTGCCAGGGGAGGGGGATGCTCCCCTAGTTTCATTGCATCCTGGGGAGTCCAGGTCACTCACCTTCAGGTGTATAGATGCATGGATCTTTTAGGCACCCTGTTGTGCTGTGTAGGGAAACCTCTGCTGATCAATGGATATCCAACTGGTTGTAACTTAGAGGGGAGAGATAAAGGGAACAACTCACTCTGCCTTGATGTTTATGTCACTCCTTCTTTTACCTTTTTATTTTTGTCTTTTTGCTAGAGGTTTATAAATATCATTAATATTTTTCAAGAACCAGCTTTTAGTTTATTAATTTTCTCTATTTTTTCTGTTTCAATTTCATTGATTTTAGTTTTACATACACTATGTCTTTTCTTCTGCTTGCTTTTAAGTTTATTTTGTTCTTCACTTTTTAGCTCAATGATGTGAAAGCTAGATTATTTATTTGAAAGCATCCTTCTTTCTAATATAAGCACGTAGTACTAAATAAATTTCTTTCAATCCTCTTCTTTGGCTGCATCCTATAGATTTTATTTTGTATTTTAACTTTCATTCAGTTGAATAAGTTTAGTTTTCTTCAAGACTTCCTCTTTGACCCATAGGTTCTTTGAAAGTGTTATTAAATTTCTAAGTATTTGGAAATTTTCTCATTATGTTATTGTCCTAGAAGCCACTGAGATTTTGTTCATTTCTTTTTCAATTTATTTTCTTTCTGTTGCTCAGATTGTATAATTTCTATTTATATATCTTAAATTTCTGTTATCTTCATTCTGTTATTAATCCCATCTAGTGAGTGTTTTTATTTTTCACTTCTATAATTTCTGTTTTGGTCATTATATCTTCTATTTATTTGTTGAGACTTTCTATTTTTTCTCACTTATTTCAAGAGTGTTTGTAATCATTTATTGGAGTATTTCTATGGCAAGTGATTTAAAATCATTGTCAGATAATTCCAACATCTGTGCCATCTCAGTGTTTGTGTCTGTTGATCATTTTTTCTCATTCTAGTTGAGATGATCTGGTTCTTCATACAATGGGTAGTTTTGAATTATATTGCAGGCATTTTGAATATTATGCTGTGAGCCTCTGGACTCTACTTAAATTTTCTATTTTGACAATCAGTCAACAAGTCTAGTTAAGAATGCACCTTATGGCCCACTTTATGGACTGTAATTCAAACAATAATTTAATTTTCAGAGACCTTTGTGTGCTATTGTGGTCTACTTTGTGTGCTGTGCAGAGGCTACTTTGAAACCGGCATGGTTTTAGATACCGTAGTTCAGTTCTCAGATCATTTGCTCTGTGGACTCTGGTCAGCTTCATGCAAAGGCTGCTTGGAATGTTGTCAGGATTTAAACATGCAGGTTTAGAGTCCCTTTATCCAGCTCCCTCTTCTCTGTAGTTCTTCCCTAGTCTCTATTTCAAAGGGGCTAGAGTGCTGCCTGCTTGCCATTGTTCACTTAGTGCAACAGGTATGACTGACAGTGCTCCCCCTCACAATCTCCAGAGAGCCTACTGGGGAGAAGGACAGGCATGGTATCTGCTCACAATAACCTGGGGTGAGTATGGTCAACAAGGCTGTACCCTACATGCTTCTCAGCACCTGGTGAGGAGGAAGAGTTGTCTCTGCTCACTTTATTGCAGAGTGGGGATGGTTGACAAGGCTCCATCCTACAATCTCCACTAGTGGGGAATGACTAATGGGGAGTGTGAGAGGTGCGCTTGGGTAAAAAGTTCTATTCTTCAGAGCTAACTTCTTCTTGGTCCTGAAGCTATGTCTTTTTCATGCTTCCGTCACTTTTACTTTTTATTTCACAGCCCATTGCTTCTCTTCTTGGCCAACTCCCCTATTTCTCCTTTAAGATTTAGGTCAGAGTTTATCTCCTACCTGCAGTCTTCCTGATGCTCCTGGGTTGCTACATATGCTCATTCTTGCCAGCAATACTCCCTGTCTCTAACTACATTTACTTCATTATTTGTTTCTGTGTCTGTCACTCTGCTCAGATTGAACTCCACCCCTTTAGAGAGTTCAACATTGTAACCCTAGTGCCTAATTTCTTCATACATGGTAGGCACTTAACAAACAGTTTTTGAATAAATGAATAAATGAATTGAAGGAAGAAAAAAGCTATGTATTTATTCATAGTTACTTCAATTAAATTACTGTAAAATTTCTTATTTTGTGCCTATTATATTCCAAATATCCTTCTTGGCACTAGGAATACAGAAGTGATAAGCAATAAAAAGTCCCTGCTTCTATAGAGCTTAAATTCCTGTGAGAGAGATGGACAATGTATGAGCTTTATAATTAATAATGAATGTTGTCTGTGGTGAAGAAAATAAAACAAGGAGGTATGCTGGGAGAGAGGGTTAATTAGATCAGATGTTGAGGAAAATCTTACTGAGAAGGGGACATTTGGCTTGAGACCGGAATTGTAAAAAGGAGCAGCTGAAAAGATCTTGGGACACATAGTTCCAGGAATATGGAGCAGTAAGTGCTAAGAACCACAAGAAAGAGATTTACTAATACTTGTGTCATAGCCCCATCTACCAGATACAGTCTTGCTATACTAAATTAACAATCCTTAAAGATGTGAACATTGTATTGAAGCCATCTCAGTATCTCTCAGGGCCCCCAGTAGAGTATCTTACATATAGTAGGTGATCAAACTATCAGGAATTTCAAAATGGAATTATTTTTACTGACTTAGAAATTCATGTCGTATTAGCACTTTATTTCTTATGCCAAAAAACATTTTCATAAATGACTGTGTTTCTGAATCTCACAGCCGTGACAGAGTTACCTTATTGCATCATAGTAAGTTTTGTATACTTCAGTATCTCTAGGTGCCAAAAATCATATTGTGTTCAGAGAGTATTGTGTTCAGTTTATGTTTGGGGATCCAACACCTACGATGATGTTAACCAAATAGAAGTTGTTCCTTGAATATATGCATATTTGGAATATTCAGATTAATCTTATTGGTCTGTGGGTTCTGCAATTATAGGAAAAATAGTCCTTTTTCGATTTCATTATCTTCATAAATCCCCAATGTATTATTTTTCATATAATATCAATATAAACTCCATTGGAAATAAATACTTTCAGTGTCACGTAAAATATGTATACTTTCTTTAAAGGTTTTTGGCATGTTATGCTTCTCTGACAATAAAATCAAAATTTTTCCCTTGGTTTCTATTATTATGATATTAAGTATTTTTAAATTGTTTTACTTATTTTCATTAAAATGCTGAGCAAGTAACTGAAATATTACTGCTCTAAAGTTTATTTCATAACAGAAAAATAAAAAATGTATTTCTTAGAATACTTAATATCATGGAGATTTATTTTTGAAAATCCTCTTTTCTGAGAAGCAGCCTTTTTTCATCTGATAAAAGGCTTTTCCTTAGCTTATAAGCACAAAGACACTGCAATGTGCAATGACATTCCATCTGAGAGATGGCATTCTTGAGATGTTTTTAGCATGGCAGCCAGGAATAGTCTAAGCACAGCCTTTGAAGTTGAAAAAAAGCTATGGTTAAATCTCAGCTCTAGTTAAGCTCTTAGAACTTCAGGAAAATGGAGACTATATGGGACCTTTATAGGTCCTATATATTTAGACCTTTATAGGACCTATTATAACCTTTTACTTGAGGGTTATTGAATGAAAAAATATATGTCAAGCACCTATTCTGCTGGCTTGCTTGAAACTGAAATGTGAGCGCATCTTTCTGGGGGAAGTGACCAAGAACAGACAGAGCAGATAAAGATGACTTCTCACCTCTGAACAATGACAAAATATGGCCCCTGCTTCACATTTTATTCCTCCTTCCTCTTTCAACATCAGAAAGAGTAGGAGGAACAGAAAGTCCCTTCTCCATGCCAATGAAGGACGAACCACTCTCCTTCCTACCTCCTCATCCTCAAACGAATCTTCAGTTTTCTTTATCTGTAACATGGAAATAGTATTCTTCCTAGAAAGGTTGTGAGATTGGATAAGACCATGAAATAACAAAATGAAATTAAAATTTAAAAAATAATTTAAAATAACCCAGAAAACTTCTATAGCTACAACAACCCAAAACCCTGCACTTAAAAAAATCTTATAAGAGCAAAGGAAAGCTGTAGTGAAGAGTCACTGAAGATGACATTTAAAAGTATCATTTGAAACCATGGAAAATCAAAAGTAAAGAAAGTATCCTGAAAGAAGCCAGAGGAAAAAAATACCTTACATTTTGGGGAACAAAGATAAAAATTACACGTGTCTTTTTCTCAAAAACCATGCAAGCAAGAAGAGAGTGGGGTGAAATATTTAAAGTGTTGTGAAAAGTACTCTAGTTTTTTATCCCCATCCATACAGAGGAGGAAAGAGTGGTCCAAGAGGGTCTCTCGCAGGCTCTGGGGTTATCCTCCCGAAGCCCCCTCCTCCTCCTGCTGTGCACATTTGAGTACTACCGTCGGGGCTGAATGCCCCATGATGAGGAAATCCTTGGGAGAAGTTGACTCGTGTCTCTGGATTTAACCACATCAATGAACACAGATAGGGAATGATGCTCGTTCCTTGTATAGATATTTCTGAGGACAGAAGGCCATATAAGAGTAGAGAAATAGGGATACTGGTTCCTGGGAAGACGAGGAAGGGGCTGAAGCCCCACTCCCAGGATTTTCTGCAGTCCACGAAGGGTGCAGCAGAGGACCTCAGATGTTCCTCTGGTTCCATTTGAAGAAACAGGAAAAGCAAGGAGGCGGGAACAGTGGACGCCTGGACAAGCACCCAGAGGGGACTGCTCCATCCAGTGAGAGGTTGCAGGTGTGGATCTCTTGCCTACCTCTTTTCTACCTCCTTCATTAAGACCCAAGTTCCAGCAACACTGGCTATCCTTCTGTTCTTGAATGTGCCACAATCTTCTGAGACTTAGGGCTTCTGTACTTGATATTCTATCTATCTGGATTGCTCTGGTCCCCAAACTTTCCCATGGCTTCCTACCATTCAGAATACCTAAAAGAGCCTCCTCATCTATCATCACTTTCTAGACATTTCCCTAACATTATCTTAATTACATATATCTCTATCTGTATTGATGTGTGAAGTTTTTATTGTCTGTCTCTACCTCCTAGATTATGTTTCATGAGAGTAGGAACATCACCTATCTTATTCACAGTTGTAATTCCAGTGTCTAGAACACCACCTAGCAATAGTTGGTTCTCAATACATATTTGTTATGAATTCTATAACATATTCATCATTCTCATTCTCTGTTCTCAGTTGTAGGATTTGGATTTTGAAATAATGTTTTAGTGCAGCGCTGTCAATAAGAAGACTAAAACTATATCTGGATAACTAACTAAAATATGAGATATTAAATTTAGTCTATATGATGGCAAACGCATTTGAAGCATTGGAAACTTTTTTGAAATACAGAATTAACATAAGTCATTGGATATTTTGACATGATATTGACATAAAACCACCACTATAGATTAAATAACTAGCTTGATTTGTCAGTTTAGTGAAAGTATTCAATTCTACTTTTAAAAATTTATTAAATTGTCCAAGTTAATACACTAATAGGCATTTTTGTTAAACTAATTACATCCATGTAAATTCTAATTTCAAAGATTTAGAGTTGATAAAGTTTGGTCAATTCTCATTATTCATAGTAGTAATGTTCCACAAAGTTGCCTTGAACACCGAATTAGAGAATATTGAACCATTGCTCCAAGGGGAAACTCAGTGTTAGGTCCCTGTGAGACTTTCATCACAACATTTTGACCACTGATCAACAACTAACCTTGTTTCATGTGTTTTTGTTTAGAGACATCTTATTGAATACATATTATTGCTCACATGGCCCACAGCAAATTGACAAATACAAAATGCATGGATAGTGAAGACTGGCTGTATTTGAGCTCTACATCTAGGATCCTGGATACCACTGAGAAAGGAAGACACTAGCAAATTACTCGAGAAAAGCACATAAGTTGACAGTCACACTTGACATGTGTGATCATAGTTAGGAAACAAATATTACAATAATTGCAGGTACTAAGAACTTGGGACATTTCTGTAAAGTCTCCAGTCAGAGGTTTTCCACTTCTTCAGTAACTTTTAATGGAAGAGAATCCAAGGAATCCACAGGAAGGTGGGAGTACCATTGCACACTCTTGAGTGTGAGGAAAATATTCTTAAGAACAGTTGTGTCAGGGTGGGAATTTCTTAGTTGCTTTAGATTTCTACTGCATAATTTTCATCAGTCAATATCAATTAAAAAAAGAAAGTTAGTGAAGACAGATTTTTTTCTTTCAAAATAAGAGTAAAATAATTTGCAAATGAAAAATAAAATGCAAATAAAAAAGAACAAGTGTTCAGGAAGAAATTGCACAGTGCGATAAGTCTAATGTCATCATTGAATAAAGAGACAAAAGTCACAATTTCTGATTACACAAATTAACAAATAGAGGCTCTGTTTGCTAATGATGACAGAGTTTGCCATTCAATGTTAAATGTCATAATCTTTGTCTCTCTCTTTTTTCTGCTGGTTTTAATTGGTACAGCATATCATCTGTAGGAAATATCAACACATTTGACTAAAAATAGAATTCTGAAAAATGTTTTGTCTTCAATGCAAATTTAATATGCAATAGCCAGTGATTTAGAAAACTAAAGTCAAGGTATTCAGGCAGAATTACCTTCATTAGAATTTCCAACACAATCTCTTGGAATGAAATGCTAATTTTTAAATTATTTTTGATTATTGCAAAAACAATGAGTCTGCTTTGAAGAAGAAAGCCCCAAAATGACATGTAAAAGGAATAAAAAGACTATTTGTCTGATCTTGACCAAACCACTTAGCTTCACTGAAAAAGTAAAGGAAGAAACAATAAATGCTTGTGTTTTCTGTGTAATTACAAAGTGCCAGACACTGTTCCAGTCCCTATGGCACAGGTACTGTGGTCATTCTCATTTACAGATAAAGAAATGGAGGCATTGGGCTGGCCGGTGGAGTAGTGGTTAGGTTTCCATGCTCTGCTTCAGTGGCCTGGGGTTCATGAGTTTAGACTTCGGGTGTGGACCTACACACCACACATCAAGCCAAGTTGTGGTGCTGTCCAGCATACAAAATAGAGGAAGATGGGCACAGATGTTAGCTCAGGGACAATCTTCTTCAAGCAAAAAGAAAAAAAAAATGGAAGCACAGAGAGGTTAAGTATCCTGCCATGTCTTACAATCAGTACATGGAGAGTTGGGATGGCAAGCCAGGCCGTCTGAATCCAGAGCCCAAGCTGCCTTGGGCAGCCACTTGATGCTGCCTCCATATAATGTGAAGTGCTGTTTCCAGGAGTAGAAGAACAATGAATGTGAAAGTAACTTTAGAATAGATGAAGACTACACAAAAGTTGGAAAACATGGTGATGACAATTGTGGATCCTGCTGAATTTGAGGTGACTGTGGAGTTACTCAGAGTCCTACAAGGACGTATAATCAAGGGGATGAAATCCAGTCTTAAATGTGACATTCAAACTGAGATCTGAAAGATGAATATTGAGTAGCCAGGTAAATGAATGCATGTGTGTGTTATTTCTGACAAAGTAAACCATTTGTGAAAATATCCTTGAGTGGAAATGAACAGAAAATAAGCTGGTGACACTGGATTTTAGTGTGCAAGTCATTGCTGTTAGGAGTAGTGGTAGATACAAAGAAGCAAAATGTATCTAAACTTCTATATTTTTATTTATCCATACATTGATTTATTGATCCAGTAAAACACTAATACATAGTGTAGGAGTCTCTCCTTTCATCAAATGCTATTAATTATTTTTCATGTTAGAGGTGTACAGGGTCAATGACTCTGGGTGCATGAATCTTGTTATGTTTTTATTTCTAAAACAAGTGCACAGGACACCCTGCAAACTCTATAATCATCGAGTTTTTCAGGCTCAAATCCCAGTGAAATGAACTGGGTGATGCTTGAGTCTCAAAAAACAAAAACGGATTTAGCCCGTTCAGCTGAAAGCTAGCTGAGTGATTTTCTTTGATCCTTTTTCCTGGATCTATACTTCTCAAATTGTGGTATTTATATTCCTCAGGTAAGTGGAATTATATTTGGGACACACAGAAGCTTAGGAAAAGAAATTCTAAATTTTCTTACACTTAAAATGTTGCCTTAACATTGTTGCAATGTTGGTGCAAAAGTCCAAAATAGACAGCAGGAAAATCAGCAGGATTCAACTAGTTTGTATTTGTCCAATCCAAGATTTACTGTAAATGTCCAGATAAATTTTATGTTCAATGAGTAGTTAGCAGATTTACTATTTTCTTAGTGGGGAACCTTATATCCTTAGCCTAGTAGTCAACTTGTTTACCGTTGTCAACCTCAACCCCTCTCTCACTGCATTAAGCAAGCATCATCCTTAAAGCACTAGAACAGCATGACAAGGGCTTGCCACAAGAGCAGACAATAGCTATGGGCGTGAGTTCAGGGAGGGTTAGACAGCCAAGTTACTGAAAAACAAGTTTGTCGCTCAATAAATCAGTGATCTTTTTAAACTTTTGATTACAAGAGCATATATTTTATCCTACAAATTAATTCAATTCCTAGTCAGAATTTTCTTCATTAGCCTGTTTATAAGTATGCGTAATGCTCAGAGTTTCCTGATGAGATAAAAATAAAAACTTTGAGCGCTTTCTGCCTGTCATTTTGGGTTGTTGTTCACTGATAGTGTTACGATGTAGTCTTTACAAGTTTATGGTTTCAATTGAGAATATGGTTCATTAGCCAAAAACAGGAAGTTTGTGCATAACGTTGAAATCAATAAAATTTGCAAGTAAGTAGAGTGTCAAGGAATCCTGGAGGGCTCTGGCAGGCACAGAATGCTGTGATGGGAACTGCCTCAAGTGAATTGAAGATGGTGCTACTCCAACCTTAACTGATAAATTGGGACTAAGCAGCAAAAGTCAGCATAAAGATATAAGATATTGCAAATTTTTATTTATTTATTTTGAGTTATTGCAGAGATACAAGTATATCTTAATTTTAGTGTCTTGGTTTGGGGAACAGGGAAAATGATACATGAAACCATCACTCTTTTAAAAGACCTGAAAAAACCATCCATTCAAATTTAAAGGGAACCCACAAGAAATATTTAAAAGAAAAAAAAGAATAGTGTTGAGTAGTAAGAAATTAGATAAAAAATAAAATTGAATGAGAAAATAAAAATGTTTGAACCTTCTCTTGAAGTCGTCTTAGTTTATAATTATCTTGGATGATGAAAATCAAAAAAGAAAAAATCTGACAAAGCCATGGCATATAAATTTGAGCAAATGTGGTTTGGATAAATGACATATTTAATATATTTAAAAGATAAGATTAAAAAACTACTCAAGAAAAGAAGATCCAAGATGGCAGCATGAGTAGACTTCTTTGTCTCTCCCCCTTCGAATCTACAACTAATTGGACATTCATCGCTTGACAAAGGATATCTATACAGCATCTCAGTATGTCGGAGAGACCCACACTGCTATACATCGGAAGGCGGACAGACTTCCCTCCGGGAGGAGGTGGAGATAGGTGAAAACTCTCCGACGCTGACCCCCGAACAGCCTAGATCCTGTAGGTGGCTTTCTTCCTGCAGACACCCCCAGAACATCGCCACACACCAAGGGCAGGAGGGAGTGCACACCAGAGGAGCGATGGTGGAAACAGGTGAACAGACCCCTACCTAAGCCCCCCGCAATTACACCTGAGACCAGAGGGAAGCTCCAGGGTTACACACCGGAGGCCGTGGGGAAAACCCCTACCCGCCATAAGCGGAGAGGTCCCGCCCAGCATCAACAACGCCTGGGGGCCCCCAGAGAGAAACCCAAGCAGCGCACCAGCCCGCCAGCTGCTGCCGCCAGCTCCACTGACCAGGCTCTAGCCTGGGAGAGGCTCAGGACTACCAGAGATCTCCTGGGAGAGGTCCTGGACTGGGTGGAGCTCCAGCGGCTGGCAAGGTGGCCCAGGGGAGAAACTCTGAAGTCCCGTCCCAGCAGCGGGCAGGGACTTTGCCTGCCATTATCGGAGAGGCCCCGCCCAGCCTCCACAATGCCTGGGGCTCTCCCAGACGGCGCGCCAGCCCGCCAGCTGCAGCAGCAAGCTCCGCTGACCGGGCTCTCGCCCGGGAGAGGCTCGGGACTACTGGAGATCTCCAGGGAGAGGTCCGGGGCTGAGTGGAGCTCCAGTGGCTGGCTACATGGCCCTGGGGAGAAACTCTGAAGGCCCGTCTGGGCAGCAGGCAGGGTCTTTGCCTGCCATTAGCAGAGAGGCTCCACCCAGCATCCACAACACCGGGAGGGTCCCAAAGAGGAGAATCTCAGGCAGGGCAGCAGCCGACCAGCTGCCACTGAACTCAAGGTATCCGGCTATCCCCTAGTTAGGGCAATGAGCTCCCAGAGATGGTAGGGGAGAGGACTGGGGCTGGGTGGAGTTCCAGCGACCTGGCTCTGTGGCCCAGGGGGGAAACTCTACAGTCTCACAGAAGCCTCAGCGATAGCCTCTGCACAGCACTAGTAGAGAGCACCCATCTGGCAACCACAAGGCTGGAAGACCTTGGGACAAAAGTAGCATAGCTAGGGGAGCTAACCACAGACTGTAGAAAATGCCCATAGCTCTGCTGTGACCCATAGTGGACAAGCGAGATTTTGTGGGCGCCGACAGTGACAGAGCTGCAAATATAAGTGATCCTGCCCCTGGCCGCTGAGAAAGCCCATAAAACTGCTGCAAAACCTAAGGAGTGACCACATCTAGGTGGTCTGCAACAGTAGGCACCAGCAGTCTGAAGCCCCCCGGGACGGCCTCCACAGCTGAAGAGGGAACCCATAGAATCATGGTGACTGCGTGGAGGGGCCCAGGCCCAGTTAGCAACAGCTGATAGGGTTCCTGGTTGGAGCAGTATAAACAGCTGTCCCTCCACCACACCAGTAGAAACAAGTGGAAGCAGTGACTAAACTATATGTCTATGCGGAGGCACAAATCTACACCATCAAGCAATATGAAAAAATATATTAAATCTCCAGAACAGAAGGAAAATGACAAACACACAGAAAACAACCCCAAAGACAAAGAAATATACAACCTAAATGATGATGACTTCAAAACAGCCATCATTAAAAAACTCAATGAGTTAAAAGAGAATTCAGATAGACAACTCAACGAGTTCAGGAGCTATGTCACAAAAGAGTTCGATACTATAAAGAAGAACCAAACAGAAATACTGGAAATGAAGAACACAATAGAGGAAATTAAGAAAAATCTAGACGCACTGAACAGTAGGGCCGATAATATGGAGGAAAGAATTAGCAATTTGGAAGATAGAAATACAGAAATGCTGCAGGCAGAGGAGGAGAGAGAGCGAAGACTAAAAAGAAATGAAGAAACTCTCTGAGAATTATCTGATGCAATTAGGAGATGCAACCTAAGGATTATGGGTATACCAGAGGGAGAAGAGAGGGAGAAGGGGGCAGAAAGCCTATTCAAAGAAATAATGGCTGAGAACTTCCCAAACCTGGGGAGGGAGATGGAACTTCATGTGACAGAAGCCAATAGATCTCCAAACTTTATCAATGCAAGTAGACCAACCCCAAGACATATAGTAGTGAAGCTAGCAAAGGTCAATGACAAGGAGAGAATACTAAGGGCAGCCAGGCAGAATAAATTAACCGACAAAGGAACCCCCATCAGGCTTTCAGCAGACTTCTCAGCAGAAACTTTACAGGCTAGAAGAGAGTGGAATAATATATTCAAAAATCTGAAGGACAAAACCCTGCAGCCAAGAATTCTCTACCCAGCGAAAATATGCTTCAAATACAATGGAGAAATAAAAACTTTCCCAGATAGACAAAAATTAAGGGAGTTCATTGCCACCAAACCTCCTCTTCAAGAAATGCTCAGGAAAACGCTCATTCCTGAAAAATCAAAAAAAGGAAAGGGACTACAAAACCAAGAGCAAAGAAGATAAGTAGAAGGACAACAACAGAGAGTAGCAGCTCTCCGTCAGAACAGACTAAACCATGGGACGAGAAACAAAGGAAATTGAAGAGAACCGGAAAACAAGACATAAAATGGCAGCGGTAGGCCCCCACATTTCAATAATCACTCTAAATGTAAATGGATTGAACTCTCCAATCAAAAGACACAGAGTGGCAGGATGGATCAAAGAACAAGACCCAACAATATGCTGCCTCCAGGAAACACACCTCAGCCCCAAAGACAAACACAGACTCAGAGTGAAGGGATGGAAGACAATACTCCAAGCTAATAATGAACAAAAGAAAGCAGGTGTCACTATACGAATATCAGACAAAGTAGACTTCAAAGTAAAACAGGTAAAGAAAGACAAAGAGGGACAGTATATAATGATAAAAGGGACTCTCCACCAAGAAGACATAACACTTGTAAATATATACACACCCAACACAGGAGCACCAAAATTTGTAAAGCAACTCTTAACAGAACTAAAAGAAGACATCAACAACAATACTATAATAGTAGGGGACCTCAACACCCCATTAACACCAATAGATAGAACATCCAGACAGAAAATGAACAAGGAAATTACAGAATTAAATGAAAAATTAGACCAGATGGACTTAATAGATATATATAGAACACTTCATCCAAAAACAGCAGGCTACACATTCTTCTCAAGTGCGCATGGAACATTCTCAAGAATAGACCATATTCTGGGAAACAAAGCAAGCATCAATAAATACAACACAATTGAAATAATATCAAGCATCTTTTCTGATCACAATGCTATGAAACTAGAAATCAACTACAAGAATAAAGCAGAGAAAGGTGCAAAAATGTGGAGACAAAGCAACATGCTACTGAACAAACAATGCATTATTGAAGAAATTAAAGAAGAAATCAAATATTATCTGGAGACAAATGAAAATGAAAACACACTGTACCAAATGATTTGGGACACAGCAAAGGCAGTCCTAAGAGGGAAATTCATTGCAATACAGGCTCACCTCACAAAACAAGAAAAAGCTCACATAAGCAACCTCAAACGACACCTAACAGAATTACAAAAAGAAGAACAAACAAAGCCCAGAGTCAGTAGAAGGAGGGAAATAATAAAAATAAGAGCAGAAATAAACGATATTGAAACTAAAAAGATGATAGAAAGGATCAATGAAACAAAGAGTTGGTTCTTCGAAAAAATTAACAAAATTGACAAAACCTTGGCCAGACTCACCAAGAAAAGAAGAGAGAAATCTCAAATAAATAAAATTACGAATGAGAGAGGAGAAATCACAACAGATACCAAAGAAATACAAGGGATCATAAGAGAATACTATGAAAAACTATATGCCAACAAATTGAACAACCTAGAAGAAATGGACAAATTCCTGGACTCCTACAATCTCCCCAAACTGAACCAGAAAGAAATGGAGAATCTGAATAGGCCAATCACAAGTAAAGAAATAGAAACGGTAATCGAAAACCTCCACAAAAATAAGAGTCCAGGACCAGACGGCTTCTCTGGAGAATTCTACCAAACATTCAAAGAAGATTTAATGCCTATCCTTCTCAAACTATTCCAGAAAAGTGAGGAAGATGGAGTACTCCCCAACACATTCTATGAAGCCAACATCACTCTGATCCCCAAACCCGACAAGGACAACACAAAGAAGGAGAACTACAGGCCGATGTCACTGATGAACATAGATGCAAAAATCCTCAACAAAATTCTGGCAAACTGAATACAGCAATACGTCAAAAAAATTATACACCATGATCAAGTGGGATTTATACCAGGGACACAGGGATGGTTCAACATCCACAAGTCAATCAACGTGATTCACTACATTAACAAAATGAGAAACAAAAACCACATGATCATCTCAATAGATGCAGAGAAAGCATTCGACAAGATCCAACACCCATTTATGATCAAAACCCTCAATAAAATGGGTATAGAAGGAAAGTACCTCAACATAATAAAGGCCATATATGACAAACCCACAACCAACATCATACTCAATGGACAAAAACTGAAAGCCATCCCTCTGAGGACAGCAACAAGACAAGGGTGCCCGCTTTCACCACTCCTATTCAACATAGTACTGGAGGTGTTAGCCAGAGCAATTTGGCAGGAAAAAGAAATAAAAGGAATCCAAATAGGCAATGAAGACGTAAAATTCTCGCTGTTTGCAGATGACATGATCTTATATATAGAAAACCCCAAAGAATCCATAGGAAAACTATTAGAAATAATCAACAGCTACAGCAAAGTTGCAGGGTATAAAATCAACATACATAAATCAGTAGCATTTCTATACACAAACAATGAACCAACAGAAAAAGAACTCAAGAACTCAATCCCATTCGCAATCGCAACGAAAAGAATAAAATACCTTGGGATAAATTTAACCAAGGAAGTGAAAGATTTATACAATGAAAACTACAAGACTTTCTTGAAAGAAATTGACGATGACATAAAGAGATGGAAAGACATTCCATGCACATGGATTGGAAGAATAAACATAGTTTAAATGTCCATACTACCTAAAGCAATCTACAGATTCCATGCTATCCCAATCAGAATCCCAAGGGCATTCTTTACAGAAATTGAACAAAGAATCCGAAAATTCATATGGGGCAGCAAAAGACCACAAATTGCTAAAACAATCCTGAGTAAGAAAAACAAAGCCGGAGGCATCACAATCCCCGATTTCAAAACATACTACAAAGCTACAGTGATCAAAACAGCATGGTACTGGTACAAAAACAGGTCCACAGATCAATGGAACAGAATTGAAATGCCAGAAATAAAACCACACATCTATGGACAGCTAATCTTCGACAAAGGAGCTGAGGGCCTACAATGGAGAAAAGAAAGTCTCTTCAAGAAATGGTGTTGGGAAAACTGGACAGCCACATGTAAAAGAATGAAGATCATTCATTCTTTTTCACCATTCACAAAAATAAACTCAAAATGGATCAAAGACTTAAAGGTTAGGCCTGAAACAATAAGTCTTCTAGAAGAGAATATCGGCAGTACACTCTTTGACATCAGTTTCAAAAGAATCTTTTCGGACACTGTAAGTCCTCAGATGGGGGAAACAATAGAAAGAATAAACAAATGGAACTTCATCAGACTAAGGAGTTTCTTCAAAGCAAGGGAAAACAGGATTGAAACAAAAAAACAGCCCACTAATTGGGAAAAAAATACATACAAGCTACTTATCTGACAAAGGATTAATATCCATAATATACAAAGAACTCACACAGCTTAACAACAAAAAAACAAGCAACCCGATCAAAAAATGGGCAGAGGATATGAACAAACGTTTCTCCAAAGAAGATATAAGTATGGCCAAGAGACACATGAAAAGATGTTCATCATCCCTAATCATCAGGGAAATGCAAATCAAAACTACACTAAGATATCACCTTACACCCGTTAGATTGGCAAAAATATCCAAACCCAAAAGTGACAAATGTTGGAGAGGTTGTGGAGAAAAAGGAACTCTCATACACTGTTGGTGGGAATGCAAACTAGTGCAGCCACTATGGAAAACAGTATGGAGATTTCTCAAAAAGTTAAAAATAGAAATACCCTATGACCCAGCCATCCCACTACTGGGTATCTACCCTAAGAACCTGAAATCAGCAATCCCAAGAATCCCATGCACCCCTATGTTCATCGCAGCACTATTTACAATAGCCAAGACGTGGAACCAACCTAAATGCCCAGAACCTGACGACTGTATAAAGGAGATATGGTATATATACACAATGGAATACTACTCAGCCATAAAAAAGGACCAAATTGTTCCATTCACATCAACATGGATGGACCTGGAGGGTATTATGTTAAGCAAAATAAGCCAGATAGAGAAAGACGAACTCTATATGACCCCACTGATAGTTGGAAGTTAACATATAGACATGGAGAACCGATCGGTGGTTACCAGGGAAAAGGGGGGGGTGGGGGGAGGGCACAAAGGGTTAAGTGGTGTGCCCACAACATTACTAACAATAATGTACAACTGAAATCTCACAAGGTTGTAATCTATCATAATCTTAATAAAAAAAATACCTAAAAAAAAAAACTGCTTAAGAGATTGAATTTCTTTTTTTCAAGTGTAAACCTTTTATTATTTTTATTAAAAGATTATAGCACTCAATACAAAAAATAATACTGAATACAACAAACAACTGAGCAATAAATAGTGTTACTGCATTGGTCTTCCAATGTAACTTTCTGTGCTATATACACTAATAGAAATATACATATGTAAATATATGATAGATAAATAGATACACAGAACCATAAATTTTATTTAAGCAAATTAAATTACATGTAGTAGAGATTAATAGATGAAAAAAGGAAAAAAACCACGGAAGGAACCTGGCAAAATCTGACAAAAATTTCCTTACTCAAGTAATATTTGTCCTGGAAAAATTTCTCTAACACTAAAAAACATGAAAATAGCGAATAGATTCTTGTCTGTTTTTAATTTTCTCTTAAATTAACATTTTAATAAAGTAGAACACACATAGAAAAATAAAGAAACCATAGGCGGACAGCTCCATACATTGTCACAAGTGAACACGCCCAGATCTCCTCTTCCCGGAGAAGGAGGAGACGCCGTTGTCACGGAAGGCGCCTCGCGCTGCCTAGTAGGAACTCTCTGTCTCTCCCAGGAGCAACAGGATTCTTATTTCCAACCCCAGTGAAACCAGAGTAGTTTTACCTATTTTAGAGTTTTTAGAAGGAAATCATATATATACACTTGTGTTTAAGATTTGTTCATTATCTTTGAGAAATTAATCCATGGTACTGGAGTAGTATTAATTTTGTATATAACATTCTGTTATATGAATAAATTTTATTTTTAAAAACTATATTACTCTCCCTACTTTTTCCTATTACACTACTATATTTCTCTATGTGACTTTAGATAAACCTATGTGTGTGTTTCTGTTGGCTATATATATAGGAGTAGAATTGCTATGTTATACATTTGTTCACCTTTAGGGGAATCCGGTAAAATGTCTTTCCGGTGTCTGTACCAATTTCTGCATCTACCAGAAGTGTGAGAGTGATCCAGTCCTTCCACATCCTCATCAATATTTGATGTTGTTTGCCTTTTTAATTTTAGGCATTCTAGTGAATGTTTGGTGGAATTCTATTATTGTTTTAATTTACATTTACTTAATGATTAATGGGGCCAATATGTTTATTGGCCATTTTGATATCCTATTTCACGAAGTGCCTTTTAACATCTCTTCCTCATTTTTGAAATCAGTTGACTATCTTTTCCTTATTGATGTGTAACAATTCTTTAGATATACTGGACATGAAGCCTGTTTTAGTTCATGTTGGCTACTATAACAAAGGACACAGACTAGGTAGCTTAGAAACAACAGAAATTTATTTCTCACAGTTCTGGATGGAGACTGGGAAATCCAAGATCAAGGCAGCAGAATGGTTGGGTGAGGGCCTCTTCCTGTTTCCTAGCTGCCTTCTCACTGTGTCCCCACATGGTGGGAGGGGCAAGGGCTCTCTGTGGGGTCTCTTTTCTAAGGACACTAGCCCCGTGCATGAGGGCTCCACCCTTATGACTGAACCTCCACCCAAAGGCCCCATCTCCGAATACAATCACCTTCAGGGGTTACGATTCAACATATGAATTGTGGGAGGGACATATTCAGGCTATAGCAAGGTTTTTTACTCATTATGAATTGCTAACATCTCCCACTCTGTGGCTTACTCTTTATCCCCGTAATGATAGAGTTTTATGAACGGAGTCCTCATTTCAATGAAGACTAATTTCTCAATCTTTTGTTTTATGGTTTATGCTTTTAGTGACTATTTAAGAAATCTTTGCACACCCCAACGATGTTAAGATATTATTCT
Source organism: Equus asinus (assembly GCF_041296235.1). NCBI lineage: Eukaryota > Metazoa > Chordata > Mammalia > Perissodactyla > Equidae > Equus > Equus asinus. Next base: position 15,244,015 of record NC_091813.1, read on the forward strand.
AGATATATTCTACAAGCTATATGGTTTTAACTTTTACATGAAGTTCGACAGTCAATCTGGAATTCATTGCTGCATCTGAGTGGAGGGCTCAGTATCAATTTCTTTTTCTTCATATGGATATCTAATTGAGCTGTGGCTGTTTGTGAGCCATTTCTTTCCTCTGTGCAGTGTATATTTTGTCAAACGTGTGTCTATACATGTGTAGGTCTGTTTCTTGATTCTTTTTAATGTTTCATTGTCTGTCTATTGTTTCAATACATTGTCTAGTTAGTATAGGTTTAAAATAAGTTTTGGTATCTGTTTACATATATTCTCAAAGGCAATCTGGAAGATTGCCTTTGCTGTTCTTAACCCTTTAAATTTCCATATTAATTTTAGAATTAGCCTATTAATTTTATGGAAAAGTTTTCTGGGATTTCAAATGGGATTTCATTGAATCACTATCTCTCTGGGATTAATTGACACCTTTACAATATTAAGCTTTATATCTATGAACATGGTATACCTCTTCATTTATTTACGTGTTCAGTAACAGGTTCATTGGTAACCCAGCCAGAACCTCTTGTCTTTTTCTCCTGGTGCACACCACCAACCTTACTTCCAAATGCCAACGCTCAAAGATTTTTGTTGTTGCTGAGAGCATTCCTGTCACTTGGAGCCTCTTTGCTGCCTGCAATAGCAAACCAGAATTTCCAGGGAATAAACTCACTTAGGCGAACTCAACCAATGACTGATAGGGGCTGCTCTAACCCTAGTTCCTTTGCCTATCAGAATGAAGTTTGTGTTTTGCCCCAGCTCCCAGAGTTCCCCTAAGGAGTAAACTTTATTTACCCAGTGTAATGACTTTAGTAGATACCATTATTGAGATTGAGGAAGTTATCTTATATTTCTTCTTAGCTATATTTGGTTTAGTCATGATGGGTAATGAGTTTTGTCACTTATTTTGTGCCTATTGAGATAATCATAATTTTTTTCCTGTTATTCAACAATGTGGCATTTACATTGACTGATTTTCTAATGGTAATTGAATGGCAATCCTTGAATAAAAACAACTCAGTTGTGATGTATTTATTTTATTCATATTTTAATTGTGTGATGCATCTATGATTACAAGAGAGGTTGGTCTATAATTTTCCTTTGTTATAATGCCCTTGCCATGTTTTGAAATCAAAGTTATGTTGGTCTCATAAATAAGTCAGAAAGTATTTTCTTTTTTCCTATTCCTTAATTGCACAAGAGTTGTGTAAGTCTGGTGTTTTTTCCCTTAAAATTTTGGAAAAATCTACTAGTGAAGTCTTCTGGGACTAGAGTTTTCTTTGTGGGAAGATATTTAATCAATTTTTTTGATATATGACCATTATGATTTGTAATTTCTGATTCTGTCAGTTTTTATCAGTTGTATTTTTCTCAAAACCTATCGATTTCATCAAAATATCTTTTTTAATGTTGATAGGGTCTTAAAGTTGTCTGTCATTTCATTGTTGAAGTTGGTAATTTATACACTTCTCTTTTTTACATGATCAGTTTTTTTTTTATTTTTTTATTTTTTTTTATTTTTTTAAAGATTTTAATTTTTCCTTTTTCTCCCCAAAGCCCCCCGGTACATAGTTGTATATTCTTCGTTGTGGGTCCTTCTAGTTGTGGCATGCGGGACGCTGCCTCAGCGTGGTCTGATGAGCAGTGCCATGTCCGCGCCCAGGATTCGAACCAATGAAACACTGGGCTGCCTGCAGCGGAGCGCGCAAACTCAACCACTCGGCCACGGGGCCAGCCCCCATAGAGGTAATTTTTGCACATTTTTTGGGGACAGAAGGTAGAGGGAGGGGTTGGTGGATCAAGAAGTCCAAAAATAAGTAAAACATAGAGAATGTAGCTAGTTTGTTTTAATATTGATTTATGGGTAACAACATGGACATTAAAAAAATGTTGAGTGAAAAATGCTAGCTGTAAAATGGTATGAACAGTATGACTTGAAATACTTTGAGAATAAAAGAGACGTTTTTAATACTTATGTTAGAACAAGTATAACACAGGCTATCCTGGGCAAACTGGGATATAAGTTCTCACAAAATATTATAGCACTATTGGAAAATTTAAAACATGTAAAACAATACTATGGAAACATATGTGTGATGAATATGTTGAAAAAGCATAAAAATATTCTGGGATTAAAGAGAGAGGGATAAGAGAATTTGAGGAGGAGAATAAGGAACAACAACAGAAAAGGTTTATGTAAGTTATATAATGATAAATATTTACTATTTAAGAATTCTGATTTTTGGGTATACCTCACGGTTTAAAAGTTAAAAAGTTAAACTTGTTTGCAATAGTTCAAGTAAAGTGATTCTTTTCCTTACAATAGATGGACTGTCCCTGTTATTATCTGTCAACAGTAACTGAAGCTGTAACGTGGTATGGAGGCCGGACCGGAGGGAATCAGTTTCTTTAAGGTCTCGCTGCACTCAAACTTTGTAAATATTTTATCTCATCAAAATGATCCAAAGGTTTGGAAAGTATTGGAGCACAAGAATAAACAAGAAGTGATCAGTCACAAACAGCATATAATTCTAAATGGATTGATAAACTGGTGGATATGTCATGGATTTATAGTTGTAGAAGGGTGAACAGCAGTTTTTTCCCTTCCAACCAGAAAAAATAAGCTTTTAAAGGAATACTTTTGGTTACAGTTCACTCCTTCATTAATTAAAAGATGTTATCACCCTGCCTGATCCCACTTTGCAGGAACATTCTTGGATGAACCTTGCTGTGTTCTTCCTTTGGGTCCTGACCTGTATTTGCTCTTCTGGTCTTAGGCATGCAGGTGGTGATGACGACAAAGGGCACTGTTTCTGAATCGTGCAACAAAAGTTTAGCCTCTTTCTAGGAACTTTGTTCTCCTTGACTCCAACCACTCTGAATAAAGCCTATTCTTCATGTGTGGTTTGCAAATATTCAATAGGCCAATGTATTTTACTTTTAATTTTTTTCTAATTGTTGCTAAGTATTTGCTTTTAGTTCTTTTACCACAACAAAATTTATGCAAATATGGAGATCTTTACACACCGCAATCTTCTTAGTGACAGTTTTAAATGTCAGCTGTAAATACTAGCAGCTTAAAATCATTTGTGTTCTTTGGCTAGGTTTTATTTTCTTTAGCATGTTTATCATCTTTTTCCCCCACCAGCAGTGTTTCCTTTCTCTGTTATTCTCAGTATAAACAATGTTTTTTAGATGCATATTACCTTTTAATATGATTAATTTATCGTAATAGACAATATATGCACATAATACATATTTAAAATTAACAAAGTGAAATCCAGCGGAAGTAAGTATCTCACCTACCTTACCCTCTAGTTGCTTTGTTTCACCCTACCTCATAGGCCAACTGTATTGTCGATTTCATAGGTATCCTTCCAGGGATATCATGTGTGTTTATAAGTGCATGTATATGCATTTATAACTTTAAGCAAATTTTATAGTTTACACACTGTTATAACATCTAGGGCTTTTTTTGATAATATATCTCACTGAGTATTCCCTATCAGTCCAAATAGAGACACCCTTTGCTTTTTTACTTCTGCTTAACTTTCCATTGTCTTGACCAACACTCAGTTATGAAATAGGCCTATATTGATGAGCATTTACATTATTTTCAATCTTTTGCTCTTATAAGAAATGCTGAAGTAAATATCTTTGTACATAAATCTCTGCAAAATTATTGAAATATTTGCAGGATTAATTCCTAAAAATAGAGTTTCTGGATAGTAGAGTAGATACATTTATCATAGAGGGATAGATAGATAGATGGATGGATGGATAGATAAATATTGCCAAATTTACTCCATATGATTCATGACATCATTTTTTAAAGAAAAATATTTTCCTTTAGAGACCAAAGAGCTAAATGTTAATAATACACTATGCTCAGGAATATTAGTATACCACAATAACAAAAATAGAACCTTATACTTTTAAAGTAACTATATAGTTGTAACGAAGATAGTTTAATTCCAGAATCCTACTTGGAGTGAGTTGGGGAGGAGAAGGCAGAAAGTTCCCTGTGGCATTTTGGTTTTGGTTCAGGGATTTTTGGTGGGATCATTTGAAAATCAAATCAAAATAAATTTTGTGACCAATGCGAGTTTGCTTTGGTTTAAAAGAAACTAATGTATAGAGATGAGAGAGGAAAAAGCAGTTTGTGGCTTGTATTTAGCTAGAACTCGTGAGATATACAGAACATCATCATAGACTGACTCATATGGCCATCTGAACGTTAAGTCTAGAGGAAGAACATGTTTATTTTATCCACTTGGTGATAGTGAAAATGAGGGGGTGGAAGACACATTCTATCTTGTGTTTGGTAATTTGATATTTTTAAGATTTATGCCTCATCTGCTTTCTTGTCCAACTTCCCAGAAAAACAAATGCTCATATATTTCTTCGATCTTCTCTTAATACCCCACGTCTTAGAGCATATTTAGTATTCAGTGGCATGAATACTACAGCACAATGTGGATATTAACTCCACTTTTTAAAAGGAAGAATACCTTAAGGGAAATGTTGCAGAATTCTAATATGGAGACTTCTGTAAAAATCCACAGTAATTTTACATCTCATAAAAAGTGTTTTTTTAAGTACTTTAGAAACTTCTGTTTTCTTTTAGCTGACCCCAGGGCTCTGGTCCATCCAATATATTTTCATTATTTTCCAATTTTCAATAGGCCCCAAAATACCACAAAATTCTTGTGTCTATCTTCAGAAAACAACCAATTCCCAGGTATTTATGAGGAAGTTAAGAAGTCTAAATTCCAGAAAAGCACCATTAGATCCATAGGACCAAGTCCTATGGTCTTGGACCGAATCAGAATTTGTTCTTATGCCAGGAAAAGGCCATAATTACTAATTGGAAAGAAACACACACACACACAGTTTTAAATTAATTCAACTAATTTTTTTTGCTTTTAGTCGGACAACTGATGAACTAAACATTGTACATAGTTAAATCTCCCTTTTGATCAGTTTTGATTGTCATAACAAGTCTCACATGTACCTTACACTCAATTTTTCAAAGTTCTAACACATATAAACATATATAAATTTAGCATATGTAACGTAAATGTCTATAATAGATAAGAACTTTGTCTTTTGTAGCACATTATACATTTTTTTCTTTACACTAGTAGTGGAAATAGGAGAGTAGAAATTCTCCTGTACATCGTATGATCAATGGTGATTTTTGAGGTGACCTGGCAAAAGTCAAACATTGAATCCTCACAACCATATTATATAAGCAACCTCTGTAGAATGCATCAGAATCACTGTATTTATGATGCTGAGTAGAATGGGTCAGTAATACTGGGATGATATAAAGGCTAAGTGTGTGTTGTTGTTGTTTTTGGCGAGTAGACGTTGTCCCAGGACCATTTGTTGAAACGACTGTCTTTTCTCACGCTGAACTGATTGTTCCTGTACTGAAAATCAATTGGCTGTCTATGTGTAGAATGCTTGTAGACTTTGAATTCCCTTCCACTGATCTATGTCTGACCCTGTGCCAATGCCGCCTTATCTTGGTAATCACAGCTCTACAATAAGTCTTAAAGTCAGGTAAGGTAAGTCTTCTAACTTTTCTGTTTTGCCAAAATCATTTCAGCCACTCTGGGTCTTTCACATATCCATATAAATTCTTAGCATCATCTTGTACATTTCAACAAAAACATTCATGAAATTTTTATTAGGATTTTGATAAGTCTATCAATCAATTTGGAAAACTTGACGTCTTTTGAGTTTTCCAAACTTGAACATGGAATATCTCTTGATTTATTTATGTCTTCTTTAACTTCTCAGCAATGTTTTATCATTTTCAGGGTATAGATTTCCCATGTGTTTTGTTAAATTTATCCATAATTATTTCATATTTTTGATGCTATTATAAATGATACTGTTATTTTTAAACACTGATTTCCAATTTTTCATTCCTCGTACATAGAAGTAGTGTTGAGTTTTACATTGACTTTTTAATTATGACCTTGTTAAACATAATTATTTATTCTAGGGCTACATAGAGGACCACTCACTTGCCTGTGTGCAGAGCCAATTCTGGCCACAAAAAATAAGCAACACTACAGTGGAAGTGACAGCCCTGCTTTAGTGGCTTCTGTCAGTTGTTTTGGCTCGCAGTCAACCTTTTTGACTTTGGGAAAAGTTTGATCTGCTTCCCACTTTGATTAGACATGGAGGCCTTGGGATCTGTCTTAGCATTCTCTCCAACTCTACTGCTTTGTGACCGAGCCCCAGTGGACCTCATTTGTGACTAGAACTCTGCTCTTTCTAATACAACTGTGAGCTTACAAGGCAAGGAGATAGGAACCACATACAGTGGCAGGCTCTACAATGGTCGAATAAATGGTTTCATATACACAAAATCAACGTACTACACATCTTTCTAGTTAGATACACACCCTAAGATGTAACAATGTTGTTTGGAAAGGAGGGGCACCTTTAAATACAACAGAGAGCAAGTTGTACAATTTCTGCTCATCACCATTACAAAAAATATGCATTTATACATTCATATGTATATGTCTATATATCCTTCAATAAAATCTAAATAATGGAAACCTTGGACATCAAATATCTAGAAGCGGCACAAAAGCTGTTGAGTATGGGATAGAACGAGAGTGTTTTAAGTGCCTGTTTTATATTTTGATCCCCAAAGATTTAAAGTTTGTTTTTCCCCACAGTGAAACCAACGGGTAATAGCCATGCATTTGGGTTTTCCTTGTGGCCAAACTACATCCAGCTGGATCTGGGCGAATTTCTGCATCCCATGGGCTGAACACCATCGCACGTTCTCAAACCCCCGGAGCCCGGAGTCCATGTAAACACGAGGCTCAGCCAGAGCGTCTCTTGTGGCGTCCTAATCTCGGAGGGTCAGTGTTTAGCAAAACCCTATAATTTTAGCTTTCAAAGACCCAAGCTCCCAATTTAGTAATCTTTCATAACTTTTTACTAAAATTTCTTCACTAAGCGAGGAAAAGAAAGGGAAGAGAGTTTTCTGCTTCATTCTCAGGTTTCCAAGCATATTATTGGTGTGATCCGCAAATCCCTAACGGCTCCGCGGACGCGCGCTGCCCTTTCAGAGAACTGCTGCTGGGACTCTTCTGAGGGAATTCATTGCTTCTGAGAAGAAATTAGTTTTTAATTTGTAAACACTCTACATTTGGGGACCCATTTTCCAGGATACCCTTTCTAATCATATTTTCTGAGTGATTTCAGTGTTCCAGGCAGAATTCTATCCTAAGCCGCCTCCTTTTCCTTTAGGATAAGACTTCTGAGTGATTGCAGCATCCTACAGTCTCAGTAGCTTGTTATTGATGCTAAAATGAGAATTCAAATAAAATATAATTACATAAAATGCCATGTTATATTAGAAAAATAAGTACTAAAATGAAAAGATAAAGTAAAATATTTGCCCCTCTTAAGAAGGCACAACTTTTGTCTTTATCTTAATTTGTCTAGAGAATTAGAGTATCTCAAAAATCTTTAAGCCCACTCCTACTCTGTTTGTGAAGTTGTTTTCTTGGTGAAAAGCCGTTTCCCCATAAAATTATATTTTCAAGTTTGTTTACCGCAGTGTTTTCCAGAGCATGTTCCATGTGGGATAATAGATTTTGACAATAGTTAAGTGAGTGAAATAAGTTTGGGAAACACTGAATTAAATAAAATTGAACAGATATGGCAGGAACTGCTCAGAGACTTTAATATACTAATTTACATTATAAATATCCAATAGAGGGACATGGCAAGTGGCGATTTCCAGACTTACTTCACCATGGACCTCTTTTGGGAAAGACATGTACTCTGTGAAAAATGCTGCTTAGAAGATATTTAAAAATTTTTTTGATCTACAGAATTATAAGTGGTTAGGAAATCTTCTCCCTACTTAAAAGTACATTATTTTTCCCTTCCACAGCGTATGTGTATTTGTGCAATGTACACAATATACAGTCTAAAGGGCTTCTCAGCATCCGTAAAAATTAAGATATATTTCTCCATTTTGACAGAAATGCAGTTTTCAGTTAAACTTAAAGTCTTCAGTATTTTGAAAATGACTGGTCGCATGCTTGTGTAAAACCTCTTTCTTTATTATCTCCTGCAATCATATCATGAAGTTTGTTCCAGCTGTTAGATGTATGATTTTGGCATTTAAATCATTTTTGTCCAAAAAATCTTGATTTAAAATGTCTCTTTTTATTTTTTTTTAAATTTTTTTGAACAAGTTTTTAAATTTTGGGGGGGAAGATTGGTCCTGAGCTAACATCTGCTGCCAGTCCTCCTCTTTTGCTGAAGAAGATTGGCCCTGAGCTAACATCCGTGCCCATCTTCCTTTATTTCATGTGGGATGCCTGTCACAGCCTGGCTTGACAAACGGTGCATAGGTCCACTCCCAGGATCCGAATGGCGAACCCGGGCCGCTGAAGCGGAGCACTCGAACTTAACTGCTGTGCCACCGGGTGGCGCTGAGTCTCCTTTCTAACGTCTGCTTTGACCGTAGTCTTGACGTATTTCTGTAGGTGTGACTGTACACGTCTGGACACTGACATATTTTATTTTACAATATTCAGATTTGGGGTCCAAGCCTAAGCTGAATTAAATATTTATAAGTTCTTCCTTCATTAACAGTCCTTCTAGAAAATCTTTTTGATTTTTTAAAATGTTTTTTACCCACTTTTTAAGGGCCCTTCCAAAGTTTGATGTACGTGGTGTCAGGCGCCCACGTTAGTCTAGGACTAGTATATGACCATTATTCACAAACCTAAGACTTATATGAAGTACCCAAGGAGTTTATTGAATATGAAAGTTTGGGGGACCCTTCCTTCAGACATTTTGATTTATTTCATGTTGGGTGTCATACACTCCCAGCCTGATTCTGATGCACTGCCAGGCTTGAAAAATACTGCGCTATACATTATATGATAAATATTTTAAATGATGCTAAGGCTATGATCCAGTGGAATGTGCAAGATGGAGTAAAGGTTAGATGTAGAATTTTAAATCGTTATAAACTCACTTGTATTATCTCATCAGAGGTTATAACCTCTAGAATTATTTGCTGGCATATCTGCATCTCTTAATCAGAATCTCTCAGGTTTAATGGCCTAAAGCAATCACATAAATATGGAAAGATAAAAATTCTGTTTTACTGGGAATGCCAAGTCACCATTGCCATTGATTCCTCTTAACCAGGCATCGACATATAAAAGTGTAAATAATACTAAGCATTTTCCCTAACTTTTAAGAAGCTAGAAGCTACACTTCCTGGGAAAGAAGCTTCCTTTTATTCATAGGCTGGATTAAGACATGCTTTTTTTCATTGCTCTGTAACCATTCTGTGTCTCAGTATCTTCTTTTATAAATTGAAGCTGATAATAATACCTAACTGATGGGGTTGATACTTAAATGAGTCAATAGGTAATATTTAGAACAGTGTCTGGCCTTATTAGAATTCATAAAAATTACAAGTCTTATTTTATTATTGTTCCCGGGATATCCTTGTCTCTAGTCAGAAGTAAGCCTAAGGAAGGTGCCGTTCTGTTGGGGTGACCCTCTCTGGCTTTTCCCTCTCTGGGAATCAGAATCTTGACTGCAATTGCCAGGGCTGATATTTTCCTTCTGATATCTACCTACAGCAACATTTAATGTGTTTATTTAATCTGGAAATCTATAAGAATGATTATTAATTGAAATTATTAGATTTTTTTGAGGGGGTAATTTGCACAGTTTACTATTTAATGACATAAAAATTGAGCATCTATATTTATTTCCAAATTTTTCACACAAGAAATTGGTGCAAACCTCTTAGTTTGTTAAAACCATTGTGTCTTCTTGAGTGGTATATGGATTTCTCGTCACGTTATTCGTATCCTACTGATCTCTATGAGGACCATTCATCATGGCCTCAAACACTGCATTCCTGGCAGATTTTGTTTGCCGTATCTAACTTTGTTTTTCATACTGTTGGTTATGTGAAATATACTTCCATGCTCTTGTAAAGTCTGCAGTGAAAGACCACTTTTATCCTATATCACTACTTATGAACTTGATCCAAGTTCATTGTCAGTAGAGTCTATATAATTGCATCTTCCTGATCATGAATTTACTTGTTATACAAGGAATTACTTTGCTTTCTACCTGGGGTGTTCTGAAGGCTTCAACGAAAGCCATGTCAACATATTGTAGTCTTAAAAGGTGTGTGAGTGTTGCCGTATGTGTGCGCGTTTCTGTGTGTGGGAAGGTGTGAGTTTGTTCCTTATTTCAGTCAGACTCCAATATGAAGGAACACACATACTGTAAAACTTCACGTTTAACAATATCGAAATTTTGTCTTGGATATATGTAGACTATATTTGCACAAGTTGCTGATTTGTCTTTTTTATTAAACTTATAAAGAGATAAGATTTTAGATTATCAGATCTGTATTTACCTATGTTGTGTTTTATCTTGCACAGCTCAAGCTCTTATATTTACTTATTCAGAATATTTACTTTACTGTCAACTAAGACAGTCATGAGCACTGTTCTCGCTGATCTCTTAGTTCAGTTGTGAAGATTCTAGTATGGTATTATGATATAGGTTTGACTTGACTCTTGACACTGCTTGGGTTTAATATGAGTCTGGTTCTAAGATAATTTCAGAATGCTTACTTAGCTATACAGGAATATGTTGTATTATGTTATACAAATTTATTTTTAAATTTTCATTCAAAAGTTGAAGAATTATACTATTGTCATCCAGATTTCCAGCTACCTGGTACCTTGCCTTTGGTAAACTGCAGGCCATAGCATATAGGGTCTTAGTCATTGAAATCTGCCTCTTTAGGAGAGTCTTATCTTTTTTTTTTTGAGGAAGACTGGCCCTGAGATAACATCTGTGTTCATCTTCCTTTATTTTATATGTGGGATGCCTGCCACAGCGTGCCTTGCCAAGCGATGCTAGGTCCACCCCGAGATCCGAACCGGCGAGCCCCAGGCTGCTGAAGGGGAATGTGTGAACTTAACTGCTGCACCACTGGGCGGGCCCGCCTAGGAGAGTCTTGTCGTAAACATTTCTAAACTTACGTGCTCTTTTCTCCTTTAAAATATGCTCAAAGAATTAATTAAATATTAACAAGATGATGGTAACTTACTCAAGATTCAAACTACGTATTCAGAGAGAAGGGTGCTCTTTCGCTCTTCTTTCAGAAAAGGACATTTCTATATGCAAGTAAATGGGCTAACTTCATTCATTTGGAATGCTGAGGTTGAATACATTTTTAGTCATTTTACCTAATAAGGTAAACCATTCATACTGGGTAACTTAAACTACACTTGAAGAATGATCCCAGATTAGGTTCATAGTGCTAAAGCAACTCTGAAACCACAAGCAAAGGCTTATAATTATCAATGATATGTTACAAATCTAAGATGAAATGTGATCAGGATATGCTTATCATCCCATAAGAAAAATATGTAATGCAGACATCTGAAATTGCAATCTTTCATCAGAACTATCAACTGCCAGAGACTGCGTGAACTGTTTCTGTGAGAGGACTATGACTTCATTGCTCTTATGGTCAACTAATTATGGGTGTACCTTTATACATATTCAATTGCCTGTGGGAATAAAGGTGAAATTTGGATACAATTTTAAGAATAAGCTCTGAATTTAGCTTTTCTTCGGTAGAAAGACCTATTGTCAGTGGATTCTGTCTTTTGACATTTTTTTTTTTTTAAAGATTTTTATTTTTTCCTTTTTTCTCCCCAAAGCCCCCCGGTACATAGTTGTGTATTCTTCGTTGTGGGTTCCTCTAGTTGTGGCATGTGGGACGCTGCCTCAGCGTGGTCTGACGAGCAGTGCCATGTCCGCGCCCAGGATTCGAACCAACGAAACACTGGGCTGCCTGCAGCGGAACGCGCGAACTTAACCACTCGGCCACGGGGCCAGCCCCTGTCTTTTGACATTTTTAAGGACACACCATGTATTCCAAAATTATCTTAAACAGGTGTGTCTAAGGTACATTTTTCAGTGAATTACGTCTTCTAACTAGGTAATCTTGTACCTATGATGTTGTTCTGCTGCAAGTCCGCATGACAAGATACATGACATAGCTTTGATGATCCTCTTTACGTATATTATCAGGATTTTCAAATAACACTTATAATCAATATTTAAAACATCTGAAGTCTATTTTCAAATGAAGAGGGGAATGTCATTTCTACAAATTTGAGAACTTAGGCAGTAATATCTAGAAATAAAATACTGGAAATAATTATTTTTAACAGATTTATTAATTGTGAAATTTCATTCACAAACACACACATGCACACACACACAAAAGCACGCCACAACTCTGTGGAGTTATAGTCACTGTAGATTATGCAGAGTGGATCTCTCTGGTCTTAGTAAAATAGGAGGCAGCTCCCTTTTTAATAGAAGTAGAGATAGTATGCCCCTGCCCTCCTTAAAGGCTCATTCTCAGGTTTTTATACAGGCCCACACCTCTTTGCCTGCTCAAGTCTTCTTTGTCAATGGATGTATGGAGATTATGATATCTATTAAGGTTGGAACATGTTGATACTGGGATGGGAGTCTTTTAATCAATAAAATATTCCCAAAAGACCATTTTTGTTTCGACAAGGTAAAAAAATTCCCGTTTCCTTTACAATTTTTGGTTTAAATGAGATTCCCAGAATCTTCAGTCAATTTTTGTGCCAAAGATTCTGAAAGTGAGCATGTCCTGTTAAACTGGGGAGGCCACTGTGTTTATGAGGTAAAAGGGCCATATGATGCTGATGCTCTCTAGATCCACTTGGATGTTGGCAGGATGTTCTTTATCCATACATTGAGTCTCAAGCAAGTTATCTTCAGACGACTGTTCAGATATGAAAATAAGACTTCAGGCTCTTTTTTGAAGTCACCTTCTTTCTCTATTTAATTCTCTTGTCTGATTGACCAGAAGCATGGGTTAACAATAGTTCATTGACAACATGATAAAGCTGTTGCTTGACCAGTTTCTGCAACTGCACTTTCAATTTGTTCACATACATTGCTTAAAAATTTGAGTTAAATCGCCCCTATTATATATTTTTAATAAGAATTTTACTGAGATATATTCACATAGCATACAATTCATCTATTTAAAGTGTACAATTCAATAATTTTTAATGTATTCCGAGAGTTGTGCAACCATCACTCAAATCAATTTTAAAAGTTTCATCATCCAAGGAGAAACCCTGTACCCAGCAGCAATCACTCCTTGATTCCCTCCACCGAACTCCCCCCCATCCCCAACTCTAGGCAAACCACCAGTCTACTTTCTGTCTCTATGTATTTGCCTATTCTGGACTTATTATATAAATTGAATCATACAGTAAATGGTCCCTTGTGACTGACTTCTTTCTTTTAGCATAACATTTTCAAGTTTCACCCATGTTTTAACATGTATGAATAGTTTCATATCTTTTTATTCCTGAATAATAGTCCGTTATATGGATATAACACATTTTATTTGTCTATCTACAAGTTGTTGAACATTTGGGTTGTTTCTACTTTTTGACTATTATGAATAAAATTGTTACCAATATTTGTTTACAAGTTTTTGTGTAGACATATTTTCATTTCTTTTGGATATATACCCAGGAGTGGAATGGCTGGGTCATGTGGCAACTCTATGCTTAACATTTTGATGAATAGCCAGAGTATTTTCCAAAGCAGCTGTACCAGTTTGCATTCTTACTAGTAATATATGTGGATCCCAATTTCTCTGCATGCTCACCAACATTTGTTATTATCTATCTTCTGGATTACAGCCATTCTAGTGGATATAGAGTGTTATTTCAACGTGCATTTGATTTTCATTTCCCTGATAAATAGTGATGTTAATCATCCTTTCATTTTCTTATTGATCATTTGCTATCTTCTTTGGATAAATGTCTATTCAGATCCTTTGGCCATTTTTTAATAGGGTTATTTCTTTTATTATTATTGAGTTATAGGAGTTCTTTATATATTCTAGATATGAGTCCCTTCACAAAAGTTTTCTCCTATTCTGTGTCCTATCTTTAGCCTGAGTCCTGGAATATGAAGACACGTGGAGCAGAGTGATAACAGTCAACTCACAGCCGTTGATGCCTAAACCACTAAATCCACCACTAGAAAAATTTTGGTAGGTAAACCCATCAGTATGTTTCACAACTTTTTTTGAGATGAGGGAATTCTAAATGAAAAGTAGAAGCTAAAAAGAGAAGATTGATATCTTCTCTAAGTCGAAGAATAGCTATAAAATTTATGTGAAAGCAAAGCATAAGATATGACTTGCTAGAAATCATGTTTATGTTTGCCATGAAATCACAAATATGATCAGCTTTAAATAGTGAATTTGACAGCTTTGCTCACAAGAGAACTTATCTCTTAATAGCCCCCAGTTTTTATATATATCATGCCCTCCTAGTTCTCAGCCATTGCTAAAAACCCCAAATCTTATTGCCTTTAATTCTATCACTCTCAGGTCATTTCTTGCGTATTATCATCATTTTTTCCATCAAAACTATTTGGATATGTGACATTTACTTAGGAATTAAGTCAATTCTTTCTTTCAAAAGGGGCTAAAAATCTAACAGGTATACATATTGATATATAATTTATGTTGCTGTATTAATGGAAAAGGGCTAGATTCTTGAACCTTAATTCTCTATCGAATAATATTTGCACTGTAGCTTATGCTACATAGTTGGCCATCATTTGCCTGTGTGCAGAATCAATCCTGGATAAAAAAGTAAGAACAGTACTAAACAAATGTAATGTTCTGCACCTGCAATAATTTCCCTACCATTTATGAATCAACAAATATATATTCTACTTTTAATAGCATAAGGAATTGCATTAGATGATTTTGGAGACACAAAGGTAATTTAGAACTAAACCCCATTTATAGGAAGATTTTATCCTATTGCAGGCAGATAGTCAGCACCCATTTTGGCTACACTTGCTTTGCATCCACCTCAGTCAGAACATGAATGATTCTATGTGTACATGTAAGCACACTTCTGTACCGCGTGGAGAAGTTTCAAATCATTTTGCTTTTCAATTCTGCATACTGTGGAAAGTTCTCTGGAGTAATCCTATGTGATCCGCTATAGTCCAAATATGAGTAGGACAAGAAAAAGAAGTAGCATAGAGTAGAAATCTCACTTACTTAAGTAATGAGCGGAAATGTTCCAAAAGGAAAGAAAGATATCAAAAATAATGGTGATCGCCCAACTATGATCAGAAGTTTGAAAAATAAGATCTTTGAGAAAGCACAAAACAATGGGTATATTTAGCCATGCAGAGAAGGTTGACATATTAATCAGCTGTCTTGGTGTGGAAATTTTTTTACGAAATGTTGTTTATCAAGGTCTGTTCTAGAGATGTCCATACCCTACCTCTCTGTCCGTTTTTAAGACAGCAGCACAATCTAAAAATCCTTATGCTCGTTTCTGAGTCTTGGTTCAGTAGGTTTCACTTGAAAGAATAATTGGCAGAGATCTACTTCGGATAAATCAAATTACTCTTATCAATATAGTTTTAAAAAGTACATTCTTTAAATATTATTTTCATCATTAAGATATAAAAATACCTCTCCCACAATGTCATATAAGTATATATTCCCATAAAACTAATTTTGCTCTTTTTAATAATTGTTTTCTTGAAAAAGTATCTTTGGTGAGAGTCCTTCAAAGAACAGCCTGTATCGCTAGAAGTTATAACTAAATCCCTTATATTTCTTATAAACATCAGAACTAGCATTTGAACTTTGGCAGAGATACAATAACATTCTGAGTAGACAGAGTGTTTACTGCATGCCTATGAACACAGGGTTGCTAAAAACCTGCCCGCGAAACCCATATCCTGTCCAAAAGGTTTACAGTTCCTTCTCTTTTGAAATTCTGGTGGAGTCAGCAGCTAATCAGATTTAAATAACACTTTTTAATAAGGTTACTCCTTAGTGGCTAAGAATTCAGACACACAGGTATGTTTTTGAATATGAATTTGACTTTAATTAAAGGGTTAGACCTAACATATTTTGGTCACACATCAGTTTTATACATAATAATCTTTTTGAAAATGGTAAGAACAAATTTTATAATGGTTTATTAAATTCCTGAGGTAAATCCCCCACAGCTCCATGTGGAGAAGAGATGCCTTCATTCAATGAGAATAACTGATTAGGCTCCTTAATCTTCATAATCACATACAAACTCCTGTCTTTCAATATGGATAAAAACTTCCCAGCCCGAGTGCCTACCAGAATCTGTAACTGTGAACCACTGCTCTCCAGATAGAACCTCGGCAGAGAGATGTTTTACAGATCTGGTAATCTGAGGACATCGTTGGCTGTGGTTGCTTGTGATTATTTGTGAGAGGCCGTAGAAATGGAAAATTATAACTCAAACACTTTGAATAAATCTTGGTTAAAATGAAAAGAAGCTGCAAATGACAACGGTATCTAACACAAACACTTTAGAGTGGACCTGCTGTTGTACAGTGCTACACCCGTCACGCTTGTTCCAGGTAAAGTGGAGGGAGGAAATCGGAGAATGTTTTCACATCAGTGTCTGTAAGAACATTAGCCAGCTGGGGCAAACGTATTATTTTTTTAAAATCAACTTTTTGTTTTGGAATAGTTTACATTGATAAAAAGTTGGAAAGATGGTGCAGAGAGCCCCCATATACCTTTCACTCACCTGGTTTCCCCTGTTGCTGACGTGTTACATTCCTGTGGTGCATGTGCCACAACTGAGGAGCCAACATTGGTAATTACTATTAACTAAACTCCACATATTCACACTTGATCTTCACCAAAATGCCAAGAAGTGACCCATATTTTATTCAGATTTCACTGGTTCTTCTCTAAGGTCTTTTATATTCCAGGATCCAATTGAGAATACTATATTTAGTTATCGTATCTCCTCAGCCTCCTCTGCTTTATGACAGATAGTCCTTGCTTATTTTTGATGGTTTTAGCTGTTTTGATGAATGCTGTTCAGGTATTTTGTCTCTCAATTTGGGCTTGTCTGATGCTTTCTTCTTGGTTAAAGAGGGGCTCTGCGTTTTGGGAGGGTGACAACAGAGATGAATTTCGGTTCTCATCACGTCATGTTGGTGGATGCGTGGGGTACGTGCTTTCAACACGACTTATCACTGGGCTGAGGATGACCTTCCTCACCTGCCTGAGGCAGTGTTTGCCGGGATTCTCTACCTCAAATTTAAAGTGTCCCATTTTTGATGTTAAATCTGTACGTTTTCTGTGCAGCAGATCTTTGGCTGCCGCTTCTTTGCACACTTTTCCTGCGATGAGAATTGCTCCCTTTGTGGGTTCTTGCTTTGCTGGAGCACAAGCCTGAAGTGCCTTTCCCAGCTCCTTGCACCACACGTGAGGAGCTCTTGCTGCAGCAGTCAGAGGCATCACACCTCGAGACAGTGACGCAGAGGCCACGTAGAATCCACCCATGCGGAGGTGGCAGAGACATCTAGCTTTAGAGGCAGTATGACACAAATTTGCTTATTTGTCAAAAAGCCTTAGGATACTGGTCTTGGCTTTCTCTGACAGCCCAGGAAACTCATTCTAACAGATTCTTTCTAACCACAACAACAGAAAAATAAGTTTCTTCAGTGTGTTATCACTTAATTGTTTAACATAACAAAGTTCTGAGGTTGACAGATAATTTATGTGAAAAAGTAAATCAAGGGGCCAGGCCAGTGGTGCAGGGGTTAGGTTCACAAGTTCCGCTTCAGTGGCCCAGGTTCGCTGGTTTGGATCCCAGGTGCGGACCTACGCACTGCTTGTCAAGCCATGCTGTGGCAGGCGTCCCCCACAAAATAGAGGAAGATGGGCACGGATGTTAGCTCAGGGCCAGATTTCCTCAGCAAAAAGAGGAGGATTGGCGGCAGATGTTAGCTCAGGGCTAATCTTCCTCAAAAAAAAAAAAAGTATATCAGAGTAAAGTCAAGGTTGACCTAATGATTATGTTGTTCTTAGCGCCTTGCATTCCACTATCTTTCTTGAGTGATAGAGAAAGTTGCATTTGATACATCTGGAGAGTGTCGTGCATGTGAGCATTATCTGGTATGAATCAAAATGAAAAATGTTTGAAAATTGCTGGCCTGTTATCTCATCCTTTATTTGTTTAAAATCTAATTTTTCATAGCTGAGCAAATGGAATTTTGGACCATATCATAATAGATCATCATCAAATCATCTCTACCAAATAACACTTCAACTTTTATTGTCTTCCAGTTTTTACGAAAATGTTCTATAAGAATTAGACATAAGATTTCCATTTTGGCATTTTTCTATGCTGTGTACATTTTTCCACGACATAAATACCTCATTTTTACCTACATAGTGAATAATTAAGAATAATCAAATTTAGTTTATCTGAATATTTGGTATAATTTTTCCTCTCTAATCAAAGAAAAATTTTAAAGTTTTTATTGTTTTGAAATAATTATAAAGATACAGGAAGTTGCGAATCATTACGCAGGAAGGTGGCTGCAGTCTTCCCCTCCCCTCACTCTAGGTTAACATCTTGTGTCACTACAGTAGGATAGGGAGGCCAATAAATTAACATGGGAGCAACCCACAGAGCCTATTCAGGCTTCTCCAGCTTTGCCTGCTATCATTTGTGTGTATGTGTGTGTGTGTATGTACTTAAGTAAAATCCTTAACTTTGTAAAGATTCTTTCTGCCTTGTTGAATTGGTTATGGTAGTAATGCTAGTTGTTGTGATAAACAAACTCCAAAATCTCAGTGGCTTAACACAATAAGACTTATTTTCACTCACACAAAAGCCAACGTTGTTGTTTCTGGCTGTAGAATACCTTCCATGTGGTAATTTGAAAACCAGGCTCCTTCTAGCTTGCTGGAAGTTACATGACTGCTCCAGGTACAAGGGTGAATGGGAAACATACTCTAGCTGTGTGTCCATGAGGAAAAGACAATAGGCTGATTTCTGCTACATTTGGTTCCTTGAGATTAAGAACCAGGTTTATGTCTTATCTTGCCTTGCTGAACGTACTGGTTACCATGTTTAGTATCTTTATCTCTTAATCTATTTTCAGATTTTCTTTCTTAATTTAGTTTTCTTAAATCCCCAAATATCTGCTTTGTTATCATTTTTTTAAGCAAAGGAATGAAAAATGAATAAATTCGATAAGCTCTAAAGGAGTCAAATAAATAATTGATACAATATTTCAATTGCAAAGTTGATTTGTTTTCATTTTTTAAAATATCTTCTTCCTTACTCAATTACAGTTTTTCCTTTATTCACTAATTTAGCATGTTCTCCAATTGCTAAAAATTAATAACAAAATTTATACCTTGACTACATGATAAAAATATCTGGACTGAAAATGAAAGTAATAATTCACATGTTAGACTATGTAAACACCAAATATAACAACATTTAGAAATATAAAAATAATTTCACTTCTTTTAATACACATGGACTTTACCAAAGTAGTTTATATCTGGAATATGGATCATAAGAAAAAAATTTTTCTACTAATTTTTAAAAGAATATTTTTGTTTACATAGATTTTCTAAAAGTTGCTCTCTAGTCTTGCTCTTAAGGTAATATTGAAAATAGAAGTCATGTGCTATTCTATTGTGAGCGATAACAGTTCAATAGCTGATTCTACTGAACTCTACAATTGGATGAGTTTAGTAAGTCTATCTGCTGTCTTTAGACACATTAACTTCAATGGAGATAATGTAATCTCTCCTCACAAATCTGCAAAAGGGATTTTATGAGCCCTAATAATTGCAGCTTGCTGCAGTGAAGGACTGAGTTTGATCATAAGAGGCCGCTTTTCCAACTGCATTCTCCCATGAAAATCTTATAATAGAGGAGATAAGAATTTAATTTAAAAATCATTGTTCCGTGGAAAGTCCTTACATAAACATGAAAGTCAGTTCTGTTCTTCAGCAATTTTTGGTTCTCAAATCATTATTTCCACTGTAAAGTATTCTGATCGTTGTTTGAGCTATTATTAAGAAATTAAGGCACAAGTCTAAGTAGCTAAAAATCAGTGAATAAATGGAAAACGTGACATTTCTTTTAGAAGCATTTCCAGCTGAAATTTTACATCAGTTGTGGATTTGTCAAATATACTGAAGGAATACTGAAAAGCAACCCTAAGTTTAATTCTGCAAGTCTTTCCATGATAGCGTATATATGTAATTAAGGGGAAGAGGATGATCTATCCTTGGAATGAGTCAGTATCTTAAATATGTATGAGGTAAGGCCCGAATCCCTGAAGCGCATTAAGCTTTTCTGTTCCTCCTCAGCCACTTGCATTCTTTTCTTCTTCCTTTCCATCCTTTCTGGCAAGACAAATCTAGATGTGAATATGGAAATCATCTATGGAGTTTTCAGTGACAAGTATTTCAAGCTGTTTTCCAGAGCAAAACATTTTCCCATGGAATTTTTTTATACTCTAATACTTTTTCAAGTTTTATTAACATTTATTAATTTTCTCCAACTTATTTTTCATTTTCATGACAGAAGCTGGTTTTCAAGGATGCTTTAAGAGAAAACTTAAGCAGTTTTCTTCCAGATATCTGTTATGAATTTGCAGTGAATGAATTTTTAATTAGTAGCTGGCAAGCGGTATTATGCTATGAAACTGTCATCTGGTCAGTTATCTATCCTGAGCCAGGCAATATATGAATCTTGAAGTACGAGAATTCATATCTTGCTGTTTGAGGAAAAGACTAAAATTGCAGAGTGAGAAGATGGCACTTTATCTTCCACGTGGACATTTCTAACTTTGTGAATTAACTGGGGCGCATTTTCCCTTCCTGTTTTGACTTGTCCCTGCACAGCCCTGGGCCAGACTTCTTCCCGTGTCAGCTGACACGTGTTCGGTAGCTCCAGACTGCTGTTCGTCTGACCCAAAGGCAAAATAATTAAGAAGAGAAATCTTCTCCCTTAAAAACAGCATGTACAGCAAAACCAAATACTAAAGATTTCTGGAGTTGTTTCCATATTTAAGACCATAACCCCTTTATTTGGGCGGGTAATAGTTCATTAGTTATGGATCCCTTATTCAGCTATTCACCAATTTGTCACATCCAAAGAATAAAAAATTGTGTTATACCTTTCCCCAAACCTACAAGTTATATTTGCTACACTCTAACAGAACAGGGAAGTGTAAGGAGAAATTTTCAGTTCTCCATAAAAGGATACAAGAAATATATACTTAGGCGCCAAATCCCTGCATTAATTATATATAAGAATAGAGACAGCATAAAGAAAAGGTGGTTACAATGAATAGAGGGGGGCATATATCTTTTTGAATTAGTGTTCTCATATTCTTTGGATATATACTCAGAAGTGGAATTGCTGGATCATGTGATATTTCTATTTTTAATTTTCTGAGCAACCTCCATACTGTTTCCCATAGTGGCTGAACCAATTTACATTCCCACCAACAGAGCACAATGGTTCCCTTTTCTACACATCCTTGCCAACACTTGTTATTTCTTGTCTCTTTGATAATAGACATTCTGACATTTGTGAGGTGACATCTCATTGTGGTTTTGATTTTCATTTCCCTGATGATTAGTGATGTTAAGCATCTTGTGTCCATTGACAGAGGAATGGATAAAGAAGATATGGTATATATACACAATGGAATACTACTTGGACATAAAAAAGAATGATATCTTGCCATTTGTGACAACACAGATGGACCTGGAGGGTATTAAGCTAAGTCAGGGGAAGGCAAATACTATGTGATTTCACTTATATGTGTAATCTAAAGAGCAAAACAAATGAACAAACAAAATAAAACAGAAACAGATTCATAGATATGAGGAACAAACTGTTGGTTGCCAGAGGGAAAGCGTGTGGTAGGACAGGAGAAACAGGTGAAAAGGATTAAGGGGTACAAACTTCCAGGCATAAAATAAATGAGTCACAGGAGTGTAATGTACAGCATAGGGAATATAGCCAATAACATAATAACTTCGTATGGTGACAGGTGGTAACTAGAGGTACTATGGTGATCATTTCATAATGTATAAAATATCAAATCACTATACTGTACACCTGAAACTAAAGTAATATTGTATGTCAATTATACTGCAATAAAAAAAGGTGGCTAACTCAATATGATAACTCAGAGTAAGCTTCTGAGAGGAAACTGTCTGGGAGATAGATTTTGATGAGAAAACAGAAGACTTTAGTTGGAAAAAGAGAAAGGACAGTCCAAGAAAAGGGAAGATCTGTACAAAGGCACTCGTGGCATGAGGTAGCAGGATACGTTCTGAGCTGCAGTTGTGTGCTGTTAGGCAGGGTGTAGGGTGGAGGTGAAGATAGGGGTAAATGTGGGGAGGAATTGGGTTGATCCCTGTTTTGTCAGGGCTACACTGGTTTATGCCTGTTATTCTAGGATAATTATTGATGGCCAATGTTACTTTCACTTTCAAAAGTGTCCTGGTTGGGATGGTAAACTATATCGTCACTTCAGGGGGACTTTTATAAACCATGTAGTACTATTCCTTCTACCCCTGGGACTAGCAACATTGCCTTATCTTTTCAACAAATATTATGATTAGTCTTCTAGTCTCTAGGGGAAGCAGAGTTGGGGGAGGCCAGATCATAAAAGGCTTTATATATCATGCTAAGGAGAATGACCTTTAAAATCTAAATAAGGGGCTCAGTGAAGGGTTTCAAGCAGGAAAAATACATATTCATACTTTTATTTGACAAAGAGCACCAAGGTGATAATGTAGAAAATGATTTGGAAGAGGGCAAAAACGGAAGCAGGCCCAGGTGACAGCCAGCACCAATGATTAGCCGTGTGAGTGGAGACGTCTTAGGCCATTCAGCCTCAGTCAGGCTGCCAAATATCTTCAGTTGGCTTCAAATGCCCAAGTGCCCGGGCAGGACCAGCAGAACAGCTGCCTAGTGGAGCACAGCCCACACTGCAGTCGCACAGGATCATAAGAAAATAAAATTATGGTGATTGTAAGCTACTAAGTTTTGAGTGATTTGTTACACAGCAATAGATAGCTAATACACCAGTCTAACTTCTCATTAGAATGCATAATAATATGTTGTATCAAAAAGTCTCAGGAGAAAGACTACATGACCACATGAATAAAAGGCAAAAATAAATTTACTTAATGAAGTTCTGATCCAAAACTCTTAGAAAATTTTAAATAGGAGAATAGTTTATTAACCCAAGGGGGAATATCCTTTTACAATTAGCCACTTTCATGCTTACTGACAAAACACTAAGGGACTTACTAAAATCAGGAATAAGACAAGAAAACCTATTATCAAATGTTATTTTTTAATGTTTTCTTATAAGTTCTAGACAACGCAATATATTAATCGGAAAGATAAGCTTAAATATTGGAAACAAGTGGAAAGAATGTTATCGTTTTTAGGTATAATTGACTACCCAGCATTTTAAAGTGATCTATGAGAAATAAAAAAAAAATTTTTAATTTACAAGTTTAGAGAAATGGCTAAAATGTGATGTAAGTTGTAACAAAATATGTATTAAGCAAGGATAAATTAGAAAATTTAATTGAAATTACTCTAAATGACAACTGTAAGACAAAACAAAAGTGAAAATCAACAAAATAAATCCACCCAGGAATACTCTAACAAGATTAATATGAAGGAAACTACAGAGTTTTCTTAGAAACGTATTAAAAGACTTGAGTAAATAGAGTTGCATATCATAGACCTGGATAAGATGACTAAATATGATAAATATGTCCCTTCCTCTCAACTTAAATCAGAGCTTATTTTATTATTACTTTTAGTATTTAATACAGTATAGAAGGCATAAAAATATGTGAGTATAGACAAAAATACTGGAAAAGGAAAACAAGGGGTGGAGATATTTTGTCTCAGATACTACAGGATAACAAAGCTAGAATCATGCAATTATGAGGAGTCCTGAAAGTACAGATGAACTGAAGAATGGAGCAGAATAGAAAGCCAGAAAGCAGACCCTAGTACCTATATCAGAACTCCTTCAAAACAAATATAAAATCACAAATGACTTGCAAAATTGTTTTCTGTTTAAAAAGGCTTTATCTCACACATGCATCAAAATAAACTGTACTTGTTTTAAAAAGGTAAATATTTAAACCCAAGCGAGTATTATTTTATTTAGTATGAATAAGAATTTTCTGAGTAAATGGTAGGACTTTAAAAGGGAAGAAATAGTTACGTTTGACTATAAGAGAAATTTTAAATGTATTTAAAAACAAACATAATGAAGAAATAGATATGTTTCAGAAAAATTTTAAATGCTTTATATGTAAAATTATAAAGAAAAATTAATTTTACCTCATAAAATTTTAGAAATTTGTATTAAAAAGCATAAACTATGAAGACCAGTTGGGGAATAGCTATAGCAAATGTTACTATCTTTAATATACAGATAGCTCTAATGAATCATTGAGAGAGAAACTTCTCAAAAGAAAAATGAACTCAAATAACATAAACAGGCAATTTACACAAGAAAAATTACAATGTTGAATGAACATATGAAAACATGCTCTAGCTTATCAACAATTACATAAATGAAAATTAAACCACAGAGATACCATTTACCTCTTACCACACTTTAAATTTTTGAAAAATACACTAATATCTCGTATGGGACATACATCCAAATGAATGCTGGCATATATTAGGGGGTAATAATCAAAATATTTCACAACTAGTACAGCACGGTCCTGACCAGTCACAACAGACGTTCAACCAGGCAGCTGTCCGTTCTGATTGGAACGTAAACTCTTACAAACTTTCTGGTGGGGATTATGTCAAAATAGATCATATTCTTTGACACAGAAGTTCCTCCATGTGTAGTAAATATTTTTGATAAGCTTTCAAATTGCTTTTCAGAAATATTTTACCAATATACAGTTTTATCAGCAGTTGAGAATCTTTTTCCTCACATCCTAAATAACGATGGATATTTTTAATTATTTTAAATTTTTGCCAATATGATAGATGACAATGCTATGTGATTTTTGGTTAGATGCACATTTCTTTGGCTATTAATACAGTTGGCTGTTTGTATTTCTTCTTTTGTGTACTGACTATTCTTGTTTTGTTGCTTTTTTTGCTACATGTTTAAAATCTGTTAGTGTATGAATAGAAGACAAGAGATTTAAATGGTTTTTCTTCTATTCACATGGCCATATGAATTATTTTTCATCCTGAACACTAGTCTCCTTTAGAACTCAGTGTTCTGAATGGAAAGCTCTAGAATGAAAGAACATACTATGTGGCATTCTGCCTAAGAACAAATCACTAAATTTAAAAGAGTGCATATTACAACAGAGAGGGGTGGATACTGGCTGATGTGTTAGTGTCTTAGTGTACTTAGTCTGTAGGCTTGTCTTCTGTGCCTCATGCATTGCTTTGCTTTTCCTCTACCCCTGCCAATACGGGACCACCCAAGCTCCTGAATGCAGCTCCTTCTGGAGGACCTGAAGTAAAGCCCAAATTGCAGGGTAGAAGTCTTTAGTTTGCTGTTTGAGGCATGAATAATTTTTTTACCATCTCTTTTGCCTCACTCAAGTTACCATGTGGAATGTCATTTTGGGTAGCTTGGAAATGGTTCTATGCTTGTATCATAAAGAGACCTAGACATTCTTTGTGTAATTTGTGATGGCAGAGAGAAAATAAGGAAGGGATTCAAGGTTTGACCTAGGAATCCCATCCAAGTTGGTTGGGTTTGGGGTTTCCTGAGTTGTTGTCATGTCTGGGGAAACCTTGTGAAAAGGTTAGAAATGAGACATTTGAGGGCTGCTGATTCGGGAAATGTATCAAGTTGTCTTGGGTGCATGGCACCCCATCTGCTTTTGCCCTCCACCTTGCATTTAAAGGATAAATCTAGGATTGTGGAGTTGTTGATATTTAGCTATATTACTGGTTTTTATTTCTCTCTGGGAGAAATTTTAGGGCCACACTTTAATTAAGAAAAATAGGATAATTATTATATTTCCCTTAGGAGAATCAATTTTTTAACTGAGTTGTGCCCACAAAGTTTTTATATCTGTCTGATTCCTTGTTTGCCAGTGACTGATGCTGTACAGTGCTTTAAAGCTGTGTTCTTAACAATAAAAGGCAGCTACTATTTTGGAGTAGAAAGAGTTGTAGAAGAGGCCTTAGAAATTGGCTTGCTTCCTGTACAGTCTTGGGACCGTTACTTATCCTCTCCAAATCAGTCTCCTCGGGTATAAAAGGGAGATGCATTATCTATCGTGTCTAACTCCAAGGGCTGTGATCAGAATCAAGTACTAAATGTTAAAGTTCTGGGAAACATAAAATATTATATGAATGCAAGGTACTGTTATCAACTGATAAATGTCCTGCTATGAGTCACAGAGGCTTTTATAAATACTTTCTGATGGAATACTTATTTTGACAAAAGTTATGGGACACACAAAAAGATCATGTGATTCCCATAGTTCTTGAAAGGGTGAACTCACATGAAAATATTTACATACTTTAGCTCTTGTGTGTGTGAATTATGTATTTTCCCTCTCAGATTATTTTATTCATAATTCGTTCTTAAAATAAAATTATTTCAACTTTCTAGTTACTAAAAACATTAAGTTTTAACTTTTCTTGGGATAAACTCACTGATTTAAATTTATTTAATGCTTGAGATGATCTATAATATTTTCCTAATATGAAAAAAATTAAGTTGGAAATAAAACATATCTAGGTATGTATATATCTATATATATGTGTATGTATATCTCTACACATGTACGGAAGTTGCATTACCAAATATGACAGTAAATCTAAATGACTTGTATAAAAAGTACACTTTGTCTTGATTCATAACTGTGGCCACAAAGCAGCCAGTCTTAATGTCACTGTCTTATTCAGTGTTCCATTTGAAGGGAATTACTTTATGTTCTGGTCTGGCACGGCTGGTTCAGATTCTAAATGGCTGAAGGATTAGACTAAAATTAGGAGGAAATATCTAGGTTTCAATTTCTCTATAAAGGTGTCAAGTGGCTTAATACTAGTTTTATAATTGTCTCAGTTTGTTTTATCTATGCTTTTTTTTTTTGCAGAAAATGTTTCAGTATATTAATACTGAAATTTATTCTTCTAGAATTTCAAAGCTAGTTATTGCAGAAGCTAATTTACCCCACGTAACTGAGAAACACGATGCTTTTTATTTTACAGATTGAGAAAGCGGTGCACAGACAAGCATTGAATAAGCCATTGGGAGATTAATGTTACTGATTTTACAAACAGAGTTGAAATCATCAGTGAGTTAAAAAAAAAAAAGCGCACCCAGATGATGTCAAAATACTCAGATTGTGGATCTGGCCACATGGGTCAAAAAATCTGACCAATTCAGTAAATAAAAGAGTTTAACCATTTTGACTGTATTTCAATCAAAAGAGCATATCCTGAGCCCAAATATTCATAGACTTAGTTTCCTAGTGTATGCAACAGCTCTGAATTCTCAAATATGAGAATTTGCCTTACAGATAAAGTGGAAAATCCTTCTCTTAAAACCTCACATGTTAATTAAGCTGCTTCTTCCAGTTGGAATATCCTTCCTTTCCCACAACTTCCTGTGGAAAATTGGCCTACCCTTCAAGCCCCGTCTTAGATGCCACACAGCCCCCAACGTGATATGGTCTTGTCTTTGAAATCTCCCTTCATAGCCCATAACATATACCTTCATCATCATAATTTAAATACTGCTTTTACAATTACTCCTCCCTCTATATTAAGTTCTTGTTGGCAAAGACTGTGTATTTATCACTGCATCAGACTGATATTGCATATAGTGTTCGGTAGATGTACATTAACTTGTACTGAAATATGAAGAATTTATATCTCAGATGTCTCTTCTGAACTCCAGATTTACATTCAGACGTGTATCATTTGGTTCATGATCTAAGAGGAAGGGGCAAAACACCAAGTACAGTTGACAGGCAGCTCCAGCCCTAGAAAGAGATTTCCCCAATCCCAGCAACGTCTTACATCTCTTTGGTCACCTCAATCTGCAATTACGATTGGGAAATTTATATTTCTAACCAGGTACATCGGTGACCTTGACAGTATGGGGAGAATGGAGAGTGGATATTGAGTAAGCAACTAGCTGACTCTAAAAGAAAAGAAAAAAAAGGAACCTACAGGAGAGCCTGCTTGAGTAGTCCAAGGTCAATTCAACCTCAACATGTCCCAAA
Organism: Equus asinus; assembly: GCF_041296235.1. Taxonomy (NCBI): domain Eukaryota; kingdom Metazoa; phylum Chordata; class Mammalia; order Perissodactyla; family Equidae; genus Equus; species Equus asinus. Next base: position 15,272,297 of record NC_091813.1, read on the forward strand.
TCCCGCTTCCTCTCCTCCTACACCCACTCCTATACAGCCTTTCTCTATAGTTCTGTCTCCTTCAATAGCACCATCCTGTCAATCACCCAAATCAGGAATACTAGAAACATCCCAGATTCCAATCTCTCACATAAACTCTGAGTTAATCCATTTAATGCAACTTTAGTCTCTTTACTATCTCCCATATCTGCCCCTACTCACAATTTCCATTGCCAGTATCCTGGAGAGATTTCTTGATAGTTGAGTGGTAGCTTTCATATCCACCTCATCTCCCGCTGCCCCAACCACCACTACCACTCCTCTCCCTCCTCCACTCAAGTCCTGGCCATTGCTTCCCAGTATCTCTCCAATTTCATTTGGATTCAGAGAATCTGGCCCCAACCTTGATTTTGAAAATGAAGCACATGATCTAGGCTAAGCCCATCAGCACCTCCATCCTCCTGAATGCAAAGACTGGTTTAGAGACAGTCATATAAACTTAGCTAGTATAAACACTGCAAATCTATGGACTTTTCCTACAAATGCTGAGACAATGACACTCTTTCCTGCTTGATGCTAATACAGAAGCAATGTAGAAATGAGAGATGATGGAAGTCATTTGGGAATCATAAGGCATATTTGCCTGTGATAAAGCCTATACCAAGAAGTACAGCATAAAGAGACAGAACAAAACCAGGTCTTTTGTGTCATTGTTGAGCCACTAGAGAAAGCCTCTACCTAGACCAGCTCTATATTTGGATCTTTTAGGAATGGAAGACTAAATTCTATTTACTGAATAAGCAAGTTTGAACTGGGTTTTCTGTTTCTTGCAACCAACGTTTCCTATTGAATCAGTCTGGCAAGAAATTTTGTTCAACTGGAAGAGGGAAGTAGTATATTCATAAGTCCCTAATGTGTGGTTATCTATTTGAAGATTTTGAAAATGAAGGTCAGAGTTTGAAATAATTGTTATATTGGAACATTTAAAAACAAGAAGGATGGTGAACTCTAGTGACCTGCTTATCAAGAGACTGCTTCATAAGAAAGATGACCATTAGTCCTGGTTGACCTAGGATAGTTCCCCAGTCTATACCTCTTGAAACAGCATAATTATTCATTTATCCCTGTTTCATAATCAAGTGTCTCAGTTTGGACAGTAAATTATATTATCACTATATTAACAAGGTATCCAAGGCTCAAATAATTGTTTAGCCTTGATACCAATTACCAAACATATAACAATAATCATCCCTGGGTGTCCAGATTGAAAAGATCTTTATCCTAAAGAAGTGGATCTGCACCTGTGAGCAGTGTTTCTGGCTGCCTGAGCTGTTTCAGCCTTCAGCAGTCTTCACGCCATTTACCCAGTTGACCACCTCAGAACCATGAAGGAAGAACACATCATATGAAGTATCACCCCACCCCTTGCAAAGCAGATCAGTGGGTTGGAAGTAACCTGTTATCTTACTGTCAGGAGACATTACTATAATGGTTTTTAAGCATTCTAAGATGTTTTTGTTTGTTTCTTTACCTTAGAATCTTAGCTTCTGATGTGATATTGGGTTGTATCTAGATATTTAGAGTAAAATGCCCATCATCACTATGCTTTTATTTATTTATTTTTTTTGGAATTCTTTATAAAAATCCAGTAAAGCAAGCCCAGGATAAAATTGAGAAACTGTAGTTTATTATTTTTTTTAATTACCTTGCCAACGTAAAGAGCCCACATGGTCTGGTTGATAAAGCACTGGAATAAGAGCTAGGAGACAGAGGGTTAGAAACATTTTCTCTCCTGTTCATTGTCATATCCCCATTGTTCAGAAGAGTGACAGGAACATATTGGGAATGCAACGACTATTTGTTGAATGTAAGTATAGTTCCAGTGGGCGTGATTTAGAACACCTTAACCCAAAGCCACATAGCCTCTCTGGTTTTAGCTCCCTCGCCTGCAAAGTGGAGCTAAAGATGTCTACCCCATCCACCTCACAAATTTCTTAGGAGGATCAAATGAACTAATTGTGTGAAAAGCTATAAAGCTATAAAATTACATACAAATACAAAGTTTAATTATATATCAAAAAATGTAAATGTTACAAAATCTTTCGACTTCTAGTCAAGGAATAAATACACCTAAATTTGAATTTTCTTACACCACTGTGTTGCTTCTATATATATTATTACAACTATTCTTTATTTCTTCCAATTTTAAAGCACATTGAAGTAGATCAAATTGTTCATCAGAAAAATCAGAATATATATGGAAAAGTTCCATCAAATAATACATCAAAAAACTCATAACTTACTGTAACTCAAATTAAAATTCTATGAATCCTCAAACTTGGCAATGATTAGCAGAGTTTTATTTTTCTTAGGTATCAGGAACAAAAAATATTAATTTGTCACTAACTCAAGTATTTATTAAGATGTTAGAAAGAGATATAAATTCTTTTAGAAAATACACTTCAATGTACAGGAAGCACAAAGATGTTACCAAATAAACAACAGCCTTTCTGCTTCTGTTTTTGGGTCAAAACCAAACACAAGATTTATAGGGATAGAATATTTCATTTAAATTCCCTTTCTGGGGCCCTAAGTTTTAAAGAAAAATTTCAAACAAAAATAATAGTATATTTATAGAACCAAAACACATGTTACATTGAATAAAAAAATTATTGTTGGCAGTCCAGCTTTGCCAAATTTCAGCAGCCTCATTTACAAATGCCAGCTTCTCATGCAGTGACTGACTTGTGATTGCCTCTTGCTCTGTACCTGACAATACTCTGAGGGCCCCACTTGAACCTCTTGCTAGCAAACACCCTCAAGGAACTGGTTTAGCAACAGGCAAGGAATTTTCCTGGACCACCCAGGTCCCAGTCAAAGCAATACAAGAATAGGCTTGGCATTTTCCTCAGGCTGGGAAAACAAAAAAGGCATAAGATTAAGCTGGGAAAGGGAACATCAAGCTGCTGAGACACATGTAGAACTTTGGTGAATCAAAATACGAAGGCAAAGAGTGCCTGAAGGCACGAAGTATCTAGGGAAGGGCTGGGGACAAGATGTCTCTGCTGTCCCAACTGTCCCAACCCTCGGTTGCTTCACAATAGAGACAGAAGGAAAATACAAGAAGATGTGGCATAAGAGACGTTTAGCATTGTCAGGGCTTGAATAAAAGCAGAAGTAACCCCCCTGGTTGTAGAAAGATTAAACATGATGGAAATGTGAAGACATTTTTATTAAGTGCTTAAGCTGAGTACTGGACTGAAAACCAATAGCTAAACTCTTAATAATCAGAATTTTTATTGGTTTTTGTTAGTTTGGTACAATGACCAAAGTGCGTAGTTTTGATAAAATAATACTTTCATGCCTTAAAATGGGAACAATTTATCTCATGTGCCATTACAATGGTAGACAGTATGAAGGCCCATAGAAACCCTCCAAGTCCAAGAATGGCTTTGCTCAGTCACTGGATAAATTTTAAATTAAAGGGTCTAGAGGCTAGACTGAGGCTGGACTCCACATATTGGGGCTGGAGCCCGGGATGTGGTTTAAATTTCCAGGGGGGATCATCAATACCACTTCCTGCAGTCAGAGAGACTACAAGTCTAACGCCAGGAATACCACACACAGAAGAATTCGTGGGTTCACACAGAGAGGCGGTGTAGCAAGCAGGGGAGAGTAATAAATAACCTACCCATCAGAAACAGGATGGGAGACGGGTTGTGGTGCCCAACTGAAAGTGTGGCTGGGCAGGCCTCTGAGGACTGTCTGAATGACCTGGAAGAAGGATGGGGCACACAGCATGGAGAGCAGGACTCAGGGGGGTTGGCTCTTTAATGTTGGCTTTGTGGTCATTATACGTGGAGACTGGTGAAACGTGGGCTTTGTGGGACTCTGGTTATTTTATTAGTCAAGAAAATATATTCCATGAACAAAGAATAGTTCTTGCATGATTTCAATTTAAAATGTGATTGTTAGGTACCAATATAGGAATTCTGTGGATATTTACTGACTAGATTCTGTATCAAGTTTGAGTACATTTTACAGAACCAGAGTATATAATTTTATCGGAATAAGTTCAGAAAAGGAACTAAAAATACTTCCCCATTTTGTCCAAAAAAAGGGCAAAGGATCTGGAGAACCTAGCGGAATCTATTTCCCTTACTTCCCTAAAAGTTGGGTTTTAACAGGCTCTTGGACACTGATCAGATCCATCTGACGGTGGTTTAGTGGCTCAAGTCTTAGCTCTCTACCTTAGTTCACTGTCTGTCCACACAGTGGACTGTGCAATTGCATAAGCCCGTTAAGGGCTCATTTTTAGTTTCTCTGAAGGGAATTACAAGTGTACATCAGTGTACGAACAGTGACGCCTTTAACGCTGGAAAGGATCTATTCCACACGGAATCAACAATGTTGGCATCGTTTGTGATCTCTGAAGAGCATTTGTGTTGAGTAGGATTTGTTTTCCCTTCTGTGAAGTATATCGTTTATCCATCACTTGATATTTTAACTAATTCTTCTTCTACCACAACTAAATACCGCCAAAGCAACGTCAATATGAGGTTTCCATCATCTTTCAGATCAGTCCATTTAATTCAAATTACAATAGAAATACATGCAAAGTAATAAATATTCATTCAGGGATTTTCTGGAGTTTTATTTAGAAATACCAGATGTTAGACATTAGCAACTATGAAAGACTGTGGATGACTATTGAAGTAGAAAGAGTAGAATTCTTTTTTCAGGGAAAAGAATAAGTACTTTCTCAATAAAATGAGATGATCAAAAGCAGAAAGACTTTAAAGCCTTAGTAGAATGGAAATAATAACATGCAAGAGAAATTGTTTACTTGGTTAGCATGTAAAATTCCAAGTAGAAGTAAGCTAACTATAATCTTTCCATTTCCATTTGAGAACTTTTTGGTGAGTACAAATGGTCACTAGATGATTTTTGGCCAAATAAAAATAGTAGATTTGTTTCAATTTAGAATTTTTTTTAGCAGAAAATATCTGAAGTCAGATAAATATATATGAGTTTAAATCACTTCTAATATTGAAAGCTGTAGGGACATAGCCTTTTTTCTAAGTGCACATTTTGTTGCATTCTTTGGGCTCATTCTGACATGCACCTATAATCCAGTCACTGCCACCATATAAATCTTGGCAACGTCTTGAATCAGTGGAAAGCAGAGTAACGGAAATGCCGTTGTTGTCAGTGTGGAGGGCTTTCTAGTCACGTACTGCCGGTTACGGGGAGTGCTGGTCACACGTCTTAAAGGCCCCAGGGGAATTCTGACTTAAGAATGACCACAGCACTTACTACATGTCAAGAGCATCATTCTGGCCTGCACTGGTCTGGTCTGAAGGAAGCAGAGCAGTACAGCAACTGGAACCCGGGCTTGGAGCCCAAGACTTCTGAGACAGTTACTCAGGCATCCAGGTTCAGCTGCTTACCAGATGTCTGAATTGGGTTAGTTTCTTAACTCTTGGTCTCATTTTCTTAGTCTGTAATGGGGATAATAATGTGTTTGTTGACTGATTGTTCTGAACCTTCAGTAAAATAAGCTGTCTAGGACACACAAGCTACTTAATTGATACTATTTCTGTACACATTTTCTATACTGTTTAGCTACAAGAAATGACATAAAACGATGTTCTTTTGTTTCAATTTAGCTGCAGGAAACAGAAGAGCATAAAGTCAACAAACCATTTGTGAGACTGCTGGAAGTAACACACCTAAATACTACCAAAGCAACATTAATATCAAGTTTCCATCATCTTTCAGACGAGTCCACTTAATTCAAATTACAATAGAAATACATGCAAAGTAATAAATATTCATGAAAAGATAGAAAAAATTCACACAGGTATATCATCTTCTTAGAATTACTTTGTAACTTTAACTGAGTTGTTTAAAACCTAATGTTAAAGAAGCCGAGGCTGATTGTGAGAACCCAAATGACCTCTGCTGCTTGCTGCATCCTGGGCTAAAACTCTACCCTGGCAGCATGGCAGAGCTTGGGAGTCCTTTAATTATTCAAGGTCTATTTGTCTATTCCAGCATTTTGTGATCACCTTTGATTCAGGAATTCTGTGGAAATGTTGCCTAGGATATGAATATTTGTATAGGTCAAAGCTATAAAGTATGAAGTCAGAACATCTGTCATTATCTTTATATCTATCAGTATAGATATTAATCATATGTTTATCTCTGGTAACTAAAATAATGGCAGAGCAGAGTTTCAGCTAACTATATTAAGCATTATCTGGGGGCTAAGAGAATGTCAGATTGGCCTGGGGTATCAGGAAAATAGGTAGAGTCCAATATGGCAAATTCTCTTACTTTCTATGTCAAACTACACCAAATGAGATGAAAACTACCTTAAGGCAGAGCATTCACGTGGATCACTTCCATGCTGCTCTTCTCCAAGGAACACGCCCTCTGATCTGCTCATCTTTCTCAGAGTCCAGGGAAATAATTTGCATATGAACTATCATACACAGAGGATTTCCTCCTTCTACCTGAAAACCAATATGAGACCCAGATCAAAGTTAGAAAATCCATTCTGGCCCACTTCCCATCTCCTCCTCCCCGTTCTCCAGGTAACTAATGTTGGAGGAGGAATAAACAGTTTTACTATTGTTTTTCCTTTTTCTTTTTAATTGGATAAATTTAACATATAACATTGTATAATTTTAAAGTGTACAATAGTCTTTTAAGTTAAGTCAGGCACCTGTGCCTTTTTTCCTGGTAAATGTGCCCTTTCCCATGTGTTCCAGACATCCTTCTAAGAGCTTGGAGCACTCTCTCAGCTGATCATCCCAACAGCTCCACACAAGGTAGATCTTTTACCGTGAACATTTTGCAGATGAAAAAACTGAAGCATAGGACAAAGTGATTCATCGAAGGCCATACAGCCAATACATGGTGGTGCTGGAGTTTGAACCCAGGTTGTCTGGTTTCAGAGCCATGCTTTTAACCACTAAGTAAAGAATAAGATATCCTAATTCAGGTTATTGAAAAAAAAATGAGTGTATACTCCAACTCTCCAGGAAGTGCATGGCCTTGCTCTGCAGGTACACCAGATATAAGGATGACTGGGGTCAATCAGCTCCTCTATAGCAAAGTTTAATTCAGTTTATTTAACTCTTTGCATAATTTTATCCTTATGTTTGGCAGAATACTGGCCTCCCAAAGAGGGCCAACTCCTAATTGCTGGAACCTGGAAACATGTAAGGCACCATCAAAGAAGAACGAAGTTTGCAGATAGAATTAAAGTTGCTAATCAGCTGACATTAAGATAGGGAGATTATTATTTTGCCCAAAGTATTCACAGGGGTCTTTAAAGTGGAAGAAGGAGGCGGGAGAGGAGGCCAGAGTGATGTGATGTGAGAAGAACTCAACCTTCCATTGCTGGCTTTTAAGATGGAGGAAGGTGGCCACAGGCCAAAGAATACAGAGCTACAAAAGGCAAAGAAACGAGATTTCCCCTGGAGCCAACAGAAGGAATGCAGTCCCACCAAACCTTGATTTTAGCCCAGTGAAACCCATTTCAGAATTCTGCCCTCCAGAACTGTAAGAAAATAAATTTGTGTCATTTTAAGCCACTAAATTTATAACTTGTTACACCAGCAATTGAAAACTAACTCAATCCTTAAAAATTTTTTTTTTAAATAAAAAAAAAACCCCTGAGGTATTTTTGTTAAAGGGATTTATCTAGAAGAATCTTCCCTGGTAAAGGAATTTCCCTTCTGGTAAGGGAATTCTGTCAGAGGCCCAATTCAACTCCAGTGTTAGATGTCCTGTCTTACTCCTGCCCTCACAGGCAGGAAAGTACATGTTTGAACTGGTTGTGACCTTACCTCAATCTTAATATAATCTTAATTTTTTCTCCTTATTAATTAGAAACAGTACAAAGTGTCTCTCTTATCAATGGACCTCTTCAAGCCAAGATTCACTCTCTTGAGAATAAAGATTGAGTATAATAATTAGGGCAAATTGGATATCCTCACTGATGATGTTATTCTATAGGAAACTTACATGTTCATCATCATTTCACTAAAAAAGGTATGAATCAATATATTAGAGCTAAGTTATATATATCAAAAACAAAAATAATGAGCTTATGGTTCTAAGGCTATATACATGATTAATATCTGAAAATTTCATTAAATTATGATATTTACAAATATCCTAAAGCCTCATGACAGCCACAGAAACTCAATTATAGACTGCTTGACATAATTATCTCATTTAAATCACAATATTGTAATGCTATATATGAGGAGGTCAGCAAAATACTGTTTGTGGAACACAATCTGGCATGCCACTTGAAAATACAGTTTTATTGGAAGACAGCCATATCTGTTTGTTTACATATTGTCTATAGCTGCTTTTATAGAACAACAACAGAGGTGAGTCATTGTGATAGAGACTGTACGTCCAACAAAGCCTAAAATACTTATCATCTGGCTCTTTACAGAAAAGTTTTCAGATCCTTGCAAAATAGACATCATAATCTGTGAGGTATCAGCAGACACATCAGCAGTTAAAGAGATTAAGTGTAAGGAAAACCAGGTAATAGTTTTTGCTTCTTAATTTGAAGAGATGCATGAAATAGACAGACATTACAAATAAAAATTACTAAAAATGAGTCAAAGTACAGCAAAATCATAAAAAGAGAAAATAGTCAGTAGACAAATAATCATGTAAATAATTGAAAAATGCTTTTCAAAGAATTACACATAAAAATAGCTCCAGGTTCATCATAGGGCATTCTTTCAAATTTAAATCTCATACAAACTCTTCCAAAGGATTAAAAATAACATACAATGACTGACTCATTTGCTTGAATCAGCATTATTATGATATTAAAAGCTGATAATAGCACAAAAGAGAGAAAGTTATAGAGCAATGATACTTGTGTGATACAACAATTCTTGATAAATACGTAATTAGTATATTTTGATAGTTCATAGACAGAACTATTTACTCTAGTAAAGTAGAATTTATTCCAAGACTTAAAGATGGTATAATATTACAAAAATTATTAGTATAGTACATCATTATCAACAGGTTAGAGAAGAATAGACACATGGCAATCTCAATAGATTTTTATGTCCTTTGGTTTAATTAATTTAGATTAAATTTAATACCTACTCATTATTTTTTTTTTTAAAAAAAGCAAACTCCTAGATAAAGTAGGAATAAACCTCCACACTTAGTATAATAAAAATTATCTTAAACTAATAGCCGATTCATACTTAAGTGGAGCTGGAAAACAGTTTCCCAAACTCTCGTTCTTTTGCATACTAGTCTTGCACATTGTTTCCTTAAACAAAGGAGGCTACAAGGTTAATCATTTTGGGAAAGGCAGTCTTTTCTTGGTTATATACAATTTATAGTATTTTAAGGACTCCAAAATTCTATCAGTAAATAAGTCAGACTCTCTTGTTTAAACAAGCATTTTTCAAACTAATGGAACAAAGAATCCATTTTCTTCAACTGCTTATCAGCATTACATGAATTATATTCCATAGATCATGCTTGGAGACGTACTACACTAGATGCATACTCTTTGGTACATCAGGGAGGAATAAAAAGTTCTATTGCATTGAGATATATAGTACTGCACTTTACCCCACCTTAATTAACACATAATTAACTCATGTATTATTGGAAAGAGTTATTGGCTCTACTACTTTTGCATATATATCCAAATCTTGTCCAATATTTTTCCTTACCTGCTATCACCTCTGTTCTAGACTCTATAAGCATTTTTACCAACTATTGCAAACACCTTCTAGAGATAGAGATAGAATAAACAGAATTATATATAATAAAGTTAAAAACACCTTAATTGTCTAACAATGGGGAATGATTAAATAAATTTCGATTAAATTAAATTAATTAAAATGACTGGATGGTTTATGGTCTATCTTCACACAACCTTGTTTTGGTAATTATACATTAAATTGGCCAGAGGTAGGTATATGGCCCCAATTAATTTGTACCTATTATCAAACTATGAACTTAATATGGCTGTTAATTTCTAATGTAACTATAGTATACTTTAAAATATATTTATTTACAATAAATACATATTTGCTTAGCCACGGGATAGACATTTGACCCAAGCTAGACTAATGGAGTCTTTCCCTAAAATTTGAATATTTGTAGATTGATAGAAAGGAAGAGTAAAACAGATATAGTTTATTCATTTCATTGCAGGTGTCTGGACAAGACTCTCAAGCAGTTTCTGATAATAAAGTTCATCAAGTTTGCCTGGTTCCTCTCATGGCTGATATCCCAATGGCTTACACTGTTTTCCTTTTATAGCTTCTTCTGGCTGGTCTAAAAATTAAATTGGCATGAGATAGAATAACAGGAGAAAATCAAACAAATATAGTAACATGTATACATGGGAGAAACCCAGGAAAACAGAGTAACTCACCAAAATGGCTGAAGCCACCACCTTAAATATCATCTTTATTTAAAGGCAAAGAAGGATGTTGGGGGTAGGGGTTTGGGATTTCAAAGGAGAGGAAGGCAATTCACATGGAAATGAAAAAGCAACTGTTTGGTAAACAAATGCTTACCAGGCCATGCAGAGACAATGGGACATGGGGAGTACTTTTACTTGATGGTTCTTGCTAGGTTCCTCCTTGTCTACTACACCTAGTTCGTACTATATTATAGTTATATTACCGTATTAGCTCCTTCCTGAACAGGCCTTCTATATTAAATTCTTTTAGGCAGTTTAGGGGAAAGTCAACGTTTCCTCCTGAATCTTTTGTTCTTATGAATAATCAAGACAAAGAGATACATTTTTGGGTGGCAAATTGTGATCCCCCACATTCCTGCCTTTGAAACTTCAAAAAATTTCACAGTCCATAAGCTGAGTTTGTAGATTGTCCCACCTGGTTGAACCAGTCTCTTAGTCCTGACAATGGGTCAGTCCAGTTAAATTCATTTTAGGAGGAGGTAATGCAGGTGGGCTCCCAAAGTTAGGCCTATACTGTGTAAACAAGTAATAAAGTATTTAATAAGAGGCATTTCTATGGAAACAACAAGAAGAAAAAAGGTTAATGTTTGGAGCAAATTATAAACTAGTTCCTGTGCCCAGGGCCAGCCAGTCAAGAAGATTTCTAGATGTCAGAGTTGAAGTATCTTTTGCAGTTTGAAACATCTCTGATAATGTCATTGTGTGTTCACGTATCTTTCTGAGTGGTTTACACAGCAACAGGCATAGAAATTGTTGAAATATGGGCTATCATGGTGATTTCTCTTAAGTTTATATCAAGTTGTTAAGCTTCAGTTTGCAAAGTTTCAGGAAAAAGATTGGTTTTAGTTCTCAATAATTCCAAATGAAAAGGCTGGAAAAAAATTAAAAATGTTAGTTTGGAGATTTGTAATCAGATAGTTAAGGAAACCAGAAGAATTCAGGATACAGTACAGTTTACAGGTGGAAAACAAAAATCTTAAAGATAATTAATAGTAGACTGTAATATCCATGAGTGGGTATTATAGTTTCTACTGAAACATAATCTTTTTCTCTCAAATCACCCTCAATTTTACCAAAGATAGCCAAGTTAGGACTACTTGGGTTGTAAAATAAGTGTAATTTCAATAAAATTGGCCTGATTATTTGCATAAGTACAACAAGAATATGAATTGATCATATAGGCTCTTTGAAATCTTCTGTGCTGGGACGAATCTCAGATTGAAATTTAAAGGTCTGTCTAGGCCAGGAAAGCGAAGCCAAGAACTTTTCACCAGATTGCCTGCAATTACCTATAGATTTGGGTGACTTCCTCTCTTCTTGAGGTCTTGAAAATATCCTGAGGTTCTCACTTGCCAGGAAGTGATCTTTACTCACCTGCTAAATATTATAGGAACACTGTAAGTAAGCTACCAGGCTGATATTTCCAAGGGGCTTTATTTGTTCTATAAATTCAACTTTTGGTCCTTAGAGTCTGGTCATATCTGAGTCTAAGCATGTCTCTCTCAAATATGACATTCCAGTCAAAGCCTTGGTAATATAACTAACGTTTCCAATTGTGTCCTGTTATAAAGAGAACAGATTCTTATTGAACTTATACAAATAACTATATTGCCATGAAAATAAGAATACTGATACTTTAAGAGTTTCCAAATTCTAGAGGGATAAGGCAGGGAGAAAAAGATAAATATTTGAGTTCTGCTTACAAAGGTATAATTTACCACATTGGTATGTCATAGTTAGCATAAGGAAAAAGAGAAAAAGTTTTCCTTAAATCTGGAAAAATAGAACATTAAAAAAAAATCAGCAATATGTCAAACAAAAATTATAAAAATTCTGATGATCCTCATCAGTTCATTCAGTCCCATGTAATCAACTCTTGATCTTGATCTTTTGTTAGCAGTTTTATGAATCCATCAGTCTCTGTGTTAGAGTTCTATAAATTCTAACTCAGTTCAGTTTTAGGATGTGAATGTTTACCAGAAACCTGTATTCTAAAGTGTCAGATTCCTTTCCGTGAATATCTCTGAAGATGAAACATATTTGCAAAAGCATCAGAGGTAAAACAATAATTATCTGTAAATTACAAAAGACTTAAAAATGGCAATTGACAAAGAAATTTTGTTATTTGTGACATGACATTTTAAGTTAATAACTGGAATTATGACTGATAACCAGAACAGACTAGAATTTTAGGAATGTAAACCTTTATAGTAATAATATTTACCTAGTCAATATAACCTAAGAAAGTTTATCGTCATTTGTTTGACAGTGCTTCCCATGCAATTTAATGTACCCAATAAGCCTAATTAGTTTAATATCTTCCATTATACAGGAATAGAGAATAAATTATTTGAGAACCCAGGGGCCTACTGGAAATTCTCAGTTACTTTCAGGTCAAAGGAAAGGTTTTATTTAGGATTTGAATTTTGTGGAAGTTTGTCAAAAATATTAGAAGGATCATAGGTCACTGTGAAACAATGCTCAGTTATGAATTTTACCAAAGTGACACCAGAAGATGTTAAAGGCAAACATAGAGAGTTAAAGAGTAAAAAAAAAAACCACCTTAGTTCTCATAAGAGAGGAATTTCAGCTTTTTGAACATTGGAAATTATTTTGACAAACTACAGAATTTCTGCCTTTCAGGTGGACTTATGCAAAAATAAGGAAAAATCTTTTATAATCTCTTTATTAACAAAACAAATAAAAATATCTTTATTCCTTCTACAATTTTGTACTGAAAATATACATTTTACTCTCCTTGAATACAAGCTTTTCTTATTAATTATTAGTAGATTTAATCATACATATTAATTAGGATTTTTAACCCCTGGAAACCTTAGTTTTTGGTGAAAACTAAGAAGTAAGCAATTATGAATTGTCTTTTGCATTAGAATTCTGTGGCTTGAAAAATTCATAAATACTTCTCATAATTTTAGAAACGTGCTGCTTCATAGCATGACCTTTTAGTAAAGCACAAGACATGTTTACTAACAGACCTGAGCATTTTTTAGTTTGTCTGTAATAAAAAGACTAAAGTAGGTAAACAAGCTTGTTTAGCAATTAATGTTTCAGTATTTTTACATATTTGAAAATGATCTAGGTATTTAATGAATTTTCCATCATTTAATTTAACCTAGTGAAACTACAAAGTTTCAGGTTACTGTGGGGGATCAGAATTTGCCACCTGAAAATGTGTCTCCTTGGCTTGATTACTTTTAAGAAAAAAAGATCAGAAAGAAACTTTGAGCTTCCCCCTAATTGTCTAAAAGAACTTAAGATGGAAGGCCTGTCCTAGGAGGGAGTTACCACCATAGAAAACTCTAAGTGTGATAGATAGGAAGATGCCTAGTAAGGCATCTTGCTATCAAGGAAGAGCAAGCAAAGTTGTCTCTCAGGTTCCATTGTTTATAGATGGCCCAGCAAACATTTGTTTAACAAACATTTGTTTTTCCATCTCCATGTGAATTACCTTCCTCCCCTTGGAAATCCCAAACCACTTACTCCAACATCCTCCTTTGTCTTTAATGAAAGATAGTATTTAAGGTGATGGCTTCAGCCATTTGGGTGAGTTACTGTTTTTCTGGATTTCTCCCATGTATACATATTATTAAATTTTGTTTGATTCTCTTCTGTTACTCTGTCTCATGTCAGTTTAATTCTTAGACCAGTCAGAAGAATCTAAAAGATAGAGAAGTATTCTTTTCCCCTACATTACCAAAGAGATTTTGGAAGTTATTTTAAATACATATGCCATAAAATATAATTATTACTAAAAATGTATTTATAAAGTCCTATTTCACTTACATCTATCTAAATCATTTGCTCCCAAAAATAGTTTAGATTACCCATGAGACATTTGACAAAATTAGCTATTATTTTGCTGACAAATTTGGAACAGAGTATATTGAGGTGTAGGAGGAAGCCATTTGGTTTAAAACTAATTTGGCCTCACCTTGTTTTTTCAGAATGGCCTGATGTGGCCTGTCAAGCATGCATTCTACATCTGCTTTAAACCTTTCCAATATCCCAAAGTCAAGACTGCTGCCTTTAAAGATAGTGATGTATGCCTCCCTCTCATATCAGCATATCTTTAAAGATATGCATTTCTGCCTAGACCAGGGTCAAATTGACCTACCATGTACACATTGTGACCACGGATCTGCTGTGCTAGCAAAACACCTTGTGACTGCAGTAAAAAGAGATATTCCTGTCATATTTGATGCATGTTCCTTGTTCCAAAAAGGCATATAACCAGACTGTGTACCTTGCTTCTCCAGAGTGCCTCCTGCCCTCATGGAGGTTGCTTCTCTCAGGTTATAGTCCTCAGGATTGACTCATATAATAAACTCACCCCAATTTTGATTCACAGATGATTATTGATTATTTGCATCAACACTAATAAACCCAAGTAGAATAAAGGATGAATGTCTGCCTTATATCCAATGTTGATAACTGTAAGGACATGTCTATTTCAATCAAACAAGCAACCTTAAATAACTTTTTATTTACCAAAGATTATTTTATATATGTTAGCTTGAAAAACAAATGGTTAGCTTTCATTAAATTTATAAATAAATTATATAAGCACTTACCTCAAGACAATTAAATAGAGCTCTTAATTTTGGCCATACCATCCGGAGGTAGAAAAATATCTCACGTTTACAACATATAGATATGGACATACATGAACACACAGGCAGACACAGACAGACACCTTATAGCTTCTGATACATTTTCACTATAAATCAGGTAGAATACAAAACTCATTAGTTTATAAAAGAATAGTTGAATCCAAATTTTGGTTTAGCAATTGGAAAGAGTTAAGTTCAACTGCTAAATCTTTTTACTAATGTTTGTGGAGAAAACATTAAGATCCTTTTTTGTTTTGTCAAATTTCCAACTATTTCCTCTCCCTTTTTGTAAGACAAACATAATTGCTTTAAATTTCTCAAATGCTTGGGTTGTAGCCTGAATGACATCAAAGGCTGATCCACTCATCCAACTACATTTTCTTTAATTTGCTTCTTTATGTCAGGGAGATTTTTAACTAAGATGTAAATCAAAAGATTTTTATGTTCTAAAACTTCAGGACAGGGTACCCCTCCTTTAAACAGTCTGCACAAAGTGTTTAACAAAGGCCCTTTTTCTAAGTGCACAATTCAACCTTAGATCAATTTACACTTGGGGGGGGCTTCTATTATCATTTTTATTAGCACCTAATATCAGCCTCTAGTTTCCATCTCACATTGTATGGGCTCAGGCAACCCTAATGACTCCCTTTAGCGTGTTTAATTAACATTGTCTGGAGGGTAGATTTATATATCCTCTGTTTTACAATATCAGGCAGTGGAAACATTCCCCAGTGAGACACAACATCCATCTCCACTATACAATCTAATACAATCAGGCAAAAGAGAGACAATCATTTCATATAAAGCTCATTTAAATATACCAATTCTCTTACAAAATTTTATCTTAATTCCATCAACTCTTATACCTTTAATCATAGCTTCTATTAAGAGTTCATCAATAAGTCTTGGTTTTGTACTATTGGGTAGAGGAAGCGTTCCCAGCCAGACCTAACATTTATTTCTGGAAAACCACTCAGGCAAAGTTGGCACAACCTCTTCATGTAATATTAGCTCAAACATTCCAAACTTTATAATCTTATAAACACTTAGGCTTTTACATTTTCTCAATCTAATTGTAGCCTGAGTCAGGGTCCCTAGAATTGGTTTTGGTACCACAGCTGTGGAGTTCTTACATCAGAGTTTCTTAGAAGCTTCTCTTCTCTATCTCCTGGTTATTTTAGCCATTTCTCTTTTTCCTTTTTAAAGATTGGCACCTGAGCTAACATCTGTTGCCAATCTTCTACTTTTTTTTTTTCTTCTTCTCCCCTAAGACCCCCAGTACATAGTTGTATATTCTAGTTGTAGGTCCTTCTGGCTCTGCTACATGGGGTGCTGCCTCAGCATGGCTTGATGAGCAGTGCCATGTCTGCGCCCAGGGTCCAAACTGGTGAAACCCTGACCACTGAAGCAGAGCGCACGAACTTAACTGCTCAGCCATGGGGCCAGCCTCTTACCCATTTCTTAAAAAAGGCTTGAGTCCACAGCAAGAGTTTAGCCAAGGGACCTTGACCCTTTTGTCAATCTTTAACCTGATTAAGTGGCTTAACTATTGCCCCAAGTGATTGTTAGTCAGGTTTCTCATTGTGATTTCTGCCTTCCAGCTTTTTAAACTTCTCCAAACTGGTGGAAATAGAGTGGGTTATTTGGGGCTTTTTGATGTTTGGGAGTCAGTAGGGGGTCCCTTTAGCCCACCTAACCTTAGGCAGACCCCATCAATGTCCCTCTTATTCATTCCACTTTTTAATAATTAGCTAAAGATTTCCAACCTGCTGGGATAAATCCCATGACTCTTCCCTTTTTGATTCCTCTTTGTTTTCCCTTTTTAATATTTGCTTTACTTACCTTATTTCCTAAAAACCCTTTAAAAAATTTCCACCTTGTTGAGAAAAGTCCCTTGACTTTCCCCTGGGCTTCTTCCTATTCTCTTGTTAATTAACTTAATACTTTCATTAGCACCTGTATGTTGACAAAAATAATCCATAACCAATCTATAAATGAAAATTTTGGTGAGTTGATTCTGAACTAAAATGGGAGGACGATGGCCTGGGGTCTTTCTTCCCAAAGTAAGAAAGGGCACCAAAGAAGTAGGGTGTACAGAGTGGTTATACACCCTCAAAGAGGATGTTTCAGAGATCTCTAAAATGTTTTTCCACTTTAAAGTTTTTCCAATTTAAGGGATCTATAATCTGACCATTGATGAGTGGGATCTTAATGGAGACTCAAACCAAGAAGCCTTTTATGGCTTAGCCATGGACAAAACAGGTAACCCCAAAAGAGAGTACAAAAGAAGCAGTGTTCACAAGATCCAGAACATTCACTCTCAAAAATGGTCTAAGAAGGCCTTTGTTGCACAGGTGGTAAGGATGGTGTAGTGAAAATGGTGTTTCCAGTGTCCCATGGGAACGTGGGAAGACTCCAGTCACAGACCCACTAATCTGTGACACTGGGCAGCTGCTAGTGGAGTGGGATTTTTCGAGCACTAACAAGCAATGAAGGTTGAGATGACAGAGGCCCCTTGTAGACTGGGATCCTTTATGGCAAACTCCCCCTAAGACAGGGTCATCCTCAAGGCCCCTGCCCGAACAAGACTAGGCCCCTAACCAATCGCCAAGGCAAGAGAATCAGATAGAGACCACCAAGATCCACATTCCACAGCCTCTGGACTTTCCTGGGCTTATACACATGCCCTAGCACCCAGGAGTTGACTGAAAGTGACCTTAGCCCCGTTACCATAGCAAGTCACACCTAGGGATGGAGAGCTAGCATGCCAAGGATACATGCAAAGCATGTGGTGGCATGTCAAATAACAAAAATTCCACCTCTACATGCAATGACAGGTACTCCTCCTCAAGCTTTGCCTAACAAAAGCCTCACAATCCCACTCCCTAATGAACTGGTTACCTGCCCCTTTCCTTTCTGCACTGGCTCCCTTGTGCCTCCCTTCTGCACAAGCGAATAGACTTTTACTTTTCCATTCCCATTTGTTGTCTCTCTTGATTTCTATCCTGGGGGACAAGAAGAACCCAATGCACCAGTAACACCCTGAGAGGTGACACAGCCAGACAAGGAGAGTGCATCTCAGAACCCAAGTCTATTTTACTGGCTACCAAGATGCATGCCAGTATCTGCATTCTCTGGATGGCAGAGACCAGACAGATCACAAAACCAAGCTCTCAAGACATAGAATAAGACAAAAGAAAAAAATCTCATCTTACATTCACATTAACAGCTTTGGCTAAGCCTTGGGTCTCTTGGAGCCAAACCAGGACTCAAGCGGGAAATGCCATGGGGTTGGGAATTGTGTGTTGTTTTCAAAGTACCTTGTTCAACAGAAATTTCCTTAAGGTTGGCAAGAGGACCTGTGTCACCTACTCCATTCTGTGACCAACTTATCCTATCATGGGAATCTTCTTGAGGTGGTGAGCACCCTAATGGCTCTTAAATGTTCAACCTGTGCCCATGAAATTTGTACTCTTTTGGCTTTCAAGACATCCCTTAGTAATAGATTTTTACCTCATGTGCATATTAACCCACAGCAAAGTTTATCACCAGACTGTGGGGCTGGCCTACAACAAGCTTGTAGGGCTTATGCATGCATACTGTCCTATGGTTTTTCCTTTTTATGATGAATGACACAACAGCCAGAGACAAGCAAAGATAGTGACCACCTCTGGGAGGAGAAGGATCAATAAACCAAAGAGTACTCACATTTCCCAGAGTTGCTGAGTCCAAGAAACTAGCTTCACAAATATTTTTTCCTGCGAATCTAAATTTAGAAAAGGAAAAAAATCACCACTCTCACTTCCATTGGACCCTGCAGACAGAGATCTGGGAGACTGACATGGTAAGAACTCCTACCTCCTTCCAGCTCTGATCAGAGGTCCAGGATTTCTCAGCTGCAGTAGTCCTAGAGTGAGCAGTGTCCAGCCAGTTAAGTTTTCGCCCATCCTCATCGTCAACTGTAGGGGACGAAGAATATTCCTCTACCCTCTAGTTTCTTCTGGTTTTTCTAAGAATTAAATTGATATGAGAAATCAAATGAATTTAATGACATGTATGCATAAGAGAAACCCAGGAAAACTGAGCAACTCACCAAAATGGCTAAAACCACGACCTTAAATGCCTTCTTCAACTAACGACAAAGAAAGATGTTGGGGGTAGTGGTTTGGGACTTCAAAGGGGAGGAAGACAATTCACCTGGAGATGGAAAAGCAAATGCTTGCTAAATGAATGTCTACCATGCCATGCAGAGACAATGGGACATAGAGAGGACTTTGATTAGACTCCCTTGCTAGGTTCCTCCCTATCACACTTAGTTTATATTATTACTATACTTATCTTATGGTATTAGCTCTTTCCTGGAACAGGCCTTCTATCTTAAGTTCTTTTAGGCAGTTAGGGGGAAGGTCAAAGTTTCTTCCTGAGCCTTTTGTTTTTATGAATAATCAAGACAAAGAGACACATTTTGGGGTGGCAAATTCCGAACCCCCATACCATCATAGAGTGGCTATAACTCAGGAGAGGCTCTGTCTTTCCCAGGAAGCATTCTTCTAGAACTCAGACTTGCTTGGAGCCTCTCATTTGACCCTGTGTGAAGCCCACGAGGCTTACTGCTCTGACTTCCATCTGTACAGTTAGCCCCCGGTGGCAGGACTATGTCTTGTTTCTCTTTGAATTCCCAGTACTTGCTTAGTGCCAGGGACATAGCAGTCTCTGAGTAAATGTCTGTTTAAGGAATGCCATGTGAACATGAGAAACATCTTATGGTTAGAGGGAGTGGTAGAGATGAAATTTGATGGAAAACAGAATTTTTATGGGTAGAGCCTATGATGAGGAGGATGTTCAAAGCAGAGCAAGCAGCATGGGCAAAGGGCATAGAAACAGGTAAACGATGCTGTATGACATAAGACAGGCTTGAGGTCTCTGTAGATGTAACAGGAAAGGGCCTTTGGTATAGAAAGGGCCTTTCATACAGAAATTCACACTGCCTCATGATTACCAGGAGGATAAGTGCAAGTCTTCTTCTACTAGTATTTGTCTCCATCTTTAGTGTGTGTATGGCTATTAGTGTGTGTATGTAAATTTAGATAAGTACAGAGGACATGAACAACATTCTAGGATATAAAACCATGTAAAATTACAGTTTCAAATTGACAATGACATCTGTTTGTAGAAAACAAAGTTGGTGAACCTTTGAGTAGCATTAACTCTCTACTCTGATAACTGATAACTAAGAAAAGATGCAAAATAAAGTATCTTAATGGTATTGTAGATATCAAAATAATTTACCAACAAGATTGGCACTTTGTTAAATTAAATAGCTTGCTTTTTACTAATAAATCATGTAAAATCAGTTATTTGTATGAAGTATATTTATTCATTAAGTGTGTATTATCAGTCAGGCACTGTTGAGTGCAAACTATGCACTGGGAATAAAATAGACACAGTCCTTGCCTTATTTTGAGACTATTGTCTGGTGCGATAGATAGGTAAGTAAATAAACAAATGGTGTAAAATGATAGATGGTGCTGAGTATTTTGAAAAAAAGAACAATAGAGTGCAAAGATATAAAATAATTGTGGGGACCTAGTTGGACAGAATCAGTAGACAGGTGTTTCTCAGAAGGTGACGTCTAAACTAAGACGTGTGAGACAGAACCAAGGAGGTGGAATGGGGAGGCACGTTCTGAGCAGAGTGGCTGACAGATGTCATTTACCCCAGATACTGATCAGAGCATCTGCTCTTCCTTCCTTTCTCAGATATTTAGTGTGTGGCTATATTAGGTAAATCAATGTGCTGTTTAAAGAGATAGGAAGATAGGCCAGACACATTTCTTATCTTCAGGAAGCTTAGAGTCACTGGACGGATCGTAAATTTGAAGTTATGACTGATCATGGTATGGTGGAGCCAGCTTCTGCTGACTTGTGAGAGCTTCTTGTTAAACATTCAGGAATTTTGAAAGCTGGTTGTTAAGCAGTTAGTAGTAGCTTGAAATCAGCCATAGTAAGAGTATTTACACTACAGTAACTGGCAATGACTACAGATCAGGGTGCTTTGCCCCTCCAAGAGAGTTGGTGGTCAAATATTTGCTAGCACACCACTGGTTCTGAGCAAAACTGACTGGCCTTTGACTTTAGGCTCTATTGTATTTTACTATCAGCTGTTTAAATGTGGTGTGACTTCAAAAGAGTAAAAAAGGATTTATATCTCCATCTCAATTTTGATAATGCAAAGTGCTTTCAATAGCATTTAGGGTTGGAAGCTTGAGACTGTAAACTTGATAAGATCACATATAATATGGCTCTTACTTTCCACTCCCCCCTCAGCATCCACCATACCAGTGTTTGCTCCCCCTGGGACACCCATCTCATCATAGGCTCCGTCTGAACAATACTGCTGTCTTTCTTACAGGTATGGTACTATATCTCCCATCTTAGCAGAAAAATTCTTCCTTTACCTCACATGCCCATCCTTCGATAGCTCCAATTTTGCATTCCTCATTCCCATGAGAGTACTTCACTCTCTGACTCAAAGTCCTTATTTCATATTCTCTTTTGAATCAGCTACTGTCCGCTTTTGCCTTCAACACTCCACTAAACTGTTCCTGTGAAGGCCACCAAATGCAAAGGGTGACTTTCAGTCCTCATCTTCCTCAGTCTTGCAGTGGCATTTGACACAGAGGGTGACTCATCCTTATTCAAATACTTGCATGGGCCTGAGGCACTTCCTCCCCATTCTCCTCCTACCTCACCAGGCACTCCTGAGTCTCTTTGGCTGTATACTCATCCAGATCTCAAATTCAGGAGTTCCCCAGGGTTCAGTCATTGAAAATTATTCTTCTCTATTTACTTTCACTGGTATCTATGTATTGATGACTCTAAAATACTCATCTCTAGAATGGCCTATTCTCTGAGTTCCTGGCCCTTAAAATAGCAGAAAAAGCCCTTCCATAATCTGACCTTGGCTTAACTCTCTGTCGTCTCCTTCTCTTCCTCGCCTGACTCTCCACACTCAATCACACAGGACTTCTTATTTTTTCTTGAGGAAATAAAGCTGAGTCTTTCTTCAGGAACTTTCATTTGAGGTTCTTTCTGCTTCAAATTGTGGGGGATCAGAATCGGCCACCCCAAAATGTGTCACATTTCCTTGATTATTTTTAAGAACAAAAGGCTCTGAAAGAAACTTTCACCTCCCCCTAACTGCCTAAGAGAATTTAAGCTAGAAGGCTTTTTCCAGGTAGGATCTAATACCATAAGATAACTGTAATGTAATATAAAATGTATCTCTCAGGTCATATTGTCTATAGATGGCCCAGCAAACATTTGTTTACCAAATATTTGCTTTTCCATTTCCATGTAAATTGCCTTCCTCCCCTTTGAAATCCCAAACCACTACCCCCCAGCATCCTCCTTTGTCTTT
Organism: Equus asinus; assembly: GCF_041296235.1. Classification (NCBI taxonomy): domain Eukaryota; kingdom Metazoa; phylum Chordata; class Mammalia; order Perissodactyla; family Equidae; genus Equus; species Equus asinus. The sequence goes on from NC_091813.1 coordinate 15,294,827, forward strand.
AGCTGAAGATGGTATGTAAGGTGGCAGCTTTGGCTATTTTGACTGAGTCACTCAGTTTTCCTGGGTTTCTCTCATGTATACATGATGTTATATTTGTTTGATTTTCTCTTGTTATTCAGTCTCATGTCAATTTAATTCTTAGGCCAGCTGGAGGGACCCAGAAGGACCCAGAGGGTCGAGGAATTGCCTTCCTCCCCTACAAGACGCTCCCGCCCTATTTCTTCATTGACATGCTGTCAGACTTCATTTAGGCCTGGCTCAAATGTCATCTCCCTGACCACCTCATCTAACAGCAGCACCATTGCCTTAAGATGCTTTATTTTTCTTTATACTTTTCATTATATTATACATGTCACTATTTAATATAGCACATGTCAATATATTTTCTAAGATATTAATCAACACAACATTATCTAATACACTACATAGTATATAGCACAGTTAAAATGAAAAAGTATAACAGTTAAAATAAAGTATAATATCATACAATATAATATCACACAACAGATCACTAGAATGTAAGCTCCCTGAGAACAGGAAACTTTCCTTCTATAGCTCCATCACTGATAAACAGTGCCTGACATACAGTAAGAACTTAAAATATGGTTTTTGAATGACTGAAAAAAATTACCTAAAAATCAATGATCCTTTTTTTTTTTTTTGAGGAAGATTAGGCCTGAGTGAACTACTGCCAATCCTCCTCCTTTTGCTGAGAAAGACTGGCCCTGAGCTAACATCCATGCCCGTCGTCCTCTACTTTATAGTTGGGACGCCTACCACAGCATGGTGTCCCAAGCGGTGCCATGTCCGCACCTGGGATCCGAACCGGGGAGCCCCGGGCTGCCGAGAAGTGGAACATGCTCACTTAACAGCTGTGCTGCTGGGCCGGCCCCTCGGTGATCCTCTTACAGTCTTCTTATGTAGTTATTTTTTTCACCTTTCCCCACCTCTGCCCCTAATCCCCACCTTTTTTCCATTGAAGACACAATGCTTACCACCAGGCAATACAGCAGTAATTTATGGGGACAAGGACTTGAATTCAGATCTTTTCATTATTTTTTATTTCAAGTCCATTTTTTCCCATTATAGTGCCACATCTAATTATAAAATTTTTTAGAAGAAGTCCCTTCATTCATAATATGGTTGCCCATTGGCAATTTCTGGCCGTAGGATTTATTTATCAGAAATATCTACTGAATATCTACAATGAGCTAGCCTATTGGTGCTTTAGCCCAAAGACAAATAAAATCCTGCAGTTGCATTCAAGGAACTCTCTGTCTTACAAAAGAAGACATGCACAAAAATGTTACCATATGTTCTGGGAAATTTGTATACAATCTGCACAGCAAAAGCTTCATATTTCAACTTTACAAGTTCTGTTTGCATGGTGAATTTCTACATGCAAACATATGTAATCACATATACACACATACACACTTCATAACAACCTTAAGTGTGTGGATATTTGATAATAATTTGTTTATTCTTTAAGCAAACTTCAGGACCAGATATAACGACAGAAACACCTGACCTCAGCAGAAAAGAATATCTCATCTTCTTATCTGTCAAAACATGAGCATCAAAATCGGATGTTAGACTAGGAAGAGCATCTTCACTTGGAGGGATCTCCACATAGTTCTTGCCTTCAAAAGAGGGTCAATGGAAATGAAAGAGCAAAGATTTTTTTCATTATTCACTTTTTCCAACTTGGAAACATTTTTAAGGTTTGTTTTTTACTCTGGATATCAGCTGTTCCTTTCATTGACCTGCATTATCTTTCCATATACACTTCTTTTCCAAGATCACATTTGGCCTGCAGATGACCTCACAGGTCATTCATTTTGCAAGCAGCTCATATTTGATCTATGTGGCATGACGAATAGCTTTCATATTATTTAGCTGACTAAGATGGAAGTTTGAAAGGGAAATTCTACTTGACAGCCCTTTGGTGACTGCTAGTGTGTTTAATGTGGTCAGAGTGCTAACAGCAGAAACTGTCTGCATAAGTAATACCACTGGCATTTCCAGCTTTTAAAGGCTACTAAATTCTTTCATCCTATGATGATGTTAACTTTGTCTTAATAAGAATGATGTTGGCAAGTCTGTCCTTGAATACATCAAAATGTGTAAGTATTGATTAAATAATCTCAAGCATTTAGTATTGCTCTCTGTAAGAATTTACCTCGAAAGAAGTGTGGACTTGAAATTGTTTTCATCCAAAAGGCACTAAAAGCTTTTCTTATAAAATTTAATATCTAGCCTCTACAGTCTCTGTTATAATGTTCTTGTTTTAAGGTTAACATTCCAAATACAAGAATTGCATTGAAGATTAAAGGTTTAAGACACTCTCTTCATTTAAAAATGCAAGAATAATACTAAAATAGTAAGATAATAATTAACATATTTATACTATATATCAGATACTCTTTGCAATGTAAATTTTCTGAAGACTTTAAAAAATCCTGCCATCAGAGATGTGTGAGGTAATGTAAAATTTAGCATAAGTAACCACTATTTCTTAGGTTACAGCAGCCTTTAAATTAAAAAAAAATAATCATAATTAGTAGCTGTCTTTGGGAATTCTCTTGGGGAACAAGCACCACTCTCCTACTCACCCCCCATGGTTTGGGGGATCTACGAGTGTATCCCATGGATGTGCTATACAGTAGTGTCCTTGGCCACTGGTTGCCACCCACCTTTTCCCTGCCCCGACTCCTGCTTGCTGTAGCAGAAGCCCCTGCCACTGCTGATGCCAAAGCAACAAATGTGCCATCAAATCTCATGTCTTCAGGAAAAGACAGAACCCCAATCTCTAACTGTGAAAGCCAACTACTGACATCAAGACAGTTTACAGTTTGAACTCTCAAAGTCCCATAGAGATTTTACTCAAAGCCCATCCATTTTTATCTACCATTTTTTGCAGTACAAGCTGAGCACAAAAACTGGACCATCCACAGAACCAACTGCCTCTTCCAAACCCCCTCCAAAACATTGAAACAAATTTGTGCCCTTAAAATTCATAAGGGGGAAGACCATCCTAACATTGTTAGATATCATGGTTTTCTAAGAAAGCAATAAATCTGGATGTTTATGTGCAATCTACTGATTTTTAAGTCTTGATGGCTAATTTAAACTTAGTGAATAATATTTTAACTGTAATGTAGAAAAATACTTAAGATATTGTGATTTATAATAAGAAATATATATTTTGGCCTGGTTCCTGGCACACAGCTCCTACATCCATTCTAACTTCATAAGTGATAAAAGCTTCGAGGGCATTTTTGGTTATAATATTTAATCTTTGTTCCCAGTTCCTGAGAGAGCTCCAGAGTGATGAAAGTGAAATGGGTGTCTCTTTTTATTCACAGTGAGCACCTTTCAACCACACCTCAGTTTATCTTAATGAGGTGATTTTTGGAAAGTTCCTAGATAACTGCAGGATGGGGGCTGATTACCAGGGGAAAAACCACATGATTAGCTTGTTAGAACTTTCCACACCCCCTGACCTCTGAGGTGGGGATAGCTGCTGGACGTTGAATCACTCACCAATGGCCAATGATTCAATCAGTCATGCCTATGTAATGAAGCCTCCACAACAATCCTAAGCAATGGGGTTTAGAGAGCTTCTAGGTTGGTGAACACATGGAGGTGCTAACAAGGTGGCACCAGAGAGAGGACAGAAGCTCTGTGCCCCTTCTCACACACCTTGCCGTATGCATGTCTTCCATCTGGCTATTTCTGAGTTACGGTAGTCCCTCCTTATCCAAGGGGGGTTACATTTGAGGCTCCCCAGTGGATGCCTAAAACTGTAGATTGTACCAAACTCTATACATACCATGTTTTTTCCTATACATACATACCTATGATAAAGTTTAATTTATAAATTAAGAACAGTAAGAGATCAACAATAATAGCTAATATAAATAGAACAATGAAAACAACATATTCTAATAAAAGTTAACCATGGATCTTAGTAACCTTAGCATATTTTTTTCTTTCCTTATTAAGTTAAGAACTTTCACCTATTCACTTAAAAAGCTTCTCTTTGGCATATCCAAATTGCCATATCCAAATTTGGCATATCCAAATTGCTAGGATCACTATTCTTGTGCTTTGGGGCCATTACTAAGTAAAACAAGGGGTACTTGAACAGTCGATCTGATAACTGAGACAGTTACTAAGGATCAATGGGCAGGCAGTGTACACAGTGTGGATGTGCTAGACAAAAGGGATGATTCATGTCCTGGGTGGGACAGCACAGGATTTCATCACGCTACTCAAAGTGGTACACAATTTAAAAGTTCCAAATTGTTTATTTCTGGAATTTTCCATTTAATTGTATCACATACAATTCGGACCACTGTTGATTGAAGAAAACAAAAACCATGAATAAGGTGGGATTGCTGTATATCTTTTTATAATAAACTGGTAATCTAGTAAGGATAAACCGTTTTCCTGAGTTCTGTGAGTTGCTCTAGCAAATTAATGGACACCAAGGAGGGGGTGGTAGGAATCTCTGATTTATTTCCAGTGCAATTGATGTCTGAAGTGGGGGAGGGTGCAGTCTTGTGGGACTGAACCCTTAACCTGTCAGATCAGATGTAACTCCACATAGACAGTGTCAGAACTGAATTGAATTATAGGACACACAGTTAGTGCCACAGAATTACCTGATATGGTGAAAAACCCCACACATTTGGTGACCAGAACTCTGCGAGTAGAGTGTTGTAATAGAGAACAACAGAGAAGATTTTCTTTACAATATCTTAATTTACTATGCATTCCAAGTGGAAAAGAGAGAAAAGTCTATAGAGAAGATTATTTTTAAACTACTTTAGTTCCATAATGTTATTTAATGGTTTCAAATTCAAAGCACCATTTAATTGGTCTACAGGCTGAATTACTTCTCCTCTATTTTCAGTAAATACTCCTGAATACTCTTGTGTGGTCAGCCCTTAACTGGATAGGTGTTGTGTACATCTTTAGTAGAGATAAGCTTCTAGAAAGACTCCTATGTGTAATAGAATTTCCCCCATTCCCTCTTTTTACTTTGAAGTCAAGCAAGAAGTTCTGCCACCTACAGAAAATAAGCAACGTTCAAAAAATGTCAACTTCTTATGTGGTGTGGTGCAAATAAAGTGGCCTGTGTGTTAGAAGACTGCAGATAACATGAGGACTTCGGGGAATTGAGGGAGCCGGAAGGGGTGATGGTGAAGACAGGTGTAGCTTGCGGGATCACAGATACCTCATGATCTCTGTCAGCCCCACCAAGCCACCTCAGAGATGTACCAAAGAAAACAAGTTCATTTGCTATGCAGATATACCTTCAAGACAAACCCACTATTTGAAGCTTCAAAAAAATTGCTGCCCATAAAGTCTCCCTTTAAGATAAATTTCAAGCACTACTGGGAGGGGGTAGGCAGAACAATAGTGCAGTGTCACTGTTCAAATCATTATAATCTAGAAGTTATTAATAAAAGTTTGCTCCTTTTGGTTTATTGTGGCCAGCATGTTTGTGCAAAGAAAAGTAGCTATCTGAGGCCTCGGGGGTCTAGAGGTGCCAGAAGGGTAATAACAAAGAAAACCAATGAAACTTCTGGGTTACGATGTCAAGCAGAAAAGAGGAGATTTTATAGGTAAATTAAAGTTTGGAAGTGAGCAATTCAGTTTATGGCTAATCAGAAAATATTTTTATTTTTCTTGATGTGAGAATAGCTCTATGGCAAGAAAACTGAGCAATGCAGGGTTCGAACAGATTCTACTCTGGAGAAGAGAAGTCAAGTAATGTCCTTAAAACACAGATATCTGTAACAACTCAATGGCATAGTCTCATTCCATGAAGTTTAGATTTAAGTACATGTTGCCAATTTAGTAAAACTGTGAATTTAAATTGATTAATGATGAATTATAGTTATCTTATTTTTAAATTTTACTTAGTTCTTTTAGGTTGTCTGTACATATAACATTGAATTTTGTTTCAGTTGAATTTCTTCCTCCACAGTTTGAACAGAAATCAGCGTGATCACTTTAAATTATAATTGATAGCACAGAAACTTCCCATAGGAACAGAAGATAAAATGATTATCAAAACATAGCATGGACTTGTTAAAACCTTTGTACAAAACTCAGAAATATTAATATAACTTTAGTTATACTACATCATTCAAATATCTCAGGTTTTCATGTTTTTAACCAAGATAGATTCTGCCAGATTTTACGTATAGCCAGAAAACCTTCAAATTCCAAAAACACTCTTTAACTGGAAAATTTTGGGGGAATTTCAGTAGCGGATTTCAGTTTGTCGTCAAATGCTGTGTGAACTGATCTGAATCCCAGGTCTCCCCGATACACTCTAGCATGTGATTTTAACAGTACCTGATTCCATTTGAGAGTCAGTCATCAGAAGTGATTAACAGACATAAACTGGTAAATACTTATCCCACGCAAAGGGTAAACTTTGAGTGAAAGTGATCTAAAGGCATGAGGAATTACCTGTGGAGAACAATTTGCTGTGCACTTTAACGCTGGATATAATTGCTTCACAGTGTGCTGGACATAATTATATTGTAATATTTGTTTTTTTTTAATTAATCTATTTGTCACTTTAGCCTAGGGGTGGGCAAACTATAGCCATGGGCCAAATCTGATGCACCTGCCATTTTTGTAAATAAAGTTTTATTGGTACACAGCCTCACTCATTCATTTCTTCATTGTCTATGGCTACTTTTGTGCTACAACCACAAAGCTGGGTAGTCACAGCAGAAAGTGCAGGGTCTGAAAAACCTAAGATGTTTACTATCTTGCTATTTATAGAAAGTTTGTTGAGTCCTGATTTAGCCTCTATTATTTGTTATATAAACAGATTAAGCTTTTATCACGATGAGAGCTACCAGCCATTTCTTATCTGCCAGACCCTTCCTGTATTTCTTTTACCTCTCTGTGAAGTATTGCTATTTCCATTAAATAGATGAAAAGGGAACAGCTTTGGAAGTTTAAGTGCATTGCCCATGTAAACAGTGGAGACAAGATTTGGCCTCAAGTCTGACTCAAAATCCATACTATTCCTCTTTAATCTGTCTCTTCTCTGGTAAGTCTATGGTCTTTTTCATCTAGGCAATCTTCATGATTTAAACCTATGATAAATAGTGCCAACAGATTCAAGGTAAGCATGGATTCACCTGGATGTGAAGTTAAGCTTAATATAGAGCAGAGGGGAAAAATAGCTTTAAAAGTTTCCTTGAGGTATAGAGAGTTTGATCTATGTGCTCAAATTAGTGCTGCCACAGTCTATTTAAAGCTTTTAAACCAGCCTGTTTCTGGGAGTCACAATTTGGTCATTAATTAGTAAATGTCTTTTGGCAAACCATTTATGGGACTGCTCTGAGTTTCTGTCCCTTCAACTTTTAAGAAGGAATGAGAGCTCCAGGGATGCAGGGCTGTCCCTGGAATGCCTGTGCTGGATCCTGCCTTCTCTTGGCAGGCACCTCCCAGTGGGGCACACTGTCCAGAGTGCCTACGCTGTGATTTCCCCTGGCGAGCGAGATACACACCAAGATGTGCAGACCAGGGTATTTTTCTGGTCATAGCACATTTCATTTGACTGCAACCTCTGACCAGTTTGACACCTTGTCTACATCTTCTGCAAAAAGAATTCTTTACTAAAAGCAAATGAGCAAAGCAGAGTCAATTGCGGCTTCTGGCAGAGGATTTTTTCTTCAGGGTCCACTGCTGTAAAATAATCCAAAGAGACTGACCACAAATGACCCATTCACTGTGTCAGTCTGCAAGGATGCCTTGCAGTGGGATGCTTATTGTTTTATCTTGAAACAGGGATTCATCTGCTCTCCAAGTAATTTCATGTATTCCCTGAGAATTATCAGTACAGTATCTCAACACGATCTTACTCTCCCAGTCAAGGATTACAGCTTTAACCCAGGCTTTTTACCCCATAGGAAACAGGAAAAGTAGGAGTCTTATTTTTTAGTTTTTTTAATGTCACATTTACCCATGAAGAATTTGAGATAGTTGTAAATATATATAAATTAAATTAACAAGTTGTCCCGTCGGAGGAAAGCAACTTGATTCTGTTCTAGTAACCTCCAGAAGGTGGATATTTACACAGAGAAGGCTACTTCCCTTGGTGTGGAAGGGGAAAGAAGGAAGAAGGGTAAGAACACATGACATTACAGTTTCATAAAACCACAGAATTTCAAAGGAAAAGTAACCTTGGAAGACATCTCGTCCAACTCCCTAATTTTGTAAGGGAGTAAATGGAGGACTCCACCCTAAGGTGGATGTACTTGACTCTACCTTCATTGACGTGAACACAATGCATAGCACCTCAGACATGCCTTGGAAGGAATCAGATTGTCCTGTCGATCTACTAATTATGCCAGGATTCTCCCTTTAAGGTTTTGAAATTATGCAAATTAAGAAAACATTTCTGGTTTACAAAGGATAAAATAAGATTGTCAATAATAAAATTACTTCAGAAAGTTCAAATCATTATATAATCTGTAGTGATATTATTAATAATAAGCCATTCCTTTCTCCTCTCCAAAATATAATCTTAGCAGTTATGACCAAAGGAAATTGAGTTGTGGAATTTTGACATAACTAAACCAATAAATTTTCTTCTCCAGCCATGAAGTCAACTGCAATATATAGTAAAAATAAAGTAGAATAAAATAAAAATCACTTCCTAATGATTTTTCACTTCCTACTGAAAAGCCTAGTAAAAACAAGACTTGTTTATGAAAGCTCATTTTCTTCATCTTTCATCTTTCTTCACTCCTCCCTCCAACCCCAGTCCTTGCTGTTCCTCCCTGTTCCTGGTCCCCTTTGTGTCTCCACCCAAGAGGGACATGTTTCTGAAGCATGAAAGCAGGGAGACTGAGGTCAAGGGATTTTTGGAATTGTTGTTTCCAAGCTTGAGTATTTTTTGCAACAGTGGCAAAAATTCAAATACTAAATGATACATTGAAAATTGCACTCACAGAACTCAAGGGCATATTTTCACTAAATGAGAAGCACAGGACTCTTAAGTACATATTTCCTCATTCAGTTCCATTCTTTAAACCAAGTTCACATTATTTTTCAGTGTCTAAATGTGCTCAGAGATTCGAGCCAGACTATGACACCCCACTTCCATGTTCCTTCCACAAATTAAACCATTAAGGACATTTTCATTCTCATATTCATCATTTATGTGTCCTCATGGTATTGCATTTGATAGTGGAAAATATTATCAGCATATTTTTCCGGTTACTTCGGCTAAGCGAATTCTCCTTAATAGTATTCTATTACATATGTGGTGTGAGACCAAGAGACTTGCAAACTTTTTTCCTCTCTTCTCCCTGAGTCATCGTGTCTGGTATTTCACAGGGAAGCTGAGGAGAGTAACCGCAACAGTAGCAGAGACAAGTCTTTCGGAGGAAACGCCTTTGTTTGAGGGAGGGGAAGAGAAAGATGGAGAAAAAAGAAAGGCAGACAAAGAGAGGGGGAATAACACTGCCAGGGATGATGAAAATAAGGTATATAGGTTACTCATTATTCACCTCCTTGTAGGGTTGTTGTGACAACTCAATAATGACACACAGGTAGAAGGATAAAGAGATTCAAGGAAAAGAAATTAGAAACACAAGCTTAGGTCTTGATCTTGATCTTGGCCTGTTTTTTACACCATTGTACTGGGGTTCTGTTTAAGGGCTGGCCAAGAAGATTTAGGACAGTTGTCAGGTTGGTCCACTGGGTGTGTGTGTGTGCATGCGCATAAGATTCCAAGTCTAAGTTTTCGTCCTTGATGTTGTAATAATATTCACTCTAAGAATTTTCCTACAGTTTAATGGCATCATATACCAATGACATTTTCCTTTTCAAAACAATCTCCAAGTAAGGATGGTAGCCTCAAATTTTCTGTTAATCTAGGGAATATTATCTAGTTTTTAAAGGAAAATCAAAGATTATTTTTTCTCACCTATCAAGTGAAGCCACCATTACTTAAATAGCAGAAAGGCTAACAAAAAGGCCTATTCTTACAGAAACAAAGGCACACTGTTTGCAAATATACTCAAACTAATTATTGATTCATTTTAAGGGTGGAGAAGTATATGACTATATGGACAGGAAAGGTAAAGGATAGTATGAGGAGCATGGAGCAAAAACATGTTCTTAAACTGTCCATGTTCCCCAAAAGAAGTCCAAGAATTGCACATACTGGCCAAAATGTTTTTAATACTATTATTCTGACATCTTTCTGACCTTATATTTCTGCATTTTGAGTTTCACAAAGACAGCATAGTTAGAATTTCATGTACTTTATAATAGATCCGCTCTGTATAAAAATAATATTACCTTGTGGCAAAGCAGACAAAACCCTGAAACTAGATCCAGGACAACTGCTTAAATGGTTGCATTGCCTGGAACACTTTAGATTAGGGTCGGGGGAGGGCAAGTAACTTCATCCCTGGCTCCATTGCCTCCAACAGTGGACATTCTAACATTGCGTCTACGTAAATAGCCATAGTAAAAAAAATTAGTTATTCTCTAGTAATTTCTGAGACATATGAAGCTTGAGGGCAACAGGACCCAGTAGCAATTGAATGCACTCACATGGATGAGGGGCCAAAAATGCAGACAGTACTTCCACACTTTCTAGAGTTTATGTATTTGCTTATTTTTCAGCGTGTGGGACTAAAAAGAGTCTGGTTAATGAAGTTTCAATAGGATGATTAGTGCCATGCTCTGTCATTCTACTAAAAGAGAGTTGTTGAATTTAGTTTTTAAGTCTAACATCCAACCTACATAGAATTGGGAAGAGGCAGAAATGCATGGTTTGCAAATGACCACCCTACTGAGTTGTTAATTCTCCCATGCAACATCCAAGGGGGAAGGAGGTAGAGGAGAGGAATGTTGCATTATCAGGGAGCCATTATTGGAGGTTGGGGCCCCAGGAACATACTTCGCTCTGAGTAAAATCCCACTTCCTTCTACAGCAGAGCAGAGATAGGAGTTTTTAATGGAAAAGTTGTAACTAATTCAGCAGGAGGCAGGAGTAATTTCAGCAGGACTCTGCTGGCAGTTGATAAAATTCTCAACTTTGACAGATTTTATCAGTTATTTATGGCCAAAATAGTGTTGTATAACAAACCCTCCAAAACTCAGTGGCTTAAAAGAATAAGCATTGAGTTAGTTATGGGTCTGAAAGTCAGCAATTTAGATTGGGCTAGGCTGGGGTGTCCTGGGTGACTCAGCTCTCCTCCACGTGTCTCTCATCCTTCAACAGGGTAGTCCACGTAGACTCTCATGGTGGTGGTAGATGCACCAGAGGGCAAAAGTGATAACAAATATGTAGTTTTTCATCCTTTTCTAGTATCGTTTGCTAACATCCCGTTACCCAAAGGCAGTCGCACAGCCAAGCCGTGGCAAAGGGCACAGATACAAAGTCAGTGAAAGAATGGAGCTGCCAATGTACCCTTCCATTCGAAGAAGACACCTTTAGGCAGCTCGTGGGCCCTCAGCTTTCCCAGAGTGATAAGATGTTGGCATGAGACAGAGAGCAGGGAGAGGTGAAGAGTTTGAAAAGGAAAGAAATGCTTTTAGTAGAATTAGAAGAGCTCTTGACCAGGTAGGAGCAAACCATGAGGATCTGTGTGAAATCACCTGGTATGGTTATTGGCAGGACACCAGCACCTCACCTGGCTGTTTAGGGAAGGAAGGAAATGTATTTTTTCTTCCCACCTACTGTGTATCTAGATCCATGTTAGGATGTTAGTATTTATCATTCAGTTAACCCTTGCAACATTTCTAATGTTTTGGTGTGATCATCTCCATTCCATAAATGAAGAAAATGAATATGGGTTAATTGCCCGAAATAACTGCAAGCAGGTGGTAGAGATGCCTTTTTCTGACTTCAGAGCTCATACTCTCTGCACTGCACCTTGTACCCTTGCCACCTTTAGCAATCATTTTCTTTCGTTGTAAACATTTGGAAGAGGCACCTGTACCTCTCACCTCCACTTGCTTATTTCTCATTCATCAGAGAATAATAGGGCATGGTAGTTAAGATGGGTTCCAAGCACAAATGGCCTGGTTCAAATGCTGATTCTGCTACTTTTCCTAATCTGTGTGATGTTCGTAAATTACTATCTTCTTTGTGTTTTATTTTCCTTATCAGAAAAATGGGGATGATGATGATGGTATGTTGGTTTGAAACCTTGTGAGCTTCCTGGGTAAAATCTGAAACTGGCACCTATAGATGGAGGGCAAAGAACGGCTGAAGAAAGAGGCAGATCGCTCCAGATTTGTAGGTGGCAGGTTTGATAGGTAAGAGAACTTACTTACAAGACTTGCCTTGGGCAGCCACAAGGTGAGTCGATCTCAGCTCCCACCTGCCAGAACCTTAAAAGTTTATATGGAGGCCGTACTGGGTTCAGTCATGTTTACTGTCCGGATGGTCTCAGCAACACATTGCTCTCAAGGCCGCGTCCTTGAAGCCAGCTGCCACTGTGGGAACAGTGAGCAGAACAGATCCACTGTTCCAAGGACAGGGGAGGGGTTGAGGGGCCTCCCATTGCCCCAGGCCAGTTCACAGGTCAACTGGCAGTCATATCCTCTCAATGACCTCCTCCGACGTAGTAGCACTCACCTCATAGAGCAGTTATGAGGATTAAGTACATTTATACTCAAAGAGGATGTAGAAAAGTGTTTGGCATTCAAAAAACATGCAGAAAATGTTAACTATTATTATTCTTCAACCAAGTCGAATCTGGCTTCTATCCTTGTCAGTCTATTGAAATGGCTCTACCAAATATCACCAGCATTCTTAGGTTGCCAAACACACTAATATCTTTTCAGTATTCATCCTGCTTGGTTTCTGTGTAGCACTTTGCCCATTTTTCCATCCTTGTCTTATGAAGCTCTCCTCTTAGCTCCTCAGGACTTCTTCTTCCTTTGCACACCCATTATATATTAGTGGTTGCTTCTCTATGATAATCAGATTCACATATTAAACTTCCTCTGAATATCTCTACAGGTACCTCAAACTCAGCGTGTCCAAAACTGAGTTAGTTCACTGTGTTCGCTTCCTGGAGCTCCACTTCCTCTTTCCACCTGCCCCTTCTTGATGAACTGTCCATCTAGGTCCCTAGGACTCAAAGTTGGGAGCATTCCAGGTTGAGTCCTCTCATTTGTATCCTTTGTCTAATCTTACACTAAGTCCTTCATAGTTTCCCTCACAATCAGGTCTCAGCTAATGTCCTTCCTTCAATTCCAAATGTCACTTATTTAGTTAAGATCCTAATAATTCCACTTGGCTTCTTGCAATAGCCTCCTCATGGGTCTCCTTTCATACACTCTCATTCACTCCAAATCTATTCACTACACTGAAGGGAAAGTTATCTTTCAAAAATCTGAATCTATAAATTTCAGTATAAAACCTGAATTCTTTTATACAGCCATAAGATGCTTCATAATCTACCTACTTCTCTAGCCTCATGCCCATCACTCTCTGCAATCTTCTCAGAAGGAAAAGATAGACGAAGAGTTGGTTAGTTTGGAAATGTGGGGAAAGTGGTAAGTTAACGTAATTAATGTGTCTTTACCATGACATACAAAAACCTGCATGATTTGGCTTCTACTTATTGATTCACTTATTTTTATCAACAAATATATTCTGTGAGCCCCCTCGTAAGATCTGGAGTGCTAGGGATCTAGCAGTGAAGCAAAGTTTATATAGGTGCTGGGGATATACCATGAAGCAAAACAGACAAATCCCTGCTCTGACAGGGGAAGAGGGACAATAGATAAATATGTAAAGCTACAACGTCTAGGGCATTGATAGGCGCTGGAGAAAAATTCAACAAGGTAAAGGGGATATGGAGTGCTGGGGAACGGATGTTTGGAGTTGCTGTTTTACACAGAGTGGTCAGGGACAGCCTCCCTGACAAGGTGATGCTTCAGCAGCAATTTGAAGAAAGAGAGAAAGAGCAAGCCATGCAGGTATGTGTAATGCAAAGGCCCTGAAGCAAGATCAAGCTGAGGAACAGGAATTAGGCCATTGTGGCTACAGCAGAAAGAATGAGGGGAGAATAGTAGGAGGTGACATCAGAGTGCACTAGGGCCACACCCTGAAATCTTTGATTAAAAAAATGGCAAGTGAGGGGCTGGCCCCGTGGCCGAGTGGTTAAGTTCGCGCACTCTGCAGCAGGCGGCCCAGTGTTTCGTTAGTTCGAATCCTGGGCGCGGACATGACACTGCTCATCAGACCACGCTGAGGCAGCGTCCCACATGCCACAACTAGAAGAACCCACAATGAAGAATATACAACTATGTACCGGGGGGCTTTGGGGAGAAAAAGGAAAAAATAAAATCTTTAAAAAAAAAAATGGCAAGTGATAGTATATATTGGAGAATATGAGGAAGCCATTTGGTATAAAACTAATTCGGCCTGACCTCGTTTTTCCAAAAGGGTCTGACATGGTCATTGAGTATGCCTTTGTATATCTCCTTTAAGCATTTGCTATGTCCTAAAGACAAGAACAAATACCCTTAAGATAAAGGTGTAACTTCCCCCACATTGACATTTCCTTAAGGATAAGTAAGCATCTCTCCCTAGGCTAGAAACTGATTGCTGTGCTCACCTGTGACCACCTAGCTCCAGACAACAGACGGGCTACATGCTACCTGTGTCCACCGGGACAGTAGACCTACTACCTGCTGTGTCCCTCAATCGCTGTGCTAACAGAGCAGTCTCGTGACTCTTGTAAAAGGGAAACTTCAATCATATGTGATACATGCTCTTTGACGGTATATAACCACTCTGTACACCCCTCTTCTGGAATGCTCCAGGTGTGCTCCATTCCTTTGTGGGAGGACTCTCCTGGGCTATATGGTATTCAAATCTGGCTCATAATAAACTCAGCCCAATTTTGATTTACAGATTGGTTATGGATTATTTGCATCAACACTTTAAAAGTCATTCTAAGGATTTGAGCTTCTGTTAAGAGGGAAATTGGGAACTCTTGCAGGGGTTTGAACAGAGGAGTGATGTGATCTGTCTAGACCCCTCCCTTCAGGTCGTTTGTTCCCTGGGATGCTAATTACACACAGTTCCCCATTTTCACTCTCCCTCTGAATCTCTCTGTGTGCTTCTACCTCTGCCTAGAAGGTCCTTCCCACTCACACGTGATCCTCCTTCAACTCTCAATCTCCTGGTAGGTGTTCAGGTTCCATCACGGGTATCTACTTCCCCAAGAAGGCTGGAGTAGATGCCCATCCTAAGCACCCCCATGACACTTTCTCAGTCAAGATGCTTTTGGACGCAAATAACAGAAAACCTAACTATCAGAGGCTGAAAGCATAAGAACATTCAATGCTTGTCTGGGAGATGCCCAGAGGTAGGTAGTATCATCATCAGTTCAGCTACTTGGGGTGCTCACACAGACCCAGGCTCTTTCCATCACTCTACTTCACCATAATCAGCATGTTGGTTCTCATCCCCCAGCTCCTCCTTATTGATTGCAAGATGGCCCCCATCTTGTCCTCACAGGCATCTGACTTCAAACAGTAGAATCTAAAGCAGGAACAGAGGTAAAGGATTCCAAGAGCTTTCCCTTTTCAGTGTCCTTGCCCTCTGTCGGGGGAGATCATCTTTCCCAGAAGCCCACTGGAAGTTTCTTTATGTATAATTAGCCAGACTGGGTTATATTTATTGCAGGTGCCTGTTTACCTGTATCTCCCAATCATTGTATCCTAAGACCTAGTCCATATCATGACACATCTTTTGTGCTCAGCCAATATTTGTTGCATAAAATCAATGTTTAATGGCTTTTATTCTCTTTGTAAAATAGAATGTGAGGGTGAAGGGTAGAGTTTTATGAAAATAATACATTTCTCAAAAGAGAAACACTGACTACAAATGAATAAAAGAATTGCCAAACCATTTTGTGGCCTCACTATCTTAAGCTCACATTATCTAAAAACATGGAATTTAAACATAGGTTGACTATTTCCTCCACTCTGTTTTTGGTTCATTGATAATGATCTTTAACAAATCTTTCTCACTTCTACTGAACCATATCTGAACCTCACTTGTTAATTGCAGACTACAAGCCCTGTGATACAGGACAAGAGGAAACACCAAACAACACTCAGGGAGCAAACCCTGGAGAGTGAGTTGTTGATGCCACAGTGAGGAATTTCTAAATTGGTACAGAATGAAGGATGTTTGAATAGTTCAAAAGAGGAAGTGACATAGAGTCAGTGACTTTGGCTCAATGGAATCACATTTTTGCAGGTATCCCTTACCTGAAGCTCGTATCCGGGCATGCTCAGTCCCCTTATCAGCTTCCTTCCATCCACGATTAGGTCTGCAGGTATCCCATGGAAAGTCCTAGCAGCTACAGCCCCCTTTGGGTGTTCTCCAGGTTCTGCTTTCCACTTTCCACTCCAAACCCACTTGTTCTGTCCTAGTGTCTCCATTTCCTGTCCTGTTCTGTTTTTCTTCCCAGCTCCTTCATGCCTCAGCACAAAAGGCCCCTTGGCCCAACTCAGCCTTTAGCTTTAGATAGCTCCTAGCTCTGAGCCCTTGAATGCTTGGCCAGAGCAGCTCCACTGTAAGACCAACCCACGTCTAAGAACTGCAGCCCAGGTATAATGCTCCTTTGTCATTCTAGAGTTTTCAAAGCAGCCTTTTCATTGAACGTGGGGCCCTGCAGTAAGGGCCAACAAAAAGCCTTAGGCTAAGAAAGAGAAACAGGCAGACAGACAGAAACAGAGTCAAAGAATAAATGCTGGGCTGGGTTGGACAACTAAGGTGACGATGCACCACCCAATAATGATGTAGAGAAGCTATTTGCAGGCAAATGGGATTTTGCAATGCTGACTGAAGGAGAGTAAACCTGCTTAAATGCCAGAATTTTAAGGATATGTGTAGTAGCAAGTTAGGAACAGCAGAAACTAACACTATCAAAACAAAGGAAGAATCTTAGACTTAAATTATGAACATTGTGTAATGATGAACTGATGCAGAAATCTGTATAATGAGTTTCTTAGCTCTGATACAAAAAAGTACCTTTTCTAATGTGGATGTGAACCAGTGTGGACACAGATAAGCATCAAGCTACACAGAATCAAGTTCTGGTCAGAAATGGTATGAAAACATCTTTTCTTATCCAATTCTGACTAAGAATTTCACCAATTTTCTCATTACAGAAATTTGAATTTAGTACTAGAATTATACTGCTTATTATTTGAGCTTTGTGATTATCATATATTTGAGAATATGTGTACGTATATAGTGTTTAATGAGTTATATGGAATACATTTATTTTCTACTAATCCTTTCATTGAATCCTAAGTTAAAAACCATCTTCCTCAACCAAGCTCACACATCTGTGTTCAGATATTGTTGAAGACTGCTGTCTGAATCCAGCAAGACCCAAACCACCACTAAATGAAGATTCCACAGCCCAGAATGGGTTGTCGCGAAAACAGCTACCTTCACAGAATTCTGCCTTAACCAAACTTTTTCCTGTTCAAGTGGGCCACAAATTACAATTGAAAATTAACATACTTCATCTCTTGAAATGTAAGATATTTATGGTAGTCCAAGACATTTTATAAGGTCTCTTCTGATTTATAAATTAGATTGACATTTCTTTTTTAAAAATTTTATTTTATTGAAGTCATAATGATTTATAGCATTGTGTAAATTTCAGGTGCATATTATTCTATTTCAGTTTCTGTATTGACTGCATAGTGTTCACCACCAACAGTCTAGTTTTGATCCATCAACATACATATGTGCCCGTTTATCCTTTTCTCCCTCCCACAGCCCCCTTCCCCTCTAGTAACCACTAATCTGTTCTCTTTATCTATTTGTTCATTTATCTTCCACATATGAGTGAAATCATATATGGTAGTAATTATCTTTCTCTGTCTGATGTATTTTGCTTAGAATAATACCTTCAAGGTCCACCCACAGTGTCACAGATGGCACAATTTTGTCTTTTTTATGGGCAAGTAGTATTCCATTGTATATATATATACCACATCTTCTTTATCCATTCATCCATTGATGGGCACTTTGGTTACTTACACATCCTGGCTGTAGTGAATTATGCTGTAATGAACATAGGTGTGCATAAATCTTTTTGAATTGTTGATTTCATGTTTTTTCAATAAATACCCAGTAGTGGGCCAGCTGGGTCATATGGTATTTCTATTTTTAATTTTTTGAGAAATCTCCATACTGTTTTCCATAGTGGCTGCACCAGTTTGCATTCTCTCCAGCAGAGCATCAGGGTTCCCTTCTCTCCACACCCTCTCCAACATTTGTTATTTCCTGTCTTGTTAGTAATAGCCATTCCGGTGAGTGTGTGGTGATATCTTGTTGTAGTTTTGATTTGCATTTTGCTAGTAATTAGCGACGTTGAACATCTTTTCATGTGCCTGTTGACCATCTGTGTATCTTCTGTGGAAAAATGTGCTCATATCCTCTGCCCATTTTTTGATCAGGTTGTTCATTTCTTTGTTGTTAAGTTGTATATTTTTTTAATATATTTTGGAAATTAACTCCTTGTTGGATATATGATTTATATTTGAAATAATTTCTCCCAGTTGGTGGGTTGTCTTTTCATTGTATTCCTGGTTTCCTTTGCCTCACGGAAACGTTTTAGTCTGATATAGTCCCATTTGCTTATTTTTTCTTTTGTTTCCCTTGCCTGAGTAGACATGGTATTCAACAAGATACTGATAGGACTGATATCCAAGAGCGTACTGCCTATATTTTCTTCTAAGAGTTTTATGGTTTCAGGACTTACATACAAGTCTTTAATCCATTTTGAGTTAATTTTCGTGTATGGTGAAAGATAATGGTCTACTTTCATTCTTTTGCATATGGATGTCCAATTTTCTCAAAACCATTTATTGAAGAGACTTTCCTTTCTCCATTGTTTGTTCTTGGCTCCTTTCTCAAAGATTAGCTGTCCATAGATGTATGGGTTTATTTCTGGCTTTCAGTTCTGTTCCATTGATCTGTTTGTCTGTTTTCCTGCCAGTATCATGCTGTTTCGATTATTATGGCTTTGTAGTATATTTTGAGTTCAGGGAGTGTGATACCTCCAACTTTGTTCTTTTTTCTCAGGATTGTTTTGGCAATTTAGAGTCTTTTGTTATTCCTTATAAATTTTAAGATTCTTTGCTCTGTTTCCATGAAGAATGTCATTGGGATTCTAATTGGAATTGCAGTGAGTCTGTAGATTGCTTTAGGTAATATGGACATTTTAACTATGTTCATTCTTCCAATCCATGTGCATGCAGCTTCTTTCCATATCTTTATGTCTTCTTTGATTTCTTCTAGTAATGTCTCATAGTTTCCAGTGTATGGGTCTTTCACCTTTTTGGTTAAATTTATTCCCAGATATTTTATTCTTTTTGTTGCAATTGTAAATGGGATTGCATTCTTGATTTCTCTTTCTGCTAGTTTGTTGTTAGCACATAGAAATGCAACTGATTTTTGCATGTTGATTTTGTACCCTGCAACATTACTGAATTTGTTGATTTTTTCTAATAGTTTTTTGGTGGATTCTTTAGGGTTTTCTATGTATAGAATCATGTCATCCACAACTGGTGAGAGTCTTACTTGTTCCTTTCAAATTTTGATCCCTTTATTTCTTTTCCTTGCTTGACTGCTCTTGCTAAAACTTCCGGTACTATATTAAATAAGAGTGGTGAGAGTGGGCATCCTTCTCTTGTTCCTGTTGTCAGAGGAATGGCTTTCAGTTTTTAACTGTTGTGTATGATGTTGGCTGTGGGTTCGTCACATAAGGAATCTATTATTGAGAGGTATTTTCCTTCTATACTCACTTTATTGAGAGTTTTTATCATAAATGGATGTTGGAGCTTGTCAAATGCTTTCTCTGCATCCATTGAGATGATCATGTGATTTTTATTCTTCATTTTCTTAATGTGATGTATCACATTGATTGATTTGTGGATGTTGAACCAATCCTGCATCCCTGAGATAAATCCCATTTGATTGTGGTGTATGATTCTTTTAATGTATTGTTTGTTCAATTTGCTGACATTTTGTTGAGGATTTTTGCCTCTATGTTCATTAGCAATATTGGCCTATAATTTTCCTTTTTTGTGTTGTCCTTGTTTGGTTTTTGTATCAGAGTAACGTTGGCCTCATTGCATGAGTTAGGAAGTTTCCTGTCCTCTTCAATTTTTTTGGAATAGTTTAAGAAGGATAGGAATTAAATCTTTTTTAAATGTTTGGTAGAATTCTCTGGAGAAGCTGCCTGGGCCTGCACTTGTCTTTTTGGGAGGGTTTTGATTAAGGCTTCAGTCTCTTTACTTATGGTTGGTCTATTCATCATGATTGGTCTGCTCTACTGATCTCTGCTTTCTGTTCTCTCTATCTTCTTGTTTCAGCTTTAGGAGCTTGCATGATTCTAAGAATTTATCCGTTTCTTCTATGTTAGCCAGTTTGTTGGTGTAGAGCTTTTCATAGTATTCTGTTATAATCCTTTATATTTCTGCTGTGTCTGTTGTAATTTCTCCTCTTTCATTTCTGATTTTATTTATTTGAATCTTCTCTCTTATTTTCTTGGTGAGTCTGGCTAAGGGTTTGTCAATTTTTCTTCTCAAAGAACCAGCTCTTAGTTTTATTGATCCTTTCTTTTGTTTTGTTTCAGTCTCTATTTCATTTATTTCTGCTCTGATTTTTATTATCTCCTTCCTTCTACTGACTTTGGGCTTTGTTTGTTCGTCCTTTTCTAGTTCTTTTAGGTATAGTGTAAGCCTGTTTATTTGAGATTTTTGTTGTTTGTTGAAGTAGGCCTGTACTGCTATAAATTTCCCTCTAAGTACTGCTTTGTTTGCATCCCGTAGGTTTTAGTATGTTGTGTTTTCATTCTCATCTGTCTCCATGTATTTTTTTATTTCTCCTTTGATTTCCTCATTGATCCAATAATTGTTCAGTAGCATGTTGTTTAGTCTCCACATTTTTGTGACTTTCCTAGCTTTTTTCTTGTAGTTGATTTCTAGTTTCACAGCATTGTGGTCAGAAAAGATGCTGCGTATGATTTCAATCTTCTTAAATTTGCTGAGGCTTGCTTTGTTTCCCAACAAATGGTCTATCTTTGAGAATGTTCCATGTGCACTTGAAAAGAATGTGTATTCTTCTGTTTTTGGATGGAATGTTCTACACATATCTATTAAGTCCATCTGGTTTAGTGTTTCATTTAAGTCCACTGTTTCCTTGGTGACATTCTGTCTGTGTTATCTGTCCACTGATGTAAGTGTGGTGTTAAGCATCCCTACTATTATTGTATTGCTGTCAATTTCTCCCTTTAGGTCTGTTAATAGTTGCTTTATATACTTTGGTGCTTCTGTGTTAGGCACATATATTTTAATAAGCATTATGTCTTCTTGATGGAATGTCCCTTTTATCATGATATAATGTTCATCTTTGTCTCTTGTTATCTTTTTTATCTTGAAGTCTGCTTGGTCTGGTATTATTATGAATATACTCATTCTCTTTTGTCTGTCAATTTCTTGGAGTATTGTTTTCCATCCCTTCACTTTGAGCCTATGTTTATTTTCAGAGCTGAGATGTGTTTTCTCCAGGCAATATATTGCCAGTTGCTGGGTGTTTCTTTTTGTTTTCTGGGGTTTTTTTGATGAGGAAGAGTGACCCTGAGCTAACATCTCTGCCAATCTTCCTCTATTTTGTATGTGGGGTGCTGCCACAGCACGGCTTGATGAGTGGTGTGTAGCTCTGCACCTGGCATAGAAACCCATGAACCCTGGGCCACTGAAGCAGAGTGCACAAACTTAACCACTACACCACCAGGTCAGCACCCAACCATTGTTTTTTTACTCCCTCCAGCCACTCTGTGTCTCTTGCTTGGTGAATTCAATCCATTTACATTGAGAGTGATTATTGACATATGAGGGCTTGATATTGCCATTTTATCTTTAGTTTTACAGTTGTTTTATATTTTCATTGTTTCTTTTTCCTTGTATTTCTATCTGCTGTTTCAGTTTGGTGGTTTTCTGTGATGGTTTTCTCAGTTTTCTCTTTATGATTTGTGACTTTGCTCTAATTTATGGTTTTGTGGTTACCATGAGGTTTGTATAAAAGATCTCATAAATGAGACAGTCCATTGTCTAATAGCCTCTTATCTTCATTAGTCTATGCATATTCCATCCCTTTCTTCTTCCCCTTTTATG